>NW_028280953.1:1200000-1912500 GCF_059751285.1 Brachycentrus maculatus
GATTATATAATTTAATCCCTGCTTACTGCACTACTCGGCTGTCCAAACTCAAAACACAGTAAAGGACATTTTTTGTAGTAAATTTTTTTGCATTTTTGGACTAAGTAGATTCTACTTAGTCCAAAAATACAAAAAAAAAACGTACTAAAAAAAAAGTCCCAAGGACAGCCGAGTGCTTGGTCAACTTTTCACCGTAATACCAGCCCTGGTAGCGACTCCTTGTTCCGCGTCGGTAAGAACCCTTCACAAAAGGTATGTCTGTCTATATGACGCAATGCATTGCGCAACAAGTTACTGACTGAGTATAGGGTGGTGGAGACGCCTTTGAACTAAGAGCCGACGCAGACTGATAACTTCATCTCTTTCACAAGCATGCATTTTCTCATAGAGAGCCTCTCTCTAATGATCAAATTGATCATCAAAAAACAGCAATCATCAAAAGTGCATTATTGTAACTGCAGACAGTTGGTAGAATTCCATATTGAATTGTTGGGTAATATATCCAAAATAAAACAAGGTTTTTGTTGGATTGAATTCTACATTCGTTTATGTATATCTTAATACGTGACGCGTTTCGTTTTCTTAAAACGTGTTTGATAATATCCTAAGAAGACGAAACGCGTCACAAGATATAATAATAAACCCTTATCCGCACCCCAATGGTGCATAGGGCACTGCGCCATATAAACGCAGTGTCTTCTTGATCGTTTGCACATGAAGGAAAGGTGATCAGCCCTCCGCTTCAAGTACCAGTCCAGGGTAATATTGAATAAATATTACAGTGAAAAAATCACTCATATTTATTCTTACCCCCCCTGGGAATCGAACCCGGGTCCTCCAGAACGGTAGCCGAGCGTGCTGACCATTACACTACGGAGGCGGACCATATATAGACGGACTAGATATACATTAATAAATGTAGAATTCAACCCAACAAAAACCTTGTTTTATTTTGGATATATTACCCAACAAATCAAACTGGATTCCTTTTTTTAATTTTTGTTAATTTTATTTAATAAAGTTACATTTTCAAGTACAACATAATACAATTTCTAAACATTTATACATATGGCAAACTTATAGTTTTAGATTCGCTGTGCCTCTCCAAAAAAGAGACTGAGCTCTTGTGATTGGAGAGGGACTTATACTCAAGGTTTAATGTTTTATATAATTAATGGTATAATAGTCTCTTTTTATATATTTTTTTCAAGATTTATATGTAATGGGCTTTGATTTTTTTCTTAAGTATTTTTTTATCTTCTATTTTATTTTATTTCTTTAGGGAGTTAATTGAAATATTTAATTCCCAAATATTTGAAGTTTTGTTGAAATATTTGAAGTTTTGTTTTTTCAAAGCAGGATTACCGAAAGCAAGCGCGTCGATATCAAACAGCAAAATCACTTCACTGCGAAGACAATAAATAGAAATTTGTTTGTATCTGTATTGTTTATTAATATCTAATAATTTATTTATTGTTTCGGCATTAACTCTGTGGTAAGACATGTTACAATGATTAAAGAAAACACTTGTTTTTTACCACTCGAGTTTTATTATAGACTACATGTTTCAGAAGTTAAACTCCCATCATTCAGGTCTGTATAATAACATTATACAGTTATTATACAGACCTGAATGATGGAAGTTTAACTTCTGAAACATGTAGTCTATAATAAAACTCAAGTGGTAAAAAACAAGTGTTTTCTTTAATCATTGTAATATCTAATAACATTTTGAGTGTGTCCAAATACAAAATCTGGATTACCTCCAATTACAGAAGTTATTTTCATATTGTTTTTTTGACATCTCATCAAAGATGAAGAAGAATATCGAAGTCTTGGCATTTACGGGGCTGACGACCGTCATAGGCTGGTTTAAGTAATCACTTTACACACGTGTAACATTCACCAATTCAGTAGTGTGGTTGTCGATCATGGGTAGAATTGCTGAATGTTACACGTGTGAAAAGTGTATCACGGGGCCAGCCTAGCCTGCATTTAATCCCTGTAAATACCCAGACTTCTACATTCTTCTTCATCTATATTACGATGTCGAAATCAAAAAGTGACCATCGCTTTATCCTTATATTTATTAACGTTTCTTCGTCTTCGACAGTCGCATGTCGCCGTAAGGTTGGCGACCCTCCATCCAGACTCGAGACAGACGCCACCCCTACACCCGAGGGTGTAGGGGTGGCGTGACGTCACGAGGGTGGTGTGCAGCGCGCGTGCGCCGCAGGGTCGATACGTCCCCATCAGCCCCTAGCCGGGAGACCGACTAGGGGAGGTTTGGGAGGCTGGGGGAGCGACACAACCGAGCCTACGAGTACGTTGAATGCTCTCCCGACCGCATGAACGGATCTGATACAGAAGCATCTAGGCTTGACAGGTCTCGCTTTCAAAGCAATGATTTTATGAATTTACTTATGTGCGGTGAAACGATGTATGATAGATATTCGAATGGTGAAATAAGGAATGAATGCAAGGCTGAGATAAGCATTGTCGATATATCAATTAATTATATCTCATTTAATTTAGATGGTTTGGGCATGTGAAACGAATGAGCGATGAAAGAACGGTAAAACAAATTTATAAGGCGAATGTAGTTGGAGCCGCTTTATTCACAATTTTTTCCCCTTCTATCAAATAAACCAGCGGGTATGTATGAGGAGATGCATGAACGTGGAAGAGGCTGGAATGTAAATGTCAATATTAAGTACTTAAAATGTAAATTTGTTTTAATACAAAGTTACATTTTAATTATAAAATGTAAAATCACAAAGTTAGTGCTTCAAATATAAATTATATATATCAAGTATTCAAACGGTAATCTAAGCTACCTTTTAATAATATCTCTAGAGGTCAACGGAAAAGCCTTTTCCAACCCTCTTAGATGCAGGACAACCCTTCCGCTGATAAAGCCTCCGGGAGGGTTGGCAGGCTTCCGGGCTGAGTAGAAAATATCGACTTCCGTCGGAAGTGGACATTACAACAATGAGAATATTCTTTTGTCAAAAAAGGACATATTAATTATGGATATGCTATTTTTACACTAATGAGTTTTTCATGTTTCCACCCTCATTAAAAATATCGTTACCACCCTAAAGTTTGAGAAACTATAACAGAAGCTAACACTGGTCTTTGGCATTAACAAATTTGAAAGTCACGAATTAAAATTACTACTACTAAAATCACGCCGTTTCCCCGCAGGGGTAGGCAAAGAGGATGGAAAGCCACACTCTCCTGTCCTGACATACACTACTCGCCTCCTTCACATCCATACATCTAGTCATACATGCCCTCCGATTATAAAGTCTTTTGACTACACCAGATTTTAGGTTCTGATAGATCTGATCGAGGATGTAACGCCACACTCTTCTGTCCTGACATACACGCATCGCTTCCTTCACATCCACACATCTAGTCATACATGCCCTCCGATTATAGAGTCTTTTGACTACACCAGATTTTAGGTTCTGATAGATCTGATCGAGGATGTAACGCCACACTCTTCTGTCCTGACATACACGCATCGCTTCCTTCACATCCACACATCTAGTCATACATGCCCTCCGATTATAGAGTCTTTTGACTACACCAGATTTTAGGTTCTGATAGATCTGATCGAGGATGTAACGCCACACTCTTCTGTCCTGACATACACGCATCGCTTCCTTCACATCCATACATCTAGTCGTACATGCCCTCCGATTACGAAGACTTTTGACTACACCAGATTACAGGTTCTGATTGATCTAATCGAGGATGTAACGCCACACCCTTCTGTCCTGACATACACTCCTCGCCTCCTTCACATCCATACATCTAGTCATACATGCCCTCCGATTACGAAGACATTTGACACCACCAAATTTTAGATTCTGATTGATCTAATCGAGGATGGAACGCCACACTCTTCTGTCCTGTCCTGACACACTCCTCGCTTCCTTCACATCCATACATCTAGTCGTACATGCCCTCCGATTACGAACACTTTTGACACCACCAGATTTTAAGTTCTGATTGATCTAATCGAGGATGGAACGCCACACTCTTCTGTCCTGTCCTGACATACACTCCTCGCCTCCTTCACATCCATATATGTATCTAGTCATACATGCCCTCCGATTACGAAGACTTTTGACACCACCAGATTTTAGGTTCTGATTGATCTGATCGTGCTTGATCTGATTTGAAAAAATATTTTTCGTCTGTCCTCGGTTTGGTCTTTCACTCGCATTCGCCACACATTTTTTCTTAGTCATTCTCGAGTTACCAATAAAGCCAACTTTGAACTTTCAGCTAAATTTCATAATCCGTAAAAATATAACTTCTCATCCAGGTGTGTTAAAAGTGTGGTATAAAGTTACCAATATCGCGGTTGGCCACACTGCGAAGAGCCATACATGACATAAGCCGGTGAAACAAACGGTTCTCAAACATTTATGACGACGGAACCTTTTCAAAACGTGAAATATTTTAAACAGCTCTGAAATAAGCAAAAACTACTTTGTTCATACCATATTATTATGTATTTTATAATTTATTAATTCGGTATTAACTTTGTTGAATGACATGTTGATTATTTTTAAATAATGAAACACTTACATATATAATACCACTTTATTTACAATGATTAAAGAAAACACTTCTTTTTTTACCACTTGAGTTTTATTATAGACTACATGTTTCAGAAGTTAAACTTCCATCATTCAGGTCTGTATAATAACTAAAATATAAAATATAAAATTGTTCTATAAATAAGGAGAGGGGAAAGTAAGGGGAAGGGGTTAGTCAAGGGACGGAATTTGAAAACAAAGGAAAAATGGAAAGCAATGGCGAAGAATTTTTAAACAATATATTATTTAATAAATAATATATTGTAATAATAATAATAAATAATAATATTTATTAAATAATATATTGTTTCAAAATTCTTCGCCATTGCTTTCCATTTTTCCTTTGTTTTCAAATTCCGTCCCTTGACTAACCCCTTCCCCTTACTTTCCCCTCTCCTTATTTATAGAACAATTTTATATTTTATATTTTAGTTATTATACAGACCTGAATGATGGAAGTTTAACTTCTGAAACATGTAGTCTATAGTAAAACTCAAGTGGTAAAAAACGAAGTGTTTTCTTTAATCATTCTAACATGTCTTACCACAAAGTTAATGCCGAAACAATAAATAAAATACCACTTTATTTCATTACATACGACTAATTTAAAAAAAACTAAGCTAGTTTTACTTCACCTGTAGATGAAAAAAACTGTTGATTTTTGAAACTAGTCGTGTGTCATGAAATAAAACTCATTAATTTTTTTAAGTCAATATTGTATTATGTTACTGGTTAAACTTTCATTATTTAATTATAATCATTTAACGAAAATCATACAAAAACAAGTAGGTACATTATACACTAATAATTTCTTCAATGGTATTCAAAACAACATTTGATAAAGACGAAACCCAGACACTGGTCAAAAAATATGTGCGGAAAAAAAACTATACAGTGCTTAGTTGTTATTTTACGAAACACCCAATAATACTAAAACTAACTAAAATAAACTATCACACCACTGCAAGATTGTATTAAGTGGAAATGTATAGAAATTGTATTAAATTGTATAAAAAATGAAATAATATTAAATTTCGTTGCAAACAGCTATATATGGTATAAAACGTTTTAATTAATATGACTAGTCTGTTTTCGGTTGGTTGGAAGATATTTTTATTTAGCAATAAGCCCGCCAATGTACTTATTTCGTCTCTGTACATGAAGTTTAAATAAATAATAGAAATAAATAAATAATTTTAAAAAATACTTAAGTGGAAAAATATATGAAAATAACTTCTGTAATTGGAGATAATCCAGATTTTGTGTACACAAGTATTTGGACATACTAAAAATGTTGTTTTTTTTTAATTTATTGTATCGCGGCGGCGCCCTAGCAGAGGTCTCGCAACGCACACTTTAAGGACCGCTGGCGTGACGTACAGCACCGACCACACGTGCGGCTATACACGGACGGACTACACGGACGGACTAGCACACGGCTACCGGTGAAATGAAGGGAGAGGCTAATAAACGGAACGGGAAAGCTGTCCGCAGATCAAAGGAGGAAAACGTAAACACAGAACACTGCGGAGGGCTTGTGTACAAAACCGTACAAAAAAAAACGAAGCGCAAACTAAAAAAAGGACCCCGTTTTACGCTGAGTACAGCTAGCCGCGAGATGCATATTATACTACGGAGAAAGAGAAACAACACCCTGTTGAAAGTATGTTTTTTTATCCCACTATCGGACGATGTACGAGACCACACGTGGTTTTTTTGTATACTCAGTGACATGAATAATGAACCTAAAGAAATTATAAGCACATATTTATAAAAACAAATTAATATTTAATATAGTGAAGGACATTGGTGCTATAAATCAAGCTAGGACACAAAATGCCGAACCCTCTTCTAGTGGAACGGAAGGCCTGTTGACGACAGTCAACAGTCCGGCTTCTCCTGAGGAGTGCAACGTGGTTTTCTCCCAATGCTGACAAGTTTCTGATTGGTCCACACTAGATTATCCCTCCTGTTCCCAACACAGATTCAAATAAAACTTTTTTTTCAAGTTAGCTGAAACAAAAATCCACTTAATGATCTATAAACCTTGTACATATTAATAATAATAAAAACTCTTACCGCACCCCAATGGTGCATAGGGCACTGCTTCATATAAACGCAGTGTTATCTCGATCGATTACACATGAAGGAAAGGTGATCAGCCCTCCACTTCAGGTACCAGTCCAGTGTAATATTGAATAAATATTACAGTGAAAAAATCACTTATATTTACTAAACCCCCCTGGGAATCGAACCCGGGACCTCCAGAACGGTAGCCGAGCATGCTGACCATTACGGTGTACATATTAAGCATGTAAAATAAAAAAAGGCCACTCCCTTTGAAAAAAGTGCGAGGATTATGTTTAATTTCTATCGGCTTTATGGTGTATTTGAATGGTACCAAATTACTTGAAAATATTTCTCACCGAAATTGTTAATGATAGAGACGATTTTTGTCACGATGTTGGTTTATTAGCTAATAAATTAATATGAAAAATCACAAGACTATCGGTAGCATTCTTATTGAAATCTGTAGAGAACTAAGGCAGATATTAAGGTTTAAACTTTTGATATTTTAATAAAACGAAAAACGTGCGTTCGCATACGTCATCAAATTTCCGTCATCGAACGTTTTTTGACGTCATATCGTTTATTGTCTATGGTTTAAAGAGCTGTAATAGTAGTCGTGCGGATTGTTTGTTTACCACTACACTACCATTTGCGTTATACATATATGAGGGTAGGGGGGGGGTGGGAGGGTTACCATAGACATCAACAAATACAACCGCCAATAATTTTGCAATGTTACTAATATTAAAAATAAGTCCATCGTTTCTGTGACGTCATTCATTGCCGACTTACGAAAATAACGTTTTTTCGAAGGCAAATTTTCTAAAAGAAAATGATGAATGAAAATATTGATTATATCGGCTGTTATAAACACTTGACGAGTCTAATACAATCCTTTATAGGTTGAGTATGTTAAATTAGATATTCCTTCCGTCTGACAAAGATCCATTGAAGTTCGTGAGTTATAACGGGTTATGGCTATTCGTGGTACTTACGTTATGTTATTGTTTGAGATGCAATTTGATGACTGCACTGTGAGAATATAATATTATTCTTACCTGCAACAAAAGAAAAAAATATATGTCAGTGAGTATAAAAAATAACAATTAAATAAAGATAAATATGACAGTGAAAAAATACTTCGTTAAAAACAATATTAACTCGTGTGGAATCTGAAAAAAATATATAATTACAATTTATTTATTGACTGCATTCAGTCGACTCGTCAACTACCCACTAACATTTCACACACTTATAACTACAAGTAACGTTTAGTGATTGTCCTGACGAAGAGACGGGTACGTCTCGAAACCGGTAAACAAAAAAAATCGGCGAGTGGTTGGTTATATACAAATATTACTAACATTTTTGTTAAGAAAAACAATAGTAAAAATTACACCACAAAGTAAATGCTTTAAATACTAAGGCCCAGCATTCGTTAAGTCCCATTCATTCCATCGAAGACCACCGGAGGGTTCACATGTCTCTTCGCGCCCGATTTTTTTTTTAAAGAATGTGATACAGTAAACAGAAATTGCTCATACCTTTTAACAACTTTAAACTCTTTTCCTTTCAAGACCATGCAATTATTTCGAAGGAAACCTTATTTTTTCAATGCAAAAACGGTGTTTTAAGAAAGAAAAAATACGTAAATAAAAATTACCTGGATTTTGAGAAAATTAATGTGCGACTTAAATGCTAGGTCTTAATAATATTGATTATATATTTTTTCTTTATTGTCTCTACAAATCGCTTTATTCTGGACATCGTCAGACAAGCAGACAGGTCTAGTCAATTAATTTTGACATTGAGTAATCGCCATGACGGTGATTCATGTGTCAAAATATTTTTTATTAAATCCGACAATCCTTTCAAGATATTTTCAAAACTTAAAAAAATCGGCATTGAAAGTTATTTCGATCGAATAGTAGATTTACTGAATGACCGAATGAATGAATGAATTCACTATTTGCGCTGCTAGTCGCAAAACTTTGGCAGAGGTTTTGCAAAAAGTTCACATACGACAATATTATCTCCCGGTTCGCATTTGGGACAAGATGAAAACTGGATTAATGCAATAAATAAATTCCGGAAACACATTGCGAGACCGAGTAGGAAATACCAACATCCGGAGCATGTGTAAGGCGGAGGATATCATGAGGTGGGGACGACAACGAAGGCGATACTGGAATGATCATGTAAACAGAATGTCAGATGACAGACTTCCACGTATCGCCCTTCAAGGAATCCCTGAAGGACGCAGACCGCCAGGCAGACCTCCGAAAAGGTGGAAAGACAGCTGGGAGTCAACATCCCAAGAGCTACAAGCGGAGGCACAAACGGATCCTTAGGATCTAGAAAAAAAAAAGAAGAAGAAGAATAATAAATTCTTCTCAAAATTCTCAACTGTTCTATCGATTCAATCAAAAATGTTACAAGCATGTGAGAGGTAAAAAATTCTTGAATGTTTTCCGCAGATACTTTGTGGCACATTTTATATAGGTACTTTATAAAATTAATTAACTTTGTTTTCACCATTTTTTTGAATTAATACAATTTAACCAACCGATTTCGACAAGAACCTTGTCATTATCAAGGTTTATTTCAATTCAAAAATATTAAAACACTCTCACCCAAAACTGCACACACTATGTAAAAATCCTAAATGTTATTTTTAAATTTAAAAAAGTAAAATTGTATTAATAAAAAAAGTGGTGCAAACAAAATAAATTAAGTTTATAAAGGAATTAAACAGTTAAAATATACTGTGCATACATTTGTAATAATGTTTCAAAGCGACATAACTTTTTGAGAGGCCCTCTAGACATATGTGTAGGGTGCCAAAAATAGATTCCCTAAGCAGTTACCAAAATAACGTTTAATAATACGTCTTTTTTACGCGTTTTTTAGCTACTTCAAACACTTTGACATACATCCGAACAATATGCTTCTATTCCTCTTTTTTTACAGTTAAAGAAACATTGAACGACTTTCAGTTCCACACTATACTGCATGGCATAATTTTGTTTTTCAATAACAGTCAAACTACTATACGCTAATCTTTCATGTGATTTAATTACTCTTAAGGTGGAGACTGACCGGAGCATTTCGACGTAACGTACACGTTACGATGCGAGCATTCAGGCAGTCAGTACACCGAGCCGAGCGCTCCATCCATAGTTTCGGATGCTCGCTGATGCTCGCCGCGAGCGATGTTACCACGTTATGTTACGACGAAATGCTCCGGTCAGTCTCCACCTTTACATGTGATAAGAGAGCGCTTCCCAGAAAAGCATACGCTTTATGGAAATATACGAAAACTTGTGAAGTTTTACTATTATGTAATCGTTTTGGGATTTTACGGATATACTTGTATGTACATATACATATATATATATATATATATATATATATATATATATATATATATATATATATATATATATATATATATATCTTCTAGTCCATATATTATATTCTATATTTTCTACAGAAAAAAGAGACTGTAAAAATGTATGATTTCCAAACATTAATTTTTTTTTGGAATTGCTTTGTGTTACACGTTAGTAATCTTAAATAATTTTGAAATCTTATGGATTATTAGTACAGTATGTACTTGTTTTATATTTTCTATTTTGTTTAAATCTGTATTTGTTTTACAAGTGATTGATTTCCAAACGATCATAATACTAGGGATTTTTTAGTATTACACTTAGGATTCTAAAATCATTTTGGGATATTAAGGATGTTCTTATTTTTAATAATTAAAGAAAACACTTCGTTTTTTACCACTTGAGTTTAATTATAGACTACATGTTTCAGAAGCTAAACTTCCATCATTCAGGTCTGTATAATAACTCTTATTTTTACATTATTTTTGACATCTCATCAAAGATGAAGAAGATTATGGAAGTCTGGGCATTTACGGGGCTGACGACCGTCATCGGCTGGTTTAAGTGATCACTTTACACACATGTAACATTCACCAATTCTACCCATTATTGACAACCTCACTACTCAAATTCTTGGAAATTCTATATATATGAATTCTTCTTGAATCACTAGAACTTCACTAGAGACACCTATTGGTGAGATGTAAAGAAGCTTTTTTACTCAGCAGAAACTCTTATATTAGTATGTGAGGTCCGAATCCTGGATTATAATCACACACATGAGAAACGCCAGAAAATACCATTTTCATTATTATTATTTAAGCTTATAATTTGACCAGATAATTTATTTACGACATTTTTAGTGTGTCCGAATACTTGTTCACAAAATCTGGATTATCTCCAATTACAGGAGTTATTTTATTATTATTATTATTATTTATTAATTTTTTTCTTCCATATTCCATATTCTTCATCTTTGATGAAATGTCAAAAAATAATATGAAAATAACTCCTGTAATTGGAGATAATCCAGATTTTGTGAACAAGTATTTGGACACACTCAAAATGTTGTGCTTATTTTTAATGTAACATTTAAACATATAGAATATTTAAAGAAATCGAATTTTGATAATCGCGTGCGCCTTATCTATGCAATATACACAAAGTCAAGCGAACATTAGCATCAGGTATGCACCACGCAAGACTGGAAGGCTTGAATTATTACGTTACAGGTATACCAACCACACAAGTTGGGTAATGTGTACATAATATACAACAATACCACAGCGCTAAAACGCGGGCGCAATGCGCTAAACACACTCGGACATACCGCTCACTTCTTTCAAGAACGTCATTAATCAAAAATAGCCAATTTTCAGTTGTGCATGTTTTCGGAATGTCCATAAAATGTACTATATTACAGCAAAAGAAGCATATTTTTAACTTAATATTTACCCGCTACAGGGCAGAAAGTGTTGTTTTTGCATTTTGAAGAAAAGGTATTGTTTTATTATTTTTATAAATATACTTATCTAATATTTTTCAAATGGAGAAAAAACATTCAGGTTTTCATATTATTTTTTGACATCTCATCAAAGATGAATAAGAATATGAAAGTCTAGGCATTGACAGGGCTGACGACCGTCATAGGCTGGTTTAAGTGATCACTTAAACCAGCCTATGACGGTTCGTCAGCCCCGTAAATGCCCAGACTTCCATATTCTTATTCATCTTTGATGAGATGTCAAAAAATAATATGAAAATAACTCCTGTAATTGGAGATAATCAGATTTTGTGAACAAGTACTTGGACACACTCAAAATGTTGTACATTCAGGTTTTACCTTAAAAGGTCTGTTGCACAGTAAAAAGGTCCATAACTTGATATTTATTTTTAATACATTTAGTTACATTTTTAAACTTTAAAACGATCTCCTGAAAATCAAGTTTTTTGATATATGACGTTGAAAGGAGTTAAGTCAGGTTAAGTTAAAGTCAAATTCTTAATTCTAAGAAGAAGACTTAGAATTGTATAGCTACATATGGACCGTCAGTCCATTTGATCATCACAATCGTTTGAAAATGCCATAACTAGGCGAAACAATTGTCACAATATTAATTTTTTATGTGTTTTTGTTAATAAAATACAACTTAGTAGACTCAAAAAATCTCTGTTTGATTTTAAAATAAATATATTAACTAAAATGGAGTTCTACAAATTAAACGCCAAATCAATTAATAGATATAATATATCTACGAATATTACTGGGGTGTTTCAAATACCACCCTTTGAAACATGCGTAATTAACAGATATTTCCGTTTAGGAATGCCGAAGATGAACAGCTTCCATCCGCGCCTTACAATCTAGCTGCATATCCGGTTCACACCCAGAACTAGAACCACGCAGCCACTGATATATTTATCAGCACACGACTCGACTATTATACATTTAACTTCACGTATCCAACATTCCTTTTAAGGTATGCAGTAATTCACAAGGTTAGTTCATAAATATTTCGACAGATCGGCTGGCAGCGCAGATATCTACAGCTCGAATGCACTTCGTGGGATGAGAACCCACGACATTCGGAAAGTGCCAACATCTGGCTGCTAGTCAAACGTCTACGCGAATCTTTCCGCCAATGAAATAATGGAAAAAAAATAATCAAATGAAAGAGAATTTTACAAAATGCATTTGGAGCTGAAATTTCTGGATCTGACTAACTAACCATCACGCCGCTTCTCCGCAGGGGTAGGCAAAGAGAATACAACGCCATACCACTCTGTCTTTGCAAACATTCTTCGCCTCTTCCGCACTCGTGCATCTCCTACATAGCCACCCGCCGATGATTTCAACACCTGACCCGGCCGCTTTAAAGTATTTGACATCATACCTGATAATATTCTTCTTTATGTTTTTAAGTTTTTAATTTTATTTAAAAAAAATGTTTACTGAGAGTCAAGTATTTTTATGTATTTTATATTAAGTTTTTTGTATTTTGTATTAACTAATTCTACTTAGAAACCTATACCCTTATACCCTGTACTATGATTATTTATTTTGTATACCCACACACAGGCCATGCCTTTGTGGGATTTTTTTTGTTTTCATTTTTATTTTTTATTAATATTTTTTGTATTTGAATTTATGCTTTGTAATGCAAAAGAATTTAAAATAATAAAAAAAATACTAGAAAATAAAAAAATTTCCTTGGTCATCCTCTGTTGCTTTTTCCAAGTACACTCGCCTCATTTTTTTGTTTTCTTTCCTCGCTCATTGGTTCCACGTGTCCAAACCATCTTGACATGATCAAAAATTTCAAATACTTGAAACGCATGAAAACATGATTTTAAAATTTTATTAATTTTATTATTTTAGCGTATAGTTTCACCAGTTAATTTATTTACAAAATTTGGAGTGTGTCCAAATACTTGCTCACAAATCTGGATTATCTCCAATTATATAAATAATTTAATTTTCTTTTTCTCTTTCATTTAAGACAATTCCTTCCCCCTTTTTGGCGTTTTCTAAGCACACTTTCACTTCTAAGCGCTTTCAACACGACATCTGTATTCATGTCTCCTGACACTGCAGTGGCACTTAGGCCATTTTAAAACACCCGCTGACTAACGATGCAGCGTTTTTTAATGGCCCAAGGCATTGTAATATATTTTTTTTAAATTTAACACTTGAATATACCAACTTAATGAGTTTTATTTATATATACGACTAGTTTCGAAAACTTACAGATGTTTTCATCTTCTGGTACAAATCAAAACTAACGAACAAAAAATATATTTAAGGGTATATATAGGTTGATAAATATAGGGAAGGGGGGGGGTTAAGGAACAAGTTTTTTTTTTGTAAAAGGAAACATTGATAAAAATGATGACGTATTTTGAAACAGTATACTGTATTACATATATACAGTCCGCCTCCGTAGTGTAATGGTCAGCACGCTCGGCTACCGTTCTGGAGGTCCCGGGTTCGATTCCCAAGGGGGGTAAAATAAATATAAGTGATTTTTTCACTGTAATATTTATTCAATATTACCATGGAATGATACCTGAAACGGAGGGCTGATCACCTTTCCTTTATGTGTAAAATGATCAAGATAACACTGCGTTTATATGACACAGTGCCCTATGCAGCATTCAGGTGCGGATAAGGGTTTTATTATTATTATTATATAAATAAATAAAAAATAAACAAATAAAAATAATAATAATAAAATAAAAAGTGATTTTTTCACTGTAATATTTACTCAATATTACCATGGACTGGTACCTGAAACGGAGGGCTGATCACCTTTCCTTCATGTGTAAAATGATCAAGATCACACTGCGTTTATATGACACAGTGCCCTATGCACCATTCAGGTGCGGATAAGGGTTTTATTATTATTATTTTATAAATAAAAAATAAATAAATAAAAAAATAAAAAGTGATTTTTTCACTGTAATATTTATTCAATATTACCCTGGACTGGTACCTGAAGCGGAGGGCTGATCACCTTTCCTTCATGTGTAAAACGATCAAGATAACACTGCGTTTATATGACACAGTGCCCTATGCACCATTCGGGTGCGGATAAGGGTTTTATTATTATTATTATATAAATAAATTAAAATTAAAATAACTCCAAAAATTGGAGATAATCCAGATTCGTAAAGAAGTATTTGGACGCACTTAATATCTTGAGATTTGAAGTACTTGACCCGGTAGGTACTTGTTTTTTTAACCATGGCAGGAAACAATGGCCACGTGGGAGCCGTCGCACGTGGGTTATCATACTAATCACGTGCCGTAAAGACAAAAGAGGGCGCCTAGCTGTAATTTGAATGTCTCCAAAAGGTTTTAAGTGCGAGGAAGTGCCCCAGACATGGACGCGGACCAGACATGGACGCGGACCAAACAATGTTACGAAATGTACCATCGCCATTACTTAACTGGGCCAAATGTCATCCAGTGAATAGTTTAAACTGTTTCTTGAATGTTTTCATACTGTTTTAACGGCTTAATACTGTTTTTGGGCGATTCCATTCGTAGCTCACAAGTTATCATCTAGAGTTGACATATCGCTCACTCCTTTCAAGAACGTCATAAATCAAAAAACTTGATTTTTCAGGAGAACGTTTTTAAAGTTTAAAAATAAAATACAATGTATTAAAAATAAATATCAAGCCACTTACTGAACTTTTTACTGTGCAACAGATCTTTTTAGGTAAAACCTGAAGGTTTTTTCTCTATTTGTAAAATATTTAGTTAATTTAAAAAAATAATTAAACAATACCTTTTCCTCAAAATGCAAAAACAACCCTTTCTGCCCTGTAGCGGGTAAATATTAAGTTAAAAATATGCCGCTTTTGCTGGAATATAGTACATTTTCTAGGCATTCCGAAAACATGCACAACTGAAAATTGACGATTTTTAATTTATGACGTTCTTGAAAGGAGTGAGCGATATTAGCTGCGCAATGCTGAATAAAGCAACATTCAGGAGTTTTTTTCCGTTTTTTAAATCATATTTTCATATGGTGTGCGGAGAGCGTGGAAGTTTTTGGTATCGTAAGGGAAGGGTAATTGACTATAACCTAACTATGAGTATTTCAATGTTTTAGAATTAGTACATAAACCCTGATGATGACAAGGTTCTTGTCGAAACCGGTTGGATAAAGTGTACCAATAAAAAGTGGTTAAAACAAAGTTGTTTTATTTTATAAAAAATGTCAAAATAAAATATGGAACAAAGGCAAAATAAAGGAATGGGTAAATGATCAAGAGTTCATTTTATGAAAATTATAAAATGTTTATATTCTTAATTTTTTTCTCTTTTTTGTGTCTATGTTAGGTTCACCTCGTTAAAAAACAATAAAAATGTATTAAAAAAGAACTCCACCGACAAGACACACAAGGTGGCTTGGTGGGTCTCTGCAAAAAAAAAAGTTATAAATATGTATAAATTGTGATTTAAATAAATGTATACAAATAAAATAAAATAAATTAAACTGTTATTACTTCGAGTAATACTGTTTAAATGAAGGTATAATTACCAGACCCGCACTCCTCTATGGTTCCCAATGCTGGACAATGTATAACACATACTCTAGGCAACTAGAAACTGCTGAAATGCGAATGCTTAGGTAGTCAGCCGGAGTGTCCCTTAGAGACAAAATAAAGAGTCATATACAACATTTTGAGTGTGTCTGAATACCTGTTCACAAATCTGGTTATCTCCAATTATAGGAGTTATTTTTCATATTATTTATTGACATCTCAACACAGATGAAGAATATGGAAGTCTGGCCGTATTTACGGGGCTTACGACCGTCATAGGCTGGTTTACGTGATCACTTTACACACGTGTAACATTCACCAATTCTACACATGATTGACAACCACACTACTCAAGTTCTTGGAAGTTCTATACATTTGAAACAATTTTGAAACATTGTTCTTGAAGCTTTTCTCAAGCTTTTTATAGAGTAGAAACTCTCTTATTAGTAAGTGAGGTCCAAATCCTGGATTATAATCACATACATGAGAAACGCCGGAAAATATCATTTTCTTTATATATTTGAGCTTATAATTTGACCAGTTAATTTATTTACAACATTTTGAGTGTGTCCAAATACTTGTTCACAATTCTGGTCACTTTACACACGTGTAATTTACGTTCACCAAGTCTACACATGATTGACAACCACACAACTTAAATTCTCGGAAGTTCTATATATATATGAGATCCGATTTCGAAACATTGTACAAGAATCACTAGAATTTTCACGAGAGACATCTATCTATTGGTGAGATGAAGAAGTATTTTTATTGAGCAGAAACTCTTATATTTGTATGTGAGGTCCGAATCCTGGATTATAATCACATACATGAGAAACGCCAGAAAATATGCTTTGTATTTTATTATTATAGCTTATAATTTGTTCAGATAATGTATTAACGACATTTTGAGTGTGTCCAAATACTTGTTGACAGATCTGGATTATCTCCAATTCTAGGAGTTATTTTTTTATTATTTTTTGGCATCTCAACATAGTTGAGATGTCAAACCTACCTTCTTCAAGCCTTCTTGCGTCCAGTATTGAACAAAGGCCTCCCTCTTGGACTTCCACAGTTCTCTCTCTTCCAGTGCAGGCCACTTTTTTGTATGTCATCGGACCATCTTGTCTGGGGCCTGCAACCTGTTCTAGGCCTCCAGTCAAGCACCCTTTTCGTCCATCTATTTTCAGCCACACTGAAGACTTGTCTTCTTAAAATGTCCTGCCTTAATTTGCAGCGACGGTGTAATCTCATCCTGCGCTATCTAATTTCGTCCTGAAATGTTTGGTCTACTTTGTCCCCGCCAACAGTTCACCTTATCTTCTCAGATAACGGACAGACATTCCTCAGCTTTCCGTAGCCAGGAGTCGCAAACTGGTCCTCCAGATTTCCAATGCAGTATTTTCGTAAACATATTTTTTATCATAAATAACTGAAATTACACTACTGTATAGTACAGTCTTCAGGAAACTTTTTCTATTCAAGGTGCACCTAACAAATTGAGAAATTTCAGAGGTGCATATTTTATATAATGGTAACATATTACAATGATTAAAGAAAACACTTGTTTTTTACCACTTGAGTTTTATAGGCCAAATATATAGGCCAAACTGCGAGAAATTTAAATATTAGATTTAAAGAACATCATAGCGGTCTTGTTAGTAATTATTTTTCGGAATTTGCAAATCACATAATATTTAGATACTTATCACTCATTTCACTCTCACAAATTAAAATTATTACACCTTGCTCCATATAAAGGCCAAATTATGAATTATCTTGAAAATTTAGAAATCCAAAAAAACCTAAATTCTAATAATAATTTATTAAATAATATATTGTTTCAAAATTCTTCACCTTTGCTTTCCATTTTTCCTTTGTTTTCAAACTCCGCCCCCTGACTAACCCCATCCCCCTAACTTTCCCCTCTCCTCATTTATAGAACAATTTTATATTTTAGTTACTATACAGACCTGAATGATGGAAGTTTAACTTCTGAAACATGTAGTCTATAATAAAACTCAAGTGGTAAAAAACAAGTGTTTTATTTAATCATTGTAACATGTCTTGCCACAAAGTTAATGCCGAAACAATAAATAAAAAATCCATTTATTTTTTGTACATCATTATCATCATCATCCTATTGTTATTATTATTATCCATGTCTTTATGAGCGCCCTTGATGTAGTATTTTACGAAAATGGCGCTATACAAATTATCGAAATCGTTATTATTATTTTAAAAAATATTCTTTGGGAACTGTTGAGGACCCCTGACGTACACTTGAAACTTATCGTTTTACACGCTAATGTTTTCGTTTCCTTTAGTCGACAGTTGAAATATTGTATTATAAACGTGACACCGAATTGATGTATTGCCCTAATATCAAATAATAAAAAGTAATACTGAACAAAGCCGTACGCCGTTCGTTCTTCTTCAAGCGTCCCATATACCATATACAATTTGAATGTCAAAAATGTATTTTTTTTAAATATTCTTGTGATATTCCACATTGTAATATTTTATTTTCCACATTATTTATTTACATTGATAAGAACTTCACTTATTTTACGAAAACGACTCAATAAAAATTATCTTAAATTCGTGTGTTATCTAAAATTATAAAAAAAAAAAGTTGTAAGGTTTTGTCCCAAAATCTTCAATAGATCATTTTCATACAGGAGGATTATCTAATTTAATTTGTATCTGATTTAGAGAGCTGTAATAGTAGTAGTGTGGATACGTTTCTGTGACGTCATTCATTGCCAACTTACGAAAACAACGCATTTACGAAAGCGAATTTTGCAAAAGAAAATGATGGATGCAAAAATATAGATTATTTCGGCTGTTATAAACACAAAACGAGTCTCACACAATCCTTTATAGGTTGAGTATGTTAAATTAGATATTCCTCCCGAGTGATAGTTGCCTATTAAAAAAAAATAACAGAATAGTAGAATAAACCAGTTAACAAGAAAAATCGTATTAGTAAAAATGAATACACAGTCTGTAATCAAGACATATTACTGGTATAATATCATTAATGACTTCTGTTCTCCATTAGGATTTCTTTGAATTGAGACGGTTTCAATTAGCTTTTTTCTAAGAAATAATATCCTTTGAAGATAATCTTTTCCCAATTCTAGTGAATGGTTCTTTGTCCAGTGCATATCTGGTGATATATGTTTATATATTTAATATATAGATACATACATACATCGCTCACTCCTTTCGACATCTTCATATTTCAAAAATCGTCAATTTTCAGTTGTGCATGTTTTCGGAATGCCCAGAAAATGTACTATATCCCAGCAAAAGCGGTGTATTTTTTGTAACTTTATTATTTGTGTTCCAGTCTTGTTTACCTTAATCCCATGTCCCAAAATGAGAAATAGAAATTACTCATCGGGAATATTATGTATATGACTTATGTATGTAATATGTTTTGAAAAATTAATAAATAAATAAAAGCGGCATATTTTTAACTAAATATTTACCCGCCATAGGGCAGAAAGCGTTGTTTTTGCATTTGGAAGAAAATGTATTGTATTATTTTTTTTAAATGTACTAAATATATTTCAAATGGAGAAATAACATTCAGGTTTTACATAAAAAGATCTGCTGCACAGTAAAAGTTCAATAAGAGGCTTGATATTTATTTTTCATACATTGTGTTATATTTTTATACTTTAAAAACGATATCCTGAAAAATCAAGTTTTTTTGTTTATGAAGTTGTTGAAAGGAGTAAGCGATGTGATCAGCATCGCTATTGCGATAATTTCATCACAAATTAGCCAGATTTCGATCAATCTTTGATCTCCTTCATTCCCTCGCATCCTGAAATAGCCTCGTTGTGTGATACTGCTCTCCAGAAATGCGTCGTGTGGAATTTGTCGAGTGGATTTTTTACCCCTTGCATTCCTTCTTGTGGAACGGAAATAGCCCCGGTATTCGGGCCCTTACGGCTTGATCCTCTTAACACAGATTTACTATTACTCGCAGGATGCGAGTCACATTAATAATATTACATAATTCAATCTTACCCGCATTCTCGCTTCTTTCCCCTTCAGAGTTACAGGACACTTCGCTCACTCCTTTCAAGAACGTCATAAATTAAAAATCGTCAATTTTCAGTGGTGTATGTTTTCCGAATGCCCAGAAAATGTACTATATCCCAGCAAAAGCGGCATATTTTTAACTTAATATTTACCCGCTACAGGGCAGAAAGTGTTGTTTCAGCCTTTTGAAGAAAAGGTATTGTTTAATATTTTTTTTTGAATAAACTAAATATTTTTCAGTTCATGAACACAATTAATGAAATTAAAAAATATATACTTAAATAAGCCTATAATAACGTTGATATTTTGGTATCAATCGTAATGACTGTAGCGGGTAAATCTTAAGTTAAAAATATGCCACTTTTGCTGGGATATAGTACATTTTCTGGGCATTCCGGAAACATGCACTACTGAAAAATGACGATTTTTGATGTATGACGTTGTTGAAAGGAGTGAGTGATATGTTTAAATAAATAAATAAATATTGCGTTCAACTACGCCAAATAACTGCACATAAATGAAGCGAGAAAAAAAATAATAAAAATTACCTAATAGTACCAGACGAAAAATAAAACTAACGTTATTCGAAAGTCATGTCCCAGATAGTTAGTTCAGCCACACGGATGAAAAATGACACAGTCTACCAAAGGCACTTTTCAACAATGGGTCAATTCACGGTGTGCGAAATATCAATTGGCCTATTGACAAACTGACCCGTTTGATTACGTGCCCTATTCAATTCAAACGGTGACTTTCATCGCGGTACAATTGAAATTTTCGCTAGTGCTAAACTAGAGTCGAAACTACACGATAATGCTCTTTGACCCGACAGGTTTTTTTAAATAATATTTATTAGTTGCCTGAGAAAATTCTCCTTATAATATTAAAATGTAACTTTGTTTTAAAATCACTGTAAATATTTTATTATAACTTAATTATAATGTCTACCGGTTTCGAAGCTAAATGCTTTTTTTTTGTATAACGTGACATAAATTCCAATACAAAAAAATATGAATAAATTATAAATATAAATACAAAAAAAGATCCCACAAAGGCATGCCTGTGTGTGGGTATACAATATAATTTAGTCATAGTAGAGGGTATAAGGGTATAGGTATTATAAGTAGAACTAGAATAATAGTGTTAATATAAAATACAAAAAATACTTGACTATCAGAAACATTTTTTTTTAAATAAAATTAAAAACATTAAAAAAAGATGAAAAAGTTAAAAGTAAAAAGTTAGCAAGCATGTACTACAAGAAAAAGGAGGTTAAATCTGTCTCTTCAATTAAAAATCTAAGCAAAATTTTAAATCAACACAAACTTAGGTAATTAACATCTAACAAATAGTCTTTGTGGAATAAGTTTAACAGTTTAGGAGCTATGAAAAATGCGGGTCTTTGCGCAAGTCTGGATTTAAAAAAAAATCTAATAAATTATTAATTCTTTGGCTAGATTTATTATTATTATTACTACTGATTAATCAGTCTTGATAAAGGTTCAAAGCGACCATTTTAGTGGACCTTCCTAAAGCTGTACACGAAGCTTGACGAGTCATTGCTACTCTGTAGTTCGATCTGTCCAATTTATTGAATGCTTACCATTTCTGACATTCCGTGGCATTTGCTTTAAAAACGTTTTGGGTCAGTGCGGTGTCGTTTTGTTGATGAAGGATGTCACCACGAATATAAAGCGGTATTTATATTTATGCATATGTCCTATGAGTGATGCGTATTAATAAATGGCTTCATTATATCAGTCATCGTAGGGATAATTATTATCGTATTGTAATATGATGAAATATTAATTAATGCAGACAGTTCTAGATTTTTGATCGCATATATATATATATATATATATATATATATATATATATATATATATATATATATATATATATATATATATATATATATATATATATATATATATATATATATATATATATATTTGTCCGCCTCCGTAGTGTATTGGTCAGCACGCTCGGCTGCCGTTCTGGAGGTCCCGGGTTATTTTTTTAAAAAGTGGTGAAAACAAAGATAATTAATTTTACAAAGTTTATATTTTGTATATTTAAGCCATTGTAAACTTTGTGGTAAGGTAATATAACACTCTCATTATTAGTTAAATTGTCATCTACAGTTGATATAAGTGATAAGGATACTGTTAGTGCTGATTGTTTTAGAATGATGAGGAGAGTTTCAATGTGTAGTTTATTTTTGTATTTATTTTTATTAATTAAAAAAAAATGCTTGAATATGAAGCAGTTTCAACATTTATCAATGTAACGATATTAAATTCCTTCAACAATAATTTTTTTAGAAATGTTTAAAATGTTTAAAGTATCCACACTAAAACATACCAGATTTTTCGAATAATTGAAATCAATTTCGATTAATAACAAATTTGTGTGTGTTCTATAATATATATATATATATATATATATATATATATATATATATATATATATATATATATATATATATATATATATATATATATATATATATATATATATATATATATATATATATATATATATATATATATATCGTATAATTGACACGTTCTGTCATATGTGAGTTCTCGGCAGCCTCAGTAAGTTATGATAGATGTTCAAATGGTGATTCGTCAGTCATACGTTCCACATGTCCAAACCATCTCAACACGCCTTTCTTAATTTTATCGATAATGCTTGTCTCAGCTTTGCATTCCTTCCTTATTTCACTATTCGAACGTCTATCGCACATCGTTTTGTCGAAAACGGACTGCCGGACGGTAAAATTCCGCGTAGTGCACAAGCGCTCTTACATTGCTAGGATTCCAATGATGTAATTCTGTCCCGGTAATTAAGGAAACAGTTGGTGTTGAAGCCGCCCAGTTTACTGTTGACAGACCTACATAAATGCGGGTTTAATCTTAACTTTTAATTGCTTCAATAATAAATTTGGCCTCGCGTTAGCGCTCGTCAATTCCGACGTCACGAACAATAAAAATGTAACTGAACACACTAAATTGTAGGTAGTAATTATTTCATTTAGCTTAATAACTGGATTAGGGTGGAGGATGCATTGGGAGAAATTCGTTTTACAACAGTCTCCTTATCACTTAGAAGAATGTGCGACAAAACGATTTATGATAGATGTGCGAATAGTGAAATAAGGAAGGAATGCAAAGCTGAGATAAGCATTATCAATAAAATTAAGAAAGGTGTGTTGAGATGGTTTGGACATGTGGAACGAATGAGTGAGGAAAGAACGGTAAAACAAATTTATGAGGCGAATGTTAGTGGGAAAAGAAGCAGAGGAAGACCGAGAAAAACTTGGCACGATCAAGTATGCCAAATACTTGAAAGTGGTCGGTTAGGAGTCGAAACAATCCGCGGGTGTGTATGAGGAGATACATGAACGTGGAAGTGGCAAATATGTTTGCAAGGACAGAGTGGTGTGGCGTTCTATTCTCTCTGCCTACCCCTGCGGGGGAGCGGCGTGATGGTTAGTTAGTTTTTTTTTAGCAGTCCGTTTTTTTTTAAATGAAAGCGACTACGACAGTTTAGCGTAATCGAATTTACGCGAACCGTGATCACGCACCAATCGGAAGAAAGACGGCCAAAAGCACAAGCCAATCCAAGCCATTCGTCCGTTTTATCATGCTAACCGGACTACCGGACAGTAAAATTCCGTGTAGTGCACAAGCGGCACCCCTACCCCGGCAATTTGACAAAGAGTCACCAAATTCTATATTATTTCTGACATCTCAATACAGATGAAGAAGAATATAGAAGTCTGGGCGTTTACAGGACTTGATATGCCGGTTTAAGTGATCACCTTACACACGTGAAACATTCACCAATTGCAGGTAGAATGGTGTATGTTACACGTGTATAAAGTGATCACTTAAACTAGCCTTTGATAGGTTGTAGGCTCCCTGTAAATACACAGATCCATATTTTTCTTTATCTAAGATGACATATTTATTTAATATTGCTCTGGACTGGTCCCTGAAGCGCAGGAATGATCACCTTGCCTTCATATAATTAACGAACAAGATAACATTGTGTCAATACGATGCAGTGCCCTATGCACCATTGGGTGCGGATAAGGGTTAGGAGAAGAATGTTGACATGTCAAAATTTGAAAAAACTAGCAGTACACAACGGAGTCCTAGTACCAATTCTGACGTATGGAAGTGAATCATGGGAGTTGGCAAAATAAGGATGAAAGAAGACTGAATGGTATCTCTCAGTGCAGCAAAACGATATATGGTAGATGTTCGAATGGTGAAATAAGGAAAGAACGCAAGACTGAGATGAGCATTATAGATCAACTTTGTTGAGATGATTTTAACATGTGGAACGATTGAGTGAAGAGAGAGCAGTAAAACAAACTTATAAGGCAAAAGTAATTGGGAACATGAGCAGAAGAAGACCGAGGAAAACTTGGCACGATGAAGTATTTCAAACACTTGAGGGGAATACTTGATCAGGAGTCGGAATAAAAAGCATTTCTTTCCAGTTTTTTTATACAAAATACTCGAACAAGTAAGAACTTACCAATTTTCGTGATTCTACCGAGTACTATCGTTCAAAACGTTTTCTTACCTGGAACAAAAGATAATCAAAACATTAGATAAAATGACAAAAACAATTCACGAAATATCGGTAAAGTAAGAGAAAGATTGAAACCAAGATATTTTAAGACGCATGGGAAAAGACAGATAAGTTTTAGACACTGTAATGCAGAGATGTGACGTTTTCTTACATGAGACAAATGAAAATTAAAACATCATATCAAAGTACAAGAAGAATGCTCGAAATATCGTTAAAGTAAGAGAAAGATTGAAACCAAGATATTTTAAGACGCATGGGAAAAGACAGATAAGTTTTAGACACTGTTATGCAGAGATGTGACGTTTTCTTACATGAGACAAATGAAAATTAAAACATCATATCAAAATACAAGAAGAATGCTCGAAATATCGTTAAAGTAAGAGAAAGATTGAAACTAAGTTTTTTTTAGACGCATGGGAAAAGACAGATAAGTTTTAGACACTGTTATGTAGAGATGTAACTAATGAGAAACTGTTATTCTATTTTGTATCTGAATCTCATTGTTGACTTTGTTAGTATGGTAATATTACACTCTCCTTATCATTCATCGTTGACTTTGTGTAATAATGCTATTTAATATTAACTCAACTTAGTTAAACTGTTGAATCATTAATTGGTGCGAATGTTAAAATCAAACACTTATTTTTAAAGATTACAAAATTGTATTATATTATTCAAAACACATAAAAATAAAATTTGTGACAATTGTTTCGGTTTGTTACGGTATTCTCAAACTAATGTCCATTAGACACGTCAATAGTACGAACATGTTATAACACGCGTTTTTGAAAACATGTCAATCACTCATAGAACTGTTAAAAAACGAGGAGAACGAAGTCGGAAATAGAAACAGGGGAAGACCGAGAAAAATCGGCAACACCGAGTATTTCAATCACTTGAGATTGGTCGGGTCAGGAGTCTGATAATCGTCGGGTATGTATAATAAGATGTATGAATGTGGTAGAGGGGGAGATTGTTTGAAAAGACACATTGGTGTGGGTTTCTATTACTCTGCCTACCCTTGCGGAGAAGCGGAGCGATGGTTAGTCAGTTAGTCAGTTTAGTACGGGCAGAGTGCATCGAACGCCGCACCCGTCTGTCCTAACTCCTAACACACAGCGTCCTGGCTATCTCAATTTACATATATTAATCATACATGTCCTCCGGTCATAGAGACTCTTGAGACGACCATATTAGAGGTTTGATTGATTTCGTCATCTCGAGTCTTTCTTCGGTCATCATCGTACTATGCTTCCATTCATCATTCTCTCCTCATACCGTAGGACGGGGCTACTTGAACTTTGATGTGTTACTTGAGC
Source organism: Brachycentrus maculatus (assembly GCF_059751285.1). Lineage (NCBI taxonomy): Eukaryota > Metazoa > Arthropoda > Insecta > Trichoptera > Brachycentridae > Brachycentrus > Brachycentrus maculatus. Next base: position 1,226,125 of record NW_028280953.1, read on the forward strand.
CCAGTACAAAAAACATATCGTGGTATCGATCGAAGTATCGTGACAATAGGTGTCACCTGTCAGGGAAACAATGAATCATGTCGATACGTTCATTATTGTAGACCAAATACAGATTTCAATCTTTTTTTGTACTGGGCTCAAGTAACACATCAAAGTTCAAGTAACCTTGTTCTACGGCACGTTACACGCATGATCAAAACATCTTATTGACCTTTTCACATCTACAACTTTGATATAAAATCAATATGTATATGGTATTGTAGGCGTGTAGCTACTGCTACTACCAAGTTGGCAACACTGAAATATACGAATTCGCCCAGGAGATTCCCGAGCGGATTCAACAAAAGCGGCCAACCGAAGCGCGGAGACCGAGATTCGCTACATCGCTTGATTGCTGAAGGACGTATATTTTTGCTTCATATTTAATTCAAAGTTCCATAATCAATTAGATAAATTATAATAGTTAATATCAATAGTAATTAAAGTGTAAGAATTTATATCAATTAACAAACTGTAAGTAAGCATTTCTTTTAAATATCCTATTCTGGCTTCCCGCACAATACCACACACCGGGTCTTCCAAAGTATAATCAATATTTGTATTAGTAACTTAGCGATTTTAAAATTGTATAACTTTTAAAATAAACTTGCTTCTTTGTTGAGTAAGATCTACCCAAGCTCCTTTGCCTAGCCGTCAAAATATTTTGAGTAATTTTGTTAAGTAGATAGTGTTTTAGTATTAATCAGTCTTGATAAAGAAGCGGTTAGCTTCGAAACCGGTAGACATTATAATTAAGTTAAAATAAAATATTGATAGTGATTTGAAAACAAAGTTACATTTTAATTACATAATTTTTAAAGTAATAAATGGAAATTGCAAAGCTTTGAATTTTAATGAATAAAATGACGGGTCAAATTCTAAGCTACAATTTTTTTATCATGTTTTCAGGCGTCTCCCAGAATGTAAAATAATTCGGAAACTATCGTCAATACATTTAAATAAAAGGGTCTCCGCCTAATAAAAGCTTACTCAAACCAACTATAGATGCTGCCGCGAAACTACTACTCAAAAAACTACTTAAACATGAAGCGACATGAAATTTATGATATGTTATGTCGGATTGTGATCCCGTGGTTAGTGTCGCTGACTCTTAAGTCAGAGTTTCTCGGTTCGAACCCACTCTACCACAATTTGATACCTATTTCTAATAATGAGCCGCTTAGGCTCACAGAAATAGTATGACATTGAGATATTTGTGTAAATAATAAAAACACAAATATTTATAATAGATTTATATTATCCACTGACACTTCGTGATGGAATTGCATTTTAATATATTATTAGATCTGTCCGCCTCCGTAGTGTAATGGTCAGCACGCTCGGCTACCGTTCTGGAGGTCCCGGGTTCGATTCCCAATGGGGGTAAAATAAATATAAGTGATTTTTTCACTGTAATATTTATTCAAAATTACCACGGACTGGTACCTGAAGCGGAGGGCTGATCACCTTTCCTTCATGTATAAACGATCACGATAACACTGCGTTTGTATGACACAGTGCCCTATGCACCATTGGGGTGCGGATAAGGGTTTTATTATTATTATTATTAGATTAAAACCAATATTTTTAGCTTTTCCACTTTATTTAAGTGGAAAATAAAATAACTTAAATATATAACTTAAATAAAATAACTTAAATATATAACTTAAATATATAACTTAAATAAAATAACTTAAATAAAGTGGAAAAGCTAAATATATTGGTTTTAATCTAATAATATACAAATATTTATCACTTTAAAAAAATGAGTAGTGTGGTTGCCAATAGGTAGAATAGTCAATGTGACACGTGTATTAAGTGATCACTTGCGAGTAACCAGCTTATGACAGGTCATAAGCGCTGTAAATACCAAGACTTTGAGACTCTAAATTTTAATTAAACCTTTTCCAGCTGTTTTGGCCTTCCATTCTTTTCAAATACAGGTCAAATCTCTTTGTAGCGAAAACCGAATTAACGAAATTTCCAGTATAACGAATCTGCAATTCGTCCCCGGAAAACTTCCATATAAAATGTACTAAACCAAAATTCAATGTAGAGAAGCCGATCTCAGAATAACGATTTTTTTTCAAAATTTTAAAATGATGTTGCAATTCATTTTAAAACATTGAGAAATCCAAAATAAAATATCTGTTTTTTTTCAAAAATTAAAAACCCATTAGAACTTGCTTTTTAATTCACATTTCTTTCATTGCCAATAAATTTTTATTTTTCCAATAAAGTCTCACAGTTTTATAATCATAGTTTCGCGGCTGTTGTGTCCTGTAGTAGGTAGGTACCTTTATTGTATTGATTACTGGCCGGAAGATCGGGACAGTAATAACTAATTTTTTTTTTTATAAGAGTAAGTATAATATAGCGATAAAATAGATTTAAAATGTGTCATATCCTATACATCCGATGTAACGAATTTTAATTATGGCGAAATATTTTTTTGGTCCCGTGAAGTTCGTAATACCGAGATTTGACTGTATCTTCATTCTACACCAAGTTACATGTCGAATTTCCACACATTTTCCGAATCCAAAGGATCGCAGATATTTTAACAGCATTCGACATGTTTTCCATTCTTCATAGCGATGCTTAAATTGATAGAATTAATATTTACATTAAACTTTTAGCTCATCTTGATGCGTTATCTGCGGACAAGGCCGTTCTCGATTTGTTGATATTGACTCGGGCACTTACAGACACTGTCTCTAAGATCGTTCGAGTGTCATAATAACGTGTTTACATTGAAAGAAGCCATCCTCGCGATCAAATCGAGGCATGTCGAAACACCTGACATCATCACTCCCATCCCAAGACGGCCGTCTGCCATCTACGATCCTGAGCGAGAATGTACGGGCACACCTCGTATAGTCCGGTTGCGTTCAATTAGCTACTACCAACCATGAGACACGATTTACACACAACGAAGGTTTGATAGTCCCAAAAATTAACAGTAAATATGGGAGTCCAACACTGCAATATATCGTTCCGAACATTTTTAATTTGTTGCCGACGGATGTTAGAGGTCAAAATAAAATATGGAGCAAAGGCAATATAAAGGAATGGGTAAATGATTAAGAGTTAATTTTATGAAAATTGTAAAATGTTTATATTCTTATTTTTTTCTCTTTTTTTGTGTCTATCTTAGGTTAAAATCGTTAAAAGCAATAAAAAATTATCAAAAAAGAACTCCACCGACAAGACACACAAGGTGGCTTGGTGGGTATGTATAAATTGTGATTTAAATAAATGTGTACAAATAAAAAATTAAATGAAAAATATGTAATAATAATCGGTGGGTATGTATGAGGAGATGCATGAATATATAAAGAAGAGTCGAAGAACTGCAAAGGCAGAGTGGTGCGGCGATTTTAATTCCTTGTTTAGTTATTATTGCGACAAATATGGACAACATTTTGAGTTTCGGTTCAGTAAAAAACTTCTTTCATCTCACCAATAGATGTCTCTAGTGAAATTCTAATGATTCAAGAACAATGTTTAAAAACTGGATCATAAATATGAATTTCCAAGAATTTAAATAGTGTAGTTGTCAATCATGGGTAGAACTGGTGAATGTTACACGTGTGTAAAGTGATCACTTTAAACAATCTGTGACGGTCGTAAGCCCCGTAAATGCCCAGACTGCATATTCTTCTACATCTATGAGATGTCAAAAAAAAAACTCCTATAATTGGAGATAATTCAGATTTGTAAACAAGTATTTGGACACACTCAAAATGTTGTAAAATACAGTATAATCAATGTTATTGGCGCAATTTGATATTTGAATGAAGCCAATCGATGACTATCTTCAATTTTAAAAAATATTTATCAAATCGAATAAAGTCATAGAGAAAAAGGTAAATTTTAATTAACTTCCACGGCCTCGATTTGCCGGACTAATCGAGGTGTATTCCTACCAACATGTTACATTGCTAGGCAATAACGGGCGAACGTATACAAAACACCTCGACTAGTTGCTGTATTTGCAGAATATCTTGAAATTCCTACGACCCAACCCATGTGTGTGGACGCACTCGGCTCGTATGATGTATGATCGGACGGTGAAGTGCGATGGCTGCTTGCCAATCCAACGCGTTGCGAACTAAACTCACGGCTTACAACTATGTAAACATCTCAAAACCCACACCCAAAAGGGTTTTTGATCTCCTTCATATGTTGATGCGATAAAAGGATTCTTTTTTGCTACTATAAACCAGCTGATACAAGCGCTTTTTTGCTTTCATTAATTGATTCGGCAGACACATTGTGGTAAATTTATCCATTTTAATTTTAATTTTACTTGGCTAATACCGCTACTGACATTGTGGTAAATTTATCCAATTTAATGTTAATTTTACTTGGTAAATACCGCTACTTATTAAAATCTCTTGTGAAACGTGTTAAAATCTCTTGTAAAGATAATTTTTGACATCTCAACACGGATGAAGAAAAGGATGGAAGTCTGGGCATTTACAGGGCTTACGACCGTCATAGACTGGTTTAAGTGATCACTTTACACACGTGTTACATTCATCAATTCTACCCATTATTGACAACCACACTACTCAAATTCTTGAAACTTCTATAAATATTGATCAAACTTGAAACAGAGTATGCGAGAGTTCACCGGAGACATTTATGGTGGGATAAGGAAAGCTTTTATTAAACAGAGACTCATTTGTATGTGAAATCCGAATCCTGAATTAAACTCACATACTTGAGAAATGATTAAAAACATTTTTTTTTAAATTTTATTTAAGCTTATAATTTGAGCAGTTAATTTATTTACACATTTAGACACACTCAAAATGTTGTAATCTGTATTATTTTCAAATACCGTTAGTGAAGCTTAAGCTTATTTTTAGAGTGACAATAGATTTTAAGAAATAGTGGTATTTACCGAGTAAATACCACTATTGAAAAAAAAAATTGGATAGACATTACTGCAAAATCAATAAACAAAAAATGCTTTATAAAAATATCTTTATATGGTAAAAATCACTGGGAATGCAATTTGATATTTAAATGAAGCCAATCGATACCAATTTTTACATTAAAAAAAAAACAAATCGAGGAGGCAAAGAATGTTTGTGGCGTTATATTCTCTCTGCCTACCCCTGCGGCGTGATGGTCAATCAAAAAAATAAACTTAAAAAGCTTTCAAAAAATACGTTTGCATGATTTTAATAAAAATCACTGACAACGTAATTTGATATTTGAAATATAAAAATATTAAAAAAAATATGAATCCGAATAAAGTCCGCTATGATTTTGTATATAAATTGCCGAATAATGGCATATAGTATTGTGTGAACTTCGAACCACGACCGCCAGCGCCACACGAATGGACAGTAACATACATACAAACATAGGTATGCTAATATTATTATCCCAATTCCGATGAGTCAGTCCGAAAACATTCCCAAGGCAGACAGAGTTGTTTATCACGTTTCACTCATATCGCTCACTCCTTTCAACAACGTCATATATCAAAAATCGTAAATTTGCAGTTAAGCGTGTTTTCAGAATGCCCAGAAAATGCACTATATCCCGGCAAAAGCGGCATATTTTTCATTTAATATTTACCCGCTACAGGGCAGAAAGCGTTGTTTTTGCATTTTGAAGAAAAGGTGTTGTTTAATTATTTTTTTAAATAAACTAAATATTTTTCAAACGGAGAAAAAACATTCAGGTTTTATCTGAAAAGATCTGTTGCACAGTAAAAAAGTTCAATAAGTGGCTTGATATTTATTTTTAATATATTTGATTATATTTTAAAACTTAAAAAAAAATTCTCTTGAAAAATCAAGTTTTTTGATATATGACGTTGTTGAAACGAGTGAGCGATATGTATGAGTATATGTTGTATACTGATTGTGTATACGATACTCATATATCTTAGGTGTACTGGCAAAAAACGTTAACTCGAAAATATGCAATTTTGACTAAATGATGCATATTATAATGTTTTCAACCGTCTATAAACTGGAAAAATACGCTATGTAGTTTAAAATGTCATAAATATGTGGTTTTAAAAGTAAATTCCATTTTAAGATAATAGTGGGTATTTTATTCGTCCGCCTCCGTAGTGTAATGGTCAGCACGCTTGGCTACCGTTCTGGATGTCCCGGGTTCGATTCCCAGGGGGGGGGGTTAAATAAATATAATTGTTTTTTTTAATCTAGTACCTATGTATTCAATATTACCCTGGACCGGTACCTGAAGCGGGGGGCTGATCACCTTTCATTCATGTGTTGACGATCAAGATAACTCTGCGTTTATATGATTCAGTGCCCTATGCACCATTGGGGTGCTGATAAGAGTTTCATGATCATATTTTATTCAGGCTTTATTAAGCTTTTGAGAACAGGGATTATTCAAACATGGATTTTAGAGTTAACGATTTTTGCCAGTATACCCACGATATGTTGTCCTCTAATTGTGTATACCATACTCATATACGTAAATATGGCGTAAGCTAAAATTGTAATTCAACTTTTGCATACTCTATACTCACAAAATTTTGAGTGTGTCCAAATACTTGCTATATGTATTTCGTAAGCGCGCATTTTCTACTGCATGCCTTCACAGCAGCTCGGCTGTCCAAACTTAAAACACAGTAAGGGACATTTTTTTGAGGTACGTTTTTTTTGCATTTTTGGACTAAGTAGATGCTACTTAGTCCAAAAATGCAAAAATGCATAAAAACGTACTGCAGAAAAAATGTCCCTTACTGTGTTTTAAGTTTGGACAGCCGAGCTGTGATTATGTATGTTTTTTGTGCATAAAATACACATTAGCCAAGTATGAACATTTTAGATGCACGTTAAACGACAAATGGACTTGATGTTTACGTCATGTGAGCGTATGTCACTCTGTATGACCGTGAGAAAACATCATAGAGGGAAATTGATGTCAATTATCTGAACAGTAGCTAAGGTCAGTATGGGAGTACATACATCGCGTAAATTGTGGCGACAGAGTTACGTAATATTATCTACAACATTGAGTGTGTCCAAATACGTGTTCACAAATCTGGATTATTTCCAATAAGGAGTTTTTAATAACTCCTGTAATTGGAGATAATCCAGATTCGTGAACAAATATTTGAACACACTCAAAATGTTGTAAATGAATTAACTGGTCAAGCTATAAGCTAAAATAATAAAATGAAAAGGATATTTTCTGGCGTTTCTCATGTCGCTCACTCCTTTCAACAATGTCATGTATAAAAAAAACATTATTTTTCAGGACATCGTTTTTATAGTTTTAAAATATAATAAAATGTATTAAAAATAAATATCAAGCCACTTATTGAACTTTTTACTGTGCAACAGATCTTTTTAGTTAAAACCTGAAGGTTTTTTTCTCCATTTGAAAAATATTTTGTATAAGTATTTTAAAAAAATAATTAAATAATACTTTTTCTTCAAAATGCAAAAAACAACACTTTCTGCCCTGTAGCGGGTAAATATTGAGTTTAAAATATGCCGCTTTTGCTGGGGGATAAAATACATTTTCTGAGCATTCCGAAAACATGTACAACTGAAAATTGACGATTTTTGATATTTGATGTTGTTGAAAGGAGTGAGCGATGTATGTGATTACAATCCAGGATTCGGACCACACTTACTAATAAAAGAGTCTGCTCTATAAAAAAATCTTCTTTTCATCACACCAATAGATGTCTCTAGTGAAGTTTTAGTGATTCAAGAACAATGTTTCAATATTGGATCATACATAATATTTACAACTTCCAAGAATTTAACTTGAAGAAGAGTAGTGTGGTTGTCAATCGTGGGTTGAATTGGTGAATGTTACACGCGTGTAAAGTGATAATTTAAACCAGCCTATGACGATCGTAAGCCCTGTAAATGCCCAGACTTTCATATTCTACTTCATCTATGCTGATATGTCAAAAAATAATACAACAATAGTAACTTTTTCTACCTTCGACAGTTTGTTTCAAATATTGTTTTGACCGCGTGAGAGACAAATGGACCGTCATCAGACAGCAAATAGTCGGATTGAATAAATGAATGAATGAATACACAATGGATGATTTCATATATATTTCATTTTGAATGGATTCCGAAATTAGCATGAGCAATTGACGTCGCCACAATACGAGAATGCGTTTCACTACCTGAATCTGAATTATCGTTAGTCATAGAATATATTATAATGATACTCAGTGGTTGAGAGAAGTCGAATGATTAAAATAAAATCCTATTGAATATCAAAAACGATATTTTTTTTCTAATTAAGAAATAAAATTAAAAGGTTTGCTAATATAATTTAAAATGGTAAAAAAAGCCAAGGAAGCTAAACTGGCAGTGCACAACGGAGTCCTGGTTTCAACTCTAATGTATGGAAGTGAAACATGGAGTTGGCTAAAGAAGGATGAAAGTAGACTGAACGCAGTCGAAATGCAATCTCTCAGAAGAATGTGCGACAAAACGATGTATGATAGATGTTCGAATAGTGAAATAAGGAAGGAATGCAAAGCTGAGATAAGTATTATCGATACAATTAAGAAAGGTGTGTTGAGATGGTTTGGACATGTAGAACGAATGAGTGAGGAAAGAACGGTAAAACAAATTTATGAGGCGATTGTTAGCGGGAAAAGAAGCAGAGGAAGACCGAGAAAAACATGGCACGATCAGGTATGCCAAATACTTGAAAGTGGTCAGGTTAGGAGTCGTAACAATCAGCGGGTATGTATGAGGAGATGCATGAACGTGGAAGAGGCGAAGAATGTTTGCAAAGACAGAGTGGTGTGGCGTTCTATTCTCTCTGCCTACCCCTGCGGGGAAGCGGCGTGATGGTTAGTTAGTTAGTTAGTTACTTAAAATACCAAAGAGAAATTGCAGGCAAGTTTATGGAAAAATATATTAAAACAGCTTAAATATATTAAGTTTGCCTCTTCTCGCTGTTTCCATTTCGGTGTTCGCTTCTTATTTACTATACAACTTTATTGAGATTCACTTCACGTAGGTTTTTCAGTTCCCAAGTATGACGAGTCCACTTGGGTCGACTTCCTCGGCTTTGGCTATGCCCGCGCGCTGTGAGGCGGCCTATGCGACGTCCGCATACTAATCGTAGCCTCTGTGCGAATTCCTTCCACTAGGAGAAAGCGGCTATCCTGTAAAGTACTGTCTCCTATATCCTTGTCTTTGGACTATTTCGTGTCTGTCTGCTGTGCTGATCGGGGTTGTGGGCGTCTGTGTACCGGCCAACGTCGGGTAGGAATTGGATCTAGCTGACTAACTGAACTAAATACTAATCCCTTTTGAGTGCGTCCAAATACTTGTTCACAAATCTGGATTATCTCCAATTATAGGAGGATTTTTGAGTTATTTTCATATTATTTTTTGACATCTCTTCAAAGATGAAGAAGAACATGAGAAGTCTGGGCATTTCCGGGGTTGACGACCGTCATAGGCTTGTTTAAGTGACTTTACACACGTGTAACATTCACCAATTCTACCCATTATTGACAACCACATTTTTGTAAAAAAAAATGAGAAAATACTAATCCCTTTCACTGCCTACACCGGGGTACTTCTAGAAAATTTGATGGTGGATTTACAAACTTGTATTTATTTAGACTGGCAGTGACAGGTATATTGAAAGCTTTCAAATGTAAATTCACAGTAAAATCGGGATAAAATTTTACTCATATTGCTACGCAATGCACAATAAAATTAACATTTAGGAGTTTTTCAAATCATATTTTTTTTAAACCCATTTTCATATGGTGTACGGAGTGTGAGGAAGTTTTTGGCAAGGGAATGTAATTAACTATGAGTATTTCAATGTATGTATTAATTTTAAATCAAACACAGGTTTTTTGAGTCTACTAAGTTATTAACAAAAACTAAGTTGTATTTTAATGTTTTTTAGTATTTTAATGTTTTAGAATTTAATAAACCCTGGTGATGACAAGGTTTTTGTCGAAACTGGTTGGTTAAAGTGTACTAATTATAATTAATAAAAAAGTGGTTAAAACACAGTTGTTTTATTTTATAAAGTATGTACTTATTTCCCAAAAGATTTTTTTTTTAAACTAGATGATATAAAAATTCCAAAGAAAAAATTATTTAAACCTTGAAATTATTAAAAACCCATTACATTTAAATCTTGAAAAATACATAAAAAATACTATTAAACCATTAATTATATAAAACATGAAACCATGAGTGTAAGTCCCTCTCCAAGCACAAGAGCTCTGTCTCTTTTTTGAAGAGGCACAGCGAATGTATAACTTAAAGTTTGCCATATGTATAAATGTTTAGAAAATGTATTATGTTGTACTTAAAAATGTAACTATTTGAAATAAAATAAAATAAAAAAAATACTTTTAAAAATGTATACATGTATTGATATATAACTATGTATATATTTTTAAAACTAAAAGTTTGCCATATATATAAATGATTAGAAAATGTATTATGTTGTACTTAAAAATGTAACTTTATTAAATTAAAAAAAAAATTAAAATACTACTAAAAATATATACATGTATTGATATATCACGATAATGCAGTGTCTGATAGAATGATAAATAATAAAACCCTTATCCGCACCCCAATGGTGCATAGGGCACTGCGTCATATAAACGCAGTGTTATCTTGATCGTTTACACATGAAGGAAAGGTGATCAGCCCTCCGCTTCAGGTACCAGTCCAGGGTAATATTGAATAAATATGACAGTGAAAAAATCACTAATATTTATTTTACCCCCTTGGGAATCGAACCCGGGACCTCCAGAACGGTAGCCGAGCGTGCTGACCATTACACTACGGAGGCGGACAAATGAACGATATTAAATTAGAAAAATATTACTCCACGACAACCCCTCTGTACAGATAATCTCTATATGACGGTCTAACCGCTCACAGTATCAATCTAAGAGTGACTTCATAAATAATGTAGTGGCCAGACCCCTCGATCTTCATTGGGCTAAATTGAATTAGTCGCTGCACGTATAGACAGATCTATAACGGATGATGCCACCAGGAGGACAGCAAGAAGACGGGGCAAGGAGTAGCACGGATCAAGATATTATTTACGATGGCCATTGAGGTGATGAAACAAATTCCGTCGGTTAATGCGATCACAATGAGGCACTTAACAGCAACCGGAGACTGGGAAGAGACAGTGCGTGATTTATAAGATTAAACTTCTCGTTTTGCAGCAATCCATGGTCACAACTGGCTCACTCCTGTCAAGAACGTCATTAATCAAAAATTGTCAAATCAAAAATTGTCAATTTAAAAATTGTTATCATACAGACCTGAATGATGGAAGTTTAACTTCCGAAACATGTAGTCTTTAATAAAACTCAAGTGATATAAAAAAGTGTTTTCTTTAATCATTGTCAATTTTCAGTTGTGCATGTTTTCAGAATTCCCCACAAAATGTACTATGTATATCCCAGCAAAAACGCCATATTTTTAACTTGATATTTACCCGCTTCAGGGCAGAAAGTGTTGTTTTTGCATTTAGAAGAAAAGGTATTGTTTAATTATTTTTTTAAATATACTAAATATTTTTCAAATAGAGAAAAAACCTTCAGGTTTTACCTAAAAAGATCTGTTTCACAGTAAAAAGTTCAATAAGTGGTTTGATATTTTTTTTAATACATTGTATTATATTTTTAAACTTTAAAAACGTTCTCCTGAAAAATCAATTTTTTTTATTTATGACGTGAATTCTTGAAAGGAGTGAACGAACTGTGGAGGTCCACACCAAAAAAAAACACTGCCCAATATTGCACAAAAAATCATTTCAATGCAAATCTGTTCTGTTTAATGTATTCTACCGAAATCTTAATTAAAGTTGCGACAAAACGTGACCAATCCTGTGTTAAACCAATACGAAATCATTAAACCGCACCAAAACGTAAAAAAAATACAAGCTAGAATGCCTAGTTACTTAAAATCATTTATAATGGAAATGTAACGTTTTGGTGAGGACCTTTATTGTCTCGATTGTCTTCAAGAAATAGCGATTTAGAAAGACTTCTTCTTCCTGACTCCATCCTAACTTATCATCTTTATATGTTTGGATCAGCTCTCCTCGTCCTCAGGTTGTAGGTCCTTCTATCGTATATAACGTCATCTGGGCCTACCTTCTTCCTCTAGATGTCTTTCGAGAACGATCCATGGCGAATGCCTGGTTTTCAATATGTTAAGGTTCTTTGCGTCCTATGTGCCCATACCATCTCGATTGCCTTTCCTCTACCTTACTATTGGTGCCTGTTACACCCAAGCTTCCACGAATGCGTGAACTCTTTATTTTGTCTCTAAGGGACAATCCAGCTGATCACCTGATTATAAATCAAGCATGGATCTTTCCATGGATCGCTGTCTTTTTGTCAGAGCCATGGTCTCTAGTGCATATTTATTCACTGGCAGTATGTAGTATTCATACGTTTTTCTTTTTAGACAGGTCGAACTTATATGAGCTAGAAATATGTAATACACAACCAATTTTTTGTACTGGTTGGCGCGATAAGCTTCATGCGACCTGATCCAAAAACCGAATTAAGAAACGACTCTTTTAAAGAAGTCGTTATTTGATTAGGTTTTTAATTCGGTTGCCCATGTCTACCGCGAACACCCACGTTCCTCTTCCATTATCAACTAACAAGGGTTCCGTATTTATTTACATTGTACATACTTTCGGTTACGGATGTTTAAATTCGGTCTAGGTAAACGAGTGTATGAACATTTGAACGAGGGTTTTAACAAGGGCAAAATAAAGGCTATTTTCTACACCAGCGATACTCAAACTTTTTTGGCGAGGGCACCTTTTAAGACACAATTTTTATGAAGCCCTAAAAAAACGGCTATTCCGTTCATTATTTAATTGTATTTGTAATCTTTATAAAATAAAACAACTTTGTTTTTAACCACTTTTTTGTTGGTAACATGTACATGCTAAACCCCGATGATGACAAGGTTCTTGTCGAAAACGGTTGGAGAAAAAAAGTTTTGATAAAAAAGTGGTTAAAAATCAAGTTGTTTTATTTTATAAAGTTTATAAAATGTGCCACAAAGTATCTGCGAAAATCATTCAAGAAAAGTATTTGTAATCATTTCACAAAAATTATACACGAAAAGGAACATTAAACATTTACAACATTTTGAGTGTGTCCAAATACTTGTTCAATTATAGGACTTATTTTTGATGTTATTTTTGACATCACATCATAGATGAAGAAGAATATGGAAGTCTGGGCAATTACGTGGCTTACGACCGTCGTAGGCTGGTTTAAGTGATCACCTTACACACGTGTAACATCCACGTTCCTAAATTGATCATTTTGTTTCCATTTTAGGCCTTACTCGCAATAAAAGAATTTAGTGAACGTCGATGCCCATTTTTTTAAAATAAAATATACAATATTAAAAAATATATATAAATATTTATTTTTTTAAATCCTTACCTTTTAAAAACAATTTATTTATGATATTTCAAAGTCAAACTTATTTTTTCAATACAATAACGGCATTTTAAGAAAAAAAATTACGTCAAATTACTTGGGTCCAAAGAAAATTATGTTGCGATTTATCGAATACTGGGCCTTATTAAGTTGTGAGTCCTGGCACACACTTTGAGAACCGCTGTACTATATTATCACAGTCCTTTCTAACACTTTTAGGGCCACAGAATAAACCGAGGGTGACCTCAATATAAACCTTTTAAGAAAATAAAACGATCAAATTAAAGACGGTGAACGACTCTTTCACAGCGGGTAAAACTATCCGCGAAGATAAAATTGTAAGGATTACAGAATCCCAGAATAAGAAAGAGATTATTCATAACATTTTCGATGTGTCCAAATCCGTGTTCATATATCTGGGTTTCTCCACACAAGAGTTATTTTTACATCTCAACATAGATGAAGAAGAATATGCAAGTCTGGCTTAAAAGTTTACTCAAACCAACCATAGATGCCGCCGTGACTTCAAACGATTGTTTCCCCTGGGGATCGAGCCCAGGATGTCCCGCATGGTAGCCAATTGTGCTAACCACCTAACGATGAAGGCGGACAATACATAAATTTCTTTGTATCAATCGTTAAGATTCCATGTATATTATGTTAAAATAGATCATTTAATTTTTTTTAATTCAGACAATATACGTAAAGTGTCTTTATTTCTATAAAACTATCACACCGCTTGCCGCAGGGGTAGGCAGAAAGAATAGAACGCCTCTCCAATCTGTCTTTGCAAACAATCTTCGCCTCTTCCACTTTTATGCATCTCCTCAAACATACCCGTCAAGTATTCGATTATTTTATTATTTATACGTATATATGGATGTATGTACTTATGTAGTCCGTCTCCATAGTGTAATGGTCAGCACGCTCGGCTACCGTTCTGGAGGTCCCGGGTTCGATTCCCAGGGGGGGTCAAATAAATATAAGTGATTTTTTCACTGTAATATTTATTCAATATTACCCTGGACTGGTACCTGAAGTGGAGGGCTGATCACCTTTCCTTCATGCGTAAACGATCAAGATAACACTGCGTTTATATGAAGCAGTGCCCTATGCACCATTGGGGTGCTGATAAGGATTTTAATAAAAATAATGTATTTATGTATTTTTAGCAAATATAATTACTTTTCTGAAGGGAAAAATATACTAGTTGTAATTTTGATAGACTTTTATGGAATTTCAGTTGACGTTACTGCCTATTGTGGTATTTATTTATGTATATATGTATCTTTCAAAACATATTACATACATAAATCATATATACATATAATATTCCCGATGAGTAATTTCTATTTCTCGTTTTGGGACATGGGATTAGGGTGAACAAGACTGGAACACAAATAATCAAGTATCAAAAATTCCTCAAATACATTTTTCTTAAGATGGGAAATGCATTTTCTACCGTGCTTATTATGTACAAGGTTTATAGATCATATAGTGGATTTTTGTTTCTTCTAGCTAATTTAATATGTTTTTATTTGAATCTGTGTTACAGGAGGGATAATCTAGTGTGGGCCAATCGGAAACATGTCAGCATTTGCTCATTGCTGGGAGGAAACCACGTTGCACTCCTCAGGAGAAGGCGGACTGCTGACTGTCGTCAGCAGACCTTCCGTTCCACTAGAAGAGGGTTCGGCATTTTGTGTCCTAGCTTGGTTTGGCTCAAATGTAATAGAAGGAAATCGATCAACGTGACCGAACCGCTGCAGTACACTGCTCTAGTTGACAATTGAACGATAATTACTACTCATGTGTGATAACGGATAACTAAGGTATAGTAACGCATATTAGATAATGTCACAAACAGTGCTGTAGTTTTGAAATATTGGGTTACATCGCTATCTGCTCCTCATCCGCCCACTCGACCTGATCATAATGACGTCACCATTGATTTAATATATATATATATATATATATATATATATATATATATATATATATATATATATATATATATATATATATATATATATATATATATATATATATATATAAATAATAAAACACCAACTTTTCTTTAAAATGCAAAAACAACACTTTTTGCCCTGTAGCAGGTAAATATTGAGTTAAAAATACACCGCTTTTATTGGGATATAATACATTTTCTGGACATTCGGAAAACATGCACAACTGAAAATTGTCGATTTTTTATTTATGACGTTCTTGAAAGGAGTGAGCGACAAGTTATACCCATAATACACTATTTGCACACAACGAAGTTTTGATAGTCCCTAGAATTAACAATAAATATGGGAGTCCAACACTGCAATATATCGTTCCGAACATTTTTAATTTGTTGCCGACGGATGTTAGAGGTCTAAATAAAATATGGAACAAAGGCAAAATAAAGGAATGGGTGAATGATCAAGAGTTAATTTTAAGAAAATTGTAAAATGTTTATATTCTTAATTTTTCTCTCTTTTTGTGTGTATATTAGGTTAAATGGTTAAAATGGTTAAAAACAATAAAAATATATGCATAAAGAACTCCATCGACAAGACACACAAGGTGCCTTGGTGGGTCTCTGCATTTTTTTTGTTGAATATGTTTAAAATTATTATTGAAATCAATGTTTACAATTTATGCTAATATACATATAATAATAAACATTTCTCTACTCAGCCGAAACGTATAATGAAAAAGTAAAAACCAACTGGAAAATAATAATTTACATAAATAAAACATCACATAAAATAACTGAAAAATTTCCCAACAATATAAAACCAGCATTTCACACAATAAATATTTTTTTTAAAACCCGTAGTGACCTTTCAAAAACAGCCGCACTTGAAAAAAATAGTGCTTATTAATTTAAACACCACTACAAGGAAATAAAACATGAACACTATGTATACAGCTTGCTATAAACCTAAACATTGTTACTGTTCAAGACCATAAATTAAATTTGGGTAGAAACCAAGCAATTTAAGTAGAATTTGAAGATTTAAATAAATAACGAAGAACGGAATAGAGGTTGATACATTACATGAACCGTAAAGTGATGAGATATGTATTTCTGTGTGTGTTTTTGACTACTTTATGGACTCTCGAGAATCGCGTGCGTAGTCAATTTATTATTAATCCGGCCAATGGTCGTGGCGGTACAGGGTTAACGGAGTAGGGCAACACGTCCCCAAATTACATATTTACAAATGGGAGGGTTTTGGTGTTGCCTTCACGCGAGGTCAACCTTCGACTTTTGGTGGTTCCTACCAATTTATTCATTTAAACGTCTAGCCGAGATGATGAGGCTGACAAAGACACCGCTAGTCTGAAGGTGGCAGTGGGTAAATTTTTCTATACATAAACATATCGTAGTCACACAGGAGAAAGTGACCAACTACCAAAACGTAAAATGTTCAGGAGGGCCATTTAAGTCACTTTTGATTGGCAAGAAAATAAATATCAATGCAGTTAGTCATTTTTAACAAGTCAACATATTATACTTCCAAGTTTAAAATCCTGTGGGATTTTTTCAGGCCAAAATTAAGCTAGCAAGATATCAAATAGTCAATACATCAAATATAGTCAAGATATCAAATACACGTTTTTGTAATAAAAATGCACTTGGTCACTTTCTTCTGTATCACTACGATATGTGTATTATTTTTTTGAAATACACATATATATATATATACATATATATATATATATATATATATATATATATATATATATATATATATATATATATATATATATATATATATATATATATATATATATATATATATATATATATATATATATATATATATATATATATATATATATATATATATATATATATATATATATATATATATATATATATATATATATATATATATATATATATATATATATATATATTAGCATAAATTTTAAACATATTCAACAAAGCAGAGACCCACCAAGCCACCTTGTGTGTCTTGTCGATGGAGCTCTTTATGCATACATTTTTATTGTTTTTAACCATTTTAACCATTTAACCTTATATACACTCAAAAAAGAGAGAAAAATTAAGAATATAAACATTTTACAGTTTTCATAAGATTAACTCTTGATCATTTACCCATTCCTTTATTTGCCTTTGTTCCATATTTTATTTTGACCTCTAACTTCCGTCGGCAACAAATCAAAAATGTTCGGAACGATATATTGCAGTGTTGGACTCCCATATTTATTGTTAATTCTAGGGACTATCAAAACTTCGTTGTGTGCAAATAGTGTATCATGGGTATTACATGTCGCTCACTCCTTTCAAGAACGTCATAAATCAAAAATCGTCAATTTTCAGTTGTGCATTTTTTCCGAATGCCCAGAAAATGTATCCCAACAAAAGCAGTATATTTTTAACTTAATATTTACCTACAACATTTTGAGTGTGTCCAAATACTTGTTCACAAAATCTGGATTATCTCCAATTACAGGAGTTATTTTCATATTATTTTTTGACATCTCATCAAAGATGAAGAAGAATATGGAAGTCTGGGCATTTACGGGGCTTACGACCGTCATTGGCTGGTTTAAGTGATCACTTTACACACGTGTAACATTCACCAATTCTACCCATTATTGACAACCACACTACTCAAATTCTTGGAAGTTCTATACATATGAACCAATTTAGAAACCTTGTTCTTGAATCACTAGAACTTCACTAGAGACATCTATTGGTGAGATGTAAAGAAGCTTTTTATTAATTATTTAATTTTTAATTATTTTTTTATTAATATTTACCCGCTACAGGGCAGAAAGTGTTTTCTTTTTGCATTTTAAAGAAAAGTTATTGTTTAATTATTTTTTTACGTATACTAAATATTTTTCAAATGGAGAAAAAACCTTCAGGTTTACCTAAAAAGATCTGTTGCACAGTAAAAAGTTCAATAAGTAGCTTGATGTTTATTTTGAATACATTGTATTATATTTTTAAACTTTAAAAACGTTCTCGTGAAAATCAAGTTTTTTTTATTTATGACGTTCTTGAAAAGAGTGAGCGATGTATTATTGACCGATTACTTCCGCCTAGCGATTACATAACCAATTACTTAAAACCGACCGATTGCCCAACGCAAATGTATTCCCAGATGCTTAAATAAATAAATAAGAAGTAAATTAAAGGTGGAGAGAATAGAGAATGCGTAAAGAAAGGAAAGATATACAGATTAGTCAATCTTTTGTGGTAACAGATGGCGGCGTAGACCGGACAAAACAAGGTTACCAGATTTTTTTTAGGAATTAATACTTAAATCAATCAAATTGTGATATCGAGTATCACTTACAATCACAGTAATTAGCCAATTATCAAGTATTTTTTCATTACCATTAAATATATTTTATTAATTATTTTCTTTAAAAAATATATAGAAAAAGCTGTAAATAAGTATATAAGTAGTTGTTACTTTATTCTCATAACACATGCAAATTTTTTACTCGTTAGTTTTAATTTTCACCTGTAGATGAAAACATCTGTAAATTTTCGAAACTAGACGTATATAATAAAAATAAAACTTTACAACATTTTGAGTGTGTCCAAATACTTGTTCACAAAATCTGGATAGTCTCCAATTACAGGAGTTATTTTCATATTATTTTTGACATCTCATCAAAGATGAAGAAGAATATGGAAGTCTGGGCATTTACGGGGCTGACGACCGTCATAGGCTGGTTTAAGTGATCACTTTACACACGTGTAATATTCACCAATTCTACCCATTATTGACAACCACACTACTCAAATTCTTGGAAGTTCTATATATATGAACCAATTTTGAAACATTGTTCTTGAATCACTAGAACTTCACTAGAGACATCTATTGGTGAGATGAAAAGAATCTGATGAAAGAGTCTGGGCATTTACGTTAGCCCCGTCAATGCCCAGACTTCCATATTTTTCATCATCTTTGATGAGATGTCAAAAAATAATATGAAAATAACTCCTGGAATTGGAGACTATCCAGATTTTGTGTACAAGTATTTGGACACACTCAAAATGTTGTAAAGTTTTGTTTTTATTATACACGTTTAGTTTCGAAAATTTACAGATGTTTTCATCTACAGGTGAAAATTAAAACTGCCGAGTAAAAAATAAGCATGTGTTATAATGAGAATAAAATAACAACTATATATACTTATATTCAGCTTTTTCTAAATATTTTAAAGAGAATAATTAAAAAATATATTTAATGGTAATGAAAAAATACTTGATAATTGGCTAATTACTGTGATTGTAAGTGATACTCGATATCATTTGATTGAAGATAAAGACGCGTTAAAATCAATCAATACCTTGAAATAATTTGATTTATCAGATCTAAAATTAAAAAGACACCATTTCTGGTATGATAAAAATATATTTAATACAAATTTTATCTAAATTATAACCTATACATTGAACACAATGCATATATAAATCAATTGTGCCATTCCTCGAATTGAAATGAAGGTAGTTTTAAAAATGAAACACTTAATAATACCAATTATCAAGTTTTATTTCATTACACACGATTAGTTTCGAAAACTAAAGTTGTTTTCATCACAGGCGATTGTTAAAATATGTAATAAAATAAAAATAAACATATTTATAACCAACTAACTAACTAACTAACTAACCATCACGTCGCTTCCCCGCAGGAGTAGGCAGAGAGAATAGAACGCCACACCACTCTGTCTTTGCAAACATTCTTCGCCTCTTCCACGTTCATGAATCTCCTCATACATACCCGCCGATTGTTACGACTCCTAACCTGACCACTTTCAAGTATTTGGCATACCTGATCGCGCTATGTTTTTCTCGGTCTTCCTCTGATCCTTTTTCGAATTACATTCGCCTCATAAATTTGTTTTATCGTTCTTTCCTCACTCATTCGTTCTACATGTCCAAACAACTTAATACATTTGTGTAAAATTCACTATCCCACATACAGCGCGGGGCGCGGGAACTGCTTTATTAATATATTTAATTAATATAATTTATTTATTTAATATGCTTCCTTTATTAAATAAAAAAAAATAAAGAGTAAATATAATTTTCATGCATCTCCTCATACATACCCATATATAAACATATAAACATATTTATACAAATGTTTAATTTTAAAATAATCAACATATCATTCCACAGAGTAAATGCAGAATCTAAAAATTAAATGAAATGAAGGTTCTTGTGATAAACTTGTGAATACATTTTTTGTATACGTTTTTTTTTCACATTAAAAAATAGACAAATAAAAACTGCGTTAAATAATCGAATTCGAAAACCGAATTAAATAATGACTAATAATATTTAATATTTTAAAGAAGTGGTTATTTATTTATAACTTAAGATTAACAAAGTGAATACCACTATTTCTTAAAATCTACGTGACACGTGTTTCGATGCATTCCGCGTTATTTTCAAACACCGTACACCGTGAAAATGATGCGGAATGCACCGACACACGTGTCACGGTAGATTTTAAGAAATAGTGGTATTTACCAAGTAAAACTTGAATTGTACGCCTCCGTAGTGTAATGGTCAGCACGCTCGGCTACCGTACTGGAGGTCCCGGGTTCGATTCCCAGGGGGTGTCAAATAAATATAAGTGATTTTTTACTCTAATATTTATTCAATATTACCCTGGACTGATCACCTTTCTTTCATGTGTTAATGATCAAGATAACACTGCGTTTATATGATGCAGTGCCCTATGCACCATTGGGTGTGGATAAGGTTTAGAAGAAGAATAATAATTGTTAATGTCGTTAGTCTCGGGTTGGGGTCCCGTGGTTAGTGTTGCAGACTCTTAAGTCAGAGTTTCTCGGTTCGAATCCACTCTACCACAATTTGATACCTATTTCTAATGAGCCGCTTAGGCTCACAGAAATAGTATGAATTGAAATATTTGTGTAAATTATAAAAACATAAATATTTATCTTAAAAAAAAAATATCTATATACTTATTTAAAAGAATTTTATGTAATTAAATTTTTTAGTTCGATCTCTCGTGTGTACTACTGAGTGGATGGCTGAATTGGTACATATAAATGGACGCTAGGAATGTTTTCATAAACAAAATTAAATTATGTGTTTATGATTCCCGTTCGGGAACGCTCCATCCAGAATATCCAGATCCAGATTCCATATTGAAAAGAATAGGAGAAGATTTCCCGGTAGCAGTGGAAAATATTGACTTTAATATTAAAAATAATAATAAATATTATATTTATTTTTAAGTATATTTATTTTACCCCCCTTGGGAATCGAACCCGGGACCTCCAGAACGGTAGCCGAGCGTGCTGACCATTACACTGCGGAGGCGTACATAATAATAATAATAATTTACTACTGTTAAATACACAAGTAAACGATTTTCCTAAAAGGCCGTTATTAAATATGTTTCCAATCGCTCACCATCCCTGATCCCTTTTGGCTGTAACTGCTAATCAACACAAAAAATAAAGAAACTCTACACAAGCTCTTTTGCCTAGCGGCCAAAATTTGTTGAATTTTGTAAAGTAGATAGTGTTTTAGTCTTGAAAAAGTAGCGGTTACCTTCGAAACCGGTAGACATTATAATCAAGTTATTATAAAATATTTATAGAGATTTTAAAACAAAGTTATATATAATTATTACAATATGTGATAAATGGAAGAGAATTCTCTTTCATTCTAACATATCGTGGTCGTACAGGAGAAAGTGACCAACTAACAAAACGTAAAATGTTCAGGAGGGCCATTTAAGTCACTTTTGCTTGGCAAGAAAATAAACATCAATGCAGTTAGTCATTTTTAACAAGTCAATATATTATACTTCCAAGTTTAAAATCGCTTTGGGATTTTTTCAGGGCAATATTAAGCTAGTAAGATATCAAATAGTCAATAATCACGTTTTTGTCACTTTCTCCTGTATGACTACGATACGTCTCTTAACAAAAGTGACGCAAGCGACTCTCGAGCCGCGGTCTACCGACCCCTTCTATTGCCATGCAACAATACAGACCCCCTGTGGCTACGTCGTAAATGTGACGCACACATTTTGGGGTCCTTTACTATTTGTTCAGCTACAACTGGCTGCAACCGAACGACATCTCTGGCACCCCTATTTCAAAGTTAAGGGTACATACAAATTTTGAGAATAAACCATAATCATCAAATACCGTGTCGTATTGGATGGGAATTTCGGTCGGCTTTTTAATGAGAGACATTTACTTTGATGTTTTTAAATCATCAATAGGAAATGGACCTTCAAAACGAGATGTGCCAAAAAGGAATACAGTTGCAACGTTCCTACTAATCCTTATTATGGGAATCATTTATGATGGGAATTACATGTATTATTACCTATGCATAAACTGACCATTTATTTTTGCCACCAAAACGGGACATATACATATGTAATACATGTAATAGTGTGTTTATTTAAAAAGAATCATATTTTTTCATAGTTTTTATGTATTGATAAAAAGAAAAGGAATGTTGATATAGAAAAAAAAGAGGAATAATTCATAAAAATATGAATGTTTTTTTGTTGTTTTATTGTTTATATAAAGAGTCGGCGGTCTTTATTAGTGCGAGTGTTTTAGCCTAGAATTTTCACTCATGAATTACATGAAATTATAGTAACTTTAAACATAAAGAGTAAATCCACTCACAAGTAGGCATAGGCTGTGAAACTTATAAAGTTGAAGCCTGAGTAGGGACATGATAAACGGTGTTGCATAAGCCGTAGCTAGATTTTAGAGTCACTTATACTACAAATTATCGTCGATTTTTTGCAATTTTTTTTATTGTTAACGTGTGTTGCTCTTTTTTTGAAAACGGGACATTTCGACGTCCCGAAACTTTACTTGGGGACAACGGGACAGGCTATCTAAAAACGGGACGGTCCCGTTCAAAACGGGACGTATGGTCACTTTACCTATGCACTAACTTTGTGAATTTCCATTTTATAATTAAAATGTCACTTTGTTTTTAAACCACTACAAATATTTTATTATAACTAAATTATAATGTCTACCGGTTAGCTTATACTATGTGAAGAGTTTCCAAATTTTAATCAAATGAAATAAAAATCTGAAAAGAACCATGTTGAAAACATTTTGAGTGTTTCCAAATGGGTCGCAAATCTAGGTTTTCTGCACTAAGTTATTTTTGCATTTACTGGAGTTTTTAGTTATTTTTACTTTACTAGAGTTATTTTTACATTTTTTATATCTCAACATAGGTGAAGAATATGGAAGTCTGAATATTGAAGACCCTATTGCACTAGATCGCAATTTAGCATCGTTAACAGGCGTACATGCTAATGTGTAAATGACTTTGACACACTTGATAGTGTGTATATAAGGACAGATAGGTACAATCTACAAGCCTCTAAATGTCAGAAAAATAAACTTACTAACTTTGGAGACGACATGGACGATCGCATTTAAAAAAACGAATCAAATACCGATTAATTAAAAACAATCATTACATGTTTAAATAAATCGATTTTTTTTATATGTATGCTAAAATTACTGAAGATTTCTATTGCGAAAATGGTACTTTTTATTAACTGTACATGTGGTATACAAACTCACGATTATTTTTCTCACATATTGACCGATTTTAGTATTCCGGTATTGGTGGACAAACATATCGCTCACTCCTTTTAAGAACGTCATAAATAAAAAAAACTCGATTTTTCAGGAGAACGTTTTTCAAGTTTAAAAATATAGTACAATGTATTAAAATACATATCAAGCCACTTACTGAACTTTTTACTGTGCAACAGATCTTTTTGAGTAAAACCTGAAGGTTTTTTCTCCATTTGAAAAATATTTAGTTTATTTAAAAAAATAATTAAACAATACCTTTTCTTCAAAATGCAAAAACAACACTTTCTGCCCTGTGGCGGGTAAATATAAAGTTAAAAATATGCCGCTTCTGCTGGGATATAGTAAATTTTTTGGGCATTTCGAAAACATGCCATACTGAAAATTGACGAATTTTGATTGATGACGTTCTTGAAAGGAGTGAGCGATATTAGACTTCTCAAATAAAACAGCATTTTGTAGTAAATAAACGTATGTATTCACATTTTAAATTATATGCATTTGGACTTATCTTCACAAAAGGTGTTTAAAAATGACGCGGAATGCATTGAAACACGTGCCACAATACATTTTAAGGAAATAAAACGCAACAATATATAGGAAACACGTCTTTCAACGAATTTTAAAGAATTAATTTTGGATATTTTAATTTTTTTTTTAGAATATATGTAGAAAACATTTTTTTTTTTAATTTTTTGTAACTCTTTACATTTCAATTACTCTTTTCTTTTAAAAAGAGAATGTTTATTTCGAAGAAAAAGATGTTTTTTTTTATACAAAAAGGGTGTTATAATAAAAAAAATATAATACGTAAAATGATACCTGGATTCAGAGAAAATAAAATAAAACTACAAATTAAATAAAGACTTACAATGATTAAAGAAAACACTTCGTTTTTTACCACTTGAGTTTTATTATAGACTACATGTTTCAGAAGTTAAACTTCCATCATTCAGGTCTGTATAATAACTAAAATATAAAATATAAAATTGTTCTATATATAAGGAGAGGGGAAAGTAAGGGGAAGGGGTTAGTCAAGGGACGGAGTTTGAAAACAAAGGAAAAACGGAAAAAAAATGAAAAAATGAAACTCTGTCCCTTGACTAACCCCTTCCCCTTACTTTCCCCTCTCCTTATTTATAGAACAATTTTATATTTTATATTTAAGTAATTATACAGACCTGAATGATGGAAGTTTAACTTCTGAAACATGTAGTCTATAATGAAACTCAAGTGGTAAAAAACGAAGTGTTTTCTTTAATCATTGTAACATGTCTTACCACAAAGTGAATGCCGAAACAATAAATAAAATAAAGACTTAACTAATACTGGACCTTTAGAAAGTGGTATTCACCAAGTAAAACTTAAATAAAAAATTGAAAATTCCAGACAAAAACACTCGTTTTAATAAATTTGTCAATCTGACACCGATAAACAGAGATGGCAAGAAATAAAACCGACAAAAAGCAACGAATTCTCCGTTACTCACGTCCATACTCCAAAGGAATATTCACCGAAGACTTGAATAGTAATTTGCATAATTATTGGCGATTGTTATACGATTCGGGCGCGGAAATTGGTAAACCAAGGACTAACCAAGCACAAGTAATCAAATACAGTGGAACCTCTCATAACGAGGATAATTCGTTCCAGAATCTAACTAACTAACTAACTAACCATCACGCCGCTTCCCCGCAGGGGTAGGCAGAGAGAATCGAACGCCACACCACTCTGTCTTTGCAAACATTCTTTGCCTCTTCTACATTCATGCATCTCCTCATACATACCCGACGATTATTACGACTCCTGACCCGGCCGCTTTCAAGTATTTGACATACCTGATTGTGCCAAGTTTTCCTCGGTCGTCCTCTGCTTCTTTTTCCAACTACATTCGCCCCATAAATTTGTTTAACCGTTCTTTCTTAACTCATACGCTCCACATGTCCAAACCATCTCAACACACCTTTCTTAATTTTATCGATAGTGCTTATCTCAGCCTTACATTCTTTCCTTATTTCATCATTCGAACATCTATCAAACATCGTTTTGCCACACATTCGTCTGAGGGATCGCATTTCGACTGCATTCAGTCTGCTTTCATCCTTCTTTTGCCAACTCCACGCTTCGCTTCCATACATAAGGGTTGGAACCAGAACTCCATTGTGTACTGCCAGTTTAGCTTCTGCTGATAGATTTCAGAATCTTACTTGTTAATTGAAACATTTTTGTTTTTACTTATTTTTTTACAAAAATGTTAATAATATTACAACATTTTGACCAGACACTGTTACACGTGTGTAAAGTGATCACTTAAACCAGCCTATGACGGTCGTCAGCCCCGTAAATGCCCAGACTTCCATATTCTCTTCGTCTTTGATGAGATGTCAAAAAATAATATGTATTTTAATAATTTCATATGTGTTTTTCTAAGGTATTACTGGACAAATCAAATCTGTGACAGAGTTTCGTTGTAGACGAATTTTTGCGCTTAAATTATGCATATATATATATATATCTAAATAAACTAGAAATTGCACAAAATAGGGCGATGAGAATAGTTCTTGGGAAGAATAAATATAGCAATGTAAAAGGAATGAGAGATGAACTAAAATGGTTATCTGTAAGAAGAAGACTTAAATTTAATATGTTGATATTTGTACATAAATTTTTTCACGATAAGTTGCCAAAATATTTTAAGGATAAAGTTGTCTTAAACAAAAATTGTCACGAATATGCTACTAGACAAAAGGATAAAATAAGACTACCATTATTGAAAAGAGCTGAGTCGCAAAATTGCTTGATGTATAAGGGTTAAAAAATGTATGATGAGATGCCTGAATGTATGAAGAATGAAAAGTGTCTGAAAGAATTTAAAAATAAATGTCTAAGTTACTGTAAGGAAATGTAAATATATAAAGATGATGTAAATGTATATAATAGTTTATATTAGTTTTAATATAAGCTTACTTAAGAAATAAATAAAATAAAATAAAAATAAAATATATTCGTCTGATTGAAGCTCACTTTCGCAGTTCAACAGCCGGTACGGGGGTATTACACAATTTGAACCAAATAAATGTGAAATTAAAATTGCAAACCAAACTAGATTCGCGTTTAAAAATATGATATAATGCATCACGAACGGTAATCACAACTCATACTATCGGTCGGGTATTGCACATGGCTAAATCGATACGCAAAGGTCCTATTCTCTAAATCTATATATAAATATTTTTTATGTTAATGAAGTCAATTAAAAAATTAAGCAATTAAACCGAACCTCACCCCTATATCGCACCCTCATCCGTCTAAAATCATCCACTTCTCTCGCTAATTATAATATAAGGGACATTTGTATCCATACAGAAAAAGACCGAAGCTGATCTTTTACTGTATGAACATCTTTGGTGAGATGAAAGAAGCTTTTTATTGAGCAATAAATAATATTTTAAAAAATCCTATTTGGAAATAATGCAGATTTGTGAACAAGTACATATTTGGACACACTCAAAATGTTGTAAACAATTTTATTTTGTTTTAAAATCCAACATTTCGCTCACTCCTTTCAACAACGTCAAATATCAAAAATCGTCAATTTTCAGTTGTGCATGTTTTCGGAATGCCCAGAAAATCTACGATATCCCAGCAAGAAGCATATTTTTAACTTAATATTTACCCGCTACAGGGCAGAAAGTGATGTTTTTGCAGTTTTAAGAAAATGTATTGTTTAATTATTTTTTCAATACACTAAATATTTTTCACATGTAGAAAAATTATTCAGGTTTTACCTAAAAAGATCTGCAGCATAGTAAAAAGTTTAATAAGTGGCTTGATATTTATTTTGAATACAATTTATTATATTTTAAACATAAAAAAAAGGATCTTCTGAAAAATCAAGTTTTTTTGATTTATGACCTTGTTGAAAGGAGTGAGCGATGTATCAATTCATTAAGGCGTTACTTGCAATACAATAATTCAGTTGGAGTCCGGCTGAGCTAAAAGACGGGCATCAGCTCACGCCCATTTAAAAAAATATATATTGAATTTTTGTTTTTTTTTTCAACTCCCTACCATTCAATTATTCTTTTCTTTCCCTACCATTCAATTATTCTTTTCTTTGTAAAATCGTAAAATCATAGGGCACTGCATCATATAAACGCAGTGTTATCTTGATCGTTTACACATGAAGGAAAGGTGATCAGCCCTCTGCTTCAGGTACCAGTCCAGGGTAGTATTGAATAAATATGACAGTGAAAAAAATCACTTATATTTATTTTACCCCCACTTGGGAATCGAACCCGGGACCTCCAGAACGGTAGCCGAGCGTGCGGACCATTACACTACGGAGGCGGACATGTGTAAATAGCTTTTGTTAATTTTGTTGCGTAGGAACAAATTTGCATATTTTACAAAAAAAAATCATTGCTAATTTTTGTTGTAATCATTTCCCATAGAAGAACTGTCAATTGTGACGTTTCTTGTGTCAAAAGTGACAGCTGTCGCAATCTGTTGTCATACCCGCAGGTATAATTTCATATTTTATCACGAATTCATTATTTCACGAGCGTAATCACTTAATAAAGTATTGATTAATTAGTCAGTCTTTATAAACAAGCGCTTAGCTTCGAAACCGGTAGACATTATAATTAAGTTATAATAAAATATTTATTTAATTATAGAAAACACTTTGTTTTTTACCACTTGAGTTTTTATTAAAGACTACATGTTTCAGAAGTTAAACTTCCATCATTCAGGTCTGTATAATAACTGAATGATGGAAGTTTAACTTCTGAAACATGTAGTCTTTAATAAAAACTCAAGTGGTAAAAAACAAAGTGTTTTCAATAATTATTGTAACATGTCTTACCACAAAGTTAATGCCGAAACAATAAATAAAATATTTATTTATTAATTGGGATTCGAACCTGGGACCTCCGGAACAGTCGCCAAACGCGTTGACAACTGCACTACGGAGGTGGACAGTAAAATACCCGCTATTAAACTTGAAATTGGATTTACTTTTAAAACCGCATATAAATGACATTTTGCCAGTTCATAGAACGTTCGAAAACGGTACAATACTGCATCATACGTCAAAATTGCATATTTTCGAGAAATATTTTTTGCTAGTACGCCATGATATCGCTCACTTCTTTCAAGAACGTCATAAATCAAAAATCGTCAATTTTCAGTTGTGAATGTTTTCGGAATGCCCAGAAAATGTACTATATCCCACCAAAAGAGGCATATTTTTAACTTAATATTTACCCACTACAGGGCAAAAAGTGTTGTTTTTGCATTTTGAAGAAAAGGTATTGTTTAATTATTTTTTTTAAATATATTAAATAATTTTCAAATGGAGAAAAAATTTTCAGGTTTTACCATAAAATAATATGTTGCACAGTAAAAAGTTTAATAAGTGGCTTGATATTTATTTCTAATACATTCTATTATATTTTTAAACTTCAAAAATGTTCTCCTGAAAAATCAAGTATTTTGATTTATGACGTTCTTGAAAGGAGTGAGCGATATGTACTAATATTTTTGTTAAAAATAAAAGTACATTAGTAATCATGACTCATTACAAAGTGAACGCTATAAATAAATATTGTAATAGCAACAATAATGTTTGTATAGTGTAGGCAGGTAGGTAGGGATAGCGGTAAATATTCTGGTGCGAGCGTTTTGGCCTAGAATTTTCACTCATGAATTACATGAAATGGATGAAACTGTCCATCAAACCTCCTTCCTTAGTTTTTCCCTCTACCTCCTTCCCTAAACTCCGTTTTTCCTTTGCCCACCTTATTATCATCTTTTGTAATTTATGATTTTTTTAATGTTCAAGTACTATCTACCCTGTGATTGCAAACAGCTATGTAAGGTATCAAACGTTTTGATCAATATCACTAGTCTGTTTTTGGTTGGTTGGAAGATATTTCTTTTTAGCAACAAGCCCGCCAATGTACTTATTTCTTTTCTGTACATGAAGTTCAAATAAACAAACAATCTTTAAACATAAAGAGTAAGTCCACTCACGAGTAGGCATAGGCTATAAAACTCAAAAAGTTGAAGCCTGAGTAGGGTCATGATGAGCGGTGTTGCACAAGCCGTAGCTAGATTTCATTCAGAGTCACTTAGACCATTGTTCCGTAAAGTGTGTGCCGCGGAAAAAAACGTCTAGTTTTGTGAAAATTACACAGTTGCTCTAAATTTCGTTTGCCTGTGCTCGGTTAAGAAGGCACACATTTAGCATTGAACATAATATGTTAAATATGTTACCATAACATGGTATATATGCACCTCTGAAATTTCTCAATTCGGAAGGTGACAGTGAATTAGACCTTAGGTAATTCATAACTTTCAAGTACCCCCATTCGGTTCAAAATAATTTTGTGGCTACATTCCGAAATATCTCAACGTTTCTACTTCAAGAATATATACTACCTCAAGGGGTTATCTTCTCTGACGGTTTCACCGGTTTTCTCTCGGTCACTTAGACGTTAGGTAATAATAATAAAACTAGTGGTCTGGACTCACCTCCACGCATCTGAGGTTCTCCTTGTCGAGCAGGTACTCCATGGATTTGTGCGTGCGGCCCACGGGCGCGAGCGGCGCGATCTGCAGGAGGCTGCGGGCACGGCCGCCCAGCTGCACGCGCGTAGTCTCAGTATCCAAGTCCGTCTCCAATAAACCGGGCGGGCTCTCGGGTTTGGCGCTCGCGAGAGCGGGCACGGGTTTGGGCGTCGCGAGAGCGGGCACGGGTTTGGGCGCCGCGAGGGCGGGCACGGGTTTGGGGGTCGCGAGAGCGGGCGCCGCGCTCGCGGGCGCGGCGCGCGGCTGGCGGCCGGGCGGCAGCGGCGGCCGCCCCGTCGCCGGCCTCAGCGGGATGTACACGGACTCCTCTTCATGTTTGGGCGGCTGTGGCGGCGGTGGCGGCTCGGGCCTCGCGCGCTCGTCCTTCTTCTTGCGCGCGGAGAAGCGGAAGTTGGCGAAGCGCGAGAGGAAGCCGCCGATGCGGCTGCGCGGCGGCTTGGGCGGCGGCGCGGGACGCTCCATGGACGCTGCGCACGCGCGGGACGGCGGCGCGCTACTGGCCGGCGCGGGCTGCGCTCCGGCGCCGCGCCAGTCGGCCGCCGGGCGCGCTGCCGGCGGCACGTCGGGAGGGGGAACCTCGTGGCCGCTGGAAACAAATATAAACATTGCAATCGAAACGTCGCGATGAGCAACAACCTGTAGCGATATTCACCAAACATAATGTTATTTTTATTTCTTCAATTAGCTTTGATATTATATTTAATGCAAACTATTATTAAGAATACGCAAAACATTTGTTTATTATTTCTTTCAGATTCTTCATACATTCAGGCAGTCTGTAACAATATTCACCAAATATTTTATTTCTTGAAATTTTTGCTAAATTTTAAGCTTTGTAATAACTATTTTGTTTTTAACCACTTTTTCTTGGTACTTTTCTGCAACCGATTTCGACAAGAACCTTGTCATCATCAGGGTTAAACATAACCCTATTTTTTATTTCTTTAGTAAGCTTATATTACATTTAATACAAACTATTATTTACACTAAATTTACGTCATATACTTGTATTTACATCTTCTTATTATATTTTTTCAATATACTAAATATTTTCAAATGGAGAAAATACATTCAGGTTTTACCTAAAAAGATCTGTTGCATAGTAAAAAGTTCAATAGGTGGCTTGATATTTATTTTTAATACATTGTGTTATAGGAAATGTACTATATCCCTGTAAAAGCGGCATATTTTCAACTTAATATTTACCCGCTACAGGGCAGAAAGTGTTGTTTTTGCATTTTGAAGAAACGGTATTGTTTAATTATTTTTTAAATATACTAAATATTTTTCAAATGTAGAAAATACATTCAGGTTTTACCTAAAAAGATCTGTTGTATCGTAAAAAGTTCAATAGGTGGCTTGATATTTATTTTTAATACATTGTGTTATATTTTTAAACTTTAAAAACGATGTCCTGAATAATAAAGTTTTTTGATATATGACGTTGTTGAAAGGAGTGAGCGATATGTAATTATTTCTAAGAAAAAACTTCAATGCAAAAACGGTGTCTTAAGAAAAAAATCAATTTCGTAAAATGTTACCTCGATTTAGAGGAAATTAATTTGCTACTAACGAATGCTGGGCCTTAAAACAACAAAATTATAAGTAAAAAGTAATTTAATACCGAGGAAGCCGAGGAAAACTTGGCACAATCAGGTTTGTCAAATACTTGAAAATAGCCAGGTCAGGAGTCGTCATAATTGTCGGGTATGTATGAGGAAATGCATGAATGTATAAGAGGCGAAGAATGTTTGTAAAGACAGAGTGGTGTGTGATTATCTCTGCCTACCCCTGCGGAGAATGGCTGTCCAAACTTAAAACACAGTAAGGGACATTTTTTGCAGTACGTTTTTTTTTGCATTTTTGGACTAAGTAGATTCTACTAAAAAAAACGTACCTACTACAAAAAAATGTCCCTTACTGTGTTTTGAATTTGGACAGCCGAGAAGCGGCGTGATGGTTAGTTAGTTAGTTAGTTATTAGAGTGAAAAAATCACTTATATATTTATTTCCTCCCTGGAAATCGAACCCGGGACCTCCAGAACGGTAGCCGAGCGTGCTGACCATTACACCACGGAGGCGGACATTCGAAACTAGTCGTGTGTAATGAAATAAAATTCAATAATTATGATATTTTTATCCTATTGAGTCATGCGACTAGTATAGATTGATATATTATTAGATTAAAACCAATATTTTTAGCTTTTCCACTTTATTTTTATTTGACCAGCGACCGGGTTTCGTCGTTACCGACATCATCAGACTGGTGGGAGGCTATACAAATTGTTATGTTATATATAAAACAAGGCAGGAGATGATAAATATTTTCTCAACAAAATTATATCAAATCATCGTTATCAACTCCTGCCTTGTTTTATATATAACTTAACAATTTGTATAGCTTCCCACTAGTCTTGATGATGTCGGTAACGACGAAACCCGGTCGCTGGTCAAATAAAAATAAAGTGGAAAGGCTAAAAATATTGGTTTTAATCTAATAATATATTAAAATGCAATTCCATCACGAAGTGTCAGTGGATAATATAAATCTATTAATATATTGTAGATTGCATGAAACGCGAAGTCGAGTGGTAGGAAAGCGTAGAAACATAAAGGTATGGGGTATTATGTCGGTACTAAAATGTAATAATTATTGCTAGCAGGATATTAATAGACACGGAAGCGTTACACATGTTACTGGACTGTACGAGTGTGTAGCAGAACGCTAGAGCTGAGAAGTAGAGTACAGACTTATGGATCACAAGTATGTAACATATCCCTCACTCCTTTCAAGAACGTCATAAATCAAAAAACTTGATTTTCAGGAGAACGTTTTTAAAGTTTAAAAATATAGCACAATGTATTAAAAATAAATATCAAGCCACTTTTTGAACTTTTTACTGTGCAACAGATCTTTTTAGGTAAAACCTGAAGGTTTTTTCTCGATTCGAAAAATATGTAAGTATTTTTAAAAAAATAATTAAATAATACATTTTCTTCAAAATGCACAAACAACACTTTCTGCCCTGTAGCGGGTAAATATTAAGTTAAAAATATGCCTCTTTTGCTGGGATATAGTACATTTTATGGGCATTCCGAAAACATGCACAACTGAAAATTGACGATTTTTGATTTATGACGTTCTTGAAAGGAGTGAGCAAAGTATGTAACATATCGCTCACTCCTCTCAAGAACGTCGAAAATCAAAAATCGACAATTTTCAGTTGTGCATGTTTTCGGAATGCCTAGAAAATGTACTATATCCCAGCAAAAGCGGCATATTTTTAACTTAATATTTACCCGCTACAGGGCAGAAAGTGTTGTTTGTGCATTTAGAAGAAAAGGTATTGTTTAATAATTTTTTTAAATTAACTAAATATTTTACAAATGGAGAAAAAAACCTTCAGGTTTTACCTAAAAAGATCTGTTGCACAGTAAAAAATTGAGTAAGTGGCATGATATTTATTTTTAATACATTGTATTATATTTTTAAACTTTAAAAACGTTCTCCTGAAAAATCAAGTTTTTTGTTTTATGACGTTCTTGAAAGGAGTGAGTATGAATACAACAATATATTAGCTGTAAGAAAGCGTATTAGAAATTAAATATAATTTTTTTTAATTACCTTACATCAAGGTGACTCCTATCAAGGTAAATTTAGCTACGGCTTATGCAATACAAGTTTTCATGGCCCTACTTAGACAACAACTTTATAAGTTTTATAACCTATATGAACTTGTGTTTAGAGCAGAGGAAGACCGAGAAAAACGTGGCACGATCAGGTATGCCAAATACTTGAAAGTGGTCAGGTTAGATCGGCGGGTATGTATGAGGAGATGCATGAACGTGGAAGAGGCGAGGAATGTTTGCAAAGACAGAGTGGTGTGGCGTTCTAAGCGCCGCGATAGTTAGTTTGGAAGTAACAAGTTATTCGCGTATCCAGCGAACAGGAAATGCCTGAGTCTTTACGATGTGCTGAACATGAGTAGTGTGGTATAGTATTGTAATATGTATAAATAGGTCCGCCTCCGTATTGTAATGGTCAGCACGCCCGGCTACCGTTCTGGAGGTCCTGGGTTCGATTCCCAGGGGAAAGTGATTTGTACCACCCCTAATATTCCCGTGGAATTGCACCAGTATCACACAGTTTCAGAAAATCTTTATTTTTTCTTAGCTATACATACATACTTAATTCTTCTTTGTATAAATAATGTATTGGAGGAAAAAATACTGGAAATCCTTTCCCAAATACTGATAGGATTTTAAAATCTTCGTGAATACTTATACATAATTGTCTTCGCCTCATCATGCACCTCCATATATAAACTATTATTTACACTTAATTTATATATATTTACTTCTTATTTATATGTACAAACCCTGTAAGCGAACTCCCTCTCTAAACACGAGCAATCTGCTCTCTTAGTGAGGTAGCATATAAAAAAAAAACTATGGATATGTAACTATGTTGATTATTTTGCCATACAATGTATCTTTGATTAAAAAATTTAAAAAAAAAAATAAAAAAAAAAAATTAAATATATATATATATATATATATATATATATATATATATATATATATATATATATATATATATATATATATATATATATATATATATTTACATCGTCTTACAGTAATCAAAACATTTATGTTTAAATTCTTTCATTCGTCATACATTCAGGCATCTCATCATACATTTTCAAACCCTTATACATTCAACAATTTTATGACACGGATTTTTTCAACAATGGCAGTCTATTTTTATCCTTATTTCTAATAATATGTTCATGAAAAAAATTGTTTAGCACTATTTTATCCTTAAACTACTTGAGTAATTTATCGTTTAAAAATTTATATATATAAAGATCAGCATATTAAATTTTAGTCTCAATTTTTCTCCTCACCTCCTCATATATACCTGCCGATTATTTCGACTCCTGATATATGATGTAGTGTTTTAAGAATGTTTCTCAAGATATGTGTGTGTGGCTTTCCATTATCTCTGCCTACCCCAGCGGAGAAGCGACGTGATGGTTAGTTATTTAGTTACTTAGGGTAAAAAATTGGGCCCTGGCAATATTTTTTGTTGTTGTTTGTTTTGAAACTTGCCGAAGATCCTTTACGTATCGAGTATCTACTTGTAACAAACATCCTCAGTATCGAACTATCACAGTAAGGTCATAAATCACCAGTCATCAATATTACACATAGGTCAAAAATCAGTCACCAACTACCACAGTGAGGTAAAATTTTGTGAAAAAAATTATCAGTCACCAACTATCAACTATCACAGTAAGGTCAAAAATTTTGAAAATATCATTAGTCACGAACTATCACAGACAGGTCAAAAATCATCATTCACCAACTATCAACTATAACAGTAAGCTCAAAAATTACGAAAGAAAATCGTAAATCCTTTCGGTTTGTAACACATTCTCAGAGGCGTGCATAATTTTAGTGCGCTATCTTTACCATTGAAACGCTTGGCACGAGATTCAAAACACGCAGACGGATTTAGCAGACATTGTCAATGAACGGATTGCAGCACACGCGATCACCTGCGCGTGTGGAACACATATAAATACAATAAGATCGGAGTTTTCAATGTCGAGACGACAGATGCTGTATTTAAATTTGAGGTATTTCTAATACAAGTGATATGAATTGAAATTAACCCTTAGAAACCCACTGTACTTTATCCTTCGGATCAGGGGTCGGGGTACATTTTTAACCATTACCCCAAAATACTTTAGCGTAAGTCGATATTACCCCCTCCCCCATTTTGAAAAGAAGAGAATCAATGTATATTTGAAATAAAACTGATTTTTTTTTAATAATGAAGGAATATATCGCTCCCTCCTTTCAAGAACGTCATAAATAAAAAAACTTAATTTTTCAGGAGAACGTTTTTAAAGTTTAAAAATATAATACAATGTATTAAAAATAAATATCAAGCCACTTATTTAACTTTTTACTGTGCAACAGATCTTTTTAGGTAAAACCTGAAGGTTTTTTCTCCATTTGAAAAATATTTACTATATTTAAAAAATAATTAAACAATACCTTTTCTTCAAAATGCAAAAACAACACTTTCTGCCCTGCAGCGGGTAAATATTAAGTTAAAAATATGCCGCTTTTGCTGGGATATAGTCGATTTTCTGGGCATTCCGAAAACATGCACAACTGAAAATTGACGATTTTTGATATATGACGTTGTTGAAAGGAGTGAGCGAAATGGTTTTGGCGGCCCAACAGTGTTTAGGAAATTGCTAAATCCCGTTTGCCTCGATAATAAACAAACGCCTGTAGTGTTTTATACTCCCAAACCGCTGAGTGCCAGTGTACGAATGTAACGTAATCATCATATTGCACTTATCGAAAATAGCGTTTGTAGTTAAGATAAATCAGACGTAAGTGCAATTATGTAATCAAAAACATACGAGTGAAAGTATGGCATCCGTAGTGCAGTGGTTAGCGCGTTCGGCTGTCGCGTGGGAGGTCTCGGGCTTCTTCCCAATGGGGTCAAAATTGATATAAGTGATTTTTCAAATGAATAAAAAAAATTATAATAACTTATTAACACTATATATAACGCTTTATAACTTATTATCACTCCGTTTTTCCGCAGAGGTAAGCAGAGAGAAAATAACGCTACACCAATCTGTCTACACAAACAAACTTCGCCTCTTCAACATTCACAATATCTAATTATTTATTTAAAAGTATTTCGGCTCAATACAGGCTATGCCTAACGCGCCAAAATGCAGATAAAATATATGTACATTTATTTTAAGAAATAAATAAAATTCAAATTCATATTCAAATTCAAAGTGACATTCTCACCTGCTGTATGACGACGCACTCGACACCTCGTTAGCGGAATCCTCGGAATAGCTTCTCTCTCTCCAACTGACCTCGGCCACAACTGGACAAAAGTGCACTCCCTTAGAACTCCCAGATCCCGAAAGTCCCTGGGATTTGGATCCCAAAATTCCCACCGGTTTGAACTCGTTCTTCAAAGGCACGTGCTGCATGGAAGACCGCAGCTCCTCCTTGGGGTACGCGTCTGATACGTTCGCATACGGACTGCTGTCCTGGTTGAACGCGTTCAGGTTGGGAGTGGACTGCACCATGTCGGCGCCCTTCATGGGCGTCGAGTGGAAGAACATGTTCGGGTTGAAGGTGTCCGATACGTCTGGACTCGAGTTTTCTGTGTTGGAATTGGACGCGTCGAAGTGTCTCCTGTAGTAAGGAGGATCGGGATCGTCGCCGTAGTAATTGAATTCATAGGCCGGGGGCGCAGGAGGCGGAGAAGGTTCTTTGGTGTTCCTTGCCACCAGCGCCTTGGAGCGCGCTTGCTTCTTCTCCAGTTCTGCAATCACGTCGTCGAAGGGGTTCAGAGCCGAGTGCAGGCGCTTGTTGGTCATTATGGATATGTCCCTGTCGAAGTTGCAGGTGTCTAGCGCTTTTTTGGACTGGTCGCTCAGTTCCCGCATGGTTTTCTGCATCTCGTTCAGAAACATCTTCTCGGACTCGGTCGTCGAGTCGCTCTCCACGCTCATCTCCCGCGTGCTCGGCAGGTTCCTCGGCATCTTGGACGCTTTCTCCGCGCTCCTCGTGGAGAACTTCTTCATAACATTCTTGGCGTTGCCGTCGGCGTCCACGCGATAGTCGAGCACTGTCAGGTCGGCTACGCTGGTTGTGAAACTCTCGCTGACTCGGAACGACTGTTTGAAGGAGACTTCCTGGACGGTTTTCTGCGATCGCGACAGGTAGTTGAGGTCGGCGAGGTCGAAGTTCTTGGCGGCGACCGAGGAGACCGCGCGCTCGGAGCCGAAGCTCCAGTTGTCATCGATCTGCGGGCCGTCGGGCACGTCGCACAGGTTCAGGTCCTTGGGCACGCTGGACACCGTGTAGAGATTCGCGTCGCTCGCGTCGAAGGCCGCCTCCTCGTCCAGCAGCCGCGCTAGCTTGTCGGCGATGGACCTCGGGAAAGTGTTTCGGCCCCGCTTCGGGTCGAGGTACCTTTCGAATTCGGCGATGGCGGGCCGCGAGCGCAGGTCCGGCAGACTGGGCGAGGGGCGCGCGGGCGCCGCGAACCGACTGTTTATTTCTGGCGCGGCGGCCCCCGCGCCCCGCCGCCCGCCGGCGCGCGCGACACTCGCGACATCCGGCGTCGCGGCGGCAGCGGGCGTCGCTCGCACCCGCTCGCTGCGCTTGCAGCACTTGGCGGCGAGCGCCGGCAGGTCGTCCTCGCTCTTGCGCTTGAGCGAGCTCTCCGCGCCGGCCGGCCGGTACTCGCTCACGTTGGGTATCGACTTGGACTTCATGCGCAGGAAGTTGCAGAAGTGGTCCGAGTAGCCGCTGTCCTCGCTCAGGTTCTCGGCCGAGTACTGGCCGGCCGCGTGGCGCCTGGCGGCGGCGGGCGCGCCCGAGTAACCGCCGTCTATTTTCGCCGCGTCTAGGTTCTCGATGGAAGAGAGCGCGTCCAGACTCCTGCAGGATTTGAAGTTGAACTTGAGGGGCGGTACCTCCGCGGGGATCTGCGCTTCGTGAAGGGTGCGTTCGCTGTCGCTACTTCGAGCGTCGGAAAACTCACTGGAACCGGATTCTGCGTTGGCTCTGTCGTCTCGCGTATTCCAGTATTTCGTTTCTTCATCACCCTCGTAAAATCCGTTAAAATTTCTACTACTGTTGTCTTTTTTGACGACGTACGTTTGATCTCCGAATCCTTGTTCGGGCAAGCTTCTATCTTTATAATGTCCCTCGGATACGTCGTTGAAAGCGGTGACGTTGACTCTGTAGGCCGACTCTTGTGACGATGAACTATTTCTATCGGAATCGGAAGAGTTCTCTAGACTATCCGTGTAGACTTCCGGAGCTCGCAGTCGGTCCAGAGAGTCCAGAGACAGGAGAGATAGCGGAGAAGGAGAGGTAGAGGCCTCCAGGAGCTGGCACGACTGTTCCAGACTCTCGAACTGCGCCAAGCTGGAACTCCTGGACAGACTGAGGAAGCTGGTGGAGTCTGTAGGACTCGGGGGACACTCCGGCCTCAGCTGATTGGGTCTCCTGCGTTTGGCGGGACATAGGAAGTCCCTCTCGGACCCGCTGTCGCATTCTTCTGGAAAAAATACAAATACAAAATAAGCGAACGTAAACAAAACGAAGGAAGTAACATGTTCTATTGACGTTGAAGTGAAAACATAATTTTGTTTATAAATAGACCGCTATAATCTAAACACCTGTAGCGCGCGAACGGATTTACCTGTAGGGTAACTTATTCACGCATAACTAACAAAATAACTTTGCTATGACATCACTCAATGTCTTATTTGAACTCAATTATAACATAGATCGATTTCGAAACGAGACTAATTTTAAACATTAATAATATTTACTATTAATATACTATTTTTTTTAATAAAAAATCAAATGTCGTGTCGGGTTTCGGGTTGTGGTCCCGTGGTCAGTGTCGCGGACTCTTAAGTCAAGAGTTTATCTATACATATCTCATTTTATTGAAAAAACAGTAAGGATGCATCATTTTATTTTCATTAAGTTGACAGTAATGTTGGCCCATTGGAAAAAAAACACTAAAGCTGCTCATTTTATTTAAAAAAATAGTTTTTACCTAGTTTAATATTTAAAAAAAAAACAGTAAAGTTGCGTAATTTTATTTAAAATTTGACAGTTATTTTTTATTTTATTTTTAAAAAAATATATTAAAAAATACAGTAAATGGCCTCAATTTATTTTTTTTTAAAAACCTTTTTAAATAAAAATTCTTAGTAAATACCACTATTTCTTAAAATCTACTGCAACACGTGTTTCCGTTTGTTTTTGTTAAATTATTTTTATTTTTACGTCCCAAGGATCCCTCTCTAAAATTTAGAATTAGCTTCACACACGGTGTTTGAAAATGATGCGGAATGCATCGAAATACTTGTCACAGTAGATTCTACGAAATAGTGGTATTTTCTAAGTAAAAAAAATAATTAAAAATGGATAGGTTTTACCACAAAGTGACTGCCGAATATATGAATGAAATGAAAAAATAATAAAAAAAAGTAAAGTGGCATTATTTTATTTAAAAAAAAAACTGTCGAGTTGCCTCATTTTATTGAGAGTTCCCTCATACGTATTGGGATCTACAGACAAACAAGCGATCTCTCTACATCTCGATGGTGTTGATCTCACCTTTGCCTCCCTTGGCGACGTGCACGACCGAGTCCGCGTCGCTGTCGCCCCAGTCGGCCGAGCAGGAGCCCTCCGAGCGCAGCTGCTCGCTCGTCTCCTCCACGATGGTCTCCAGGAAGGCGGGCGCGCAGGGGGCGCCTGGCGCCGGAGCGGCGCCCAGAAACAGCGCGGCGTCTGGCGACAAGAGGACAAGGGTCAGATACCAAAACTGGACAGTGTCAATCCTACAATACATGTTGCAGAGGTATAAACTATCATTCACAAACGGACGGAGTTCGGATACCAAAACTGGACAATATGAATCCTACAATTCAAGAAACGTTGCACAGGAATAAACTATCATTCACAAACGGACGGAGTCCAGATACCAAAACTAAACAGTATGAATCCTACAATTCAAGAAATCGCACAGGCATAAACTATCATTCACAAACGGACGGAGTTCAGATACCAAAACTGGACAGTATGAATCCTACAATTCAAGAAATTGCACAGGCATAAACTATCATTCACAAACGGACGGAGTTCAGATACCAAAACTGGACAATATGAATCCTACAATTCAAGAAATTGCACAGGCATAAACTATCATTCACAAACGGACGGAGTTCAGATACCAAAACTGGAGAGTTTGAATCATACTAGTAAAGAAGTTGCACAGGTGTAAACTATCATTCGAAATTTGGCGGCAAAGGGACAAGGCTCAGATACCAAAACTGGACAGTGTCAATCCTACAGTTCAATACATCGCTCACTCCTTTCGAGAACGTCATAAACCAAAAAACTTGATTTTTCAGGAGAACGTTTTTAAAGTCTAAAAATATAAAACAATGTATTAAAAATACATATCAAGCCACTTATCAAACTTTTTACTGTGCAATAGATCTTTTTAGGTAAAACCTGAAGGTTGTTTCTCCATTCGAAAAATGTTTAGTATATTTAAAAAATAATCAAATACTTAATACCTTTTCTTCAAAATGCAAAAACAACACTTTCTGCCCTGTAGTGGGTAAACATTAAGTTAGAAATATGCCTTTTTTGCTGGGATACAGTACATTTTCTGGGCATTCCGAAAACATGCACAACTGAAAATTGTCGATTTTTGATTTATGACGTTCTTGAAAGGAGTGAGCGACATGTTGCACAGGTATAAACTATCATTCACAAACGGACGGAGGTCAGTTACCAAAACTGGGCAATGTGAATCCTACAATTCATGAAATGTTGCACAGGCATAAACTATCATTCGAAACCGTTTTGTTTATGTATCAAACACATATGTAGTACATATATACATAAATGAATGCGTAAACCGTAAATGAAGAAAAGTGAAATGTAAACATTAAGAAAAATACGCATACAAAACAGTTAAAACTCGGTGGGTTAATCGAAAAACTAAGCATGGAAAATATGTATTAGTATAGATTTTAATAGGCAACCTAATCATTTCTCAATAAAATGATGATTCACCATTATATAAAGTATGTATATTAACGTAAAATATTTTTATATACAAAACACATTCCAGCTGTGGTATTTAATATGTAGTATGGCGTCAGAGAACTATGACCATTGGACATTCCAATGCCAAAGCCTTGATCTTACGATGAAACAGCAAAAGGCTTGAATTTTTGAAGAAACACATTTTAAAATCAAATACATACTCAATCATGCAATACATTAATATTATTTATTGACTTAGCATTAAGGCTAATTTTCATTAAACTCAGGTAACATGTGACGTAATGGATCATTGTCATACGGGAGGAATATCTAATTTAACTCAACCTATAAAAGATTGTATAAGACTCGTTTTGTATTTATAACAGCCGATATAATACATATTTCCATTCGTCATTTTCTTGTAGAAAATTCGCCTTCATAAATACGTTGTTTTCGTAAGTTGGTAATGAATGACGTCACAGAAACGATGGACTTATTTTAATATTGGTAACATTGCTAAATTATTGGCGGCTCTGTTTGTTGATGTCTATGGTCCACCCTCCCACCCCCCACTCCCCTCATATTTGTAAAACACAAATGGTAGTGTAGTGGTAAACAAACAATCCACACTACTACTATCACAGCTCTATAAACCATAGGCAATAAATTATATGACGTCATAAATTGTTCGATGACGGAAATTTGATGACGTATGCGAACGCACGTTTTTCGTTTTATTCAAATATCTAAGGTTTAAACCTTCATTTTGTCCGCCTCCGTAGTGTAATGGTCAGCACGCTCGGCTACCGTTCTGGAGGTCCCGGGTTCGATTCCCAGGTGGGGTCAAATAAATATAAGTGATTTTTTCACTGTAATATTTATTCAATATTACCCTGGACTGGTACCTGAAGCGGAGGGCTGATCACCTTTCCTTCGTGTGTAAACGATCAAGATAACACTGCGTTTATATGACGCAGTGCCCTATGCACCATTGGGGTGCGGGTGAGGGTTTTATTATTATATTTATTATTATTAAACCTTCATTTCTCCCTTAGTTCTCTACAGATTTCAATAAGAATGTTATCGATAGTCTTGTGATTTTTCATATTAATTTATTCGCCAGTAAACCAACATCGTGATAAAAATCTATTGTCCTTGACGTATTGAACTGTTTATTCTGTGGGTGATGAAATAAAAAATATAAATAAATAAATAAAATTCAAGACTCACAATTTAGCCATGTGAAACGATGTCTGATTTCGTTCAAATTGAAATTCGATTCGGTAATTAAAAAGAGATAAAAAGAATTAATAATAAGTTACAATTCTCTTTGATCTTCCAACGGATTTATCATAAAAATGGTTGATCTCTGATCTCTTTTTAGTAAAAATGTTATACCCTATCACGTCCGAACAATTTTATGCGGAACGAATCACCCTGAATTATGAGTTCTTGCATATTATTTTGTGTTTAACTAAACAATTATTTATCGACAAATAAATATTTCGATACAATGATATTTTGAAACAACATTTTGAGTGTGTCCAAATACTTGTTCACAAAATCTGGATTATCTCCAATTACAGGAGTTATTTTCATATTATTTTTTGACATCTCATCAAAGATGAAGAAGTATATGGAAGTCTGGAAGTATATGAAGTATATAGTGATTCAAGAAGAAGGTTTCTAAATTGGTTCATATATATAGAACTTCCAAGAATTTGAGTAGGGTGGTTGTCAATAATGGGTAGAATTGGTGAATGTTACACGTGTGTAAAGTGATCACTTAAACCAGCCTATGACGGTCGTCAGCCCCGTAAATGCCCAGACTTCCATATACTTCTTCATCTTTGATGAGATGTCAAAAAATTATATGATATTTTGAAACATTCGATGTTTTATAGGGATGGAAAATATGATAAAGATATTCAGGGCGGCGCAAAATCAATCACTTGGCGAAAAATTAATATGATTTTTGCAAATGGCGTCGTACGTCAATCATATTTGACATTTCGCTCACTCCTCTCAAGAACGTCATAAATCAAAAATCGTCAATTTTCGGTTGTGCATGTCTTCGGAATGCCCTGAAAATGTACTATATCCCAGCAAAAGAGGCATATTTTTAACTCAATATTTACCCGATACAGGGCAGAAAGTGTTGTTTTTGCATTTTGAAGAAAAGGTTTTTATAATTTTTTTAAATATACTAAATATTTTTTGAATGTACAAAAAACCTTCAGGTTTTACCTAAAAAGATCTGTTGCACAGTAAAAAGTTCAATAAGTGGCTTGATATTTATTTTTAATACATTGTATAATATTTTTAAACTTTAAAAACGTTCTCCTGAAAAATCAAGTTTTTTTATTTGTGACGTTCTTGAAAGGAGTGAGCGATTTGTGAACTTGACAGCAAAATGTCTAAATAAATATTTAGACTTTATTCTCAAGTCCTTATAAAGATTAGAATCAATTTAAAAAAATAGTAAAAAAGTTATTCAAAAACAAAATTGGATGATTAATTTTGCGCAGCCCTGAATCTGTTTATATTCTGCAGCTATAGAAAGGAGGGT
Organism: Brachycentrus maculatus; assembly: GCF_059751285.1. Taxonomy (NCBI): domain Eukaryota; kingdom Metazoa; phylum Arthropoda; class Insecta; order Trichoptera; family Brachycentridae; genus Brachycentrus; species Brachycentrus maculatus. The sequence goes on from NW_028280953.1 coordinate 1,271,055, forward strand.
GGATGAAGCACTGAAATCAGTTATAACAAATAAAACCTTTCAGCGAAAGCTAAACTGGTAGTGCACAACGGAGTCCAGGTTCCCTAATGTATGGAAGTGAAGCGTAGAGTTGGCAAAAGAATTATGAATGATATAGATTTTGGAATGGTGATATAAGAAAAGAATGCAAGGTTGAGATAAGCATTATCGATAAAATTAAGAAAGGTGTGTTGAGATAGTTTAGGCGTGTGAACTGAATGAATGAAAAAAGAACAGTAAAACGAATTTATAAGGCGAATGTGGTTGGTAATAGAAGCAGAGGAAGATCGAGGAAAACTAAGCATGATTTAGTATTTAAAATATTTGGGCTTATGCAAGCTCCCAACAGATTAGATATCCGTCGTAAATTTTACGAATGTCCAGTAATCTAGGGTTAAAATGGAATTTTCGTTCCAAGGTCAAATTTTAACAGGATTTGTGAATACGTGCTCCAGCAAAATAATTAATAACACATAAAAAAACTTCCGTTTGTATAATACATATGTACCTACTCGAGAAAAACGTGAGAAAAGTAAGTGATTAGCTATCATTATGAATAGTTTAAACTAAGTATCGTATTATTTACTAACAATAGCCTGTATGACGCTATATCATCTGATTCGTATTTACATACGAATTACTGTATGAAATAATGGAGGTCATTAAAAGCATACCTTGTAATTTAATCGCAAAATGCATTACGAGAGAAAAAAAAAACGCAAAGCATCAAACGGATTTGAGTATAAAAATAAAACGCTTGTATAAAACCACTTCTGAGTTTATAAATGTAAACGCGACTGGTTTCGAGAACTAGAGGCGTTCTTATGATCAGGTAAAAAATACAAATTTGTATTGTCGCATGGTGATGAGAACAACTGTATTATTTTTTTCATATTATTTTTTGACATCTCATCAAAGATGAAGAAGAATATGGAAGTAAGTAATTGGAGATAATCCAGATTTTGTGGACAATATTTGGACACACTCAAAATGTTGCAGAACAACTGTAGTTATCGAAACTAGTCGTGTTAATATGAATAAACTCAAAAGTGGTTATTTATACAAGTATTTTTTTTTTACATTAATCTTCGTGTTATTCAACAAAGTTAATGGTAAATATAAATACCATTTGAAAAATAATTTAAAAAAAATAAATTCACTTTTTATGTTGCTGATAAGGTTAATAATTTTTATAAATACAAACCGAAATGATATAACGAAGTATGTAAAAAATTAAGGACAATATTAGACGTATGTACAAAATTAAATACGTATTATATTCCGCTATTTTTATTTAAATGTAATAAGTATGTACCTATATAAATAAAAATTATAAATCTCCTAAAAATTTAACAATCCACCGATTGTTTTTAAATTATGACACAACGTGCGTTTTTATACACCTGTAATAGGTTTTTTAAGAGCTTTTTTTAACCTTAATGGCAGCGCCATCTGTTGTAAACAACAGCAACACGAGCAATACTAAACATTGCCCACGGCGGACGGCGTGCTTCTTGACAAATCTGTGACATTTTAAATGTGTTTGATTGCATCGTTGTTTCATAGATTTTTTTGAATTGGTTCACAAGCATTGTGGAATTAAACGTATTCTTTCTTTTTCATTCAACCAGACTGAGCCACAGCCACGCGTGGACTTTTACAGCTATTGAATTATAAAATAAAAACTGTATGCCAATATTATCGAAATCGATTTCTGTAGTACAAAATTACTCCGTGATGGGTTTATGGGACACTGTATAAAATCATATTTTTTTATAATTCAAATTATTAAAAATAATTTAAGTCATAGTACCAATACAGAAGAAAAATACAATTTTATTCGAGTGCCCATCTTGCAAAATCGTCGACGGAGACATCTAGCGAATAAGTTGCGAGTTAAAATATCTTTACTATGTCATAATAGCTTACTTAGTTCACCGCTAGATGTCGAAAGATATACGAAACTTAATACTGGATGATGATTTTTATATATGTCGCTCACTCCTTTCAAGAACGTCATAAATAAAAAAAAACTTGATTTTTCAGGAGAACGTTTTTAAAGTTTAAAAATATAATACAATGTATTATAAATCAATATCAAGCCACTTATTAAACTTTTTACTGTTCAACAGATTTTTTTTTAAGTGAAACCTTAAGGTTTTTTTCTCCATTTAAAAAATATTAAGTTTATTTAAAAAAATAATTAAACTATACCTTTTGTTCAAAATGCAAAAACAACACTTTCTGCCCTGTAGCGGGTAAATATTAAGTTAAAAATATGCCTCTTTTGCTGGGACATAGTACTTTTTCTGGGCATTCCTAAAACATGCACAACCGATTTTTGATTTATGACGTTCTTGAAAGGAATGCGCAATGTGTGTATTTGAAAAAAAATCATACACATATCGTGGTGATACAGAAGAAAGTGACCAAGTGCATTTTTTTCTTACAAAAACGTGATCATTGACTATTTGATATCTTACTAGCTTAATATTGCCCTGAAAAAATCCCAAAGGATTTTATACATGGAAGTATACGAATGTGTGGCAAAATGATGTTTGATAGATGTTCGAATGATGAAAAAAGGAAATAATGCAAGGCTGAGATAAGCATTATCGATAAATTAAGATGGTTTGGACATGTGGAACGTATGAGTAAGGAAAGAACGGTTAAACAAATTTATGAGGTGAATGTAGTTGGAAAAAGAAGCAGAGGAAGACCGAGAAAAACTTGGCACGATCAGGTATGCCAAATACTTGAAAGTGGTCAGGTTAGAAGTCGTAACAATCGGAGGGTATGTGTGAGGAGATGCACGAACGTGGAAGAGGCGAAGAATCTTTGCAAAGACAGAGTGGTGTGGCGTTCTAATTTCTCTGCCTACCCCTGCGGGGAAGCGGCGTGATGGTTGGTTAATTGGTTAGTTAGTTAGTTTGCAGATGACTGAAAAGTGTGCCAAGAAAGCGCAAAGACGATTATTCGCGATGACATTCCTGAGAAGATACAGGCGCGTCTCTGTTGACAATATCTAATACTCTTGTAACAATAATCCATACCTCCATTATCTCACGCCATGCTTCCCGCGCTACGGCTACTGAGGCAGTCACAATGTGCTGATCTTATCTCATTTGAGATGGTTTTCTAATCCTTGACGGACCGGCAATCGAGATAAAAAATAATGAAGATGAAAAGCGGCTTGGAAGTGCATAACAAGTGACTAACTAACCATCACGCTGCTTTTCTGCAGTCTGCAGGGGTACGCAAAGAGATTAGAACACATATTTATTGACATCTCACCAAAGATGAAGAAGAATATGAAAGTCTGGGCATTTACGGGGCTGACGACCGTCATCGGCTGGTTTAAGTGATCACTTTACACACGTGTAACATTCACCAATTCTACCCATTATTGACAACCACACTACTCTAATTCTTGGAAGTTCTTTATATATGAACCAATTTAGAAACCTTGTTCTTGAATCACTAGAACTTCACTAGAGATATCTATTGGTCAGCCCCGTAAATGCCCAGACTTCCATATTCTTCTTCATCTTTGATGAGATGTCAAAAAATAAAGTGAAAAAAAAACACGTCGAAAGACAATTCACCACCTAACAATTGGTGAAGTGAACTTGTGGAACAAAGTAGTTCATTTATCGCACGCAAGGGACCGTGAACTGGAGACCCGATACAACTGAACGCACCGTCTGTCTGGTAGCCGCTTGCTGCTCACTGCCTACAGTGTGCACTTCACCGTGGAGCAGAGGGAACACTTTAATTCTGGTATCAGCATACAGCAAACGCTAATACCTTCCTTCGTGTATGCGCTCCTGGTAATGCCGGCGAACATTTTCGTTCTTTAAACGCGCGACGTCTTGGTTCCACAGGGCTCGATTCCCAGATGGATCAAATGGTGCATAGGGCACTGCGTCAAATTGATGAAATGTTAACATGGACGAAGACGAGTCTCATGCTTCTGATACCAGTCAAGAAATATATTAATAAATATATAAGTGAAAAAAACTGATATTTATTTAACATTTTAAGTGTGTTCAAACACTTCTTAATTCTGGGTTTCCTCAGTTGGGAGTTATTTTTTTACGTTTTTGACATCCCAACATAGATGAAGAAGAATATGGAAGTCTGGGTATTTACAGGGCTTATGGCAGGTCATAGTGGTTAAGTGATCACTTTACTGCTACTACTGACCCTTATACAAACCCAATGGTGCATAGGGAACTGCATCAAATTGATGCTATGTTCACTTGATTGTTTTTACTACATGAAAGCAAGGTCATCAGTTCTGAGCTTCATGCACCAGTCCAGGGTAATATTGAATAAATATTAGAGTGAAAGAACACTTATATTTAGTTTGCCCCCTCCTGGGAATCGAACCTGGGACCTCCAGCACAGTAGCTAAATGTGCTAACCACTGCACTGTGGAGGCGGACAAGAAAATGAGTAGTGTGGTAGAATGGTGAATGTTGCACATATGTAAAGTGATCACTTAACCAGTCTATGACGGTTCATAGCCCTGTGAATACCCAAACTTCCATATTCTTCTTCATAAATGTTGCGATGTCAAAAAAAGTAATTATGTATACGATGAAATAAATAAATAAACCCATCTACATCGTTGCTGTTGATGTTACAGCAATAAAAGGTTGTCTTGTCCTTTTCTATCTTGCTTGTCATGTACCAGTTTCTCTATTACTCTCGTTATTATGTATGCAAGTCTGGTGCAAGAGTTCAATGCTAATGAGTCGAGTGGTCTGAATGATAATGAACTGGTTTACCAAATGTAACATCTGAGCCAACGAACATTGGGTAATTATTGATTTTAAAAAATACAATCGCTTTGCAATGGAAAGTAAGGTCAAGCTATTGGCATGCAAATTTAGGGCAGACAAAGAATAGCCAGGGGTGTTATTAGGACCTTTTTTGTTTATCTTCTTGGTGTAGGGCTTGTGGCATATTTTTAAGAGGGATTAGCCTCTTGCGATGTTGATCAAATGGCAGTGGGCAGGACATATTGCAAGACCCCACGAGATGGACCCTAAAAATTCTACGATGGAGACCTTGGGAAAACAAAAGAGGTGTCGGAAGACCCCAAAAGAGATGGTCCGACGACATAGTCGCTGTGGGGGGTAGAAACTGGATGCAAGCAGCAACCGACCGGAGGAAATGGAAAGAAGGGGAAAAGGCCTATATCCAGCAGTTGAGGTCAGAGAGCGCATTAAGAAGAAAAGAATAAGATGTTGATTCCCAGCTGTCAATCCATCTCTTTGGTGGTCCGCCCCGGAGTCGTCTACTTTAGGGTTCTCCATGCAGTGCAATATGGAGGAGTCTAGATGGTTCCATTCTCCTCACATGCGTATACCACTGTCTTCTTCGTTGTCTTCCCCACATAACGACATCTTGGATCTAGAATTTTTCTCTTATTCTGGTGTTCTTTATTCCATCGCAGTGGATATTAATCCTCAAAGCTATTGTATCATGACTAACTAACCATCACGCTGCTGCGCACAGAGAATAGAACGTCACACCAATCTGTCACCAAACAATATTCACCTCTAACACATTCATGCATATCCTCATACATCTTCTTCTGTAGCTTTCTGTCTTCTACTGCTGGATAAAGGCCTTTTCCGCTCCATTCTCTTCGTTCGGTTGCTGCTTGCAGCCAGTTTCTACCCCCCACAGCTGCCATCATGTCGTCAGACCATCTTTTTGAGGTCTTACGACGCCTCTTTTATTCTCCCAAGGACTCCGTCTAAAAAAATGGGGTCCATCTTGTCCATACTGTCTGGCAACATGTTTGCCCATTGCCATTTGAATATTATTGCCACGCGATCCATGATACCCGCCATTTGGGTTCTGTTCCTGATTTTTTCATTTCTTACTTTAAGCAAGAGGTGTAGATATTCCCTTTTATTTTCATGCTAGCCGAATACAGCTAGTATAAAAATGAATGTTTTTAATTTACGGCTATGTTGACGTTCCACTAGGCGGAAAGGAAGATAAACCCATTTAAAATTAACCGACGCACATGCGTCACGAGTTGTTCCGACGTCGAGAGTACCTTGTGACCGGCAATTGGCTTGGAGTAGACACATTTGCATAAATTGCTCGACGATTTACATAATCCGAAAAGGCTACAAGCATCGCGTCGAATCGTAAATCGACATGACTTATGTAATTGCTCATATAATAACATAATAATCGTCTTCGTGTAAGGCTTACTAATTGCTTCTCGGGCCAAAAACACACATCGCTCACTCATTTCAACAACGTCATATATTAAAAATCGTAAATTTTTAGTTGTGCATGTTTTGGAAATGCCCAGAAAATGCACTATATCCCAGCAAAAGCGGCATATTTTTAACTTAATATTTACCCACTACAGGGCAGAAATTGTTGTTTTTGCATTTTGAAGAAAAGGTATTGATTTTTTTTTCACACAAAATATTTTTCAAATGGAGAAAAAACCTTCAGGTTTTACCTAAAAAGATTTGTTGCACAGTAAAAAGTTCAACAAGTGGCTTGACAATTATTTTTTAATACATTTCATTATATTATTAAACTTTAAAAACGATCTCCTGAAAAATCTAGTTTTTTGATATATGACGTCGTTGAAAGGAGTGAGCGATATGTATAATTTGAGATACAGTGGAACCTCTCACAACGAGTAATTCGCACAACGAGCAAAAAAGTGTGAAAAAGTTACTCCCTTGAGGAGCGATACTTTGCATATCGAATAATAGAGAAAGGTCCCTTTTTCACGACCCGCCCTTAGGGCGCTTGTGCGCTACCCGTAATTTTATCGTCCGGCAGTCCAGTTTTGAAAAATTAAAGCGACTACGACAGTTTAGCGTCATCGAATGTACGCGCAACGTGCTCACGCACCGATCCGAAGAAAGATGGACAAAAGCACAAGCCAATCATCGTTTTAAAACGCTAACTGACGTGCCGGACGGTACATTTTTGGATTAAGTAGAATATACTCAGTCCAAAAATGCAAAAAAAAACGTAGTACAAAAAAGATGTCCCTTACTGTGTTTTGAGTTAGGACAGCCGACATACATATGTTACTATTTTTTTAACGCAAATTCGAGAATATGAATGAAATGGGAGACTGAATGGGAGACGCCTCCTTCAGACTTCCAATTACAATTATTGTCTGTACCATTTCCCCGCCCACTTCCCGAAGCTGGATGGTCCCCCACGGACGGTGGAGCCGAGCGGAAGCGGAAGTCTACCCCCCTCCTCCAACCCGACAGTTCCTCCCTTCCCTTCCCCGGGTCGGCGTGTACATGTCATGGCATGTCAGACAACGGGCAGACCGTTAGGGACGAATCACAAAACTAGATTTGATATACGAGAGAAAGCAACAGAAAATAACACTCTCCTTATCATTCATCGTTCACTTTGTGCAATACCACTTAAAAACACTACTTCACGGTTACCAGCTTCGGAATAATCATTCCATCATCATGTCTAATGTAGACTGAATCCTGGATTATAATCACATACATGAGAAACGCTAGAAAATATCACAAAACTAGATTTGATATACGAGAGAAAGCAACAGAAAATAACACTCTCCTTATCATTCATCGTTCACTTTATGTAATACCACTTAAAAACACTACTTCACGGTTACCAGCTTCGGAATAATCATTCCATCATCATGTCTAATGTAGACTGAATCCTGGATTATAATCACATACATGAGAAACGCTAGAAAATATCACAAAACTAGATTTGATATACGAGAGAAAGCAACAGAAAATAACACTCTCCTTATCATTCATCGTTCACTTTATGTAATACCACTTAAAAACACTACTTCACGGTTACCAGCTTCGGAATAATCATTCCCTCATCATGTCTAATGTAGACTGAATCCTGGATTATAATCACATACATGAGAAACGTTAGAAAATATCGTTTTTGAATTTATAATTTTAGCTTATAATTTGACCAGTCAATATATTTACAACATTTTAAGTGTGTCCAAATACTTGTTCACAAATCGTCAAATCGTTTACTTGCCAAAAAATAACTCCAATAATTGGAGGTAATCCAGATTTGTCAACAAGTATTTGGACACACTCAAAATGTTGTAAAAGCGGATAAGTTTGTTCATTTATTCCGAGATATTTTGAGGATATTCTACAGCTTAAAATTTCAAAATTTCATATCTTACGAGTGGAGTAGTGTATGTAGTTATGATTTCAGAAACATTGAAAACATAATAATGTAACACTCTCCTTATCATTCACCATTCACTTTGTGTACCAATAAATACCACTTTTAAAAACTACTTCTCAATGTTCTCAAAAAAGATTTTTCGTCTTAGAGTCAGAAAGTAGCATGAATCTGGTACAAAAATGACTTTTGCATAAGGAGTTTCACGTCTTGGGTATTCAATGTAATATCAAAGCCGTCTAGATTTTATTTCGGTGCGAATGTTGTGTAATTCGACCGCGAGTGTAGCCAAGCGAAATTAACAGAAGGGTCAAATAAACGTACGTGTTTTAGTTCAGTCAAATGTGGCCCGTTATTCAATGTGACCCGTGCAAATATGGCATGAATCACCTTTTAAACGTGCGTATGAAAAAAATACTACAAAGTTAATCAATACTTTTGTTTGGTTGAAGGCAAGATTGAGGTCGTCAATGCATGTATGCTTTTTCTTAAATCGCTCACTCCTTTCAAGAACGTCATAAATCAAAAATCGACAATTTTCATTTGTGCATGTTTTCGGAATGCCCAGAAAATGTACTATATCCCAGCAAAAGCGGCATATTTTTAACTTAATATTTTCCCGCTACAGGGCAGGGAGTGTTGTTTTTGCATTTTGAAGAAAAGGTATTGTTTAATTATTTTTTTTAAATATACTTAATATTTTTCAAATGGAGCAAAAACCTTCAGGTTTTACCTAAAAAGATCTGTTGCACAGTAAAAAGTTCAATAAGTGGCTTGATATTTATTTTTAATAAATTGTATTATATTTTTGAACTTTAAAAACGATCTCCTGAAAAAACAAGTTTTTTGATTTATGACGTTATTGAAAGGAGTGAGCGAAATGTTTTCCGCAGATACTTTGTGGCACATAAAAATAACATTGAGGAGTTTCTTATTTTTAAATCATATTTTTATGTTTTGAATATTGAAAGCATAAAACCCTGAAGAGGGCAACAGGTTGTTGCCGAAACTAGTTGGTTAATAAAAATTTGAGTGGATAAAAAAAGTCTTTTTATTTCTCAAAATAATATATCATATTTTTTTAGTCATATTTTCATATGGTGTACGGAGTGTGTGGAAGTTTTTGGTAAGGGAATGTAACTATGAGTATTTTAATGTTTTTTTAGTATTTTAATGTTTTAGAATTTAATAAACCCTGATGATGATAAGGTTCTTGTCGAAACCGGTTGGTTGAAGTGTAGTAATAATACATAAAAAAATGGTTTAAACAAAGTTGTTTAATTTTATAACATTTATGCTTAATCGATTACAAGGGGCTAATTACTTTCTAGTCCTGGTTCCAACCCTAATGTATGGAAGTGAAGCGTGGAGTTGAGACTAAATGCAGTCGAAACGCGATCTCTAAGACGAATGTGTGGCAAAACGATGTATGATAGATGTTCGATTGTTTAGATAAGGAAGGAATGAAAAGCTAAGATAAGCACTATCGATAAAATTAAGAAAGGTCTGTTGAGATAGTTTGGACATGTGGAACAAACGAGTGAAGAAAGAACGGTAAAATATATGTATGAGACAAATGTAGTCGGAAATAAGAGCAGAGGAAGAGCGATAAAAACTTGGCACTTCGGTTGCTGGAGCGCTACGTGCAGCGCAGTCATTACTTCCACAAGGAAGAGTCATTGCTTCCACAAGGGTCACAACCCTCAGTAATGAGGAATAAGACGGCGAAGAAGCAGTCGAATCATTTTATAGATATGCTCGTATGATGTTGATGCTCATCACTCAGAAGGGTTCAATCAGAGTTCTCAAAAACGACAATTTTTATATTAGACAATTCAATCCACATTAGTGTGTCAGTATTCCTTATTTTCTGATGTAAAGTCACAGGTGTTTCGATGCGATAAGCATGGTACAGGCAGGTCCCAGACAGGTGTGCCCAAAGGGTCCCGTCTCGGCCCTCTTCCGTGCAAAGTAGGGGAAAACGTAATGGTTTCCGTCACGTCAGACGAGCTATAGGGAGAAATAGGGTGCCGCAAAAACGTATACTTAACAGGGCTAAAACATAATATACTTTATATATTTTTACACACGCAGTGTAGTCTATAGTCCTTATAGAGGGTATAAGATTTTCGGGTTGAATTTCAAATGCTTATGATCGATATTCTTTGCATATCAAATCGTGTTCCTATCATTAGGGCTTCAATAGAAATCGGTACACATTTTTATATGGTAGTCTCTATTCCATTCGAAAAAACCTTTCATAAAAACAATCGACCACGGAGTATGATGAAATTTTGAAATATCGATCATTAAAGTAAAAAAAAATACAACGAGAATAGTACAACCATAAATGTATCGCTCAGATATATGGTAAACATTTTTTCATTAATTGATTCGTCAGTCACTTTGTGGTAAATCCTATATATTTTAAATAAAAATTTTACTTGGTAAATACCATTATTTCTAAAAATCTACTGTGACACGTGTAATCATTTTTCAAACACCGTATGGTGTTTCACCATACGGTGTTTGAAAATGATGCGGAATGCATCGAAACACGTATCACAGTAGATTTTAAGACATAGCGGTAGTTACTAAGTAAAATTTTAAACAAAATATTTTTTACTCGCACCATGTCTGACTTGCAAGCATATTTTTTTACAAAACTGTTAGTAATATTAGTATATAACCACTCACCGAGATTATGTCTACCGGTTTCGTGACGTACCCGTCTCTTCGTTAGGACAATCACTACCACAGCATGCAAACAATACTACCCTTCACTACCATAGCACTATTTACACACTTAAAACTACACAAATTGTTTAACAAATGCGATTTTGGTCGACCCGAAGACCAACATGCACTAAATTTGTATCTTTTCCAACGAATATTAATAACTTATACTCGTATATTGATGCGAAAAATCATATTTAGTTGTATCGTTTTTAATGTTAAAATTACTGCGAATTGTAAAGCTCCCTTGAGGTGATTGCTCAGGAAAACGACGCTGTATAAATTATCCAAAAACTAAATGAATTTACAACATTTTGAGTGTGTCCAGATACTTGTTCACAAAATCTGGAGTTTCTCCAATTACAGGAGTTATTTTCATATTAGTTTTTGTCGTCAGACCCGTAAATGCCCAGACTTCCATGTTCCTCTTCATCCTTGATGAGATTGAGATGAGTCAAAAAAAATTTTTAATTAATAAACTGAGGTGTACTGTTTTCGAGGGTGAATTCAAACATATTTCCCACTGTCCCAAATATGTCCATCTAAGGGTTTATATCGCACATAATTTATATTATTAACATAGCCAAACGTTCAGAATAACGTCTGTGCAAGGTGAGGGTGGCGTGTTTATAAGGAGTAAATTTTAAAAGAACATACGCAATAATACTGCTTAATGGGGGTAGAAATGATAACCGAGTTGGGGTGTCAGAAAGTGTGGGAAATAAATATACCATGCTACGATAAACGGGGTCAATTGTAGCAGCATACGTAAAGCGCACATAATAATTTTCAAACAGTTTTAATAAACAACAACTAAACCTCCCATAACATAGCGTTACTTTATTCAAATGGCGTAAAACATGGCAAAAATTGTAAACATGTTCAGTTTGTTTTTTTCTTTGAAGAAATAAACAGCTTTAACTAAACAAAACATATCATAGGAAACATAAAAATAGCGTAAAACATGCCAAAAAGTTTCGAACACGTAGTCTATTCGTTTTTTTATGGGAAAATTATTGAAAAACCTAACCTTACCTAACCAAATCTGCCATGGGAAACATTCTGCAAATAGCGTAAAACATGGCAAAAAGTTTCGAACAGTCTACTCTGATTTTTTCAGGAAAAATTTGTTGACTTAACCTAACCTAACCCGTCATAATTTCTGTAAGAAAATTCCTGCGAAGAATTGTTGACCTAAGCCTAACCCAACGTAGCCATACCCAACTTACCAAAGTAAACATTTTGCAAATGACGTTCATTCACGCGTACAGCGTGAATGAACGTCATTTGCTTATCCCACTTAGAAAGGCGTTCATAAAATGTAATAAATAAAAAAATAAAATAAAAATGTCGAAAACAGGTATTGACAGATCGTTATTCCTTGTAATAGACCTAGACTTCGGTATTCCCTTCTCAAAAACATATCTGTCACGATATCTACAACTCTACCAATCCCCTGAGCGCAAAATCGAGAACTTGTATACAAAAATTGTGGAGGTCCTCACCAAAAGGTTACATTTCCATTATAATTGATTATATTATATCAGGATATGTAGCTTGTAAAATTGTTACGTTTTGGTGCGATTTCATAATTTCATTTTGGTTCAACACAGGATTGGTCACGTTTTGTCGCAACTTTAATTAAGATTTAGATAGAATACACTAAACAGAACAGATTTGCATTTAAAGGATTTTTTGTGCAATATTGGACAATGTAACTTTTTGGCGAGGACCTCCATAATTAAACATTCACAAAATGTGTATTGAAAAGAGGTTTCATTTAATTAATGATAATAAAAGTAAAAAATTTGGATAACTTATATAGCGCCATTTTCGTAAAATACTACCTCAAGGGCGCTACGATTAATATCATGTCCATTATTTTGATATTATTTTAGACATCTCATCAAAGATGCAGAAGAATATGGAAGTCTGGGCATTTACGGGGCTGACGACCGTCATAGGCTGGTTTAAGTGATCACTTTACACACGTGTAACATTCACCAATTCTACCCATTATTGACAACCACACTACTCAAATTCTTGTAAGTTCTATATATATGAACCAATTTAGAAACCTTGTTCTTGAATCACTAGAACTTCACTAGAGACATCTATTGGTGAGATGTAAAGAAGCTTTTTACTAAGCAGAAACCATTATTTTGGTTTTAGATTGGCCAGTCAAAATATGGTATCTAGCACGATCACTGGTCAGAGACGGTCCTACGGAGTAAATTAATGGTGAAACAAAGAGCACAGAGGTTAACTGGATTAACCTTTGGTTCACGAATTGAATTGATAGATCGACAGCAGACCTGAGAAGGATCAATTAATTTGTCTCCGGTATGATAAACCCTGTATTCAACAGGTCTGGTAAAAACTGTCATCTTTCGACATATTTTGACGTCTAATTAAGCACAGTAAACTTGGAAGAAATTACTTGTTAGAAGATCCAACTAGAAGTTTTTTTGGATCGAAGATTGATTTACTATTTACCTTGCTTATTGTGTACACAGTGTTTTGTGTCATGTTTGTAGCTTGGTTTATGGTACCAATGTCCTTCACTACTTTCATGATGTATGATACCACCTATCGTGAGAGTTCCTTATGAACTATTACGGATCCGATGCCGGATAGGTACTTACTCAGACTTCTGCAAGAGGGAAATTGTCAATGCCTTCGATATGTATTGTTAGAGACGTATACTTTGAATTCCCTGGACAGCGAGAAGAACAAACATTTTAATCTTAAAATAACTAAATATGATAAACTTTTCTCCGTCTGTTTGAGACGAGCCCTTCAGTTTTTTGTATACATCGCCAGAAGAAACGATAATAACCTAGAAAATTTAATGGTCATGGGAGGGGTCGAAGGTAGTAAAAGCACAGGAAGATCCCAAATAGAGAGACTACCCAAACTTCCATATTCTTCTTCATCTATGTTGAGATGTAAAAAAAATATACTACTACTACTACTACTACTACCATCACGCCGTTTCCCCGCAGGAGTAGGCAGAGAAGATGGAACGCCACACTCTTCTGTCCTGACATACACTCCTCGCCTGCTTCACATCCATACATCTAGTCATACACCCCCTTCGATTACGCAGACTTTCGACACCGCCAGATTTTAGGTTCTGATTGATCTGATCGTGCCAAGTCTTTTTCGGTCGTCCACGTTCTGTTTTCCCTCTCACATTCGCCACATATATTTTCTTAGTCATTCTCTCGTTATCCATTCGCTCCACATGTCCATACCACCGCAAAGAACTCTTCCTAATCTTTTCAATTATTTCTCGTTCAGCCTTACATTCCTTTCTTATATCGTCGTTTTTAATTCTGTCATACAATGATTTTCCATACATTCGTCTGAGAGAGCGCATTTCAACAACGTAAAAAAAATATATGTAAGAAATAACTCCTATTAGGAGATAACCCAGATTTGTGAACAAGTATTTGGACGTACTCAAAATGTTGTAAAGAAAATTAATAACTAAAGAATGTGTTATAACGAGGAATGAAAACCTTTATCTCTTATCGAGATGAGCAATGACCACATAGAAAAGTGAATCATAAATGTTTTTCACAATTGTTTTTGGTCGTACTGGATGTAGGAAGTGCTCTCGTATCAATAAATTTTCAAAGGCCTCTAAAAATAGGTGCATTTACGATCACGCGAAACAAATTAATATTGACAAAGCGATAGTGGAAAAATATTAATAACTTATTATGCAGCCTCGAAACGACTCGAGTCAACTTGAAGCATTAAAGGCCGGATAGCTAAACGCAGTCTTGCTGTGATAAGCCAATATTAATTGCGACATTGCAATGGTTTACGAGCGTCTCCATACGTAATCTACGTGACACCCATTTCAAAAGAAAAAAATCCTTTGTATTGTGAAAAATAATTGCCAAGAGTTTTATGTGTGCTTGAATGCATGGCAGCAAGGATACCCTTTTTTGTTTTTTTTTTATTTATTTTATTTTAAATCATTTTTTACTTTGTTGGTATGGTAATATAACACTAGCATTCATCGTTCACTTCGTGTTATTAATTTTTGAGTGGTATTACAAATGTGAACGATGAATGATAAGGAGAGTGTTTTTTTTATTTCAAGAGAATGTGTTCGATTGCATCTGAAGACGCATGACAAATATAGATACTGAGGATACCCTGAACAGAAATTAAAAGTTTTTTTTTGGATTTTAAAAGTAATATTAACATTGTGGTATTAACACTCTCCCTATCATTCATCGTTCACTTCGTTTAATTACTTTTAGAGTGGTATTACAAAAGTGAACGATGAATGATAACGAGTTTATTTCAAGAATTTGTATTTGATTGCATATAGAGACGCCTGGAAGGGAGGATGCTCTGAACAGAAATGATGAGTTTATATCTTTCTTTCTTTTAATTCTGGAGGCGTTATTAACTAATATATCTTGCATGGATGTAGAAGAAGCACAATGTTTAGTTGGTTAATAAAATAATTAAAAAACCTTGTATTTACGAATAAATATGTATATGCATACATATGTCGCTCACTCCTTTCAAGAACGTCATAAACCAAAATTGGTAAATTTTCAGTTGTGCATGTTTTCGGAATGCCCAGAAAATGTACTATATCCCAGCTAAAATGGCATATTTTTAACTTAATATTTACCCACTACAGGGCAGAAAGTGTTGTTTTTGCATTTCGAAGAAGGTATTGTTTAATTATTTTTTTTAATGTACCTACTGAATATTTTTCAAATGGAGAAAAAACCTTCAGGTTTTACCTAAAAAGATCTGTTGCACAGTAAAAAGTTCACTAAGTGGATAGATATTTATTATTAAAACATTGTATTATATTTTTAAACTTTGAAAACGTTTTCCTGAAAAATCAAGTTTTTTGATTTATGACGTTCTTGAAAGGAGTGAGCGATGTATGAAACAACGACGTGGAAATTATTAACAACACTATTTTGGCAAATGTTTCAAAATGACCTTTGTTTAAAAATAACAATAAATAAACATTGACTAATAAATATTTATAACGGTAAATGATAAGCATGTTAAAATATTGTAAAACATGAATTATTACAATAAATTAAATATGAATTAATAATTTAATCAAGTAGGCACTGAAGCGTCATGTTTTGATGGATTTTGATGAGTGGGTTTTTGCAAGAGTTCCTTTTTTTAAATAAAAGTCATATATGGCATACACATTTTCGAAAAAAACTTACTAAACTTATTGATATTCAAAAGGCAAAAGCTTTGCCATATCGCTCACTCCTTTCAACAACGTCATATATCAAAAAACTTGATTTTTCATGATATCGTTTTTAAAATTTAAAAATATAATACAATGTATTAAAAATAAATCTCAAGCCACTTATTGAACTTTTTATTGTGCAACAGATCTTTTTACGAAAAATCTGAATGGTTTTTCACCTTATTTTTTGACATCTCATCAAAGATGAAGAAGAATATGGAAGTCTGGGCATTTACGGGGCTGACGACCGTCATAGGCTGGTTTAAGTGATCACTCTACACACGTGTAACATTCACCAATTCTACCCATTATTGACAACCACACTACTAAAATTCTTGGAAGTTCTATATATATGAACCAATTTAGAAACCTTGTTCTTGAATCACTAGAACTTCACTAGGTTTTTCACCATTTGAAAAATATTAAGTTTATTTAAAAAATAATTAAACAATATTTTTTCTTCGAAATGCATAAACAACACTTTCTGACCTATAGCGGGTAAATATTATGTTTAAAATATGCCGCTTTTGCTGGGATATAGTACATTTTCTATGCATTCCGAAAACATGCACAACTGAAAATTTACGATTTTTGATATATGACGTTGTTGATAGGAGTGAGCGATATAGGTAGCTATCAAACAGCTTTATATTGTTCATTATTTTTCTTTTTCTAATCCTTATCGGCACTCAATGGTGCATGGGGCAGTGCATCATATAAAAGCAGTGTTATCTTGACTCTGAAAAGTGCTGGAGGCTTAACTTCTCCGTGCATACCGGCCAAACCGAGGGGCCAGAGTCTTTTTTTTGGATTTACCTAACATCCAAGTGACTCTGACTACGGCTTATGCAATACCGCTTATCATGACCCTACTCAGGCTTAACTTTTTAAGATTCATAGCCTATGCCTACTCGAGAGTGGATTTACTTTTTATGTTTAAAGTGACTATAATTTCATGTCATTCATGAGTGAAAATTCTAGGCAAAAACACTCGCCCTCGTGGGGCCAGAGTCAAGCCATCCGTAACTTCCATCAATGAAATACTTAATAAATAATTACTTAATGAAATACTTGGGCCACAAATCACGTACAGCACAGTCGAATTTACACAGCGAATTCCGTCCATAGTTTGGTCTGTGCTCGGTTTCGTATACGGAGTGCCATTCGCACTGACAGCTGTGACCTTGAACGATTGCGCATGCGCGGGACACAACGCACGGGCGGCGCGCGCACCATTTTTTGTATGGAAACGCGACCTTGCTAAAAAAGGAACGAGGGAAAAATACCCAACGCGTGAGAAATGGCGGTTTTTTCTCTGCCGTGTAAGCAAACGCACGCTTTGTGAAGAAAGAAAAATACACGAAGATATGTGTTTATTTTATATTTGTTAGGATTTCGAACAATGCATTGTGACGTTGCGAAAGCGGAATGCATGCGTGCGCTGCTTAGTACTTAATAATGTATTTTCATTTTCAACATTTTGAGTGTATCCAAATATTTACTCTAGGCAACTAGAAACTGCTGAATTATGAATGCTTAGATGGTCAGTTGGAGTGTCTTTTAGAGATAAAATAAAGAGTTCACGCATTCGTGGAAGCCTGGGAGTAACAGGCATCAATAATAAGGTAGAGGAAAGGCAATTGAGATGGTATGGGCACATAGGACGTAGAGAACCTGAACGTATTGTAAACTTATTTTAAGGAAGTCGTTATTTAATTCGATCGCACATGTAGCTTCTTCTCTAAAAGCAAAAAATATGATTCATCTCTAATAAGACAATACAGTGTCTGGATTCAATACTCCTATACACCGAATGCAAAACCTCGGCAATGATTTCGCGGACCATATCGATATCTGGAATATGTCACTTCCTAACTAAAAAAGCTATAATAACACTGGCCAACAATGATTTTATAATTTATTATTAGATTAAAACCAATATTTTTAGCTTTTCCACTTTTTTATTTGACCAGCGACCGGGTTTCGTCGTTACCGACATCATCAGACTGGTAATATCAGTCGGTAACGACGAAACCCGGTCGCTGGTCAAATAAAAAAGTGGAAAAGCTAAAAATATTGGTTTTAATCTAATAATAAATTAAAAATGCAATTCCATCACGAAGTGTCAGTGGATAATATAAATCTATTAAAAAATAATGATTTTATAACTGAAATTTTGATGACTGATTTGGACTACATTATTCGTTCTTATAAGTCTATATGGTGACAAGCTTGTATCACGCCAAGTTTTGATGTTACAGTCATATTTTTGTTTGTATGGACCCCATACGTTGAAACCGTAAAAGTGGTTGGTATCTAGACATGTTTTAGTCTAAAGTCTAAGGGATTTTTAAAAAAAAGTATCGATAATTATGGAGTAACAGTGGAAATATATTAACTTATTTATATTCAATACTATAGCATTATATATATATATATATATATATATATATATATATATATATATATATATATATATATATATATATATATATATATATGTATATATGTATATATATATATATATATATATATATATATATATATATATATATATATATATATATATATATATATATATATATATATATATATATATATATATATATATATATATATATATATATATTTATACATAAATAATAAGATAAACTTTAGTCAATATAGGAAAATAAAAAAAATCCACAACTAAAAAATCTGACGTGCTTCATTTTTTTTTGCTTTCGTTTTTGAATTCAGCTATGCAAAGTGCATAAAGATCAGGTATTTTCATGCCAGTTACAAAATAAAAGTTGTAAATTGTTGGCCAGTGTAATTACTATATTTCAGGCTAGTGCATAATTGTTTTTTGTATGTTTATGCTCGTTTAAATAAGTACTTTTCGAGCCAATAATTTATATTTGTACTTATAAAGAGAAAACATATTTTTTTATCATTTACATGTAATATATTATTATTATGTACAAATTGACTACAGCAGTTAATATAGAAAAAAAAACATCTTATCTAGAAAATAGGTGCTACAAAATAATGAGACATTCAGTATTCGCAAGTACGCGGTTGAAATTTCAACATTGGAGAGATTGTTTTTGTCAAATCGGATATGGTACACTATATTATATTTAGATAACCTTGCAATCTTTTATTTCTCTCACGGTATCGATAAGTAAACTCGAAGTATGCAATAATAAAACAATAAATTAAGATAAATACACAAGCCGCGAGTAGACTGAGTATAAAAATTAATAAATTTGGTCGGAAAGGGTTCGCTCTCCTTGCAGCGGAAATGACGAACGGCGGACGCTCTTTTTAAAGAGAGTATCACGCGATTTATTTAATAAATTATTGCAATTTGCTGTTCAGAACTGGTTCGGTAGTCCAATAGCTTGCCTGGTCTTCCTCCTCAGTGTTTTATTTCAAACAAAATTAATTTAAACATTTATCTAAAATTACCCTGAAGCACAAGGCCAATTAACTTCTTCTTCGTGTATTTAATGATCAAGATAATACTGCTTCCATACGATGCAATGTTATCTTGATCCAATGTGCCATTAGGTGAGAATATGGGTTAGAAAGAATACGTGTCTTTGCGTCAAGATAATACTGCTTCCATACGATGCAATGTTATCTTGATCCAATGTGCCATTAGGTGAGAATATGGGTTAGAAAGAATACGTGTCTTTGCGTCTTATGCTGGACGTATCCATCAAAGACAACACCTGGAGGCCCGTTCCATGAGCCTGGATGAGGACCTATCCAACATCGGATCCGTGTTAGTTCATAAAGAACTCTCACTAGAGGTGGCATTATGCATGATAAAAATAATGAAGGACATTGGTACCATAAACCAACCTAGGACACAAAATGCCGAACCCTCTTCTAGTGGAACGGGCGGGCTGTTAACGACAGTCAACAGTCCAGCTTCTCCGGAGGAGATTAAAGTAGTTTCCTCCCAGCAATGAGCAAATACTGAGAAGTTCCTGATTGTTCCACACTAGATTATCCCTCCTGTTCTCAACACAGATAAAAATAAAACAGATTTTTTAGCTAGAAGAAACAAAAATCCACTTTATGATCCACTAACCTTGTACACGATAAGCAAGGTAAATAATAAATGTAGCTCCCATCTAAAGTCGTATCCATCGAAGTATCAAAGTACCGAACAAGCACGCAATTCATTTATAAACAGATCCGTCCGCCGCTCGCCGCTGGCGCGGCTAGGGAAGCACTCCTCTGGGAGCCGCCGCAGGGCGATCCGCAGCCGTAACTGGTTTGGTCGCTGACGTCACTTCTACTGCAGACAAAGCAGTGCCGTGGTGTCATTATCTTCAGAGAATCAGCGCCGCGACTGTGTGGGCCCAAAGACGAGACCTCGCAGAATGGCCACCCTACCAAATGAAAGATCACACACACTACAGCCAAAAAAACTAACTCAACTCAATACAATACATGGTGCCGAAAGTTCACACTTGAATGCTGTTCGTTTCATAATTCTGGTGTGGTGACTTAGGTAGATCCCTAACGGTTGATGGTCCAGACAAGTCGTCATGCTTACAACAGTGAGTTAGCGATAACACTGAAAGCTGTCCCACTACATTCTCAGCTATAATACAGAAGCATCTAGTCTTCCTGTCAGACCTTCTCTTGCAAAGCATCTTTGTTAGTTTTATGAATTAAGTTGCAAAATTTATAGAAAATGTGAAACAAGATCCCTCAACCTTTAATTTACAAATATAATTTGAAGCTAAACTGGCAGTGCACAACGGAGTCCTGGTTACAACTCTAATGTATGGAAGTGAAACATGGAGTTGGCAAAATAAGGATGAAAGTAGACTGAATGCAGTCCAAATGCGATCTCTCAGAAGAATGTGCGACAAAACGATGTATGATAGATGTGCGAATAGTGAAATAAGGAAGGAATGCAAAGCTGAGATAAGCATTATCGATAAAATTAAGAAAAGTGTGTTGAGATGGTTTGGACATGTGGAACGAATGAGTGAGGAAAGAACGGTAAAACAAATGTATGAAATGTATGAGAACGTGGACGAGGCGAAGAATGTTTGCAAGGACAGAGTGGTGTGGTGCTCTTTTCTCTCTGCCTACCCCTGCGGGGAAGCGGCGTGATGGTTAGTTAGTTAGTTTTATAATTTGAATAAAAAAGTGTTCTTTAAGCAAGTAAGTAACACTTTTATTTTTTGACATCTCATAAAAGATGAAGAAGAATATGAAAGTCTGGGCATTTACGGGGCTGACGACCGTCATAGGCTGGTTTAAGTAATCAGTTTACACACGTGTAACATTCACCAATTCTACCCATTATTGACAACTACACTACTCAAATTCTTGGAAGTTCTAATACATGAACCAATTTAGAAACCTTGTTCTTGAATCACTAGAACTTCACTAGAGACATCTATTGGCGAGATGTAAAGAAGCTTTTTACTAAGCAGAAACTCTAGCCTGTGACGGTCGTTCAGCCCCGAAAATGCCCAGACTTCCATATTCTTCTTCATCTTTGATGAGATGTCAAAAAATAATATGAAAATAACTCCTGTAATTGGATATAATCCAGATTTTGTGAACAAGTATTTGGACACACTCAAAATGTTGTAAACATTTTTTTGTTGTTTGTTTTATGAATTAAATTGCGAAATTTATAGAAAATCTAGAATACTCTCACGTCAACAAGGCCTAAACCAAGAAGGTGAAGAAGAAGAAGACGTTTTCACAGCAACGTATATACATACATGTTTTTAGTACCTACATATATCGCTCACTCCTTTCTAGAACGTCATAAATAAATAAAAAACTCGATTTTTCAGGAGAACGTTTTTAAACTTTAAAAATATAACACAATGTATTAAAAAATAAGTATCAAGCCACTTATTGAACTTTTTACTGTGCAACAGATCTTTTTAGGTAAAACCTGAAGGTTCTTTCTCCATTTGAATAATATTTAGTATATTTAAAAAATATTTAAACTATACCTTTTCTTCAAAATGCAAAAACAACATTTTCTGCCCCGTAGCGGGTAAATATTAAGTTAAAGATATGCCTCTTTTGCTGGGATATAGTACATTTTCTGGGCATTCCGAAAACACGCACAACTGAAAATTGTCGATTTTTGATTTATGACGTTCTTGAAGGAGTGAGCGATATGGTAATATTGATCATCTTTTATGACTGTACGAGGTTTCGAAATTTACCGCGCGTTGATATCTACAAACATGTGAGTAGACTTACTGGAGTGATTTAAAAAAAAATATTCATCTGCGTGAAATAAGTATAACAAGGTATGTAAAAACCGCAGGGGTAATGTCGGAATAATCGGCGGGTATGCATGAGGAGATGCATGAATGTGGAAGAGGTGAAAAATGTTTATAAAGACAGATAGTTAGAATATACGAGTGTATTCTCATAAATGGTGAAATGCAAACAAAACAAAATTAATTAATATTCAATTTTAATTAGATTTACGTTTTGTATTGAAAATTCTTGATTCATCTTTTTTTTTCATAAATTGTGTTAATTTATTTTTTTTTAAAAACTATTTTTTAACATATTTAAAAATATATTTCTTGCAGAGACCCACCAAGCCACCTTGTGTGTCTTGTCAGTGGAGTTCTTTTTGCATACATTTTTTATTGTTTTTAACCATTTTAACCCAATATGTATAACTAACTAACAAACCAACTAACCATCACGCCGCTTCCCCGCAGGGGTAGGCAGAGAGAATAGAACGC
The DNA here is from genome assembly GCF_059751285.1 of Brachycentrus maculatus. Taxonomy (NCBI): domain Eukaryota; kingdom Metazoa; phylum Arthropoda; class Insecta; order Trichoptera; family Brachycentridae; genus Brachycentrus; species Brachycentrus maculatus. The sequence goes on from NW_028280953.1 coordinate 1,294,017, forward strand.
CACACCACTCTGTCCTTGCAAACATTCTTCGCCTCTTCCACGTTCATGCTCTCTCCTCATACATACCCGCCGATTGTTACGACTCCAAACCTGACCACTTTCAAGTATTTGGCATACCTGATCGGTTTTTCTCGGTCTTCCTTTGTTCTTTTCCCAATTACATTCGCATCATAAATTTCTTTTACCGTTCTTTCCTCACTCATTCGTTCTACATGTCCAAACCATCTCAACTCAATATATACACAAAAAAGAGAGAAAAATTAAGAATATAAACTATGTATTTTACAATTTTCACAAAATTAACTCTTGATCATTTTACCCGTTCCTTTATTTTGCCTTTGTTCCATATTTCATTTTGACCTCTTACCTCCGTCGGCAACAAATTAAATTTTCTATTACAACCGACCCACAGTGAGACCATCAGTTTTGCTGGACAGCAACTGGTATCCCACGCTACAGATCCATATACCACGCTTTTTGTAATTTGCCTACATTGTGTTACGCTCTGCTCTGAATTATTGGGGGCCCGACATCTGCGACACGTTGCGACAAGGCATCTGCAGATCGTCTTGGGCATTTTATTGAAACGGTTGACCAAATTTATGATTCAGATTATGATAACTCATTCTCTTTGTTTCCTCCAGGTCTTGGCTGGCTTAATTTAAGTTTCGATTTGCGTATCACCCACTAGAAATGATCTCGTCGCGTCGCGGTTAAAATACGGTGTTCTTATTTTTATTTTGAATATTGAAAGCATTAGCTTTGTGGTGATATAGTGATATATTATTTTGATAAATAAAAAGACCCACACATACTAATATAAGAGTTTCTGCTTAATAAAAAGCTTCTTTACTTCTCACCAATAGATGTCTCTAGTGAAGTTCTAGTGATTCAAGAACAAGGTTTCTAAATTGGTTCATATATATAGAACTTCCAAGAATTTGAGTAGTGTGGTTGTCAATAATGGGTAGAATTGGTGAATGTTACACGTGTGTAAAGTGATCACTCAAACCAGCCTATGACGGTCGTAAGCCCCGTAAATGCCCAGACTTCCATATTCTTCTTCATCTTTGATGAGATGTCAAAAAATAATATGAAAAAGACCTTGTTTTTTGATCCGCTCACATTTTTATTAACAACCAACTAGTTCCGGCAACAGCCTGTTGCCCTCTTCAGGGTTTATTTTATGATTAAACCAGCATGTGACAGTCGTAGACTTCCATATTCTTCTATGTAGAGAAGTCATAAAAATATCGCAAAGGATACATTATAACCAGTTGGCAAAGGATAAGAAATAATGTCCTGGCGCAACATTCTACAAGTACGGCGATCCAGACAGGATGTACAGCATTACACAGTAGAAAAATGAGGTTTTCAATGTTAATCAAAGTGGTCACTGCAAACGTCAACTGCAATAGAACTTTCCCGACAGCGGTTTCCGCTGAAGACCGGGTAATTTATTCACTCGTGTAATTTTCTTGCAATCTTCGTCTCATGTTGATAATTTTGTAAATACTAGATACTGCAATAGGGATGTTGAATCGCTTATATGAACGTATCATATCCTGTGCAAAAAAAAACACAATTACGAGGAATTTCGGATCGATTCGACGAAGGAATTCGGGTGAAAATCGAGATCATTTTAGGGCGATTGGTTGACACCCTCTCATGCAAAACAAAGTGATATATTCACGTAAAGAATTCTCTTGAGATGGATAGATATTTTTAAAGAAAGTTTTACTTTATGTTTTAAGAGAAAAGATGGTAATAATTGAGAAGATTGTGAATTAAAATAACTGGTGGAAAAAATACGTATAACCAATTTATTTACAATATTTTTTAGAGGTTATATATTTCATGGTACATGCATTCATACATATATGTATACCTATGTGTGTGTGTGTATATATATATATATATATATATATATATATATATATATATATATATATATATATATATATATATATATATATATATATATATATATATATATATATATATATGCATGTGTATATTTAAATATATTTTATTACTTTGTTTTAATTAGATTTCAGTTTAACTACATTTTAAATAAAACAACGAATTTTTTCCACTTTTATTTTTTTACAGTGACCAGGTTTCGTCACTACCGACATCATCAGCAGAAAATAAAAGTAAAAAATCCCACATAGGCATAGCCTGTGCATGATTATACAATATACACGTATGAAGTCGATTATTACCCATTTTAAACAAGAAAATAATTAAATTGGTTTCAAAGTAAAACATCCAGGAAAACATGTACAACAAGAAACAGCACATAAATTTTATACAAATGCACCTTTTTAAACGATAGAATGTCTTCCTTTCCTCCAACTCTCCATTAAAATAAATTGTGCTTAGACTGACATGATTCCATTAAAAACCTGCGTGAGAAATGCGAGCACAAACAGAACACATAATTGCATGCAAATGATTAGAAAACATGGTCTCTGGCGAAGAAAACAAACTTGCTAATTACAAAGGTTCTTTTGTTAACACTTTCAGCGGACAACAAAATGATATCCCCTGGTAATTGGATCCGATAGTTAGAGAACCACTTCCGGGAAGGTTCTAGCATTGTTCTGGCTGATTGATTTACGGGCGTATGGTGTATGAGCTCCTCCTTGCTTCTTCACACATCGTGAACCGTTTCCCATCATTCTGCAGCGAAACCTTTGTAACAGTTTACGAGTACTTTACATTATACTAAAGGTCTAGGTTCGGTTCTCATCGCCATATATATTCAGTGTCTCACGCACATATACAGTATTTTATTAAAATGAAACACTTAAATATACCACTTTAATGAGTTTTATTTATATAGTTTCGAAAACGACAGATGTTTTCATCTTCTGGTACAAATTAAAACTAACGAACATTTTTTTTTTGAATTACCTAACGTCCAAGTGACTCTGAAATCTAGCTACGGCTTATGCAACACCGTTTATCATGTCCCTGCTCAGGCTTCAACTTTATAAGTTTCATAGCCTATGCCTACTTGTGAGTGGATTTACTCTTTATGTTTAAAGTTACTATAATTTCATGTAATTCATGAGTGAAAATTCTAGGCAAAAACACTCGCTCTAACGAACAAAAATATATTTCGATGTATATATAGGTTAATTAAAATAGGGAGGGGGGTTAAGGTACGAGATTTTTTGTAAAAGAAAACATCGATAATAATGGTGACGTATTTTGAAACAGTATTAACGTTAATTAACGTAAATTAACGTTTTATCTTAATTTATTTTTTTATATATTTCTAAATTATTCATGACTTGACCTTTATTTGTAACAGAGTGTAATAATTTAAGTGTATGAGAGTCAAATGAGTGGTTAGTTTCCATGATATGATTTGCAAATTCCTGTTCTCTTATTCTAATTCTTAGACTTCTCACAGTTTGGCCAATATATTCAAGTGTTTAATTTTAATAAAATAATTATGTCATTCCACAAAGTTAATGCCGAATCGATAAATAATACATATACAGTATCGAACAGATTAATTTAAACAAAACTTTGTTTCGCATTTTCTACACCCTCTAAAAAAAATTGAGGGTGGTCCTCGTATTATGGACCAGGGTTGCTTCTTTCAGTGACTGAGATGATGAATAGCGAGAAGTATACTACTTTTCTACTGGAAAAGATACTACCAGAGATACAAAAACGAAGGTCAAATGGTAATGGAATATTTCAGCAGGATTTAACCCCCTGCCACAAATCTAAAAAATTATGAAATTTTTCACACAAAAACAATTAACTGTGTTGGACTGGTCAAGAATTTTGCCAAACATAAACCTAATTGAATATTAATCGGCAATCTGTAAGAATCGGCTTTCTAAAATTGATTGCACTACGGTGAAAAAGCTCATTTTGTCCATAATTCAGGTATGGTTTCGAGACGAAAAAATGGCATCCACTCCACAAAACCTTATATTATATAATATGATGCCAAGAAGAGTAAAATCAATCTTTAATTTAGCCCAAATCAGATCATTTTAAATATTCATTTGTGATATAACTAATAAACAAAAGATTGAACAAAACTTTTTACGAAAATACAACAAAAAAGTTTTGTTTCAATTAATCTGTTCGGTACTGTACTTAGTTTAAGAAAATCCCAGTAGGTTTTTGGTATAACGGTAGAAGCCAACAGTCTTCATCCGACCTGATGATGGATTGGTCATTCTTAAACTGGTGATCATTATCTCCCAGTATGTAAAATAATTCGGTAAGGATCTTGCATAGAATCTGAATATAATAAAGCTATTCATAAACGGATAATAGAAGTGGGTAGATTTGAAATAGATCGCATCATTTGGCTATTACATGTCATAAACAATTTTCTTTCATAAACAGTAGAACCCATCAAAAGTAGAGGAAAGGCAATTGAGATGTTATGGGCGCATAGGACGCAGAGAATTTGATCGTATCGTGAACCAGGCAATCGCCATGGATCTTCCTCGAAAGACAACTAGAGGAAGACCAAATAATTCATGGATGCTGCAGAAAGATAACATGATTCGAAGGCATGGCCTAGGTGACGTTGTCCATGATAGAAGGACCTACAACCTGAGGATGAGGAGAGCTGATCTTAACAGTCTACAAAGACGATAAGTTGGTATAAGTATTTAAGTTTCAACTCTTACGAAGAATCTTCAGCCTTCCATAAATTATCTTCACTTAGTTAACGTAGGAATATATCAGATTTATGTTTTTTGTATAAAGTTATAAATAGTATAACTGAGAGCCCCTATCTTCTTGAGCAGATAACTTTTCATTGTCCAATGAGAATCAAAAGACATAGTCATACCTAATAATCATTGTAACATGTCTTACCACAAAGTTAATGCCGAAACAATAAATAAAATAGTCATACCTTTTATAATCCAGCACCATCCATGAACTATTTTAAAAATTCCTTTATTTATCGAAGTTGTGGGAAATTTAATGAATGTTGTACCCACCTTGATATGTTCTACTGCAATCTATCAAACTTTAAAGCTAAATTGTTCCAAATCTTATAAACCTAAAAAGATAATTCTATTCCCTGTCCTTTCCTTTTCTTCTTTTCCTATCACTGCCATCTCCTTTTCTCTTTATCCCATCCTTGTCTCATGTCTCTTCCTTTATATAGACATCTCTTATGCATAGTTGTGAAGAACTATAAATGAAACTCATGATTTTATTTTTTGTATTCTGATGTATCATATATTGTACTTACAACATTTTGAGTGTGTCCAAATACTTGTTCACAAAATCTGGATTATCTCCAATTACAGGAGTTATTTCAATATTATTTTTTGACATCTCATCAAAGATGAAGAAGAATATGGAAGTCTGGGCATTTACGGGGCTGACGACCGTCATCGGCTGGTTTAAGTGATCACTTTACACACGTGTAACATTCGTCAATTCTAAAAATAGTAAAAAGCTTCTTTACATCTCACCAATAGATGTCTCTAGTGAAGTTCTAGTGATTCAAGAACAAAGTTTCTAAATTGGTTCATATATAAAAAACTTCCAAGAATTTGAGTAGTGTGGTTGTCAATAATGGGTAGAATTGGTGAATGTTACACGTGTGTAAAGTGATCACTTAAACCAGCCGATGACGGTCGTCAGCCCCGTAAATGCCCAGACTTCCATATTCTTCTTCATCTTTGATGAGATGTCAAAAAATAATATATATTGTACTGTTGTACTTCCTTCCAATAAAATAAAATTAAAATAAAATAGAGCCAGGAAGAAAAAATCTTTTAAATTTATGTAATTTGACAAGTGTTGTAGTCAATATCATTTGCAAAACGGAATTAAAAGCATTTGTATTTATACAACTCCACTGTTTATTCTTCCTCTAGATCCATCTTTCAAGACTAAAAAAATCATGGACGCTACAGAAAGATAACATGATTCGAAGGCATGACCTAGGTGTCGTTGTCCATGATAGAAGGACCTTCAACCTGAGGACGAGGAGAGCTGATCCCAACAGTCTACAAAGACGATAAGTTGGGATGAAGCCAGGAAGAATACTCTTAGCTTAGTACCAAGAATTATCCTGATATCATCAGAATTCGTCCATACAATTACATTTTTCAATGGTCGCAATGTTGATTGATTCACACAATGGGTATTTGTATCAATTTCGTCTCGTGCCAAAACGTATACAAGATTGACGGTTTCTATAAACATTTTTTTCAAATCCTGGAAATCGTTAGAATTTCCAGTTTCTGCAAGTGACTCTTGAAAAGGCACGGTGAAAAAAAATGTGAATCGTTTCAAATGCTTTCACTGCTAAATAAACATCTACTTTTATATTATGCAACACCTCTTCCACATTCATGCATCTCGTCATACAAACCCAAAGATTATTCCCACTCTTGGCTTGGCCTCATTCAACTACTTGGATTACTTGAACATGCCAAATTTTCCACGGTCTTCCTCTGACCATATTCTTAACTTCACTCACCTCATAAATTAGTAACGATGCCGGCCAGAATGTGAACAATGATCACTGACTTCGTACCTCAGTTGAATGGCATTGATGTGACAGAGCTGTGGTTCAACAAGATGGCGCAACATGCCACACGACGGGTGCCACCATCAATTTATTGAGGGAAATTTGAATTGGTATACCCCAGTTATTTGAATCAGTATAAGTTAATACCAAGTCTAGAGATTATAGGAACTGATCGAATTATCATAAGATACAGAGTACAATACATCGCTCACTCCTTTCAAGAACGTCATAAATCAAAAAACATGATTTTTTAGGAGAACGTTTTTAAAGTTTAAAAATATAACACAATGTATTAAAAATAAATATCAAGCCACTTATTGAGCTTTTTACTACGCAACAGATATTTTTAGGTAAGACCTGAAGGTTTTTTCTCTATTTGAAAAATATTTAATATATTTAAAAAAAAAACAATAACTTGTCTTCAAAATGCAAAAACAAAATTTTCTGCCTTATAGCGGGTAAATATTAAGTTAAAAATATGCCTCTTTTGCTTGGATATAGTACATTTTCTGGGCATTCCGAAGAATTTTTGATTTATGACGTTCTTGAAAGGAGTGAGCGACATCTCAAAACGAGGTAACGGTATCGAACGGAGGCGTAAATTCGCCGAAGGATCAACCAACATAAATCCATCCTTAAACGGTAATTAACTTAGAATTTTAATTAAAATGTCCGCGAATATCGTCGGCAGTTGAGTTGTTCTCGCACAAATGGGTGGATACATTGACCTCTGGCATCGAATCGTAGACTGAAACTCGTTTGTTAGAGCGCGAGACCAGATATGCTGCGTGCGCTTAGAATTCAGACCTATATCGCTCACTCCTTTCAAGAACGTCATAAATAAAAAATCGTCAATTTTCAGTTGTGCATGTTTTTGGAATGCCCAGAAAATGTACTATATCCCAGCAAAAGAGGCAATTTTTTAACCTTATATTTACCCGCTATAGGGCAGAAAGTGTTGTTTTTGCATTTTGAATAAAAGGTATTGTTTAATTATTTTTTTAATACTTAACATTTTTCAAATAGTGGAAAAATCTTCAGGCTTAACCTAAAAAGATCTGTTGCACAGTAAAAAGATCAGTAAGTGACTTGATATGTATTTTTAATACATTGTATTATATTTTTAAACTTTAAAAACGTTCTCCTGAAAAATCAAGTTTTTTTTTATTTATGACGTTCTTGAAAGGAGTGAGCGATATGCCATACACACAACAAATCCATAATTATCCAGAAATGTGTTAAAAAGTACGCTTTATTAGTACTAGGTTATTAGTTGAAGGTAAACGCAGCATAAGGAGAAGATTATTTTTTGACATCTCATCAAAGATGAAGAAAAATGACCTGATGATGGATGGTCGTTATAATAACATAAAGAAGTGGTAAAAAACAAGTGTTTTCCTTTTACGATTCTTGTTTCAATTACAAATTGATCCATATTATTTTTTGTCATCTCATCAAAGATGAAGAAGAATGTGGAAGTCTGGGCATTTACGGGGCTGACGACCGTCATAGGCTGGTTTAAGTGATCACTTTACACACGTGTAACATTCACCAATTCTACCCATGATTGACAACCACACTACTCAAATTCTTGGAATTTCTATATACTCACATATGGTTCATTTCGTAACATAGTGCTTGAATCACTAGAATTTCACTAGAGACATCTATTGGTGAGATGCCCCGTAAATGCCCAGAAGCTTTTTATTGAGCAGAAACTCTTTCATTTGTATGTGAGGTCCGAATCCTGGATCATAATCACATACATATGAAAACGCTAGAAAATATCTTTTTAATTTTTTTTTAGTTTTGCTTATAATTGGACGAGTAAGCTTATTTACAACATTTTGAGTGTGTCCAAATACTTGTTCACAAATCTCCATTATCACAAAAAAATTATATTAGAATAAGGTTAGGAGTCGTTATAATCGGCGGGTATGTATGAGGAGATGCATGAACGTGGAAGAGGCGAAGAATGTTTTCAAAGACAGAGTGGTGTGGCGTTCTATTCTCTCCGCCTACCCCTGCGGGAGCAGCGACATGATGGTTAGTTAGTTAGTTTTTTTTAAGGAGAACTCTTCTTCATCTATGTTGAGATGTCAAAAATAATATGAAAAATAACTACTATATGTAATTGGAGATAATCCAGATTTGTAAACAAGTATTTGGACACACTCAAAATTTTAAGTGGGTCAATAATCGTTAGATAAAAATAGAAGCTGGACCACGCTGTCAACGCTACGCTAATTGACAATAATTAACCGATCTACGTCACACAAAACTAGTACAGGTACTACTAACTATTGTTTACATCTCCGATCTAGTAGAAGACCACACCTCAGTCTGACTCAGACCAATTGCGCCAAGGCTCGTTAAACCGCAGACATTCCAAAAGACTAAACAGCGTCCCCACATGATCCCTCCGTGAAAGTTAACCGGTAACTTTACAAAACGACCGGTCATGAAATAAGTCAGGTTGACTAAAATCTGTGAAAAACAGCTGCCGAATTTCTACGCCAGTTGAAGATGACAAACGTTGTTCTGAGTCAGACCAGTGACGTTAATTTCGTTGTGTATTTAACAAACGAGAGGAAATTTACTATGATAAAATTATATCTGAAAACACAGGAAAAAACCCAATCCCTAAGTTATGCAGACACTCGCTCACACCTTTCAAGAACGTCATAAATAAAAAATCGACAATTTTCAGTTGTGCATGTTTTTCGAATGCCCAGAAAATGTACTATATCCCAGCGAAAGAGATATAATTTTAACTTAATAAGTATATACCAGCTACAGGGCAGAAAGTCTGGTTTTTGCATTTTGAAGAAAAGGTATTGTTCAATGAATCCATATTGCCGGTGTCTTTTTTTTTCGCCATTGACTTTATGGAAAGACATGATGATTTTATTAAAGAAAATACTTGTTTTTTTTTACCTAAGCTAAGCTTCCATCTTCAGATCTAAATGTAAACATTTACATTTAGACCTGAAGATGGAAGTTTAGTTTTCGAAACTAGTCGTCACTAAAATAAACTCAAGTGGTAAAAAAAGAAGTATTTTCTTCAATAATATCACTGTATTTAATCTCGAACGTTAAATGCTAACCGTTGCTTAGTTCCATGATTAATTTTAAAAAAATAGACTCCATATTCCGTGTACTCATTTTTTTATATAATTTATTTAATATTGTACTTTTAGACTGATGGCTCCAAGCAAAGAATTTATGAATTCACCCAAGCTCGTGACATTATTTTCCCGTGTAAAATTTTAAATAATTATGTAGATTAACCAGAGCTTTTATCACTCATCAAAAGAGTCCCGGGAGTACCTACAGACCAGAATCAAAAGATTATTTAAAATCCCTAAAATGCACACCAAGTCCTACCAAAATGAATTTTTAAATCGAGCCTGCGATATGTGCAATGTAATGCTTAATGAAATAGACATCAATAATGTTTCTTTTAAAACGTTTAAGAGAAATATTGTTGATGTCTGTTTGACTAGTTGATAAAGAAAATTTCTATTATTTGATAAAAACATGTAATGTAAGTTTATTATATAATATTATTTTTTGACATCTCATCAAAGATGAAGAAGAATATGGAAGTCTGGGCATTTACGGGGCTTACGACCGTCATAGGCTGGTTTAAGTGATCACTTTACACACGTGTAACATTCACCAATTCTACCCATTATTGACAACCACACTACTCAAATTCTTGGAAGTTCTATATATATGAACCAATTTAGAAACCTTGTTCATGAATCACTAGAACTTCACTAGAGACATCTATTGATGAGATGTAAAGAAGCTTTTTACTAAGCAGAAACTCTTATATTAGTATGTGAGATCCGAATCCTGGATTATAATCACACACATGAGAAACGCCAGAAAATACCATTTTCATTTTTATTATTAAGCTTATAATTTACTTACAACATATAATTTATTTACAACATTTTGAGTGTGTCCAAATACTTGTTCACAAAATCTGGATTATCTCCAATTACAGGAGTTATTTTCATATTATTATATAAGTTATACTTTTATGTACATGACAGTTTATTTTCATTTTTAGATTACTTAAGTGAAAACCTCTGATTGGAACATAATTTTTTAAATTTTATTTTATTAGTTATTTTTGTTAAATATTCTAATAAATAAATAAATCTTCGAAAAAGTTAGAGATAATTTCCAAATATTAATTTTAAATCCAACACAGATTGTTTGAGTCTACTAAGTTGTATTTTATTAACAAAAACACATTGATAATGCCCTAACAAGGCAAATCAATTGTCACAATATTAATTTTTTATGTGTTTGTTAATAAAATACAACTTAGTAGACTCAAAAAATCTGTGTTTGATTTGAAATTGATACATCAATTAAAACGGAGTTCTACAAATTAAACGCCAAATCAATAAATAAATAATCTATAAGCACGATCTTTCGGTTAAAGTTCACCGATAACTGTACTAAAAGACACCGTTTGAATGAGGTCAGTTTGACTGAAATCCAGATGGAAACATTATCCAATTTCTACGACACAAACTGCTGGTTGAAGACGACAAACATTGAATAAGCGCACGACCTTTTGGTGAATTCACCTGTGTGACGATACATTGCATCATCCCGGGTGATGTGTCGTCGCTTGAGGTGACTATAGGAATGTCGTGATGAACGCATGCAAGGATGCAAGCTGTAAGGAATTCCAACATATATTATACATACTATTTTTTGACATCTCATGTCTGGGCATTTACGTCTGGGCATTTACGGGGCTGACGACCGTCATAGGCTGGTTTAAATGATCACTTTACACACGTGTAACATTCACCAATTCTACCATGATTGACAACCACACTAATCAAATTCTTGGAAGTTCTAAATATTATGTATGGATCAATTTTTAAAACACTAGAACTTCACTAGAGAAATCTATTGGTGAGATGAAAAGAAGCTTTTTATTGAGCAGAAAATCTTTTATTAGTATGTGAGGTCCGAATCCTGGATTATAATCACACACATGAGAAACGCCAGAAAATATCATTTTCATTTTTATTATTTAAGCTTGACGTCGCCCACCTTATCAAGCTGATATACCTTGGGAATATTAGAAGGAGGGGTAGGGAGATGAATGAAAATTCTGCACAAAAAATATACTTAAATTAATTTAATTAAAAATATCAAAATTATACGAAAGCGACTTTAACTTAAACTAATCTTAAATTGCTATCTTAAATTAGCTTAAAATTAATTAATCCTATCTTAAATTAAACTTATTCTAACCTTTGGTGAAAAAAAGATGCGCCGTGATACTGGGGTGGCCGTGATCCTTTGTGAAAAAGCTGCGCCGTTGGATGCTGGGATGAGGTTCTTCTTATGACGGGCCGCCGTGCGATGATTCTTGCTTCTTATCTTCTTCTTCTCCTAGTAGAGCTTCAGCTCTTAATTTGAGGCTTATGACCCGGCGTGGGTCTGCTTTTGATACTCCGGATGAGTAACTCCCTTTTTTCTATCTTCTCTCTCCCTGCGTAGAGCTCCCGCTCTTCTCCTCACTTAAGTCTTAAAACCTGGTGTAGGTATGCTCCTTCTAACTGATTTCTCCCGACTGCTCGATCCCCCTGATCTCTCCCGACTGCTGCTTACAACTCCTCGATCCCACTGATTTCCCGGATGCGGATTCCGACCAACTCCTCCTTCCAACTAATTATTCCGACCAGTCCGACTGGTCGGTCTTTCCTTTTACGACTGATTCCTCCCAACTGATCCTTCCAACTGTTGGCTTCTAAGAGAGCGATCCCACTGATTTCTTCCCGTTATATTCAGTTTCTCTCCTTGAAGATCACGCCCTCGAAACCATTTTTCATTGGCTGACGGTGCGCTTGTTTCCACCCCCAAAATTTTCAACGTCTAGACATCAATTAGCCTTAATTTTATTTATAATATAATAAAGAATGCTCTTAGGATAAATGACCGCCGGCAAACATCTATTATCCCTCAAAGGCCAGCGGGTTGGCGACAGTTTTTTTATGATTCAAACCTTTTAAATACATTTTAGTTTTATGACAGGTAAATTATAAAAGGTCGGGGCCATAAAAAATATTTGCGCGCACAGAAAAAAAATTTACCTAAGACTAATTAAATTAAACGATTGATAATTGATTATTTTTGCCAGGCTAGAGGAGAAACGTGGTTTCACCACGTCAAGCTTATAAATTTACCAGTTAATATATTTACAACATTTTGCAGTATTTGGACACACTCATAGTGAAGTTCTAGTGATTCAAGAATAATGTTTCAAAAATTGGTTCATATATTTTGAGTGTGTCCAAATACTTGTTCACAAAATCTGGATTATCTCCAATTACAGGAGTTATTTTCATATTATTTTTCGACATCTCATCAAAGATGAAGAAGAATATGGAAGGTTTCTAAATTGGTTCATATATATAGAACTTCCAAGAATTTAAGTAGTGTGGTTGCCATTAAGGGGTAGAATTAGTGAATGTTACACGTGTGTAAAGTGATCACGCAAAACAGCCTACGACGGTCGTCAGCCCCGTAAATGCCCAGACTTTCATATTCTTTTTCATCTTTGATGACATGTCAAAAAATAATATGAAAATAACTCCTGTAGTTGGAGAAAATCCAGATTTTGTGAAGTATTTGGACAGAATCAAAATATTGTAAACTTATTATTAAAAAAATGCTTTAAAAAAATAACTTTCCGATTAAACCAATTATTGAATGAATGAACAATTTACCGGTGAAGTTGATTATATTACCACCGGATGGAAACGTATTTAATATTATTATTTTCTTTCAATCGATTCGAGTATTCCCGTTCATAATACATATGTATATTGCAATCCAATATACATATGTATTATGCAATATACTAAACATCCTTAGCACTCAGATTTATTTACCATTCTTTTCAATATAGTCAATATTTCTACACAGTACACTTACGTACAGCTTAGTGGAAGAAAGAAAAATACGGAAAGGCGCTACACTGATAAGCATAACAGACAATATAACGTTGGATAAGCCACAGTTGTGTATATTTGCATACAAGTTCAATTGTTGTGTGTGATTTAGTAATACACTGTAGTACAACAGGATATGTATGACTAAAGTGACCATATGTCCCGTTTTGAACGGGACTGTCCCGTTTTTAGATAGCCTGTCCCGTTGTCCCCAAGTAAAGTTTCAGGACGTCAAAATGCCGCGTTTTCAAAAAAAGAGTAACACACGGTAACAATTTTTTTAAAAGTACATAAAATCGACGGTAGTTTGTAGTATAACCGTTTAATATAGCTTTGCTTAGCAAATCTTAGCTTGATTTCGGTGCATATGGCTACAACAGATGGCTGGTGAATCATGTGCAAAGACAGTTAATTTTGTTTTAATCCTGCAAAGATTCTTCTTCCAACTCCTCTGCGGCCCTCAATCTTCCCTTTCATGACCAGTTGTAGGATGGCATACTTTTTACCTCACGTGACCAAAATACCAAGTTTTACGAAGCTTGATCGTTGCGAACAATTTTCTCTGTGCATTTCGGCTGTCCAAACTTAAAACACAGTAAGGGACTGTTTTTTTGTAGTACGTTTTTTTTGCATTTTTGGACTAAGTAGAATCTACTAAGTCCAAAAATGCAAAAAAAACGTACTACAAAAAAATGTCCCTTACTGTGTTTTGAGATTGGACAGCCGATTTGCTCTACAGAGTACGGCTGTCCAAACTTAAAACACAGTAAAGGACATTTTTTTGTAGTACGTTTTTTTTTTGCATTTTGGACAGTATAATCTACTTAGTCCAAAAATGCAAAAAAAATATGTCCCTTTCTGTGTTTTGAGTTTGGACAGCCGAGTACTTCAACGTTACTAATCTCGTCAGTCCAGGATAATCTCAACATCCTTCGGTTGATCCACACAAAAAATCATGTATTCAATAGGTTAAGAGTAGGTCTAAAATCGAACTATGCCCGAGCATTGATGCTGATTAAAATCAATTACAAATTCTATATCGCAACTGCCTTGCTGGTATTTTCAGTTTGAGCTGTACCACGCTCCATTCTGGTCCATGGACTAGCCGCGCCTATCGGGTCGAGAGCAATCACAATACGCACGACAATCAACAAGGGAATATCTAATTTAACATACTTAACTTATAAAGCATTGTGTAAGACTCGTTTTGTGTTTGTAACAGCCGATATAATCAATATTTTCATTTGCAAAATTCGCTTTCGTAAAAACGTTGTTTTCGTAAGTAACGAATGACGTCACAGAAACAAATCCTACTACTACTATTACAGCTCTATAAAGCGAGTGTTTTTGCCTAGAATTTTCACTCATGAATTACATGAAATTATGGTAACTTTAAACATAAAGAGTAAATCCACTCACGAGTAGGCATAGGTAACGTAAAAAGTTGAAGCCTGAGTGGGGTCTTGATAAGCGGTGTTGCATAAGCCGTAGCTAGATTTCAAAGTCGTTGGACATTAGGTAATTAAAAAAATACAGCTCTATAAAGCACATACATAAAGGCATAGGCCGCATAACACACCCGATGACGTAAAATTTGATGACGTATTGCGGTGTCCACTTTTTGTTTTATTCAAATATCTAAAGTAAAAACCATAATATCTCCCTTAGTCCCTACAGACTGAATGCAGTCGAAATGCGATCTCTCAGAAGAATGTGCGACAAAACGATGTATGATAGATGTGCGAATAGTGAAATAAGGAAGGAATGCAAAGCTGAGATAAGCATTATCGATAAAATTAAGAAAGGTGTGTTGAGATGGTATGGACATGTAGAACGAATGAGTGACGAAAGAACGGTAAAACAAATTTATGAGGCGAATGTTAGTGGGAAAAGAAGCAGAGGAAGACCGAGAAAAACATGGCACGATCAGGTATGCCAAATACTTGAAAGTGGTCAGGTTAGAGTCGTAACAATCGGCGGGTATGTATGAGGAGATGCATGAACGTGGAAGAGGCAAAGAATGTTTGCAAGGACAGAGTGGTGTGGCGCTCTATTCTCTCTGCCTACCCCTGCGGGGAAGCGGCGTGATGGTTAGTTAGTTAGTTAGTTTTAGTCCCTACAGATTTCAATAAGAATGTTACCGATAGTCTTGTGATTTTTCATATTTATTTATTAGCCAATAATAACACATCGTAAGAATGATATATTGGACGCCTTACAAATTGGACATTTTATTGTATTTTATAAAAAATATATTTTTTAAATATATTCATATTACATAGTATTACATATACCGTCAGTGTGAATACCTGCCCACATATTTTATTCTTCCGGCGGAAATACATATATTTCCACCCGTTTGGTCGATTGATACTGATGACGGGAAGGGTATTTTTACCTTCTGCGCCGGCCTCATTTCAAAGGCAGAATATAAGGAATTATCCAATGTTATTATATGAATATTATGTACCAATTTCTTTGTTAAAGTCTACACTATATGTACACACCGTTATCAAATCCTTTGGCCTGCGGTCCGCAGGCGTAAAAACTAACCGTCCGATATGTCTTGTAAGTCGTCAAGTTGGCAAGCCTGCGCGGCGCGCTGTCATAGTCTGTGCGCTCGATGTGTACCGATTTGTTATCGATAGTCATGTAATTTTTCATATCAATTTATTGGCCAAAAATAACACATCATGAGAATGATCCATTCGATCCAATCACTTATGACATACACTTCAATTCATTGCCGACTACAGCAATGGCCGCAGTAATCAATCAGCGTTATGACTCCATTTATCGTTGATCATGATTGAAACACGCGGTGAATGTAGATTTATATGGTACATGTGTGATACGAGGAGATACTGAAACAACATGTCGTACGTCAGTAGCTCGCTACAAATTTTTGATCGAGAGAATAGAAAAATAATTGATTTTTGTCCGCCTCTGTGGTGTAATAGTTAGCGTGTTTACAAAATGTCATTTAACATCGATCAAACAGTATATGAGAGATATGACGATAATCTTCAGTTTACAACATTTCGAGTGTGTCCAAATAATTGTTCACAAATCTGGGTTATCGCCAATTATAGGAGTTACTTTTAATAATAAAATTGACATAATTTTAAAAAATTGAATTAATTTTTTCTAGTTTTTCTCACGTATGTGTAATCCAGGATTCGGACCTCACATACTAATAAAAAAGTTTCTGCTCAATAAAAAGCTTCTTCGATCTCACCAAAAGATGTTTCTAGTGAAATTCTAGGTATTCAAACACTGTGTTTCGAAATTGAACTATATATAGAACTTCCAAGAATTTGAGTAGTGTGGTTGTCAATAATGGGACAGAACTGAATTGATGAATGTTACACGTGTGTTAAGTGATCACTTAAAACAGCCTATGACGGTCTTAAGCCCCGTAAAAACCCAGACTTCCATATTCTCCTTCATCTGTGTTGATATGTCAAAAAAATAATTTGAAATTCTTCAGTACGTTTTTTTTTAATTTACGTTTATTGATGCAGAACAAAGGTTCCCAAATTAGGCCCCCTGGCCTCCCAAAAAGCCCTGAAGAGAGTTGATGGGGTATTTTAGCCCTGGGGAATTAGGGCACCCCAGGAAGAAAATAATTTTATTTCTGATAATATCTATTGTATTCTTGCCAGCGCCCTTATATTATAAACATTATAAAATTAAACAACTTTGTTTTAACCACTTTTTTATTGGTACACTTTATCCACCCGGTTTCGATAAGAACCTTCTTATCATCAGGGTTTATGTACTAAATTCTAAAACATTAAAATACTCATAATTAATTACCCTTCCCTTACCAAAAACTTCCACGCACTCCGTACACCATATGAAAATATGATTTAAAAACTCCTAAATGTTGTTTTCATTGTGGATTGCGTAGCGAATACGTCAACTCCAAAAAGTGACAACCAAAGTTATTTAATTTTATAAAGTTTAAATATAATTTTATAAAATTTATAAAATGTGCCACAAAGTATCTGCGAAAAACATTCAAGAAACCATTTATTATAACCTTAAATATAATGTATACCCACACACAGGCCATGCCTTTGTGGGATCTTTTTTGTATTATTATTTAATATATATTTTATATACTTGTAAAATACAATGCATTGTGAAATGCAAATGAATTTAAAATAAAGACATATAAATTAATAAAGAAGCTGCGATGTAGAATGCGGAAGTCGTTTTTAAATATTACCTGCAGGATCGAGGAAGTCTTCCTTCTCGAGGTGGTGATCTCGAGTCGTCTGGAAGCCGTAGGCCGGAAGCCAGGGGTGACTTCCGGGAGGGTCCGGCCACTCGGAGAAGCTTAACTCCTCCATGTCGTCTCCTATGTTATCCTGAAAGAGAACAAGGAATTATTGAAGGTTGATTGATCTAGAACAAGACTTCTTTTCAGGATAATTGCAAAATTTTCATCTTAATTTATTTATTTAGTACAGTTACTTTTAAAATACAATTTGATACAATTTCTATACATTTATACACATCGCTCACTCCTTTCAAGAACGTCGATATTTCAAAAATCGACAATTTTCAGTTGTGCATGTTTTCTGAATGCCCAGCAAATGTACTATATCCCAGCAAAAGCGGCATATTTTTAACTTTTAATATTTACCCGCTACAGGGCAGAAAGTGTCGTTTTTGCATTTTGAGGAAAAGGTATTGTTTAATTATTTTTTAAAATTTACTAAATATTTTTCAAATGGAGAAAAAACATTCACGATTTATCTAAAAAGATCTGTTGCACAGTAAAAAGTTCAATATTTATTTTATTTTGATACCATTTATTTTATATTGATATTTATTTTCAATACATTTTATTATATTTTTAAACATTAAAAACGATCTCCTGAAAAATCAAGTTTTTTGATAAATCGCTCACTCCTTTCAAGAACGTCATAAATCAAAATACTTGATTTTTCAGGAGAACGTTTTTAAAGTTTAACAATATAATACAATGTATTAAAAATAAATATCAAGCCACTTATTGAACTTTTTACTGTACAACAGATCTTTTTAGGTAAAACCTGAAAGTTTTTTCTCCATTTGAAAAATATTTAGCGTATTTAAAAAAATACTTAAACAATACATTTTCTTCAAAATGCAAAAACAACACTTTCTGCCATTTAGCGGGTAAATATTAAGTTAAAAATATTCAGCTTTTGCTAGGATATAGTACATTTTCTGGGCATTCCGAAAACACGCAACACTGAAAATTGACGATTTTTGATTTATGACATTCTTGAAAGGAGTGAGCGATATACAAAATTCCTGTTTTCATCGTTGACCACTGTTAATGAACGATAAATATAGGAACCTTGTTTAAAGTTAGTTCTGCTCGTGGATTAATCGTCGAAAAATCCATCTGCATTTTGTGGTTTGTAAAATTACCTACATACGCGCCCTTCCAAACCTATTTCAAATCTTGATGCGTTATCTAAAAAGTATAATTTCGCTTTCTCCTTTTTTTCCTGTGGTCTCTTACGAAATTATCGGGATGGTTTGGAATTTACAAGTGCAGTAATGTGGTCAATCATTCGTAAGAAAGTTGTATGAAGAAGCTCAATGAACCGAGTGGCCGTACTGCAGAAGAGAAAATAGTCGAATGCGAGAGAACGTGAATCCGTGTATGGGAGATGTAAAGTCTTCACCGACCAGTTATGAACTCAAATTCTTCGCGTTCCTCACAATTTAGAATATTCTTTGAACACTAACTAACTTACTAACCATCACACCGCTTTCCCGCAAGGGTAGGGTAGAGAATAGAACGCCACACCAATCTGTGTTTGCAAAACAATCTTCCCCATTCCACAATCATAGATCCCCTCATTCACACCCGCCGATTATTCTGAATCCTGACCACACACAAGTATTTGAAATACTTGATCATGCCACATTTACCTCGGTCTTCCTATGCTTTTATTACCAACCACATTTGCCTTATAAATTTGTTTTGCTATTATTTCTTCAGGAGGGGGGGGGTAAAATAAATATAATAAATAGTTATTTTTTCACTTATATCGTAGTCATATAGGAGAAAGTGACCAAGTGCATTGTTTAACAAAAACGTGATCATTGACTATTTGATATCCTACTACGATATACATTATATTTATTTAATATTACCCAGGACTGGTACCTGAAGCGGAGAGCTAATCACCTTTCCTTCATGTGTTAACGATCGAGATTATAATGCGTTTATAGTGCCCTATGCACCATCGGGGTGCAGATAAGGGTTTGAAGAGACGAATTATTTATTCACTCATTCGTTCTACATATCGCTCACTCCTTTCAAGAACGTCATAAATCAAAATACTTGATTTTTCAGGAGAACGTTTTTAAAGTATAAAAATATAATACAATGTATTTAAATAAATATCAAGCCACTTATTGAAAATCTAACTATGCAACAGATCTTTTTAGTTAAAACCTGAATGTGTTTTCTCCTTTTAAAATTTTTTAAATACACTTTTTTTAAAAATTAAACAATACCTTTTCTTCAAAATACAAAAACAACACTTTCTGCCCTGTAAATATCATGTTAAAAATATGCCTTTTTTGCTGGGATATAGTACATTTTCTGGGCATTCCGGAAACATGCACAACTGAAAAATTACATTTTTTGATTTATGACGTTCTTGAAAGGAGTGAGCGATATCTAAACCATCTCAACACACCTTTCTTAATTTTATCGATAATGCTTATCTCAGCCTTGCATTCTTTCCTTATATCACCATTTAAACATGCATAATACATCGTTTTGCTGCAATGAGAGACCGCATTTCGAATGCATTATGTCTACTTTCATCCTATTTTTGCCAACTCCATACTTCACTTCCATACAGTAGAGTTAGAACCAGAATACCATTGTGCACTGCCAATTTAGCTTTCGCTGGATGTGTGTAGTTAAAAAAATTACAAGGTTATCAGTCTAATATTTCAGCGACTTGTAAGAGAAAAAATACATTTTTATGTGCCAAAAATATATTGCAACAACTTCGTAAGACAACTAAAGTAAAAATACATAAAAGTTGAAGAACTCGTATCAGGCAATTAATGCCATAATTTCTACGAGTCCACAGCATCTTACCAGGTATAAAAATCTCCGTAAATAAAGAAACGAGATGACATCAGCCCTGGGGCAACAAATTAAAACGGTCCCCATGCCTGAGATGAATACTAACCGGAACAAAAACAAACAATCGGTGGAGTAACGGTCGGTTAGGCCGAAAGATTGCGCAGTCAATGAAGTGACCTAACGGAGGAAGAAATGCCAGTAAAATGTGACCCAATTCTAAACCTGCAAAACGCGATGACATCGCACAATTCAGAAATCGTCGCACACTAAGACAGCAATAGGAATTGATTGAAAATACCATTGTTTTCAAAAGATGATCATTTTGTTGATTTAATGCTATAATCTAACGCTTCGATAAAAACTAACTAACTAACCATCACGCCGCTTCCCCGCAGGGGTAGGCAGAGAGAATCGAACGCCAAACCACTCGGTCTTTGCAAACATTCTTTGCCTCTTCTACATTCATGCATCTCCTCATACATACCCGACGATTATTACGACTCCTGACCCGGCCGCTTTCAAGTATTTGACATACCTGATTGTGCATACCTGAAGTTTTCCTCGGTCGTCCTCTGCTTCTTTTTCCAACTACATTCGCCTCATAAATTTGTTTAACCGTTCTTTCTTCACTCATACGCTCCACATGTCCAAACCATCTCAACACACCTTTCTTAATTTTATCGATAATGCTTATCTCAGCCTTACATTCTTTCCTTATTTTATCATTCGAACATCTATCAAACATCGTTTTGCCACACATTCGTCTGAGCGATCGCATTTCGACTGCATTCAGTCTGCTTTCATCCTTCTTTTGCCAACTCCATGCTTCGCTTCCATACATAAGGGTTGGAACCAGAACTCCATTGTGTACTGCCAGTTTAGCTTCCGCTGATAGATTTTTATTTGCTAAAACTGATTTTAGTGCACCATTCACTCTGTTCCCAGCATTCACTCTCCTTTCTATGTCTTTATCAATCTTTCCATCCCTAGAAAACATACTACCCAAATACATATATTTATACGCTTCGATAATCAAAGGATCAAAAGACAAGGTTCTTGTCGAAACCGGTTGGATAAAGTATACCAATAAAAAAGTGCTTAAAACAAAGTGGTTTCATTTTATAAAGTTTATAAAATGTGCCGCAAAGTATCTGCGAACATTCAAGTATAAATTAACACTAGAAATGTATTTAAAATACGAAAGCAATAAAACATTTTAAGGACACACTAATGATGAATCTAATAAGGGAGCTAAGATTATTATGACAAAAAAAAATATTATTTTGGTAAAACAAATTTATGAGGCGAATGTTAGTGGGAAAAGAAGCAGAGGAAGACCGAGAAAAACATGGCACGATCAGGTATGCCAAACACTTGAAAGTGGTCAGGTTAGGAGTCGTAACAATCGGCGGGTATGTATGAGGAGATGCATGAACGTGGAAGAGGCGAAGAATGTTTGCAAGGACAGAGTGGTGTGGCGCTCTATTCTCTCTGCCTACCCCTGCGGGGAAGCGGCGTGATGGTTAGTTAGTTAGTTAGTTAGTTAGATTATTATGAAATAGGTGCATAACAATTTAAATATGATTTAAAAACTCCTAAATGTTGTTTTCATTATGCATTGCGTATTCGCTACGCAAAGCACGGTAAAAACAACATTTAGGAGTTTTTAAATCATATTTTCATATGGTGTACCGAGTGCGTGGAAGTTTTTGGTAAGGGAAGGGTAATTAATTATGAGTATTTCAATGCTTTAGAATTTAGTACATAAACCCTGATGATGACAAGGTTCCTGTCGAAACCGTTTGGATAAAGTGTACTAATAAAAAAGTGGTTAAAAAAAAGTTGTTTAATTTTATAAAGTTTTTAAATTGTGCCACAACGTATCTGCGAACATTCAAGAAAAGGTATAAATGAACACTAGAAATGTATGTATTAATTTTAAATCAAACACAGATTTTTTGAGTCTACTAAGTTGTATTTTATTAACAAAAACACATAAAAAACTATATTGTGACAATTGTTTCGCCTTGTTAGGGCATTATCAAACGAATGTGAAGATCAAATGGACTACGGTCCTTATGTAGCTATACAATTCTAAGTGACAGTTTTAACACGTGCAGCAATAATTTATGGGAGACAACAGTAGCTAATGGGGGATGTAGGTATGTACCCTTATATTTATTTTCTGGGAAAGGAAGAATTAATTGACATGGCCATATTTTAGAGAATTAATTAATTTGTTAATAAAATACAACTTAGTAGACTCAAAAAATCTGTGTTTGATTTAAAATTAATACATAAATTAAAATGGAGTTCTACAAATTAAACGCCAAATCAATAAATAACTAGAAATGTATTTAAGGTAAAATACGAAAGCAATAAAAAATTCCAAGGACACACTAATGATGAATCTAATAAAGGAGAAAGATTATTATGAAATAGGTGAAAAACAATTGAAATACTTGCAAAACTGATTTGGGATACGAATGTTGATGAAAAGATAAGATAGTACATGATCAATGATCTACAAAACCCAAATATTGAAAGTGGATTTATCAAACGATTCGTAAGCATTCATTTTTGACGTGATATCAATTTTCTAGTTTTTTTTTTCGTCCGGGAACAAATCTCAGTTCTAATCCCTAAGGTTTAATACAAGAGCTAGAATTGTTATTTGTTTTAGAAATCGCCAAACAAGTGTTCATTAAAATGTTTTAACGGTTTTTAGTTCGTTCAGAATGCAACAGTATTGTACAGTGCACAATAGAATATCATAACTGCACGTTATGCAACATGAACCACAAAAAAACTGTTCCGAAAACAATGCAGAACCTCAAACTTCACAATGTGGTTTAGTTACACCTACTATTGCGTAAACTTCTAATACAAGTACAGTTTGTCCGTTTCAAAATAGTTTAGATTTAAACAGTATTTATTTTAAAGTATAAAAAAAGATTGGTTTAGAACAGACGATCAGAGTATGAGGCGTCGAATGCTCCTTGTATCATAGCAAAAAAAACATAGTATCAGATTTAATACTTAAAATTAATTAATTTTATTTATTGTTTCGGCATTAACTTTGTGGTAAGACATGTTACAATAATTAAAGAAAACACTTCGTTTTTTACCACTTGAGTTTTATTATATACTACATGTTTCAGAAGCTAAACTTCCATCATTCAGGTCTGTATAATAACTAAAATATAAAATATAAAATTGTTCTATAAATAAGGAGAGGGGAAAGTAAGGGGAAGGGGTTAGTCAAGGAACGGAGTTTGAAAACAAAGGAAAACTCAAAAAAAAAAAACTTTGAAAACTTTTCAAAACTCCGTTCCTTGACTAACCCCTTCCCCTTACTTTCCCCTCTCCTTATTTATAGAACAATTTTATATTTTATATTTTAGTTATTATACAGACCTGAATGATGGAAGTTTAGCTTCTGAAACATGTAGTATATAATAAAACTCAAGTGGTAAAAAACGAAGTGTTTTCTTTAATTATTGTTAATTAATTTTGTTTAAACCACTTTAAAAATAAAAATAAAGTGTTTAAAACAAAATTGTTTAATTTTATAAAGTTTTTAAAATGTGGCACAAAGTATCTGCGGAAAACATACAAGAAATAAATATACTTAAATAAAAAGGGAAAAACGATACATGTTTCATATCAAGCTGAGACACATTTAAATTGGCATCTCATCCGTAGGGTGAATAATTTTAGTAGAGACATCTATTGGTGAAATAAAAATAAAATAAAAATAAAATTATTATTACTGTTGTTATTATTATGGTGAACAGACTATAACACTACAGCATGGACTCGCGTTTCTCAATCGGCGTTGACCGCGTACGCGAGACGTTTCACCATTGGCCATTTCACTCCTACCGATCAGACTATCAGCCAACCAACGGTGAATGGAATCAGCGGTCAGCGGAATGCAGACATATATCTCGGCGTAATCTCTTCCTTCGAATTCCTACTCCAAGCAAAAAAAGGTACCGCATTAAAAGGCGAAGGTCGCAAGAGAGGGACTGAAAAGCCTGCGATGGAAACACGAGGCATTGTTGACGAAGAGACTTGTTTTTGCTGACCAAGGGAAAGATTTGAAGACGCTACGCAATTTTGTAGCTGCAGGCGTTTCCTTTTGTTTCGGATTCCTTAGAAAACCATCTATGGCAAAGCATAATCTTGAAATGATGCACAGAGAAGCATGCATGATATGATATATGATATGATGATGGAACGCCACACTCGTCAGTCCAGACAGACATACACTCCGAGCCTCCTTTATATACAAATATCTAGTCATATCGCTCACTCCTATTAAGAACGTCATAAATAAAAAAACTTGATATTTCAGGAGGACGTTTTTAAAGTTTAAAAATATAATACAATTTATTACAAGTAAATATCAAGCCACTTATTGAACTTTTTACTGTGCACCAGATCTTTTTAGGAAAACCTGAAGGATTTTTCTTCATTTGAAAAATATTTTAAAATATAATTAAACAATACCTTTTCTTCAAAATGCAAAAACAACACTTTCTGCCGTGTAGCGGGTAAATATGAACTTAAAAATATGCCGATTTTCCTGGGATATAATATATTTTCTGGGCATTCCGAAAACAGAAAAAATAATCTGCTTAATAAAAAGCTTCTTTTCATCTCACCAATAGATGTCTCTAGTGAAGTTCTAGTGATTCAAGAATAATGTTTCAAAATTGGTTCATATATATAGAACTTCCGAGAATTTGAGTAGTGTGGTTGTCAATCATGAGTAGAATTGGTGAATGTTACACGTGTGTAAATTGATCACTTAAACCAACCCATGACGGTCCTCAGCCCCGTAAATGCCCAGACTTCCATATTCTTCTTCATCTTTGATGAGATGTCAAAAAATAACGTTTTTAAAGTTTAAAAATATAATACAATGTATTAAAAATAAATATCAAGCAACTTATTGAACTTTTTCTGTGCAACAGATCTTTTTAGGTTAAACCTGAGGGTTTTTTCTCCATTTGAAAAATATTTAGTGTATTTAAAAAAAAAAAAATAAAATAACTCCTGTAATTGGATATAATCCAAATTTTGTGAACAAGTATTTGGACACACTCAAAATGTTGTGTGTAAATTGATCACTTAAACCAACCTATGACGGTCATAAGCCCCGTAAATGCCTAGACTTCCATATTCTTCTTCATCTTTGTTGAGATGTCAAAAAATAATATGATTATATCCAAAATGAAGGATAATAATGACTAAATCAAAACTGTTACATTCCAGATACTCATAGGTTTAAGTATTCTAACTCAACATTCAAGCGCATAGAGATAAAAGGAGTAGGTAATTAGTATCAGGTAATTAGTATAGTGGGATGTGAAATATATCTGCCATTTATCGTCATAGTTTTTGCAAAAATGCGTGTCTGTTACGCACCGGAAGAGGTTTCATTTCCGACCTGAGAGATCTCCGCACGCGTAATTAAGAGAGAAGAAGCTGTCAGCGTTAGAACACATTGACGGATGCTCAAATAACATAACATCGTGTCACGATATCCGATTTTCCGATTCGATATGTGATTTCTAATATATGTGATACATTAATTTTCTATATTATTGTATGTTTATTACTGTTTATAAACATCCATCATGGATCGCGTGGCAAAACTCAAATGGCAGTGGGCAGGACATATCGCTCACTCCTTTCAAGAACGTCATAAATCAAAAAACTTGATTTTTCAGGAGGACGTTTATTAAGTTTTAAAATACAATAAAATGTATTCAAAATAAATATCAAGCCACTTATTGAACTTTTTACTGTGCAACAGATCTTTTTAGGTAAAACCTGAAGGTTTTTTCTCCATTTGAAAATATTTAGTAAATTTAAAAAAATAATTAAACAATACCTTTTCTTCAAAATGCAAAAACAACACTTTCTGCCCTGTAGCGGGTAAATATTAAGCTAAAAATATGCCGCTTTTGCTGGGATATAGTACATTTTCTGGGCATTCCGAAAACATGCACAACTGAAAATTGGCGACTTTTGATTTATGACGTTCTTGAAAGGAGTGAGTGATATCTCAAGTCAATCCCAGAAAATTTCATTTTTCATTATATTATCACTTATTTAGACTAGTTTTATTTGCTTATTTTTGAGTTTGAAAATTATTGTATTACAATTATTGTTGTATTTCCCTTAATAAAGGGAATTGAGAATTGATGTGAACAATGAAGGCAAAGGGAATGGGATAAGGTAAGGAATATGGGCAGAGGTTTAAGGACCAAGGAAGAATTATTACCATTGAATGTACTATATCGCAGTATCACTATCAGTATCACTGAGATGACCGAATTACAAGAGTAGACTCTTTGGGATTTTATCTGTGGAGAGTAAAGTGTGCGGAAAATGACACTTCTAAAAGTTCTACTACGCTTAAGTATCAAATTCTATATAAAAAGGTTAGATGGCAGATTTTAAGGCTTGGTTTACATAACATATAATATAAGTGATTTTTTTCACTCTAATATTTATTCAATATTATCCTGGACTGGTACCTACCTGAAGCGGAGGGCTGATCACCTTTCCTTCATTTGTAAAACAATCAAGATAACACTGCGTTTATATGACGCAGTGACCTATCCACCATTGGGGTGCGGATAAGAGTTTTATTATTATTACGGTAACGAATGGCAGAGGTTTAAGGACCAAGGAAGTAATATAACCATTGGATGTCACATAGCTGAATGCTTTTAATACTTCAGCATGTTTTTATTCGAATATTCATCTCATTTTAGCATTTTTTCTCTTTCTCGTGTCCGAAAGTCTACTGCTGTTCGTTGATTTCCGTATAAAGCCGAAGCAATTACGATAATCGATCGGAGGTATAAAATCAAATCTGGGCTCAGGAGTTTGGGACACCTCGCGAGCTCAGAATCTCATAACGGTACTCGTTCCAGCTAAGAACAAGTTCGAAGCTGTAACCCGTTACGTAACAAAGATCAAACAGCTATCTCCACTTTAGCAAGGATACATATAGATACTCGTATTTCATAGTAACATAAACATGAAAATAGGGAATATTAATTAAAATAAAAACCTTTCAGCGAAAGTTTCCTGGTACCAAACATAATGCATGGATTCGGCGGCAGACTGAATACAGTCTAAATGCGATTTCTCAGACGAATGTGGGGCAAAACGATGTATGCTAGATGTTCGAATGGTGATACAAGTAGTATATGCAAGGCTGAGATAAGCATTATCGATCAAACTAAGAAAGGTGTGTTGAGATGGTTTCGGCATGTGAATCGAATGAGAGGAAAAAGAACAGTATAACAAATTAATGGAATTGTTCCACTCAATAGATGGCGCTGCCATTGCTGATGATTCATTATTGAAAAAGCTGTGAAGAAAACAAAATTTTACCTTATTATTTTTTGACATCTCATCAAAGATGAAGAAGAATGTGGAGGTCTGGGCATATACGGGGCTCACGACCGTCATAGGCTGGTATAAGTGATCACTTTACACACGTGCAACATTCACCAATTCTAACCAATATTGACAACCATCCTACTCAAATTCTTGGAAGTTCTATATATATGAACCAATTTTGAAACATTATTCTTGAATCACTAGAACTTCAGAGACATCTATTGGTAAGATGAAAAGAAGTTGTTTCTTGAGCAAAAACTCTTTTCTTAGTATGTGAGGTCCGAATCCTGGATTATAATCACACACAGATAAACGCCAGAAAATACCATTTTCATTTTTATCATTAAAGTTTATAATTTGACCAGATAATTTATTTACAATCCAGATAATCCAGATTTGTGAACAAGTATTTGGACACACTCAAAATTAAAAAAAAAAAAAAAAAAAACTATGTGTTTCAGGTATCAGAATTCGAATGTCTCAAAATTTCAAAGCAATCGATGAAAAAGATGGCGTCGATTTGAGATTTTGAACAAACTGAGTTTTACATTCACATTTATACAGATTTGTATTTTTTCTTGTTATTTCGCGATCGAAAAGATTCGATATCAAAAGAGAAAAAAAACAATAAATCGTTATCGTGCCGAATTAGCCCGGCTGCAAACGTACTCCAGTCGTCTATTCGGAATTCGGACACTCCATGTAACGAAGAGAAAAGGTTCATACTTTTAATAGATTTATAGCTTTTTGGACCAATGGCCGTCTCGATCGAAAGAGCAAAAGGAACGAAGAAATACAATCGCCGATTAAACGAAAGTGGAATAAACTGACTTATGATTTATGAATTGAAGAAATCGTGATCTATTGTCCCGTTCTCCGAATGCAAGTTTTATTTTTTTTCACTCGGATTTAAGATCTGGTATATCTAATAAATACTACCTTTCAAAAACAACAAAAAAATAACGGAATATACAGGATGGCGCAAAATTAATCATTCGAATCGGAAGATGTTATAATTTTTGCAAATAGCGTCGCTAATAAAGTCGCTCACTACTTTTAACAACGTCATATATTGATGGGTATAAAATAATATATCCAAAATAAAACAAGGTTTGTTGGATTGAATTCTACATTTATTTATGTATATTTTAATACGTGACGCGTTTTGTCTTGTTAGGACATTATCAAACATTCATTTATTCAAAACGTCATATATTAAAAAATGTAGATTTTAAGGAGATAGTTTTTAAAAGTTAAAAAATATAATAAAATGTACTAAAAATAAATATCAAGCCACTTATTGAACTTTTTACTGTGCAACAGATATTTTGAGGTATAACCTGAAAGATTTTTCTCCATTTGAAATATATTAAGTGCATTTAAAAAAATAATTAAACAATACCTTTCTTCAAAATCAAAATCAAAACTTTCTGCCCTGTAGCGAGTAAATATTAAGTTAAAAACATGCCGCTTTCGCTGGGATATAGTACATTTTTTGGGCATTCCGAAAACATGCCCAATTGAAAATTGATGATTTTTGATATATGACGTTGTTGAAAGGAGTAAGCGACGTATGAACTAGACAGCTGCATTATACAAACAGATATATAAAACGGGCACAAATATGTATCAACACTGCCAGCAGCCACTTGACGAATATCATCTTTTCCACTCAATACAAAAATTATAAAGGTCCAAATAAAGATTTCCGCAACTCAAAATTATTTTAAAAAATAATAGAAAAAACTTATTAAAAAAAACAAAATTGGATGATTCATTTTAGACCACGCTACATCTGTTTGTATACTGCATCTGTCTAGTTCACAAATGCCAAATAAGATTGACGTACAACGCCATTTGATAAAATTATAATATGTTCCGATAGAGTGAATTATTTTGCGCCATGCTGTACTTGTAAAATTCATAAAAATGCTAATAAGTAAAATAAGCCTAAAATTATATCAGTCAGTGTTTTGTGTGTATCTGTTTATTACCTTCTCTCATTGCATTAAATGGCTTCGTTTCAATCAGAGCATACACCTACACCTACAATTACTCTCACTAACTAACTAACCATCACGCCGATTCCCCGTAAGGGTAGGCAGAGATTATAGAAAGCCACACCAATCTGTCTATGCAAACAATCTTTGCTCTTCCACATACATGCACCTCCTTACACATACTTACCGATTATTCCGACTCTTGACCAGACCACTTTCAAGTATTTGAATTATTTGAATATCCCAAGTTTTTCTCGGTCTTCCTCTGCTTCCACTTCTGACTGCATTAGCCTCATGAATTTGTTTTACTGTTCTTTCTTCACTCATTCGTTGCACATGTATAAACCATCTCAACAAAAACGCTTTTCTAATTGTTACCGATAATTCGTGTATTAATTTTTAAATCAAACACAGATTTTTTGAGTCTACTAAGTTGTATTTTATTAAAAAAATAACATTAAAAAAATTATATTGTGACAATTGTTTCGCCTAGTTATGGCATTTTCAAACGAATTTTATCGATAGTGCTTATTTCAGCCTGGCATTCTTTCCTTATATCACCTTTTAAACATCTATCATACACCGTTTTGCCGCACACTTAAAATTAGCATATTTAAAGTATGAACTTTTTGGTAATTTTTACAAAATGTGCATCTGAGTCTTTGCTTGGCCTGTAGTGACAAAGATCCCTTGTGGTAGACTGAGTTCGAACCGAAAAACTCTGATTTAAGAGTACTCGACACTAACCACGGGACCACAACCCGGCACTATTTGATTTTTTTACCCCATTTAAAAATTAACAAACAATTAAGGAAATTAAATACAAAAGTATTAAGGAAACATGATATGGGTAGTATCTGCAATCTACCACCTTCCGGAATTTCCAAACCAAGCTAAAACGAAACCAGCGTTCCGGTGAAAGATGCCTTCCGCTTGCTATTTGCATAATCAACAGCTGAAACTGGACAACGGCTAAATTAAAATACAGCCAAAGCGACGCGGTTGAGAAAAAGGCATTTCTAAATAATGGATTGCTGTAATGTTTAAAATTAATTTCACAAACAACAGAGATAACAGATAACAAGTAATGAAAATAACAGTTGAGAAACATAGTAATAACCGAATAACCATTTAAATAACGTAGTGTAACTTTAACAAAATAACATTTTGAGTGTGTCCAAATACTTGTTCACAAAATCTGGATCATCTCCAATTATAGGAGCTATTTTCATATTATTTTTTCACATCTCATCAAAGATGAAGAAGAATATGGAAGTCTGGGCATTTACGGGGCTGACGACCGTCATAGGCTGGTTTAAGTGATCACTTTACACACGTGCAACATTCACCAATTCTACCCATTATTGACAACCACACTACTCAAATTCTTGGAAATTCTATACATATGAACCAATTTAGAAACCTTGTTCTTGAATCACTAGAACTTCACTAGAGACATCTCGGCTGTCCAAATTTAAAACACAGTAATGAACATCTTTAAAAAAAAATGTCCCTTACTGTGTTTTAAGTTTGGACAGCCGATCTATTGGTGAGATGTGTTTTCTTTAATCATTGTAACATGTCTTACCACAAAGTTAATGCCGAAACAATAAATAAAATAAAAGATATAATAGCCTTTTTTGTATATTTTTTTCAAGATTTAAATGTAAAGAGTGACGTCGCCCACCTTATCAAGCTGATATACCTTGGGAATATTAGAAGGAGGGGTAGGGAGATGAAAGAAAATTCTGCACAAAAAAATATATTTAAATTAATTTAATTAAAAATATAATAATTATACGAAAGCGACTTTAACTTAAACTAATCTTATCTGCTATCTTAAATTAGCTTAAAATTAATTAATCCTATCTTAAATTAAACTTATTCTAACCTTTGGTGAAAAAGATGCGCCGTTGGATGCTGGGATGAGGTTCTTCTTATGACGGGTCTGCCGTGCGATGATTCTTGCTTCTTATTTTCTTCTTCTCCTAGTAGAGCTTCAGCTCTTAATTTGAAGGCTTATGACCCGGCGTGGGTCTGCTTTTCTCGCAGCGTTTTCTGCGTGGGATACTCCGGATGAGTAACTCCCTTTTTTTCTATCTTCTTCCTCCCTGTGTAGAGCTCCCGCTCTTCTCCTCACTTAAGTCTTAAAACCTGGTGTAGGTATGCTCCTTCTAACTGATTTCTCCCGACTGCTCGATCCCCCTGATCTCTCCCGACTGCTGCTTACAACTCCTCGATCCCACTGATTTCCCGAATGCTCTTTCCAACTCTTCTTCTTCTCTGTGTCTTCTGACTGACCAGCCGTCCGACTGGTCGATCTCCTCTTACGACTTACTCCCTCCAACTGATCCTTCCAATTGTTGGCTTCCAAGTCTGACTTCCAAGTCCCCGCTTCCAAGTGCTCGATCCCACTGATTTCTTCCCGTTATATTCGGTTTCTCTCCTTGAAGATCACGCCCTCGAAACCATTTTTCATTGGCTGACGGTGCGCTTGTATCCACCCCCAAAATTTTCAACGTCTAGACATTTCAATTAGCAAACTTAATTTTATTTATAATATAATAAAAAGGAACCATCGGCAAATATCTTTAACACCTCCTCTGCGATGGTGGGTCTGATCAGACCCACCATCGCGGAAAATTATTAATTACTTAATAGGTAATTTTTTTACGTCGTTTTCCTTCAGTGTAATCGTTCTTCAAACAATTACCTACAAATTGAGATATAAACAAAAATTATCGGACCAGATTCGAATGAGTTATTTAAAAAAAAAGAACAAATAAAAGATCAAAAATCATATTGAGTAAGGTCAGTTGTTCGCTATCAATGTGTTAGTGTGCCGTCTGCCGTGCCCTCGAACTCCCCAAAACAAAAGCAAACATTGTCAATCTTTGGCGATTGATTCTGTGTATTGTTTTTTTTACATTCGTTTTAAACTGGTTTATTTGTTTACTTGTATGAAAAATACTAAGGATCACGCTTAAAAAAGTGTAATTATTACATAAGTTGTTAATATTTTCATAAATTGATTCGGCAGTTACTTTTTGGTAAAATCTAACCATTTTTAATTTAAGTTTTACTTAGAAAATACCACAAATAGTGGTAATATATAGTATATAATAGATTTATGTATATATACAACACCGACATACACAAAGTTACTAACTTCAAAACTTCACAATAAACTGTTTTATGTTTGAACAATTTCTAGTTTTTAAAAAAAAAAATCTTTACGACACTTTACCACAATGAATGGCAGGAAAAAAATAAATATCTCATAACGAGATTGGACGACTTTTGGACAGTTCTAAAATTGAAAGAAAAGTGAGAAAGTAGTGTAGATGACAGTGATTTAGAATTCAAAAACCTTAGATACAGAATTTTAAAGTGAAACAGAAAACTTGGTTTTGTAAGAAATGTCAGTAAGTGATGAAGACATCGATTTTAACAAGAAAAGTAGCGATTGTCTTCTGATTTTTTGATAATAATTTACTTGTCAATATTAAAATTAAATTTGTTACCTATTATGTCTAACGAACTTGTATATAAAAATAATTTATACCCAAAAATTAGTTTTATTTAGTACCGTACAAAATTATATTCATAATTTCTAAGACCCGCAAATCTTTGTAAGAAATGGCGAACATTAAATGAATATTTACACCATTTTGGGCAATTCTGTTTATATTTTTCAATGAAAAATTTACCATTTTCACTGTATTTAAAATAAATTTTAATTGCATTATGGACAAAAATTTATCTTGAATTATGAACTCAAGTCAAAATCCCAGAATCATTTTGTGGTTTTTGGAACTAACCGCCACGTTTTATATTTGAAGATAACAAATAAAAGTTAAAAATTCTATCTTTTATGATGTTGACTTAAAATATAGTTAAAAAATTAAAAAATTATTTGAATTCAGTAAAAATAAACATGTTTACAAGCACTGCTTCATGCCGATCATGCCTCACGCGGATGCGACATGCTACGCGGTGGTAGTTAGCAGCTGCGCTCGGTCGAGTTCGCATGTAAAATGAAGCGCTTGGATAATTTAAATTCAAAACTATCAAAAACTTGAAAATTCTCATACAAAACTTATGACACATTATCCTATTGCTATGTAGCCTATTTTGATTAATATATAAAATATAAAAACCCGACAAAAAACGTCTAAAAGGCGATTTCTGTACTGGGTCAGATCAGACCCACCACCGCTGGGCGCGTTTTGTTTGAGGGCATCGCGCTTTAGGTGTTAATCCCTCTTTACAAAGGCCAGCGGGTTGGCGACAGTTTTTTATGATTCGAACCTTTTAACTACATTTTAGTTTTACGACAGGTAAATTATAAAAGGTTGGAGCCATAAAAAATATTTGCGCGCACAGAAAAATTTTTTACCTAAGACTAATTAATTAAATGGATTGATGATTGATTTTTTTAGCCAGCCTGAAAGGATAAACGTGGTTTCACCACGTCAAGAGCTTTAATTTTTTTCTGAAGTATTTTTATATTATCTATTTTTTTTATTTCTTTAGGGAGTTTATTGAAATGTTTGATTGCCAGATACAAATCATTCATTCCGCACACATACACTAAAAGTATTTCACCCAGTACAATACAAAGGCCAAATAATTAATAACTTTTAACATTAAGAAATTCAAAAAGATTTTAATTCAATAATATATTAATTTAATAAATAACATATCGTTTCAAAATTCTTCACCTTTGCTTTCCCTTTTTCCATTATTTTCAAGCCCCCTTGACTAACCCCCCTCCCCCTAACTTACCCCCTCCTTATTTAAACAGATTATTTTTTATGTTTTAGTTTATATTTAGACCTGAAGATAGAAGCATATCTTCCGAAATTATTCGTTATAATAAAATAAAGAAGTGGTAAAAAACAAGTGTTTTTCTTTCACAATTTTTGTTTCAATTACGAATTAATCCAATCGTCTATTACTACTACTACTACTACCATCACGCCGTTTCCCCGCAGGGGTAGGCAGAGAGGATGGAACGCCACACTCTTCTGTACTGACATACACTCCTCGCCTCCTTCACATCCATACATCTAGTCATACATGCCCTCCGATTACGCAGACTTTTGACACTGCCAGATATTAGATTCTGATTGATCTGATCGTGCCAAGTCTTTTTCGGTCGTCCTCGTTCTGTTTTTCCTCTCACATTCGCCACATATATTTTCTTAGTCATTCTCTCGTTATCCATTCGCTCCACATGTCCATACCACCGCAAAGAACTCTTCCTAATCTTTTCAATTATTCCTCGTTCAGCCTTACATTCCTTTCTTA
Source organism: Brachycentrus maculatus (assembly GCF_059751285.1). Taxonomy (NCBI): domain Eukaryota; kingdom Metazoa; phylum Arthropoda; class Insecta; order Trichoptera; family Brachycentridae; genus Brachycentrus; species Brachycentrus maculatus. Next base: position 1,329,414 of record NW_028280953.1, read on the forward strand.
TATCTTCGTTTTTAATTCTGTCATACAATGATTTTCCACACATTCGTCTGAGGGAGCGCATTTCAACAGCGTTCACTCTGCTTTCATCCTTCCTTTGCCAGTTCCATGTTTCGCTTCCATACATTAGTGTCGGTACTAGCACGCCGTTGTGAACCGCTAGCTTGGCATCGTCTACAATATACCTTAAAAATTACAATCTCACTACACGATATGGGATCTCATTGAATGAGTAATCCACCATCTTCAACTGTGTCCCAGTCGATGGTAATGAACAGATAAGGCCGGCGAGGAAAGCGAACTCACTTCTCCTCCATTCTTGCCTTATTTCTCATCTGTCTTGAATCGGCGACACTCTGCACTTCTCAGAATACACGAGCCACTTCTCATTCTCTTCCAATTCACCTTTCCATTGTGGGTAGAAGGCCCAAGAAGAGGTAGGAACACGCTAGGCGAGAAAGTAGACGCCGGTTGTTGCGAAGAAAGAGATGCAGGCGCCAAGTGTGGACCATTGAGAAGAATAATTCACACGGGGAAACCGTGTTAAAAACCATTCCGCTACGCAAATCCGGCGGTACTCGCAACTAACGACTTCTCTATACGACACAGGGTGATTCGAATTTAAACGAGGATTAAAAGAAAAAAAAATCCAAAAATTACTACCTAATCATTATAACTTATAACTAATTGAACTAAACACTAATCCCTTTCACTGCCTACACTGGGGTACTTCTAGAAATTTGACTTACAATCTTGTATTTATTTAGATTGGAAGTGACAGGTATATTGAAAGCTTTTAAATGTAAATTCACAATAAAATCGGTATACAATTTTTTATTGTTTCACATTTTCAATAAATTTCGCAACTTAGTAAAAAAAAATTGCTTAGCAAGAGTAGATCTGTCAGGAAGCCTAGATGCTTCTGTATCAGATCTGGGCATGCGGTGGGCAAAAAACTGTAAGCAAAAAAAGCCCTCAAACAATAAAATTATCATCATCCTGTACGTACATTAGAAATACCATACCGTGTCGCAGACGCCGAAATCTTACACCGCACGAGCGAGTGTGTGACGCGGAATAGTTTCACACGGGAGGAACAATACGAGGCGATAACAAAGGCAGACGACAGACCGTGAAATAAAAAACTGTATTAATGATATTTCATTCATTTTACAACTTTATTTTCACTACGTTTTTGCATTTATAAAATACCACCGGCTGTGTAAGTGGCGATCAAATTAGGCACGTTATTAATTTTTATATTTACGCATTCCTACACAAGAAACGCGTGTTTTAATTATTTTTAAGCAGTGTGTAAGATTTTGAATCTTAAGAATAATTTAATTAATTTAAGCGGAGGGCTGATAACCTTTCCTTCATATGTAAACGATCAAGATAACACTGCGTTTATATGAAGCAGTGCCCTATGCACCATTGGGGTGCGGATAAGGGTTAAAAAAAAGAATAATTAAGGTATTGCCCTTAATTGCGTTTCTACATTTCTACGTACGAAATGTTAGTTTGTATATAGAACTGTTGAAATACAAGGTTTTGTTTCTTGAATGTTTTTCGCAGATACTTTGTGGCACATTTTATAAACATTATAAAATTAAACAGCTTTGTTTTAACCACTTATTTAGTATTAGTACACTTCGACCTACCGGTTTCGACAAGAACCTTGTCACAATCGGGGTTTATTAAATTCTAAAACATTAAAATACTCTCCCTTACCAAAAACTTCCACACACTCCGTAAAAAATCCTAAATGCTATTTTTATTACGCATAGCGTAGCAACCCCAAATAACAAGGTTTTGTCTTAAGACTAGCATTCGTATATAACCTAACACACTCCTTATCATTCATCGTTCACTTTGTGTAAGACCACTTTAAAGTGGTATCACACAAAGAGAACGATGAATGATAAGGAGAGTGTTATATTACCATACCACATGTATATATGAAGCTAAGTTAAAATTTTGTGAGTTGTGTCCTTGGAACGTTGAAGGATAAAAAAGAGGGACTAGAAGCTGTCTCTTCTTTTTATTTTTTATCAGTGGGAACATATACAGTAGGGAGGAGGACGCTTTAGTCATTGTCATACAGTTAATTATGGATTTATTATATTTTATATTTTTATGAATTTCTATTGTTTCAAGATATATATTTTGAAGCTATTTATTTTTTGTCTCTAAGGGTTATTCTAATTGACCATCTAAGCATTCGCTTTCGCCAGTTTCTAATTGCCTAGAGTAGGTGGTCGTAGTATAAGTGTTTTATTTTTTTATTTGATCAGGAATTGTACAGCTTTACATTTAAAAAAAGTACATAATAAAAAATAGTTACATTAATAAAAATAATTAAAGCAAATTACCCAATTCCACATTTATGTTATAATAACTATCAAAAACATTTAGAGATAAAAAACAAAATGAAAAAGAGTGTGTGTATGTGAGGAAGGGAGTAAAGGGGTAAGGGTGTGGTATAAAAAATAGATTTTGCAGGAAGTAGAAGGAAAGGAGAGGAATTAATGAGAGTGGTTAAAGGATTATTTTTTTCTACGTAAGCAGATTAAAAATATGAATTTCATATGAATTTCTATTGTTTCAAAATGTGTATGGCTTTTCGATTATATAATTTTTAAGATTTCTACATTATTATATTATTTTTTGACATCTCATCAAAGATGAAGAAGAATATGGAAGTCTGGGCATTTACGGGGCTGACGACCGTCATAGGCTGGTTAAAGCGACCACTTTACACACGTGTAACATTCACCAATTCTACCCATTATTGACAACCACACTACTCAAATTCTTGGAAGTTCTATATACATATGAACCAATTTTGAAACATTGTTCTTGAATAACTAGAGCATCACTAGAGACATCTATAGGTGAGATGAAAATAAGCTTTTTATTGAGCAGAAACTCTTTTATTAGTATGTGAGGTTTGAATCCTGGATTATAATCACACACATGAGAAACGCCAGAAAATATCACTGTCATTTTTATCATTGAAGCTTATAATTTGACCAGATAATTTATTTACAACATTTTGAGTGTGCAAATACTTGTTATTAACAATGTGAAAAATACTCCTATAATTGGAGATAATCCAGATTTGTGAACAAGTATTTGGACACACTCAAAATGTTGTACATTATTGTTGTTATTTTTTGTTATACTTTTCAATTATCCCTAGCTCAGACATACATTTATTTCTAAAATACCTTTTGACAATTTACTTAAACTTCTATGGTTTTTCAACCAGTCAAAAAAAAAAACTAACTAACCATCACGCCGCTTCCCCGCAGGGGTAGGCAGAGAGAATCGAACGCCAAACCACTCGGTCTTTGCAAACATTCTTTGCCTCTTCTACATTCATGCATCTCCTCATACATACCCGACGATTATTACGACTATCAACCAGTCACGTTTATTAAAATACCAGGCAAGCATAAAAAGAGTGAGTGGAGTTTTAAAAAGCGGACGATTCTTTAGTGAACTGTAGGTACTGGCTTCAATTCAATTCAAAGCCTTATCTGCACCCCAATGGTGCATAGGGCACTGCATTATATAAACGCAGTGTTATCTTGATTATATACACGAAGGAAAGGTGATCAGCCATTCGCTTCAGGTACCAGTCCAGGGTAATATTGAATAAATATAAGAGTGAAAAAATCACTTATATTTATCAGACCCCCCTAGGAATCGAACCCGGGACCTCCAGAACGCGAACAAACTGCTTATCATTACATTATTATGCCTTACAATGATTAAAGAAAACACTTGTTTTTTACCACTTGAGTTTTATTATAGACTACATGTTTCAGAAGTTAAACTTCCATCATTCAGGTCTGTATAGTAACAAATATATGTCTGTTATTATACAGACCTGAATGATGGAAGTTTAACGTCTGAAACATGTAGTCTATAATAAAACTCAAGTGGTAAAAAACAAGTGTTTTCTTTGATCATTGTAACATGTCTTACCACAAAGTTAATGCCGAAACAATAAATAAATTATTATGCCTTACATTATTTCCATATATCACCATTCGAACATCTACCATACATCGTTTTCCTGCACATTCGTCTGAGAGATCATATTTCGTTAAGGTACTGGCTTTGGCTGGTTTGACGAAATACTCCATAGTGTGAACAATTTGAATATGACAAAAACTGTTACGTGGATATTTTCGAATCCCCTCGTCAGCGTTCGGCGAATTATCACTTCTGTAGCTTCGTATGTATCGGGTTCCAGGATTCCACGCCCATACTTATGAGATATACAATACAAATACCCGTGGAAATGCGAGAGGTATAGCCATGGAAGGGGAGGTACCGGCTCCTACTCGAACGTAATCTCCGGTGAATGCATTTAGGGTCATATTACACTAAGTGCTGTGCACAATATCGCCGAGTACATGGCTGTAGATAGACCGGAAGTGAAAGAAGTTAAGAAAATTGTAGGCTTTAAAATGTGAACTCGCATCGATGCAACAGTTCCGGGGTACTAAAAACCTGCATATTTTGTAAAATATCCCCTTTTTCATAGCTCCAAAACTGTTTAATTCATTCCACAAAAAACTATATGTAAGACACACATTACCTAAGTTTGTTTCGATTTAAAATTTTAACTAAATCATATTATTTTTTGACGGGATTCTTCTACACATTTAACAAGAGTCTTCTTGCTTACTTTTTAATTTGTTTTTTTAATGTTTACGCCTTAAATGTTAGTTTGTAATGTATATATTAATTTTTATTTTATTTTATTTTATCTCATTGGAAGGAAGAACAACAGTTACAATATATGATACATCAGAATACAAAAAATAAAATTATGAGTTCAAATTATAGTTCTTCACAACTATGCATAATAGAGGTCTATATATAAGAAGAGACATGAGACAAGGATGGGATAAGGAGAAAAGGAGATATATATATATATATATATATATATATATATATATATATATATATATATATATATATATATATATATATATATATATATATATATATATATATATATATATATATATATATAACTAAATAACTACATTCATGCATCTCCTCATACATTACCCGACGATTATTACGACTCTTGACCCGGCCCGGCCGCTTTCAAGTATTTGACATGCCTGATTGTGCCAGGTATTATAGATATTATATATATGATGTAAATTAAATGCAAAAAATAGTTTACATTTGTGTAATATAAGCTAGTTAAAGTAATAAAATTTAAAAAATAAAAATAATTCATATTAAAAAATAAAAACTGCAGTTGAGTTTTGTGGTATTTATATTCCTCACCTAAAATGTCTACACGATTTTTATGTTAATCAGTATCCCTTCTAAAAGCAATCACCGCATTTATTGCTATATTTAAAAATAAGATTTCATTTAGTGTACGGATAAGAGAGAATGTTGATAATGCTCTTAGATACTAAAGAACTCAAGATGTACTGATGCTGCTATGTATGTTAACCCATTATAAGCTACAAAAGTGATGAAAACTTTCCCATGATCCGCCCATCTCTGCCCACGCATCTCCTCCAAGCCCATCATGATCTATTCTTATTACAGGCGTTAAAAGTATCTCTCAACTCCGATAGGGATTCACTCAAAAACTGCACAGGAAATAAAGTATATGAGTGTTGGAATGGAAGAGATAAATCCGAAATAATAATAAATAAAAACACTCGAATAAATTCGAGTGTTTTTGCCTAGAATTTTCACTAATGAATTACATGAAATTATAGTAACTTTAAACATAAAGAGTAAATCCACTCACAAGTAGGCATAGACTGTGAAACTTATAAAGTTGAAGTCTGAGTAGGGATATGATAAACGGTGTTGCATAAGCCGTAGCTAGATTTCAGAGTCACTTGGACGTTAGGTAATTAAAAAAATATATATAAATTCAGCTGTAGAAAGAAAATATTATTTGTATTCAATACGTGTGTATTGAGAGGAGAAATTTGTCGCCGAGTATCTATTTTAGTATATATGTGTCGCCTACTTTCAAAATCCGCCAGATCCATGTCAGTCGATTTTACAAAAAATGCAAAATTCTACGGGTAACATTCAACACTCACTCCTTTCAACAACGTCACATATCAAAAAAACTTGATTTTTCAGGAGATCGTTTTTAATGTATTCAAAATAAATATCAAGCCACTTATTGAACTTTTCACTGTGCAACAGATCTTTTTAGGTAAAACCTGAAGGTTTTTTCTTCATTTAAAAAATAATTGAAATATTAAAAAAAATTATTAAACAATACATTTTCTTCAAAATGCAAAAACAACACTTTCTGCGCTGTAGCGGGTAAATATTAAGTTTAAAATATGCCGCTTTTGCTGGGATATAGTACATTTTCTGGGCTTTCCGAAAACATGCACAACTGAAAATTTACGATTTTTGATATGTGACGTTGTTAAAAGGAGTGAACGTTATGTTTAAAAGATTTGTCTGTCTTTAGATAAAATATTATTAAATAGATAATTTTCCCATTTTTTTAGAAAATTATTCAGTATTATACGTGACACAAATCGATAATGACGTCATCTTAATTGTTGACCTGTCCCCGCTCTCTGATTGGCCGATATGGGTCAGGAGGCAAGTTTCATTAATATATAGCGGAATTTGAAATACAACGCTGTTTTTAAATATTGTATAGCAGGGTTTTTAAGTAAATGGATATTTTTAATAATAAAACTTACAATTGGCATTCCAATAAAGTTTTTATTTTAAAATCTTATAAAATTGGATCTGGCGGATTTTGAAAGTAGGCGACATATATCGTTTTGTCGCACATTCTTCTGAGAGATAGCATCCAGTCTACTTTCGTCAAAAAATTATGTTTCGTAATTAGTGTTAAGTTGAAAATAAGTGGCTTGTTTAGCAACTCGGTACACAAGTAATAATAATAATAATAAAACCCTTATCCGCACCCCAATGGTGCATAGGGCACTGCTTCATATAAACGCAGTGTTATCTTGATCGTTTACACATGAAGGAAAGGTGATCAGCCATCCGCTTCAGGTACCAGTCCAGGGTAACATTGAATGAATATTACAGTGAAAAAATCACTTATATTTATTTGACCCCCCCCTGGGAATCGAACCCGGGACCTCCAGAACGGTAGCCGAGCGTGCTGACCATTACACTACGGAGGCGGACAGATACACAATTATCTGCGAAAAACATTCAAGAAAATATAAATAAATATTGAAAAATGTGCCCACGGCATGGAAAAACTCAGTGAGGGCACATTATTGTAATTTGTAGTTATTGAAATATAAATAAATGATATATTATTAGATTAAAACCAATATTTTTAGCTTTACCACTTTTTTATTTGACCAGCGACCGGGTTTCGTCGTTACCGACATCATCAGACTGGTGGGAGGCTATACAAATTGTTATGTTATATATAAAACAAGGCAGGAGTTGATAACCATGATTTGATATAATTTTATTGAGAAATTAATTTAATTTGAGTGAATTTAAGTATCGTATGATATATAAAAAAAAATATTTTTAATATCATACAATACTTAAATTCACTCAAATTAAATTAATTTCTCAATAAAATTATATCAAATCATGGTTATCAACTCCTGCCTTGTTTTATATATAACATAACAATTTGTATAGCCTCCCACCAGTCTGATGATGTCGGTAACGACGAAACCGGTCGCTGGTCAAATAAAAAAAGTGAAAAAGCTTAAAATATTGGTTTTAATCTAATAATATATTAAAAATGCAATTCCATCACGAAATGTCAGTGGATAATATAAATCTATTACAAATAAATGAGGCAAAGAAGCATTTTTGTGTAATTTTCATAGCAATTATCATCAGCCGAATAGTTTTCTTAGATTTTTGTTGTTGTTTAGATTCTAGAACAATCGGATGAAGCACAAGAATGTAAAATCGCCGAAATAAAGTATCGCGGTCTAGTTTACGGAATTCGTGCTACATTCTAATAATAGTGAAAATACAATATTGTATCGCTTACTCCTTTCAATAAGGTCATAAATCAAAAATCGTCAATTTTCTGTTGTGCATGTTTTCGGAATGCCCAGAAAATGTACTATATCCCAGCAAAAGAGGCATATCAACTTAATATTTACCCGCTACAGGGCAGAAAATGTTCTTTTGCATTTTAAAGAAAAGGTATTGTTTGATTATTTTTTTAATATATACTAAATATTTTTATACTAAATATTATTACTAAAAACGGTTAATATATTCTTAGTTTATATTTAGACTTGAAGATGGAAGCATAGCTTCCGAAACTAGTCGTAATAATAAAATAAACACATGTGGAAAAAAAAAACAAGTGTTTTTCTTTTACAATTTCATCATGTCTTACCACAAAGTGAATGCTGAAACAATAAATAAAATAAAATCATCTCTAATGGAAAGATAACGTCTTGGTGAGGACCTCCACATGTATATATATATATATATATATATATATATATATATATATATATATATATATATATATATATATATATATATATATATATATATATATACATACATATATATATATATATATATATATATATATATATATATATATATATATATATATATATATATATATATATATATATATATATATATATATATATATCGTAGTCATACAGGAGAAAGTGACCAAGTGCATTGTTTAACAAAAACGTGATCATTGACTATTTGATATCTTACTAGCTTAATATTGCCCAGAAAAAATCCCAAAGGATTTTAAACGTGGAAGTATAATATATTGACTTGGTAAAAATTACTAACTGCATTGATGTTTATTTTCTCGCCAAGCAAAAGTGACTTAGATGGCCCTCCTGAAGACTTAACGTTCTGATAGTTAGTTACTTTCTCCTGTACGACTACGATATACACAATATTTTTCTGTCACAGGCAAAAACACCTGTCACCGTTAAACAAAAATACAATACAACTCGAACACAACATTCAGTAAAAATTTCTAAAATTTCAGTAAAGTATTCCATGAATTACTGCGGAATTAAAATATTGAGCTAACGAATACTCGGCATTATCAAGTATTTCAAATACTTGAAGCGGTCAGGTCAGGAGTCGGAATAATCGGTGGGTTTATATGAGAATGTTTGCTTAGACAGAGTGGTGTGGAGTTCTATTTTGCTGCATACCGCTGCAGTAAACAGTGTGATGGTTAGTTAGTCAGTTTGATGTTATAAAGTTATCATAAGCGGTATATAAACATCCATATTCTCAAACCAATTTATTTTATTTATCTAGGTTGAAATATCATTTAAATTTCAACATAAATGCATAGCAATGAAGCCGTAATTGAATGATTGATTCGAGTCTAGCGACGCAGTAATAAATCATTTGAAATGCCTCGTTCGCAAATTGCAATGGCAACAATACCCCGGCGTTCTAGTAAACGGACTCCCCACACGTTACCAACAAATCTGTATGCCAACACGTGAATTAAAGCAAATACCATACATATCGCTCACTCCTTTCAACATCGTCATGTATCAAAAAACATGATTTTTCAGATTTGATACACATTTGTACCCGTTTGTATAATGCAGCTGTCTAGTTCACACATCGCTCACTCCTTTCAAGTACGTCATATATAAAAAAAACTTGATTTTTCAGGAGATCGTTTTTAAAGTGTAAGAATAAAATGAAATGTATTAAAAATAAATATCAAGCTACTTATTGAACTTTTTCTGTGCAACAGATCTTTGTAGGTAAATCCTGAAGGTTTTTTCTCCATTTGAAAAATATTTAGCATATTAAAAGAAATAATTAAACAATACCTTCTCTTCAAAATGCAAAAACAACACTTTCTGCCCTGTAGCGGGTAAATATTAAGTTAAAAATATGCCGCTTCTGCTGGGATATAGTACATTTTTTGGGCATTCCGAAAACATGCACAACTGAAAATTTACGATATTTGAAATATGACGTTGTTGAAAGGAGTGAGCGATATGTCAGTACAGAGTGCAAGTACTGCAGCTGCGAACAGTTGCATTTATAAAGAAACGACACGCAGCTTAACTAATTATCGTATATAGTATTGTACATATATATCATATGTAGGTAATATGTTAATTTTGAAATATTTAGGTGTTCGACTTACATTGAACTATGGTATTTCATACCATTAACGAAAATGAACATTTTAAATAAGGGGATATTCGCAAGCACAAAATTCATTCCACCGGTGATCACCAGAGAGATCGCATGCTTGTTCACAATATATATTGTACATTAAATATTTTTTTTTTTAGAATATATGTACAGGGAAAAATAGTTTTATAACTCTTTTCTTTACAAAACCATATAATTATTTTGAAGAAAAAGTTATTTTTTCAATGCAAAAACGGTTTTTTAGGAAAAGAAAAACTTTTACGTAAAATTTTACCTGGATTGAGAGAAAATTAAGTTGCGACTCAACGATACTGAGCCTTAATAAAGCAACGACACATCTTTCTTAATTTTATCGATAAAGATTATCTCAGCCTTGCACCTTTTTCCTATGAATCACCATTCTGACGTCCATCATATCGCTCACTCCTTTCAAGAACGTCATAAATCAAAAAACTTGATTTATCAGGAGAACGTTTTTAAAGTTTAAGAATATAACACAGTGTATTAAAAATAAATATCAAGCCACTTATTGAACTTTTTACTGTGCAACACATGTTTTTAGGTAAAACCTGGATGTTTTTTCGCCATTTGAAAAATATTTAATATATTTAAAAAAATAATTGAACAATACCTTTTCTTCAAAATGCAAAAACAACATTTTTAGCCCTGTAGCGGGTAAATATTAAGTTTAAAATATGCCACTTTTTCTGGGATATAGTACATTTTCTGGGCATTCTGAAAACATGCAAAACTGAAAATTGTCGATTTTTGATTTATGACGTTCTTGAAAGGAGTGAGCGATATGTGTCGCCTACTTTCAAAATCCGCCAGATCCATGTTAGTCGATTTTACAAAAAATGCGAAATTCTCCGGGTAACATTTATGTTTAAAAGATTTGTCTATCATTAGATAAAATATTATGAAATAGAGAATTATCCCATTTTTTTTAGAAAATTATTCAGTATTTAAAAAAAAACACGAGACACAAACCGATAATGACGTCATCTTAATTTTTGACCTATCACCGCTCTCTGATTGGCCGACATGGGTCAGAAGGCAAGTTCCATGAATAAAGCGGAATTTGAAATAAAACGCTGTATTTAAATATTGTTTAGCAGGGTTTTTAAGTAAATGGATATTTTAAATAATAAAATCCACAATTGGCATTCCGATAGAGTATTTATTTTAAAATCGTATAAAATACACATATCGCTCACTCCTTTCAAGAACGTCATAAATCAAAAAACTTGATTTTTCAGGAGAACGTTTTTAATGTTTAAAAATATAACACAATGTATTAAAAATAAACATCAAGCCACTTATTGAACTTTTTTCTGTGCAACAGATCTTTGTAGGTAAATCCTGAAGGTTTTTTCTCCATTTGAAAAATATTTAGCATATTAAAAGAAATAATTAAACAATACCTTCTCTTCAAAATGCAAAAAACAACACTTTCTGCCCTGTAGCGGGTAAATATTAAGTTAAAAATATGCCGCTTCTGCTGGGATATAGTACATTTTTTGGGCATTCCGAAAACATGCACAACTGAAAATTTACGATATTTGAAATATGACGTTGTTGAAAGGAGTGAGCGATATGTCAGTACAGAGTGCAAGTACTGCAGCTGCGAACAGTTGCATTTATAAAGAAACGACACGCAGCTCGGCTAATTATATTATATGGTATTGTATATATATCATAAGTAGGTAATATGTTAATTTTGAAATATTTAGGTGTTCGACTTACATTGAACTATGGTATTTCATACCATAAACGAAAATGAACATTGTAAATAAGGGGATATTCGCAAGCACAAAATTCATTCCACTGGAGACCACCGGAGAGATCACATACTTGTTCACAATATATATTGTATATTCATTTTTTTTATTTTTTAGAATATATGTACAGAGAAAAATAGTTTTATAACTCTTTTCTTTAAAAAACCATATAATTATTTTGAAGAAAAAGTTATTTTTTCAATGCAAAAACGGTATTTTAGGAAAAGAAAAACTTTTACGTAAAATTTTACCTGGATTTAGAGAAAATTAAGTTGCGACCCAACGAATACTAAGCTAACAAAGAAACAACACATTTTTTAAAATTTTAACGATTATGCTTATCTCGACCTTATTTTCCTATGAATCACCATTTTGACGTCTATCATACATCGTTTTGTCGCACATTCGTCTGAGAGATCGCGTTTAGATTGCATCCAGTCTACTTTCGTCAAAAATTGTATTTCGTAATTAGTGTTAAGTTGAAAATAAGTGGCTTGTTTAGCAAGTCGGTACACAAGTATAAAACCTGTGGGAAAACAATTTCTCTTGCTTCAGCCGTAAGTCGTATGATTTTACTGCTCATGTCTGACACGTCGGTAAATCACCTCTTGTCGAGTCTGTGGGAAAAAATGCACGCTAGTAATTTTTGTTTAGTTTGGTTTTTCTCCCACATATGAGACTATTACCCGATAGTGTGTTATATGAATAGAAACAGAAATATGGAATTAATGTTTCAACTGTGGAGGTCCTCGCCAAAACGTTACATTTCCATTATAAACGATTTTAAGTAATCAGGAATTCTAGCCCATAAATTTAAACAAATTTATGAGGCGAATGTAGTTGGAAAAAGAAGCAGAGGACGACCGAAGAAAACTTGGCACAATCAGGTATGTCAAATACTTGAAAGCGGCCGGGTCAGGAGTCGTAATAATCGTCGGGTATGTATGAGGAGATGCATGAATGTAGAAGAGGCAAAGAATGTTTGCAAGGACAGAGTAGTGTGGCGTTCGATTCTCTCTGCCTACCCCTGCGGAGAAGCGGCGTGATGGTTAGTTAGTTAGGAATTCTAGCTTATAAAATTGTTACGTTTTGGTGCGATTTAATGATTTCATATTGCGCTCACTCCTTTCAAGAACGCCATAAATCAAAAATCGACAATTTTCAGTTGTTCATGTTTTCGGAATGCCCAGAAAATTTACTATTTCCCAGCAAAAAAGGCATATTTTTAACTTAATATTTACCCGCTACATGGCAGAAAGTGTTGTTTTTGCATTTTGAAGAAAAGGTATTGTTTAAATATTTTTTAAATATACTAAATATTTTTCAAACGGAGAAAAAACCTTCAGGTTTTACCTAAAAAAATCTGTTGAACAGTATAAAGTGGCTTGATATTTATTTTTAATCCATTGTATTATATTTTTAAACTTTAAAAACGTTCTTCTGACAAATCAAGTTTTTTTTTATTTATGGCGTTCTTGAAATGAGTGAACGATATATGTAAATAAAAATAGAATTCAATCCAATAACCGTTTTTAATTTTGGATATATCACCCAACAATGGATAGATATGTTTTACCACAGTGACTGCCGAATCAATTAATGTATATTTATCGTCCAACTATCTCTGTTCAGAGTGGACTTGCACTGGTTGACCCATGAAGCCTGCAAAGGCCAAGTACCCTTTAGCCAATGTTCTCCGATAATAAGAGGGCGTTGGGTATTAGACTACTTTGTTTCGGGAGATGACTGGTCTTATGATGGTCTGGTCTCGGGGGAGACTGTGTGAGTGAATTGCCGTTATGGCTCAAACCAGATGGAACGTTGATCTACCGTTACGTTGGTATTAATTATTTGTAATTTATCGATCGCAGATATCGGCGAAAGGTCTCCTGATCAGAGCTAACGCAGCTTCTTTATCTTTGATGAGATGTCAAAAGTAATATGAAAAATAACTCCTAGAATTGTACATAATCCGGATTTGACGGGAAATTGCATTTTTGTTTTGAATATTGAAAGCATTAACTTTGTGGATCATATTGATATATCGCTCACTCCTTTCAAGAACGTTATAAATCAAAAAACTTGATTTTTCAGGAGAACGTTTTTAAAGTTCAAACATAAAATACAATGCATTAAAAATAAATATCAAGCCACTTATTTAACTTTTTACTGTGCAACAGATCTTTTTAGGTAAAACCTGAATATTTTTTCTCCATTTGAATAATATTTAGTATTTTAAAAAAATTATCAAACAATACTTTTTCTTCAAAATGCAAAAAAAAACACTTTCTGCCCTGTAGCGGGTAGATATTAAGTTAAAAATATGCCGCTTTTGCTGGGATATAGTACATTTTCTGGGCATTACGAAAACATGCACAACTCAAAATTGACGATTTTTGATTTATGACGTTCTTGAAAGGAGTGAGCGATATTATTTCGAGAAATAAAAAGACTGTGTTTGGATCCACTCACATTTTTATTAACCAACTAGTTTCGGCAACAACCTGTTGCCCTCTTCAACTTCAACTCTTGAAGAGGGCAACAGGTTGTTGCCGAAACTAGTTGGTTAATAAAAATGTGAGTGGATCAAAACACAAAGTCTTTTTATTTCTCGAAATAATATAATTGCATTTATTGCTAGGAGAAAGTTATAAATATGAAAAATTCCCTGATAAATATTAGTGAGTTCATTGCAATTTTGCATTCCGCGCTGTAATAAATATGTACATATTTACTATGTATATTATAAATTATGTATGTATGCACGAATAAATGCCATAGGAAGGTACTTATCGTACCATAAAATAAAATTAAAAATCGGTATTAGAAAGCCACTCAAGCAACAACACTTTCAGCATACTTTCTTGGCTAGAATTCGTTAACTTTCCAAGAAATTCAATTTCATTCGGTCGTTAATAATTGCCCTTCAAATTTTGCAAACGCGTTTTTTCACATGTTGTTAACTTTAACAACACCACGGTCTAATAGCTAGAAATATCTCTTTATTTTCCAAAGTAGATATAATATAACTAACTAACTAACTAACCATCACGCCGCTTCCCCGCAGGGACAAGCAGAGAGAATAGAGCGCCACACCACTCTGTCCTTGCAAACATTCTTCGCCTCTTCCACGTTCCTGCATCTCCTCATACATACCCGCCGATTGTTACGACTCCTAACCTGACCACTTTCAAGTATTTGGCATACCTGATCGTGCCATGTTTTTCTCGGTCTTCCTCTGCTTCTTTTCCCACTAACATTCGCTTCATAAATTTGTTTTACCGTTTTTTCCTCACTCATTCGTTCTACATGTCCAAACCATCTCAACACACCTTTCTTAATTTGATCGATTATGCTTATCTCAGCTTTGCATTCCTTTCTTATTTCACTATTCGCACATCTATCATACATCGTTTTGTCGCACATTCTTCTGAGAGATCGCATTTCGACTGCATTCAGTCTACTTTCATCCTTCTTTTGCCAACTCCATGTTTCACTTCCATACATTAGAGTTGGAGCCAGGACTCCGTTGTGCACTGCCAGTTTAGCTTCCGCTGATAGGTTTTTATTTGCTATAACTGATTTCAGTGCACCATTCACTTTGTTCCCAGCATTCACTCTCCTTTCTATGTCTTTATCAATCTTTCCAGATATAATATGCGTAGATATTATATAAATATTTGAAAAGAACATCACGGACCCGGAAAAAATAGGAACAAAATGATCGTACGACTGTTGGTGAGACTGTGACAATGGTGTTGTACCCAAAGAATCGCAGGATTTTCTAAATTTTATATGAAAAGATGATTGGCAAAACAGAATTTTATAAATACAGTACTATCTTGATCTTTAACACACGGAGGAAAGATGATCAGTCCTCCGCTTCAGGTACCAGTCTAGGGAAAATTTAATAAATATAAGAGTAATAATAAATAATAAAATTGGATAACTAAGTAAGTAAAAAAATCACTTGTATTTATTTGACCCCCCTTCGGAATCGACCCAGGACCTCCAGTAGCCGAGCATACTGACCATTACAGTACGGAGGCGGACGAATAAAAAAAAAAAAAAATATATATATATATATATATATATATATATATATATATATATATATATATATATATATATATATATATATATATATATATATATATATATATATATATATATATATATATATATATATATATATATATATATATATATATATATATATATATATATATATATATATACATATATATATATATATGTAATAAAATACCTAGGTACCTACCTATACATTTTATTAAGTACTTACAAAAAGTACCTACATAAAACAGTTCTACCACCAGATGCCGCATGCGTCAAGCAAGCGGCATCTGGTGGTAGAACTGTTTTATGTAGGTACTTTTATTTTAGAACAATATTTTATTACATATATATATATATATGTATATATATATATATATATATATATATATATATATATATATATATATATATACATATATATATATATATGTAATAAAATACCTAGGTACCTACCTATACATTTTATTAAGTACTTACAAAAAGTACCTACATAAAACAGTTCTACCACCAGATGCCGCATGCGTCAAGCAAGCTCAGAATAAAACAAAAGACTTCCGATAATATTATTAACTGTCAGAATCAGATAGATAGATAGATAGATAGATATAAAAATTATTATAAAGATAAATTAAGAATAAACTTTAATTACAAAGCAACACATTGTTTATTTTATTATTATACACCCACTTTACATATTATTTACACTTAATTTTCAAAAGGAAAATATTACCACGTTATATATATATATATATATATATATATATATATATATATATATATATATATATATATATATATATATATATATATATATATATATATATATATATATATATATATATATATATATATATATATATATATATATATATATATATATATATATATATATGTATATATATATATATTTTTTTTTTTATTCGTCCGCCTCCGTAGTGTAATGGTCAGCACGCTCGGCTACTGTTCTAGAGGTCTCGGGTTCAATTCCCAGGGGAGGTAAAATAAATATAAGTGATTATTTCACTGTAATATTTATTCAATATTACCCTGGACTGGTACCGGAGGGCTGATCACTTTTCCTTCATGTGTAAACGATCAAAATAACACTGCGTTTATATGAAGCAGTGCCCTATGCACCACTGGGGTGCGGATAAGGGTTTTATTATAAATATATATTTTGTTTTTCTATAAAATTCCTTTATGTTGAGACTACAGTATATTTTGGTTTTTAGTAAGGAGATGAAAATCACTTTTAATATTTACCTATTTTCTTTTATACTGCGAAATTAGCTCAGGTCATAAGTGTAGTGCTATAATATAAACAGCTGACTTTTTTTTTACGTATTTTTATCTTGGGTCATAAAATTAGCTCCACCTCATTATGTATTTTGGGATGCAAGCTAAATATATGTAAAACTAGAAGATAATGATGTGCCGGATATTGAACGGGTAATTCAACTCGATTCAATTTAATTTACTAATCAAACACGAGTTATAAAAATATAACGTTCTCATTCTGTGAGAAAATATTATTACTATGGTAGATGTACATATCGCTCACTCCTTTCAAGAACGTCACAAACAAAAAAACTTGATTTTTCAGGAGAACGTTTTTAAAGTTTAAAAATATAAAACAATGTATTAAAAATAAACATGAAGCCATTTATTGAACTTTTTACTATGCAACAGATTTTTTTAGGCAAAAACTGAAGGTTCTTTCTCCATTTGAAAAAAATTTAGTACATTTAAAAACATAATTAAACAATACCTTTTCTTCAAAATGCAAAAACAACACTTTCTGCCCTGTAGCGGGTAAATATTAAGTAAAAAATATGCCTCTTTTGCTAGGATATAGTACATTTTTTGGGCATTCCGAAAACATGTACAACTGAAAATTGACGATTTTTGATTTATGACGTTCTTGAAAGGAGTGAGCGATTTGCATCCGAAACATGTATTCTTCTTAGAATTTCAGCCTACGAATGGTTATGCAGATTGGGAGGACGGTATCTTTACTCGGTCGTATCTATTTGCGTATTGACCGCTTAATACCGCATTCATTGTTTTCCCGCATTCATAGTTTATTTTAATAGGTTCCTTTAAAAACGATAGATAGAGATTTCACTGTATATACCAAAACACCGATAGAATGTGTGTGTTCTACATTATGGTCTATGCCAAACGGCTTCCTGGAGTCAGGGACTATACTAGCATCAAGTATTTCAACTAGCGGGGTTTTACTTGGATTCGTTACATCTGATGCCATTACAGTGTTTCCCAGCGGAGCGGAAAATCTAAAAGAGAAAACACGTCCATTTGCATAATAATATTGTACATTCTATGCACACACCTGCCGGCGCCGGGCACGGGCGCATAGACACCACCTTCTGCCGATGTTTTCCGAGCAGAAAGCGGCGGAGAGGGCAGAACCCCTCGAGCGTGAACCCTGAGAAGATTGGGCTACGGGACCTCAACTTCATATCAATTTAACTTTATAAAATAAAACAACTTTGTTTTAACCGCTTTTTATCGGTACACTTTATCCAACCGGTTTCGACAAGATCCTTGTCATCATCAGGATTTATGTACTTAATTTATCTCACCAATAGATGTCTCTAGTGAAGTTCTAGTGATTCAAGAACAATGTTTCAAAATTGGTTCATGTATATATATATATATATATATATATATATATATATATATATATATATATATATATATATATATATATATATATATATATATATATATATATATATATATATATATATATATATATATATAAATCTGGCGGTGTCAAAAGTCTGCGTAATCGAAGGGCATGTATGACTAGATGTATGGATGTGAAGGAGGCTAGGAGTGTATGTCAGGACAGAAGAGTGTGGCGTTCCATCCTCTCTGCCTACCCCTGCGGGGAAACGGCGTGATGGTAGTAGTAGTAGTAGTAGTAGTATATATATATATAGGCATACATAGGCTTGTCTGCCTCCGTAGTGTAATGGTCAGCACGCTCGGCTACCGTTCTGGAGGTCCCGGGTTCGATTCCCAAGGGGGGTAAAATAAATATAAAATAAATAAAGTGATTTTTTCACTGTCATATTTATTCAATATTACCCTGGACTGGTACCTGAAGCGAAGGGCTGATCACCTTTCCTTCGTGTGTAAATGATCAAGATAACACTGCGTTTATATAACGTAGTGCCCTATGCACCATTGGGGTGCGGATAAGGGTTTTATTATTATTATTATATATATATATAGAACTTCCAAGGATTTGAGTAGTGTGGTTGTCAATAATGAGTAGAATTGCTGAATGCTACACGTGTGTAAAGTGATCACTTAAACCAGCCTATGACGGTCGTCAGCCCAGTAAATGCCCAGACTTCTTCATCTTTGATGAGATGTCGAAAATAATTACCTTTATTTATTGAATTGACATTTTGTTTCACGATTTCATAATTTATTATTATTTATATCGGTGGTGGGCGATCAAATTATGAAACGATCTCTTTAAAATAAGTCGTCACTCAATTTGGCTTTTGGATTCGATCACTTGAAGCTAATAACGCCGATCTGGGCACGAATTTAGCTGCGTATTGGAACTTCCTACTGTATTTGAAATCAAAAACAAAATAAACATATATAAACTGACAAAAGTAACGGATACTGTCCCAATCGAATAACCGAAAAAATAACTGTTACCCATTAGTCATCACATCTCATTTACTTAATTACAAACATAACCTTATTTACATAAAACATTAATTAAGTACATATATAGTTTTTTTTACATTTTTAATTTATTTTTAACTTTTTACTTCACAACAGATCTTTTAAGGTAAAATCTGAAGGTTTTTTCTCCATTTGAAAAATATTTAGCATATTTAAAAAAAAAATTAAACAATACATTTTCCGTTTTGAATATTGATCATAAATTAAACCCTGAAGAGGGCAACAGGTTGTTGCCGAAACTAGTTGGTTAATAAAAATGTGAGTGGGTCAAAACACAAAGTCTTTTTATTTCTCGAAATAATAAATACATTTTCCTCAAAATGCAAAAACAACACTTTTTGCCTTGTTGCGTGTAAATATTAAATTAAAAATATGCCGATTTTGCTGGGATACAGTACATTTTCTGGGGATCCAAAAAACATGCACAACTGAAAATTGACGATTTTTGATATGTGACGTTGTTGAAAGCAGTGAGCGATATGTTAAACCAATATAAAATCATTAAATCGCACCAAAACGTAACAATTTTACAAGCTAGAATTCCTGATAACTTAAAATCATTTATAATGAAAATGTAACGTTTTGGTGAGGACCTCCACATATGTAGTTTGATGACGTCAAGACAAGGCACTGCATATTTGAAAAACGTTTTATAAATTACATTTCCGCATGTGTTTTGACAAAGTCGTCCCCGGTTAGCGCTCTGTTTTGCCATACAACAATATCCGCCCGACATGTGTTTAATAGCCAAGATTATGGTAATTGTCTTATGTAATTCTGCTGAATGATTTAATACACTTTACCATATTTGGGCGAGTCTCAAGTTCACGTCTGCGTTTGCCTCGTGAGTGTACAGTGCAAATGGTAGACATGGCAATATTCCATATACGGTATCTCTATGACCAACGTCGTAATAATGTTATTGTGATCGCTGACGTGTTTACCAGCTGATGGCAATTTCCTGACACCGTCTGACTAACCAAGTTCAGATCTTTCTATGGATTTACGACTTGTTAGGATATGGCTCGGTGTACTATTTGGTCCTAACCTAACCAAGTCCAGATCTCTCTATGGATATACGACTTGTTAGGATATGGCTCGGTGTACTACTTGGTCCTAACCTATCTAACCTAACCAAGTTCAGATCTTTCGATGGATCTATGACTTGTTAGGATATGACTCAGTGTATTAGTCCTAACCTAATCTAACCTAACCAAGTTCAGATCTTTCGATGGATCTACGACTTGTTAGGATATGACTCGATGTACTACTTGGTCCTAACCTAATCAAACCTAACCAAGTTCAGATCTTTCTATGGATTTACGACTTGTTAGGATACGGCTCGGTGTACTACTTGGTCCTAACCTAACCAAGTCCAGATCTTTCGATGGTTCTACGACTTGTTAGGATATGACTCGGTGTACTACTTGGTCCTAACCTAATCTAACCTAACCAAGTTCAGATCTTTCGATGGATCTATGACTTGTTAGGATATGACTCAGTGTATTAGTCCTAACCTAATCTAACCTAACCAAGTTCAGATCTTTCGATGGATCTACGACTTGTTAGGATATGACTCGATGTACTACTTGGTCCTAACCTAATCAAACCTAACCAAGTTCAGATCTTTCGATGGATTTACGCCTTGTTAGGATATGACTCGGTGTACTACATGGTCTGCAGGCATTTATTGGTATCGTACATTATAAAAATAATGAAAGACATTGGTACCGTAAACCATGCTGGGACACAAAATGCCGAACCTTCTTCTAGTGGAACGGAAGGTCTGTTGGAGACAGTCAACAGTCCGGCTTCTTCTGAGGAGTGCAACGTGGTTTCCTCCCAGCAATGACCAAATGCTGACAAGTTCCTGATTGGCCAGCACTAGATTATCCCTCCTGTTCCCAACACAGACTTAAATACATAAAACATCTTCATTTAGTTAGAACAAACAAAATCCACTTAATGATCTATAAACCTTATTATTTTTTAACATCTCACCAAAGATGAAGAAGAATATGGAAGTCTGGGCATTTACGGGGCTGACGACCCTCATCGGCTGGTTTAAGTGATCACTTTACACACGTGTAACATTCACCAATTCTACCCATTATAGACAACCACACTACTCAAATTCTTGGAAGTTCTATATATATGAACCAATTTAGAAACCTTGTTCTTGAATCACTAGAACTTCACTAGAGACATCTATTGGTGAGATTTGGACACACTCAAAATGTTGTATCTATAAACCTTGTACATAATAAGCAAGGAAAATAACAAATGCAATTCCCATCTAAAAGAAAATTAAAAAAAAAAACTTCGTCCAAATTTGGTTGCGTATTGCCGACTTCTTGCACGCAATACGCAACCAAACAATACCTTTTCTTCGAAATGCAAAAACAACACCTTCTGCCCTGTAGGGGGTAAATATTATGTTGAAAATATGCCGCTTTTGCTGGGATATACTTAATACATTTTCTTGGCATTCCGAAAACATGCGCAACTGAAAATTGTCGATTTTTAATATATGACGTTGTTGAAAGGAGTGAGCGAAATCTCTAATATGTTATCTGTCCTATGTGGTTAGGAAACTAACTAAACTAACTAACCATCACGCCGCTTCCCCGCAGGGGTAGGCTGAGAGAATCGAACGCCAAACCACTCGGTCTTTGCAAACATTCTTTGCCTCTTCTACATTCATGCATCTCCTCATACATACCCGACGATTATTACGACTCCTGACCCGGCCGCTTTCAAGTATTTGACATACCTGATTGTGCCAAGTTTTCCTCGGTCGTCGTCTGCTTCTTTTTCCAACTACATTCGCCTCATAAATTTGTTTAACCGTTCTTTCTTCACTCATACGCTCCACATGTCCAAACCATCTCAACACACCTTTCTTAATTTTATCGATAATGCTTATCTCAGCCTTACATTCTTTCCTTATTTCATCATTCGAACATCTATCGAACATCATAATATGTATTTGCATTAATTATGTATTTGCGTGCTCTCAAATTTCTTACGAATGTAAATGCTTTAAACAATAAATGCAAAAATCCTTACATATCCATCTTTTGTTGACATTTTTTTAATTGGTGTACTACCATTTGCCTTGTCATCAATTATAACCTACGATATATCACTAGGAATTATCATATTATCTTGTAAAAAAAAGATCATTATTTAAAAAAAAATTAATAAATAAAACTTAAAATTTAAAAATTAAACACCGAAGAGAACATTGTATTGTTGACAGTCATGCCTTGTTCACGTTACACGTTTTGTTCTGACGCTCTGCACTCATGTCACATTCTCCAATGGATATTCTGGCAAATTGACACTCGCGTCATGTTTCTAGCCTTTGTGAAGGCGCACATGAGAATATGAAATAATACTCTTGTCGGGATATCGTGAACACATTGTACGGGCGATGACAGTTATCCGTGACCACTATGCAACCCTATGTCGTATGGAAATGCGATGACTGACCATTCTCTGTAAATGTTTTTGCACTGTTCCGTGTCTGTCTGCTGTGCTGGTCGGGGTTGTGGGCGTCTGTGTACCGGCCAGCGTCGGGTCGGAGTCGGATCTAGCTGACTAATTGAACTAAATACTAATCCCTTTCACTGCCTACACCGGGGTACTTCTAGAAAATTTGGCGACGGATTTACAAACTTGTATTTATTTAGATTGGCAGTGACAGGGATATTGAATGTTTTTAAATGTAAATTCACTGTAAAATCGGGATGCAATTTTATATTGTTTCACATTTTCAATAAATTTCCCAACTTAGTTCATAAAAAAATAATTTCTTAGCAAGAGCAGATCTGTCAGGAAGCCTAGATGCTTCTGTATCAGATCTGGGCATGCAGCTTTCAATAACCCTATGTCGTTAGTTTATTATTTAAATTATTTTTCAACTAACATATTTTATAATTTATATTTGAAGATTTGATTTTCTATTTTATAATTGAAAAATATCTTTGTTTTAATTATAACATATTTTAATTATTTAAAAAATTTAAAACTTATACAATAAATACCACTTATTGAGTTTTGTTTCATTACACACGATAAGTTTCGAAAACTACAATTGTTTTCATCGACAGGTGATTACAATATAATAAGAGTGAGAAGAGAGCAATCGTACCGTCTGAGACCGCTGCAACACGGGGGTACAGCGATGAACCCAGTGTCCTCGTTTAGCTTTATAACCCAGTATATAACATAAAAACCCAGTATATAACTCAAAACCCAGTAAATAACTTCATAACCCAGTATATAACTTCACAACCCAATATATAACTTAAAACACAGTATATAACTTAAAACCCAGTATATAACTTCATAACACAGTAAATAACTTAAAACCCAGTATATAACTTAAAACCCAGTATATAACTTCATAACCCAATATATTACTTAAAACCCGGCATATAACTTGATAACCCAGTATCCGATTACTGTCCATGAGGTCCAACAGCAGATTGCAGAATTGGCAAGTCGCCGCTCGCGAAAGAGAGAGCCAGACTTGGCACCAACGCGCGGTGCAGGCTGCAGAGGTATCACCGTAACCCGAACGGCAGTTTTCGTCATGTCTAAATTACAATGCGTCTCAGATTCGGTCCAGAAACTGACTCAGACGTGAGGTGAAAGCTAAAGCCACGCTGAACTTTAAAACTTACAGCTACACGACGACTCGATCCGTCGGAGGTCTTCTCCAGTTGAATTAACAGCTGTTTTTGAGTCAAAGCTATTGGAAGCTCGTCTAGGTCAAATCGCTGGTTAGTGTGCCATTCGAGTCAATGGCTTGTTGAATACTTTTGAAAGTCTTCCATAATTGAAGTAATAATTAATGTGCTATTGGAAGACTTTCTTAGTCAGAGGAGTTGTTGAATAAATGGGTGTTCTATTATAGTCTTCAATAATTAACGGAGTAATTAATGTGCTATTGGAAGTCTTTCATAGTCAAAGGACTAGTTAGTGAGCCATTGGAAGTCCTTCTTAGTCAAGAGACTAGTTAGTGAGGCATTGGCAGTCTTTCTTAGTCAAGAGGCTAGTTAGTGAGGCATTGGAAGTCTTTCTAAGTCAGAGGGCTTGTGGAATAAATGGGTGTCCTAAAACACTATCTACTACATAAACAAAAAAAACTTTTTGTTCAGTAGATAGTTTTTTTAGTATTAATCAGTCTTGATAAAGAAGCGGTTAGCTACGAAACCGGTAG
Source organism: Brachycentrus maculatus (assembly GCF_059751285.1). Lineage (NCBI taxonomy): Eukaryota > Metazoa > Arthropoda > Insecta > Trichoptera > Brachycentridae > Brachycentrus > Brachycentrus maculatus. The sequence goes on from NW_028280953.1 coordinate 1,354,398, forward strand.
ACATAATAATTTAATTATAATAAAATATTTATAGTGATTTTTAAAACAAAGTTACATTTTAATTATAAAATGGAAAATCACAAAGTTAGTGCTTCAAATATAAATTATGGTCTCGATAATACTTCACAATAATTTTATTTGGAAAATGTAACAAAACTAATTAGACAAATAAATGAGCAATGTGACGAATCTTGATTAATGGGTATAAACTGAGTATATTATTTCGAGAAATAAAAAATACTTTGTGTTCTGATCCACTCACATTTTTATGAACCAACTAGTTTCGGCAACAACCTGTTGCCCTCTTCAGGGTTTATTTATTACTAATAATAGTAATAAATAAACCCTGAAGAGATCACTACCTGAGTAAAATCAAGAATTAAAATCATACACCTAAGTAACTTCACTGCTAACTTAGAATCATTGAAATGTATAAACTCATGCCTCTAGTGAGATAGCGAGTGTTTTTGCCTAGAATTTTCACTCATGAATTACATGAAATTACAGTAACTTTAAACATAAAGAGTAAATCCACTCACAAGTAGGCATAGGCTATGAAACTTTTAAAGTTGAAGCCTGAGTAGGGACATGATAAACGGTGTTGCATAAGCCGTAGCTAGATTTCAGAGTCACTTGGACGTTAGGTAATTCAAAAAAAAAAACCCTGAAGAGGGCAACAGGTTGTTGCCGAAACTAGTTGGTTAATAAAAATGTGAGTGGATCAGAACACAAAGTATTTTTATTTCTCGAAATAATATATCAATATGAACCACAAAGTAATGCTTTCAATATTCAAAATATAAACTGAATATGCTATGAATCCTTATACATAGTAGGCAAGGAAAATTATCTAAGGCAACTAACAAATATATAAAATAAAAATAAATTATGTATAATTTTTACAAAATATTACTTTATTAATTTTCGATAACATTTTAGAAGTTTGAGAGTCCGCCTCCGTAGTGTAATAATCAGCACGCTCTGGAGGTCCCGGGTTCGATTCCCAAGGGGGGTAAAATAAATATAAGTGATTTTTTCACTGTCATATTTATTCAACATTACCCTGGACTGGTACCTGAAGCGGAGGGCTGATCACCTTTCCTTCATGTGTAAATGTTCAAGATAACACTGCGTTTATATAACGCAGTGCCCTATGCACCATTGGGGTGCGGATAAGGGTATTATTATATTATTATTTTAGAAGTTTTTTAAATATCGTTTCAGCACTTTTTAAACGTAGGTTGTTTTAAAAATTTTCGGATGATACCTTGTAATATTTTACTTTCATTAACCCTATACGTGCTGTAGAGACCTTTTCCGTGTGACATATTGTTTTTTTTTTAACTCAAAAAAGTTTAAATTCAGAAGTAATTTTTGACAAAAAGTATGAAAAGTTACATACGAATTTACAATATGTATATTAAAATAGATGGATAAGGATAGTTTTATGTTTCCACTCTAAATATTTTTAAATTACCTTAATTTTTATACGTGGCACGAATCATATATATGTAGTATAATATTATTTTTTATGTATGAAGAATCAAACTAACAAAAAGTAATAATAAAACTCTGTACTTCTCACCATCAAAAGATTCCCAGCCATTTTAAATCCATTAAAATATCCTCAGGATTAGGTGAGCACAAAAAAATCACAAAACCATTCACAAAATTATATTATGCACAGAATACACAGGTAACAACAGGTACGCTCGTTGGGTATTCGTATTTTATTCTCGAGTCAACTTACAGCTCAGTGGTTCCATGTTATTTCGTTCACAAATTAAACACAGAAGATAACAATGGCGCAAATATTATTTTGTTACACGATGTAAACAAATACGCGCGCTGTAGCCGCCATCAAAGCTAAAAACGCGACGTCGCGCACACAGGTACTTTTTTTTTAACTGTCAGATTTGAATTGGAGAAACTTTTAATCAATGGCGACACCGATCACAAAAGATCAACGAGTAAGTACCGACTTATCTACGTATCGATTTGCTATAATTACCGAGAGAAAGATCGTTTAAAAAATACGTATATCGACGCTGAAATCGTACGCTACAAAACCACGCTCCAACGCTACTCGTGGAATACTAAATACTAATACGAGAGGCAACGAAAATTCCCGCGGCATTATTGCTGTTAGATCTGGTCTACACTAATCGAAAAGTTAAAAACTTTCCGTGCCACCTAATCAAATATACACATTCTTTCGACATCTCGCCATACAAATGATTTACTCTTTTGAACAATAGCCAGTTACTGATTGTGACTTTTATTGTTTTGAAGATTTTTTACCTTTGATCAGGAATGCCGTGAGCAAAAGGCGGCAGGTGAGGCGTGTATAAAAGTGGTATATCTACATTATATCGGCAGTCTAAATTATTCAAAAACAAGCTTCTAGCTGTGAGAAAGACAACATTCAATTTCAAATGCATTAATATTGTTATTGGTATTTAATTTTTTAAAGTAAATGAAGTAGGATTATATTTTTACCTATGCACTTCGTGACTCGTAGAGTTTTTCTAGGAATACGAAAAAAATTGACCGAAAGTCATGTTTTTAAAGTAAAATAAAAAATACTTTTTCATTCAACCATGTTATTATAAACCCGTACAAGACAAGAATCAGTCGCATTACAGTAGATACAGCCTGAAGCATAGTTGAAATATTGCGTATTTTTAAGCGACTTTAAGGTTTTTTTACGAAAACGACTCAATATAATTTATCACCATTGATATTTTATATTACATATTTGAAAAAAAAATGTTTTCATTATACAACTGACATTTTAAGATTACTTGTTTTAATCTAACTAGGCACTTATGAATCCAAACATTATGACGTCAAAAAAACACATATTTTTTAAAAATTTAAATAATAAAAAATTATTTCATAGCAATGCAGTCAATGCGATGCAGTGCCCTATGAACTATTAGGTGGGGATAAGGATTAGAAGATATAAGAAGGGATAAGGATATGAAATATAAAATCACAAATCTAGGCCTCAAATATAAATTATACAAAAAAAATGTAACTATGTACCTATGCATTAAGAATAATTTATTTATTGATTTGGCGTTTAATTTGTAGAACTCCATTTTAATTTATGTATTAATTTTAAATCAAACACAGATTTTTTGAGTCTACTAAGTTGTATTTTATTAACAAAAACACATAAAAAATTATATTGTGACAGTTGTTTCGCCTTGTTAGGGCATTATCAAACGAATGTCGAATGGGACATTCGTTTGATAATGCCCTAACAAGGCGAAACAATTGTCACAATATAATTTTTTATGTGTTTTTGTTAATAAAATACAACTTAGTAGACTCAAAAAATCTGTGTTTGATTTAAAATTAAAACATAGAATAATTTATTTCTTATAATTCTATCAGAACCAGAATGTATTGAATTTTATACGACGTGGTTATAATGAATTTGTTTCACAACATTTCGTTCAAATTGCGCTATTTTTTTCCTTTTTTATTCTTTTGCATTTCACATTACATTTTAATTACAAGTACAAAAAAAAATATTAATACAAAAAAGATCGCACAAAGGCATGGCCTGTGTGTGGGTATACATTTTATTTAAGGTTAAAATAAAAGGCACTTGCAAGAATACAATATTATTGTTGTAAATATATCAAGAATGTAACCTTTATAGTTTTTTGCTTCAAAAATTATTATTAGCGTACATTTTACATTTATTAATTTTGTGGGATTTTTTGTTTATTCCGTTCATTTTGAAGGATTGCCATAAATAACGAAAAAATAGCTTCATTTAATTTTTGATAAATATTTTTTTTATTTCTTTCTAAGCAAGAGTAGGTACCTAATTTCAAGGGTCGTGAAATATACACTTTCTAAAATTTAAATTTTAAATAAGTTTCTTTTTTCAACTTTATGTTAAAAACCTTCATCAGTTTGACAATAATATTTATATAAATAATGGCATTTTTATTAATTAATTTTTTTAAAGTTTTTTTTTATAATTTGAATCAAATACTTTAATATGTGCTGGTTTTATAATATATACATATTATAAAACCAGCACAAGTTAAAGGAAAAAAACATACACATACGTCACAATCTTTCAAGACGTAGATTCCATTTTTATTACTAATGTGCTTCTAACGAAATGCAATTTGAATTGATGAAACTCAATTTATTATGACACGGACTGCAAGTTCAATTAATATTTTTTTTTATTTGCAGGGTTTAGTATTGCAGTAAAACGAATTATTGAATTGTTTCCGACAATGTATGCTTGAATTAACAAAACCCGTTAAAAGTTAGATCCTTGGCCACTGTATCTTCGTCAGGACCCAGGTACCAAAAAACCCAATGTGATCGCAACGTTGTTCGTTATGTTTGATGAAATGTCAATTTATGCCATCGGGCAAAGTTTTGTTTGCCACATCGTCAGTAACCGACACGCAAGGGACCGGTGGGCATCGCCTGTTGACGCCAATCAACGTGCCTTTCGGACTCAGTTCAATATTTGACCAGGTGGTTAGGTTCCTTAAATCTTTCCACCCGTGAAACAATCGATTGTCAACCGGTAACCCGACCACCAGGTCGATTATCGAAATGAGTGCGAAAGGCGCGATGAGTGTCAATAACGGAGCAGACGTTCGAAAAAAAACGCTTCAACGGCAAACGCGCGCTGCCCACCGATTCACTGCATGGCGGCTATTGACGTGGCAAACAAAACTTTAAGACCTACCCTTTCGAATGAGACTAATTTCACCCTTTTACGACCTCCCCTTAACGATTGGCGCCAAATACAAATTAGCGAAGTTAGCTGCCAAACCCGTATGCATCAAATCCCTTAACGTTTACATATCTTTATTCGATTCTAGATCAGTGTAATGTGGAAGAAACGATACATTACCAAGAGTGACATAATGGCATATGGCATTCCTCGATAAGTTTGTTAGAGTCGCTAGATTTTTTATATACATTAAAATTGAAGATTTCAATCAATTTTCGAATTGTATGATATCGGTAGCTTCGATTATTTCTGTCGTTTTTTTTCCATTTTCTTATAAATAAATATTACAAAAGTCTTTCAGAGGATTTTGGGAAATGCACACATCAAGAAAAACACGTTTAAAAAGGAAGACATCCATTGCGGTGGATTTTAATCTCCCACCAAAATTCAAAGAACCAAAGGGTTTTTCTTTTATTTTAAAAGAGGACATTTTTTAATTTGAATTATTTACAAAAGTGTTACGGACAGATCGCACACCCCGTGCGGCGGCCCTGAAAAGGAATTCCAGGCGCCTGGCGGCGAGCGAAACGGTCGCCCGTCGTAATGCGGCCCGAAGAAGGGCCTCTAGGAATTATACCAATTTTGATATGGCTTCGGCACCAATGTATTAGATATAAGTAAGGATAAGAAAATGTGTTAAATGCGCCTAGATATTAAGTAGAATAAATAGATTGTTACTGATAATGTATAGGGTAAAATAACTCGTAATTATTGTTGAACTGTTGGAACGGCACCGGTACGGTATAAAAGTGTAACCCGTCCGGTGCCCATTAGAGAGAGACAGAGATATGGCTGTCTCTCTCCCCCGGCCGCTGATTGGCTGTACTTTCCCACTGTCGGGCGGTACGCGATCACGGCCGGGTATATAGAGGGCGCATTTTTTGGTAATAAACCAGTTCTGGTGTGACTGTTGAAACCTGTGTTTCATTTCTCCGCTCCCGCTCCTTGGACGACTCGCCGCGCCGCCAGCCTGGACCGTTTCGCCTCATTGTACCGATTCACGGACCAGTTTCGGAAAGCCCTTATCAGGGCTATTGAGGTTGACTTGTCGGTCCAGTGCCGCTCTTCCCGGCTCATACATCCAGTCACCTCCGTCCGTATCCAGCTTACTCGGTAACTCGGTACGGCGGGGCCGTCTGGAACGTCACCCCTTACAACGGTGGCAAAGTTGGGAGATTCCGAGTGAAGACCAGGCGTATATATTTCTTCAGTCATCGCACGTAACCCACGCCGGTTACAAAAAGTATTTTAGTTAATACTATTTCTGTGAGCCTAAGCGGTTCATTATTAAAAATAGGTATCAAATTGTGGTAGAATGGGTTCGAAGCCAGAAACTATGACTCAAGAGTCCACGACACTAACCACGGGACCACAAACCGACACTAGTTTTGTGAAATTTGAACAGATGTCACTAATGAAAAAAATTCTCCTGTATTCTAAAATGTCTTAAAAGACCAACCATTCGCGCAATATATTTGTTAAGACGGCAAATATTGACAACATCGCTCAATATAATTATATTCTTTACTCTTAGTAAATGTAAATTCCATATAACGTCATGGGTAGGTACGCTTCACGTTTTCGCCTAGGTAGGTATTTTTAAATACATAAGATGGCAACATTATGAATATTGTGTTTTGACAGTCCCGCTGTCATTTTCAAAAAATGTGATGTAACATTATGTCCGAGGTGCGCAAATATTTGTATTCAAATATTTAAGCTCAAAGTGCTCTTTGGCATAAGTTAGTATTTAAGATAGTTTACGCTTAGTTTAATTCAGTGATGTTTCGAAGAGCGTTGATTTACGGAGCCGTCGGCGCGTCCGTCGTCGGCACTGTCGTGAGTTTGCATCGAAATAACTACGAATTAAATGCCATTGCACTAGTCAGGATCGCCAGATCGACGGCCACCGTCGTGGACATAGGATATTTGTATCAAACCAAGCTTTATAATAAGGGCTTGGATAATACTAGCGATGAATATTACGAACTTAGGAATAAGGTACATAAGATTGCCGCCCAGAAGCTTCTTAATCTCGCGCAGACGAATGGGGGGGTTTATATTAAGGTCGGGCAGCACATCGGCTGCTTGGATTATCTGCTGCCTCAAGAGTATGTGGATACTATGAAAGTTCTTCACAAAGATGCCCCATCGAACACGATTGACCAGCTGTATAAAGTTATTAAGGAAGACTTGAAGAAAGACGTAAGTTAACTACATTTTGAGTGTGTCCAAATACTTGTTCACAGATTTATCTCCAATTATGAGTTATTTTTTTAAATTATTTCGGTCAAATTATAAGCAATAATATTTTTTTTACAACATTTTGAGTGTGTCCAAATACTTGTTCACAAATCTGGATTATCTCCAATTATAGGGGTATTTTTCATTATATTTTTTGATATCTCATCAAAGATGAAGGGCGTCCTGGCATTTACGGGGCTGACGACCATCATAGGCTGGTTTATGTGATCACTTTACACACGTGTAACATTCATCAATTCTACCCATTATTGACAACCACACTACTCAAATTCTTGGAAGTTCTTTATATATGAACCAATTCAGAAACATTGTTCTTGAATTACTTGAACTTCACTAAATGCCCAGACTTCCATATTTTTTCTTCATCGTTGATGAGATGTCAAAAAATATTATATTTATATTTTACTTTATTTTGTCCGCCTCCGTAGTGTAATGGTCAGCATGCTCGCCTACCGTTCTGGAGGTCCCGGGTTCGATTCCCAGGGGGGTTTAATAAATATAAGTGATTTTTTCACTCTAATATTTATTCAATATTACACTGGACTGGTACCTGAAGTGGAGGGCTGATCACCTTTCCTTCATGTGTAATCGATCGAGATAACACTGCGTTTATATGAAGCAGTGCCCTATGCACCATTGGGGTGCGGTAAGGGATTTATTATTATTATTATTTTAAATTCTGTTGCATTTCACAATATAATATAAATACACATACAAAAAAAAACATAACATAATACAAAAAAAATATCCCACAAAGGCATGGCCTGTGTGTGGGTATACATTATATTTTAGGTCATAGTAAAGGGGACTGGCAAGAATACAATGGATATTATCAGAAATAAAATTAGATTAAAAGTGCTAATATAAACTACAAATATTTGATTCTAACAGAAAACTAAAAATGAAAAGATGAAAATGAAAAAGTTAGAAAATATGTACTAAGTGAGTTACACATTTAAAAGAAATAGGAAAATGGAAAAGGGAACTAAAAATCACGTTTTCAAGCGTTTCTCAAGTATGTGAATATAATTCAGGATTCGGACATCACATATGGAAAGTGTCTCTGCTTAATAAAAATCTTTCCTCATCCCACCATAGATGGCTATTGTGAGCTCTCGCATACTGTGTTACGAATTTGATCAATATATCTAGATATATTTTCAATATCATCAATATTTAAAGCGACATTTTAAGTGTGTCCAAATATTTGTTCACAAATCTGGATTATCTCCAATTCAAGGAGTTAATTTTCATATTATTTTTAGACATCTCATCAAAGATGAAGAAGAATATGGAAGTCTAGGTATTTACGGGGCTGACGACCGTCATAGGCTGGTTTAAGTGATCACTTAGACTCACGTGTAACATTAACCATTATTGACAACCACACTACTCAAATTCTTGGAAGTCCTTTATATATGAACCAATTCAGAAACATTGTTCTTGAATCACTAGAACTTCACTAGAGACATCTACTGGTGAGATGAAAAGAAGCTTTTTATTGAGCAGAAACTCTTATATCAGTATGTGAGGTATCGAATCAGACCACAACCCGATATTAAATATAATAAAATAATAATAAACCCTTATCCGCACCCCAATGGTGCATAGGGCACTGTGTCATATAAACGCAGTGTTATCTTGATCGTTTACACATGAAGGAAAGGTGATCAGCCCTCCGCTTCAGGTACCAGTCCATGGTAATATTGAATAAATATTACAGTGAAAAAATCACTTCTATTTATTTTACCCCCCTTGGGAATCAAACCTGGGACCTCCAGAACGGTAGCCGAGCGTGCTGACCATTACACTACGGAGGCGGACAATATAGCACAGCGAATCGAAATATAAAAGTTTTCCATATGTATAAATATTTCAAATGTATTATATTATAAATAAAAATGTAAATATATTAAATAAAAAATAAATGAAAATATTATTGAAAATATTTGTCTTTTTCAGCCGGAAGAACTATTTGTAGAATTCGACCCCGCCCCACTGGGGACGGCTTCCCTAGCCCAAGTCCACAGAGCCAAATTGAAAGACGGCACCCTGGTGGCCGTGAAAGTCCAGCATCACTACGTGAAGAAGAACACCAAAGCCGACATCCGCTCCATGGAAATGCTCGTGAAGCTCATGTCCTGGGTCTTCACGGACTTCAGCATGCAGTGGCTGGTGAACGAGACCAAGTTCAACATCTTCCACGAGCTGGACTTCCTCGAGGAGGGACGAAACTCGGAGAAGGTCGCTGGCATGTTCACAAACTACCCTTGGCTCAAAGTGCCGAAAATTTTCTGGGAGTACAGCACCGACCGGGTTTTGGTCATGGAGTACATCAGCGGTGGACAAGTCAACGATTTGAATTATATGAAGGCAAGTAATACTATCTATTAACACACTATCTGCGGGCGGATTCGCACTCATAAAAGAGATAAACATCTCTGAAAAGAAGTGATAACATTCAACCATACTATATATACATCGATATGAGATCAAAAGATGCCGCAAAAGTCATGCGTAAAAATAACTTATTAATAATAAAATAATAAAACCCTTATCCGCATCCCAATGGTGCATAGGGCACTGTGTCATATAAACGCAGTGTTATCTTGATCGTTTACACATGAAGGAAAGGTGATCAGCCCTCCGCTTCAGGTACCAGTCCATGTTAATATTGAATAAATATAACAGTGAAAAAAATCACTTATTATTCTTTTACCCCTCTTGGGAATCGAACCCGGGACCTCCAGAACGATAGCCGAGCGTGCTGACCATTACACTACGGAGGCGGACAGAACAAACAAACAAACAGAAGAAATAACTTACACGCAATTTACGATGAGTCGAGTGAAAAGGTAAAATTACCCTTCCCGCCCAACATCACCAGTCGAGTGAATTAACACATTTCTGACGGGTGTTTTTTATGTCTGCGGACCGCTGGCAAAGGGGTTGGATAATTGCGTACGTATAGTTAAGACGTTAACAAAGAGATTAATATACAATATTCATAAAAAAACGTTAAATAATTCCTTCTTTTTGTAAAAGCTATTAAGTTGTTTGATTCTTATGTAAAATGCAATTTCACTAAGAACTGTCTGTAGAAAACATGAATTTTATCAACTTTATAATGTAAAACAACTTTGATTTTTTGTTTTATAGAGTTGATTTTTTTACTTTGTAACTCTGATGGTGAGTATATGGCGCTCACTTCTTTCAAGAACGTCATAAATCAAAAATTGTCAATTTTCAGTTGTCAGTTGTTCAGTTGTGTTTTCGGAATGCCCAGAAAATGTACTATATCCCAGCAAAAGGGGCATATTTTTAACTTAAATATTTACCCGCTACAGGGCAGAAAGTGTTGTTTTTGCATTTTGAAGAAAATGTATTGTTTAATTATTTTTTTAAATATGCTAAATATTTTTCAAATGGAGAAAAAACCTTCAGATTTTACCTTAAACGATCTGTTGTGGAGTAAAAAGTTAAAAATAAATTAAAAATGTAAAAAAAAACTATATATGTACTTAGTTAATGTTTTATGTAAATTAGGTTATTTTATTAAATATACTAAATATTTGAAAATGGAGAAAAAACATTCATGTTTTACCTAAAAAGATCCGTTGCACAGTGAAAAGTTCAATAAGTGGCTTGATATTTATTTTTAATACATTGCATTATATTTTTTAACTTTAAAAACGTTCTCCTGAAAAATCAAGTTTTTTTATTTATGACGTTCTTGAAGAGAGTGAGCGATGTGTAACCCTGATGATGACAATGTTCTTGTCGAAACCGGTTGGAGAAAAATGTGCCAAAAAGTATCTGCAAAAAACATTCAAGAAATTGAATTTTATCAATTATTATTGTCACTTCTTAGTCTTAGAAATTAATATTATTAAAGAAAACCTTAATTGTTTTCCGACCATTATTATTATTATTATATTTCTATGTGCAATTTAAAAGGCTTTTATAATAATCCTTCGCTTTGATTATAGATTATTTATTATTTTAATATTAATTATTTTTACTACTTCTTTTTGGTATTACATGTTGTTTATTACATTGTTTAAAACTATTCTTGTACCGTCAGTAAATAAATCAATATTATGTGTTTGATACGCTGATTGCAGGCAAACAAAATTGACCCCTACGACCTGTGCAGAAAACTAGGGGACCTGTATTCCAACATGATATTCATAAACGGCTTCGTGCACAGCGACCCCCATCCCGGGAACATCCTGGTGAAGAAAGATCCGGGGGATAAGGACATAACCGTCTATCTACTTGACCACGGTTTGTATGCGGTTAGTTATCTTCTGGGAATATTATTCGTATAAATCGTGGAGTTTTATCCCGTAAAAGGGAGTGGTTAGCTTTCATCATAGCTATCTTATAGCCACTCTGAGTAATGATTTAATACTACTGAAGAATTAACCCATTTTCAACATTTTGAGTGTGCCCAAATACTTGTTCACAAATGAAAGGGTTTCTGCTCAGTAAAAAGTTCCCTTGTGAAGTTCTAGTGATTCAACCACAATGTTTCGAGTTTAATCAGTATATTTTGAGTGTGTCCAAATACTTGTTCACAAATCTTAACCATCTCCAATTATAGGAGTTAATTTTCATATTAATTTTTGACATCTCATCAAAAAATAAAATACCAATAGATGTCTCTAGTGAAGTTCTAGTGATTCAATAACAATGTTTCTGAATTGGTTCATATATATAGAACTTCCAAGAATTTGAGTAGTGTGGTTGTCAATAATGGGTAGAATTGGTGAATGTTACACGTGTGTAAAGCGATCACTTAAACCAGCCTTTGACGATTGTCAGCCCCGTAAGTGCCCAGTCTTCCATATTCTTCATCTTTGATGAGATGTCAAAAAATAATATTAATCAGTATATCTAGAAGTTCCAAGAATTTAAGTAGTGTGGTTGTCAATCATGGGTAGAATTGGTGAACGTTACACGTGTAAAGTGATCACTTAAACCAGCCTATGATGGTCCAACCTTCCATATTCTCTTCATCTATGTTGAGATGTCAAAAAATAATGTAACTAACACATTATTTGCGAGCGGTTTTTTCTTTGACCTCGGCCTTAGTTATACTCTGCCAATCTGCCTCCCATTCAATATTAATAAGTTTAGTTAGTTTTGTCCGCCTCCATGGTGTAATGGTTAGCGTGTTTAGCTACCGTACTGGAGGTCCCAGGTTCGATTCCCAGGGAAGAGGGGTGAAAATTAATATTTGTGATTTTACTCTATAATATTTATTTAATATTGCCCTAGTCTGTTTCTTGAAGCGCAGGAGTGATCACCTTCCCTTCATGTAAGTAATGATCAAGGATTACACTGCCTCAATACTAAGCAGTGCCCTATGCACCATTGGGTGCCGATAAGGGTTCATTTCGAACCCTTATCCGCACCCCAATGGTGCATAGGGCACTGCATCATACAAACGCAGTGTTATCTTGATCGTTTACACATGAAGGAAAGGTGATCAGTCCTCCGCTTCAGGTACTAGTCCAGGGTAAGATGGAATAAATAATAGAGTGAAAAATCACTTATATTTAATTGACCCCCCTGGGAATCGAACCCGGGACCTCCAGAACGGTAGCCGAGCGTGCTGACCATTACACTACAGAGGCCGATAAGGGTTAGAAAGAAGAATCAAAAGTTGTTTTGTTTCCAGACCCTGACGGATAACTTCCGCTACCACTACTCCCAGTTCTGGCTGTCCATTATCAACAAGGACCAGCCCGGGATGAAGCACCACGCCGAGCAGTTGGGCATCACGGGGAACATGTATGCGGCGCTCGCCTGCATCGTGTCTGGGAGGCTGTGGACCTCCATAGTGGAGGGAATCGGAAACGTCACACCTGGTGAAGAAGAGGTCAGTTCCACGTTCGTTCTATAGCCGATGTTCTGAGGAGCGGGAAATACGGATATTATATTTTGAATATTTAAAGCATTAACTTTGTGGATCATTGTAATATCTTCTCCACAAAATCTATTTTTCTATAGTAATTTTAAACTTATAATTGAATTAAAATGATATTACTATCGTGATTTTAAAACAAAGTTACATTTGAATTATAAAATGGAAAATCACAATGTTAGTGTTTCACATATCGCTCACTCCTTTCAAGAACGTCATAAATCAAAAATCGTCAATTTTCAGTTGTGCATGACGCTGGATGTTTTACCTTATGGATGACATATCGCTCACTCTTTTTAACAACGTCATTTATCAAAAATTGTCAATTTTCTTTTGTGCGTGTTTTCGGAATGCCCAGAATATGTACTATATCCCAGCAAAATCGGCATATTTTTAACTTAATATTTACCCGCTACAGGGCATAAAGTGTTGTTTTTGCATTTTGAAGAAGAGGTATTGTTTAATTATTTTTTGAAATATACTAAATATTTTTCAAATGGAGAAAAAACATTCAGGTTTTTCCTAAAAAGATCTGTTGCACAGTAAAAAGTTAAAAAAGTGGCTTGATATTTATTTTTAATACATTACATTATATTTTTAAACTTTAAAAAGGATCTACTGAAAAATCAAGTTTTTTTGATATATGACGTCGTTGAAAGGAGTGAGCGATATATAGTCATAAAATAAACCCTGAATAGGGCTACAGGTTGTTGCCGAAACTAGTCGGTTTTTAATAAAAATGTGTGTGGGTCAAAAAACAAAGTATTTTATTTCTCCAAAATACATATAATACGGATACATATTCATTAATGGGAGGAATGTCCCTCATTTAGTGTGGGTATGTCCAATTTTTTGAAAAGAAAGATTTAAATTGAAAACAGGATGTGCAAAAGAGGGTATGCAGTTGACAAAAATTGATTATAGATCGTAAAGATCTATCAGATTTAGTGGTGACTTATTTAGAAAATATGACAAGACGAATAACACAAAAAATTAACTATATAACAGATCTAGATCGATATAAGATATTGTATCCATTGTGTCTATTGTATTGTTGTATATTTCGTATTGTGTTTATGTAGATAAGGTGATAAGGAGAGTTTTATCTATATCACGCTGCTTCTCCGCAGGGGTAGGCAGAGAGAATCGAACGCCACACCACTCTGTCTTTGCAAACATTCTTCGCCTCTTCTACATTCATGCATCTCCTAATACATACTCGACGATTATTACGACTCCTGACCCGGCCGCTTTCAAGTATTTGACATACCTGATTGTGCCAAGTTTTCCTCGGTCTTCCTCTACCTCTTTTCCCAACTACATTCGCTTCATAAATTTGTTTAACCGTTGTTTCCTCACTCATACGTTCCACATGTCCAAACCATCTCAACACACTAATCTTAATTTTATCGATAATACTATGTATCCCAGCCTTGCATTCTTTCCTTATTTCATCATTCGAACATCTATCAAACATCGTTTTGCCACACATTCGTCTGAGGGATCGCATTTTGACTGCATTCAGTCTGCTTTCATCCTTCTTTTGCCAACTCCATGCTTCACTTCCATACATAAGGGTTGGACCAGAACTCCGTTGTGTACTGCCAGTTTAGCCTTCCTGATAGATTTTTATTTGCTAAAACTGATTTTAGTGCACCATTCACTCTGTTCCCAGCATTCACTCTCCTTTCTATGTCTTTATCAATCATTCCATCCCTAGAAAACATACAGGCAACACCTTGGCCATTCTCCAGCCCATGGGAACAAGAGGAAGGCGTTTTAATTTGTCGGCTCATCTTTTCCCCGCTCCAGACTTGACGGCCCGAGATTGATTGACGACGTTTTAATCCATAATTTTTTTTAATATCATTATCAGCAACATCTTATTATTATTATTATTATCCATGTCTTTATAAGGGCCCTTGAGGTAGTATTTTACGAAAATGGCGCCATACAAATTATCCAAATTATTATTATTATTACCCTATATTGTTTTATCTATGTATATTGTTACTAAAAATCTTATTTTTTCCCAGAGAGCCACGATAAAGAACCAGCTTCCCGCCGTGGTGGATCAAATAGCAGCCTGTCTCCAAAACATCGATCGCCAGGCCCTGCTCATCCTGAAGACCAACGATCACATCCGGGGCATCGAGTACGCGCTCCGGACCAGCCACATGATGTGCGGCTTCCGCGTCATGACCAAGTGTTGCCTCGTCTCCGTGTACAACCAGCGCCTCAACCAAACAAAGTCTGTAATAGAAATGCTGTACCTGAAAACAGCTAAAGCGTGGACACTCCTCAAGTTCTACATAATCGTGTCTTTTATTGACTTAAGAGCTAAATTCCAAAAACTCGCCGTATAATCGACTAGTCAAAGTGCCATATCAAGATTGATTTATTTAGCCATGTATATTTTAATATTTTTCCTTGCGTCAGTCTCAGTCAGTACCTAACAGCTACATTGTAGACTATATCGTAGTCATACAGGAAAAAGTGACCAAGTGCATTTTTTACAAAAACGTGATCAATTACTATTTGATATCTTACTAGCTTAATATGTATTGCCCTGAAAAATACCAAAGGATTTTAAACTTGGAAGTATAATATATTTACTTGTTAAAAATGACTAACTGCATTGAAGTTTATTTTCTTGCCAAGCAAAAGTGACTTAAATGGCCCTCCTGAACATTTTACGTTTTGGTAGTTGGTTACTTACCCCTGTACGACTATGATATACTCAATGAACAGCTTTTTTCATCTACCACTGATGAAATAAAATCATTTCATGATTTAGCATCAACTTTGTGGAATAACGTTATGATTTAACTATAAAAATTAAATTTCATTAATTGATTCGGCAGCCTATTCCATGGTAACTATACATTTTTAATTAAAGTTTTACTTAGCAAATACCACTATTTCTTAAAATCTATTGTGACATGTGTTTCGATGCATTCCGCAGTTTGGAAATGATACAGAGTTTCATTTTAATGACCTGATGAATTAGTGTTTTTTAAAAGTGGTATTACACAATGTGAACGATGAATGATAAGGAGAGTGTTATATTACCATACCACAATGTTGACAAGGCTTTTAATATACATAATATGTTACATGTTGTTTTATATTTGACGGTATTTTTTGTTGTGTTTTCAGTTTGCGAATTCCATGTTAAGTTTTTGTCTATTTGTATACCTAAGAATTAAGTGTTACCTTTGTTTTTTTTAAGATAGGAAGCGACACGAAGAGTAAAAATTATTATGATGAATTTTTGTATATCATTAATGTCTCAGTGAGATGAAGCGCCTGTTTTTTTATTTAAAAAAAGAGAAATATTTGTTTATTTTAAATTATTTACGAAAAAACTACAATTTTATACTATTTCTGTGAGCCTAAGCGTCTCATTATTAGAAATTGGGGTAGAGTGGGTTCGAGCCGAGAAACTCTGACTTAAGAGTCCGCGACACTAACCACAGAACCACAACCCGACAGGTTTTTAAACTAAGGGAAGATGAATGTGGGAGCATTCTAGGGCTTATGATCTGGCATTTGGCTGGCTTAAGTGATTACTTTATACACTTGCGTGATGTTCACCATTCTACCCATTATCGAACATCCATATTGCCTTGATTTTGACCTATAATGTATTTTAATATATCGCTCACTCCTTTCAACAATGTCATATATCAAAAAACTTGATTTTTCAGGAGATTGTTTTTAAAGTTTAAAAATACATGCAATAAACTTTATTAAAAATAAATATCAAGCCACTTATTGAACTTTTTACTGTGCAACAGATCTTTTTAGGTAAAACCTGAATGTTGTTTCTCCATTTGAATAATATTTAGTGTATTTAAAAAAAATAACTAAACAACACCTTTTCTTCAAAATGCAAAAACAACACTTTCTGCCCTGTAGCGGGTAAATGTTGACTTAAAAATATGCCGCTTTTGCTGGGATATAGTACGTTTTCTGGTCATTCCAAAAACATGCACAAGTGAAAATTAACAATTTTTGATATATGACGTTGTTGAAAAGAGTGAGCGATATGTCAGCCATAGGATAAAATATCCAGTGTCTGATAGAATAAATTAATTTAAAATTATTAATTCTCATGTTGAAATTCGTATTTTCTGAGGCTTTAGTGATTATTTAGATTGGTATAAATTAGTTTTATTTCTTTTCACAGTTTAGATATATATATTTATCTTTTTCATAGACTGTCTTCCGTGTGTTTCCTTAGATTACTACAGTATCATTAACAAAGCTTATGATTGTAATATGTGAAAATCACAAAGATCATTCATGTATGTGGATTAAAAATAAGATTCAGAAGGAGTATACTGTTGTCCGCCTCCGTGGTGTAATGGTCAGCGTGTTTAGCTACCGTGCTGGAAGTCCCGGGTTCGATTCCCGGGGGGGTGAAAATAAATATTAATGATTTTACACTGTAATATTTATTTAATATTACCCTGGATTGATTTAATATTATCCTGAAGCGCAAGAGTGATCACCTTGCCTTCATGTGAGTAATGATCAAGATAACACTGCGTCAATTCGATGCAGTGCCCTATGCACCATTGGGTGCGGATAAGGGCTAAAGTAAAAAGTAATATTAGATTGGAAGCAATGCCAATGCTGATTTTCAGAATTCCGCGAAAATCTAGGTCAAATTCCCCAAACTGGGGAAAAACAATGTTCCGATTCCCCAAACATTTATCCCAAGGAAAACGAGTTTTCATAAAAAATCGACTACTTATTTTTTTATTTTAATTATTAACGCCCCAATTGGGCTTGTATGCTTATAAGCGTCTACCGCTCTCTATGTAAAAGACGCTTTAAAGCGTTTCCCGCAAACAATGCATTGACTAGTAAAAATACTGCCAGCATTGAAAGTACTCTAAGCAAAGAGACATAATCAATACTATGCTGCAAATCAAACTGGTTTAGATCATTTTGCTTGTCTCTGACAGTCGTTAGAGGTAAAAAAATCACGGTCAATCAAAAATCGAGAGCGGGAGACGCTAAGCTTTCTATTTGCTTACTTTTGGTAGAGCGTGAGATGCCAAAAAACATTGTACGGATCGGAATTGGGTTTGCGGTTAGTACTTGTGATTAGTTTACGACCCTAATTATCTTACTAATTAGGGTCGGAACTGATGAATAAACCACCCGACAACAATGTGTCAACTTTTGATGGAACATAACCTTGTCACACGGAAGAACTTTTGAAAAAGAAAAATTAAATATATTATTCTAAGCAAAAAACTTATAAACAATTCAAAGATTTATACCAAAATTATACATACCACGTTGATAATTGTCCACCAAATATATGATAATTATATTTATGTACTACTTATCTTAACTATGTATAAAATTAGCCTATTTTTATATTATGTAATAAATGTTTCTATTTTTTAAACGTTTATTGTTTTATTCAACTGACAATCCTGTACCTATTAGAGATGCATGCCAACTGTCACGCAAAGTAATTTTTTTTTTAAATTAAAACCCTTATCCGCACCCCAATGGTGCTAGGGCACTGTGTCATATAAACGCAGTGTTATCTTGATCGTTTACACATGAAGGAAAGGTGATCAGCCCTCCGCTTCAGGTACCAGTCCATGGTAATATTGAATAAATATTACAGTGAAAAAATCACTTATATTTATTTTACCCCCCTTGGATATCGAACCCGGGACCTCCAGAACGGTAGCCGAGCGTGCTGAAATAAAAATTTTAAAGTAAAAATTTAAAAGTAAAAATAAAAAAAATAATAATAATTCAAAGTAAAAATTTTAAATCTTAAAAGTTTCAAATCACGCAAAGTAATGTAAACTAATTTTTAGAGTCTACTTAATTGTATTTTATTATTAAAAACACATTAAAATAATAAAATACTTAGTAATTCTAATTAGTGTTTGATTTTAACCTGTCCGGGAGTATGGCCGTACATGTACGGCCATACCAAACTTTTCTCAAAGGAGTTTGGACGTACATGTACGGCCGATACAAAATATGATTTATGACACGATTTATATCAAAACATGTTAAAAACATGATTTATCGATATTTCGATAATTTTGATATAAATCATGTTTACTGGGGTAAATATCTTTGTTTATTCAAGAAAACATGTTGCTTATAGCATCGACTATAACATAAAAATTTAAAAGTAAAAAAAAAAACAAAAACAAATTCACTCCTCAGATACAGTTTTGTCCGGAGAAACTCACACCCAGACAGGTTAATATATAAATTAAAATAAAGTTCTACAAATTAAACGCTGCATGAATAATGTGGAAACTATACGTGTATTTTGAATAAAAAGTAACATCAAAGTGTTCATTCACATTCTCAATAGATGTCTCTATAACTAACTAATTAACTATTGCACCATTTACGACAGAGGTAGGCGGAGAGAATAGAATGCCACACCACTCTTGTTTTTGTAAACATTCATTGCTTCTACCAGATGCATGCAACGCCTCCTTTAAAATTTTGGCACAACGTTGCATTCGAAAAGACATGTCGCTCACTCCTTTCAACAACATCATATATCAAAAATCGTCAAGTTTCAGTTGCGCATGTTTTGGGATCCCCAGAAAATGTACTATATCCCAGCCAAAGCGGCATATTTTTAACTTAATATTTACCCGCTACAGGGCAGAAAGTGTTGTTTTTGCATTTTGAAGAAAAGGTATTGTTTAATTATTTTTTTAAATATGTATGTCAAATATTTTTCAAATGGAGAAAAAACATTCAGGTTTTATCTAAAAAGATCCGTTGCACAGTAGAAAGTTCAATAAGTGGCTTGATATTTATTTTTAATACATTTCATTATATTTTAAGACTTTAAAAACGATCTCCTGAAAAATCAAGTTTTTTGACATATGACGTTGTTGAAAGGAGTGAGCGATGTGTTTTTATATACAGATATAAATATATTTAACATATTTTATATCGCAATGGCAGTGACATCTGTTAAGATTAACAGCGATGCAAGCAATTCACAACATTGTGACGGATAGGGTACCTTTTGACAGTGCTGTCACTTCCGTTGCGTTGTTTCAGATATTTGATATTTTAATTAGTTAACAAGCATTGTGAAATTATATAAGAAATGTGTGTTTTTTTTATTATTCCTTTTCCATTTAACCAGACTGAGCCACAGCAATGCGTGGCCGAAAACAGCGAATAATTAAAAAATAAAACAAAATAATTTGTAAGGAATATATTTATTTTTAAAGGAAGAGTAATTTGTATTTCTGTTTCACGATCCAGTTTGTACATTCTCACATCATGTCAAAGTCATCTCTCTGTAAAAAAAAAAGAAAGAAAAAAACATGTGAAAAAGAAAAAGAAAAAAAATGAGTTATGAAAAAAAATTCAAATCATTATTTTGGCGTATAATTAAGAGCACAAAAATAAATAAACCGTTTGCACTAAAAAAAACTTTGAACCATTCTTTTTTATATTGATATCTTGACATGGATGAAGAAGAATATGGAAGTCTGGGTATTTACAGGGCTTACGAACTGTCATAAGCAGTTGAAGGATAAATACAACTTAAGAAATTTGAGTAGTGTGGTTTTCAATTATGGTAAGAATGGTGAATGCTACGGGAATTTGACAGGTTTAAGCCCTGTAAATAGACCCCATAGACTTCCATATTCTTCTTCATCTACGTTGAGATAAAAATAAAAATATATTATTCTCAATATTATTAATATTTAAAGCATTTACTTTGTGGCTATGCACTAATGCATGTTTTACCTCGGCTCGTAACGCATGTCTGTGCTGAAACCTTTAGTGCATGTTGGTCTTCGGGTCGACCAAAAATCGCATGTGTTAGACATATTGTGTAGTTTTGAGTGTGTAAATGGTGCTATGGTGGTGAAGGGTAGTATTGTTTGCATGCTGTGGTAGTGATTGTCCTGACAAAGAGACGGGTATGTCTCGAAACCGGTAGACATAAAAATCTCGGTGAGTGGTTATATACTAACATTATTAACATTTTTATAAAAAAAAATATATACATATATTTTTTCAACTCCTAAGTGGAGAAACCCAGATTTGTGAACAAGGATTTGGACACACTCAAAATTATGTGAATGCAATTAATACTTTTTCTGTTCGTTTAAGTTTTGAAGATATGGGCAGAAAAAGCTTGAAAAAAAAACTATACCATGACGTCTGCCCTTGTGACATTTAAAACATCCTCATTTTTATGGTATTTTCTCCGCGTTAAATTCGTTAACAAAATAAGCAAGTAACCACCCCAAGAAAACAGCTATTAAAATAGCAACCTTAGTAAGATTGTGATATGTGGAGGTCCTCACCATAACATTATGGTAGGGACTGACCGGAGCGATTTCGTCGTAACGTAACACGTTACGATGCGAGCATTCAGGCAGTCAGTACAGTGAGCCGAGCGCTCCATCCATAGTTTCAGATGCTCGCTGATGCTCGCCGCGAGCGATGTTACGACGTTATGTTACGGCGAAATGCTCCGGTCAGTCCCTACCTTTACATTTCCAATATTGCACAAGAAAATCCTTTAAATGCAAATTTGTTCTGTTTACTGTATTCTATAGAAATTGTAATTAACGTGACCAATCTTGTGCTAAACCAACATGAAATCATATTATTTTTTGACATCTCATCAAAGACAAAGAAGAATATGGAAGTCTGGGCATTTACAGGGCTGACGACCGTCATAGTGATTACTTTACACATGTGTAACATTCACCAATTCTACCCATTATTGACAACCACACTACTCAAATTCATGGAAGTTCTAATTATATGAACCAATTTTTAAACATTGTTCTTGAATCACTAGAACTTTACTAGAGACATCTATTGGCGAGATGAAAATAAGCTTTTTATTGAGCAGAAACTCTTTTATTAGTATGTGAGACCCGAATCCTGGATTATAATCACACACATGAGAAACGCCAACACAACACATGAGAAAACAAAACACACTTGAAAAAATGGAAATAATTCCTGTAATTGGAGATAATCCAGATTTTGTGAACAAGTATTTGGACACACTCAAAATGTTGTCAATATGAAATCATTAAATCGCACCAAAACGTTAAAATTTTACAAGCTAGAATTTCCGATTACTTAAAATCATCTATAATGGAAATGTAACGTTTTGGTGAGGACCTTCACATATATATTGTGGGCTTAAACTCACCGCATCATTGTATTCCATGATATGTCTCTTGACGGCGGAATTGTCCACCCAGGTGACGAAGTCTTCCAGTGACCGAGTGACGAGGAAAGCTGGATCCTTGACCAGCTCTGGTCCGACGCGAACATGTCCCTGTTGTATTAGTTTAGTAGCACTCTTCACCGACTCCGACATTTTATCTGAAAGGAAAGAATATAATTACCATAAGTTTAGATTATTTTTGACTGCTTGTATCACAAAATTGCGGCAGCACATTTCTTACTTATTTTTTTAATATTTTTTTATTTATTTATTTCAAAACATATTACATAATAATAATAAAACCCTTATCCGCACCACAATGGTGCATAGGGCACTGCTTCATATAAACGCAGTGTTATCTTGATCGTTTACACATGAAGGAAAGGTGATCAGCCCTCCGCTTCAGGTACCAGTCCAGGGTAATATGGAATAAATAATAGAGTGAAAAATCACTTATATTTAATTGACCCCCCTGGGAATCGAACCCGGGACCTCCAGAACGGTAGTCGAGCGTGCTGACCATTACACTACGGAGGCGGACAAAATATTACATACATTAGTCATATATACATGTAATATTCCCGATGAGTAATTTCTATTTCTCATTTTGGGACATGGAATTAAAGTTAACAAGACTGGAACACAAAAAATGAAGTTACAAAAAAGATTTTACAAAACTAATACATGGCAAAATATAAAAACAATAAACAGGTATATTAAGAGGGACAAGAAGCATACTCAAAAGAAATAAATGAGAAAAACATAAGGTAAGAAGCATATTTAAAATAAACAAAAGAGAAAATATAAAAAATGAGAAAATATAACACATGAGAAAAAACTTCAAAAACGGTTGTACGAGACGTCTTCGTCCACACAACTGTTTAAAGCTGCACAGATCACAAATCCAGATTTGTGAACTGTACTTGGACACACTCACAATGTTGTAACGATTTATATAATTGTTTATGCCTGATGTCGCAAAAATGGCAGTAAGTAGAATCAAAATTTTATAATAAAATTTTCTTGCAAAAGGCGTATAAAATATCATCTAACTAATCATTTTGGATTTTCTTAAAAATCCCATCGAAAACTGTTGCCTTTAAGATGTTCCTTCATACACTAATTAACTTCAGCAACAACATATCGCTCACTCCTTTCAAGAACGTCATAAATAAAAATACTTGATTTTTCAGGAGAACGTTTTTAAAGTTTAAGAATATAATACAATGTATTAAAAATAAGTATTAAGCCACTTATTGAACTTTTTACTGCGCAGCAGATCTTTTTAGGTAAAACCTGAAGGTTTTTTCTCCATTTGAAAAATATTTAGTATATTTAAAAAAATAATTAAACAATACCTTTTCTTCAAAATGCAAAAACAACATTTTCTGCCCTGTAGCGGGTAAATATTAAGTTTAAAATATGCCACTTTTGCTGGTATAAAGTACATTTTCTGGGCATTCCGAAAACATGCACAACTCAAAATTCACGATTTTTGATTTATGACGTTCTTGAAAGGAGTGAGCGATATATCAAGCCAAAAAACCCTTAATCTTTTGTTTCATTATATCTTCGTAAAGGTGGAGACTGACCGGAGAATTTCGTATGTCGTAACATCGCTCGCGGCGAGCATCCGTAACTATGGATGGAGCGCTCGGCTCGGTGTACTGACTGCCTGAATGCTCGCGTCGTAACGTGTTACGTTACGACGAAATGCTCCGGTCAGTCTCCACCTTAAGGTTAAATCAATATTTAGACATAAAAATCTCGGTGAGTAGCTATGAATTAATATTACTAACGTTTTTGTATAAAAATATAAAAGTAAAAATGACTACCCACAAAGTAACCTTGAGTTCCTTCAGGACATTCGCTTGGAGGGTTTGTCCTTCCCGCTGAATGTCCAGCACCTCTTATCGATGAACTCTCATAAAGTCAATAGTGCGTTCATAAAGCATTTTAAAAAGTATGGCAAAAACGTTTAAGTAACTTCAAGTAAAATCATTTAAAAAAATGTTTAACCTTTTAACCGCGTCAACTTTGTACCTGAGAGACGCCCGTACGCGGCGGTATTTCACCGTTTTTAAAATGATTATTTTCATCATGTATTTAGTTAAGAAACTATTTATTTTCCTAAACAAAAACGTTCAATGGGATTCATTGTGCCTTTTGGTACTCTATAATACACTTGTGTCACATTATTCTTGAAATATATCGTAATATAAACAAATAAGATCGTAACATAAATAAATCAAAGCAGCATCGTGTGTCACTCTTACCCACTGGCGATGCGTAGCGTCGAGAGTGAGACAGATATAGGGCACGATAATGGTGCGGACTAATTACCGACCGCAAGAAAAATGACGGATCTGTTCTTTTATTTATCCTTGTGATGTTACAAATTTTTAGTCAGATATTTCAACAGATGTCATAAGGCCAAGGATTGACGTATTATTTTATCCAAAGTTCCACACCATGAAAAAATCCCTCCAAGTTGAACTGAGGTTCGAAACTTGGAGTAAAGTAAAAACACAAATGGTTATGTCAGCCGCGTACAGGGAATGTTTTGTGAAAACACATACGGTTATGCGAGCCGCGTGGATCCGTTTAAATATTAATAATATTGAGAATATATAAATAAAATATTCTAGTTGGCATTACTTTTGTACATTATAATGGGGAGTCTTCTTCTGCAGAATGACGTGGCGGTCACTCCGTCGGCGAGACTCAGGTCCCATCTCGTGGCTATCAAGCCCATGGTGTATAATTTCTCCAGCAACTGTGCGCTGCACTGTGTCCGGAAGGGGTGCTTTGCGTCGATATCCTTAATTTTCCTCGCTAACTCTCGAATCTCTCTGGACATTTTATTATATCTAGAAATATGCGGAGAATAAATAAAAGCTGTTAAAAGAATAGACATTTTATCAAATGTAGAAATAAAGAGAGAATAAATAAAAGCTATAAAATGAAAAAAATATATGAAAATAGTAATCAAGAAAAATAAATATAATAATGTAGAAAAAATGAGAGAAGAACTCGACTGGTTATCTATCTATAAAAAAGAGACTAAAATTAAATTTGCTAATCTTTATTTTTAAATTTTTAACCTCTAAGCTGCTCGATTTCCAGTGTCAAACATTCCGTCCCGTGCTGGATTTTTTACATTACAATATTTTTGACAAAAAAAAGGATATTTTTGCCTATTTTTTGTAGTGAAACTTTCGGATATCCATCATAGATGTTTACAGTACACAATGCACTTTACTTATTATGTTTTTATGGTGTATTTACACAAAAATATTAACTTTTATGGACTCGCGGCCCAAAGTATGGCGGCTGTATAGAAAACGCGGCTGTCGTATCTGCGGAGCACGAGCCGACCAGAAGTATTCACGATAAAGTTGACACTAAATTTAAATAATTTTGATATTTTATGACAATAAATCAAAGAGAACTGATTCATCCATGCCTCGAACCAAATTTAAGTGCAAAAAATTATCCATAGGTGTTGATATAAGTACGTAAAGTTGAAAAACGACTATGCATGCGATCCGCAGTAAACGGTACTTCTATAAAAAACGACAATAGATGCGATCCGCAGCTTACGGGTTAAACAATAAATTACCCAAATATTTTAAGGATAAAATAGTGTTAAACAAAATTTTTCATGAACATATTACTAGAAATAAGGATAAAATAAGACTGCCATTGTTGAAAAAAAACCGAGTCACAAAATTATTTAATTAATTGGATTTGAAAATGTATGATGAGATGCCTGAATGTATGAAGAATTGAAAGAGTCTGATGTATGGATGTGAAGGAGGCGAGGAGTGTATGTCAGGACAGAAGAGTGTAGCATTCCATCCTCTCTGCCTACCCTTGCGGAGAAACGGCGTGATGATAGTAAGTAGTATTAAATAAATATAAACCTAATAGCACGTATTGTATGGAAGTTGAAGGAGCTATGAGTGGGTCATGACAAATAAGGTAATTATTTATTTATTTATTTAAACTTCATGTACAGAAAATAAATAAGTACATTGGCGGGCTTATTGCTAAAAAGCAATATCTTCCAACCAACCAAAAACAGACTAGTGATATTGATCAAAACGTTTGATACCATATATAGCTGTTTGCAATCAGGTGGTAGATAGAACTTGAACATTTAAAAAAAATTGATGATATTAATGAAGGTTAAGGAAAAAGGTAGTTTAGGGCAGGTATAATTTCAACTTACTTCGTGTAATCCTCGCGTTTCTGTATGCAGAATTTTCTCATAACCTGTACTTCATGCAAATTATTATCCACCTTCCATGATATAAAGTCAACTTTCTTCAAAAGCTTTTGTTCGTGAAACTTTAATTTTCTAACCATTTTATTTAATTGTAGCTCACAGATTTAAATCGTAATATGTTAATTTTTATAAAAGCAATCAAAACAGCAAAACACGAGCACTTTTGACATAACACAATTTGACACTTCGAACTACCATAGAAACGTAATAGACAGAATATTAATTCACACAACACGTGTTTTACTTTAGTTCGTACCATAAACAAATGTTCTTACTGATGGCGAAACTTACGAGACTGGTAGGTACCTAGTTTTGTTTTCAACATAAATACTCCTCTTTTTATTTCCTTCTGAAGGTCGATAATTTATTCATAGGTAAAAAGATTGAATTTCTAAAATGAAAACAAAATCAATTTTCATCTTTCTAGGCCTGAAAAACCGATAAACAAGAATAAAGATCCGTTTTCCCTTGACACGATAAGGTATGCCAAATACTTGAAAGCGGTCAAGTAAGGAGTCAAAATAATCAATGGGTATGTATGAGGAGATGCATGAACGTGGAAGAGGCAAAGAATGTTTGGAAAGACAAAGGGTGTGGCATTCTATTATCTCTGCCTACCCCTGCGGAAAAGCAGCGTGATGGTTAGTTAGTTAGTTAAGATCCGTTTTATCAATTTTATATGTTTGCAATAGTCATGAGCTGTTTTCTTTTTGGACAAAAAATTATTTGTTGTTCAGTGAAAAATTCGAAGGACTAACAGACGATTTCTTATAATAAAACCTTTATTTTTGTTAGATTTAAGCAATGAAAACATTGTATACCGCCATCTGTGGGCGTCGGATGTAAGCAAGCAGAGGTGCGCAAGAGAGCGGCGCAGAGCGAATAAGAGGATCTACGACAGTGGTCGGTCGATTAGAAAAACACGTATATTGTTATTAAATAAACTCAATTAAAAGTTAATCTTTGTTCTCTTTGCATCCTTCCCTATTCCCGTCAACAATTTTCAATTATGCATTTTGAAAGAAAAATATAAATGAGATGTAGTACACTTCGTATTTCCAATAAAATAATGTTTCAAATAATAAAGCATTCGAATTAAAAACTAAGATATAAAAAAGGAATGTAAGGATGAACTAGGAATAATTGAAAGGATTAGGAGTTCTCTAAGGTGGTATGGACATGTGGAGCGAATGGATAACGAGAGAATGACTAAGAAAATATACTCTCTGACTGCTCCTGCGGAAAAATAGCGTGATGGTAGTAGTAGTACGTGTTTCAATAGATAAGTACGTTTGTGAACGACATAGGAAAATTATTGAAAGCAATATTGAGATTTTTAAACTTCCATAGATTTATAAAAATAAATCTTTTGTAAAAACATTTGTGTTTGTGGTCAAAAGCAAAGCAAAAATTTGCAAATACCGTCTTGTCTTGTGTTGCCGGCGTTGCCGCGTTTTCTCCTTTTCCGCTCTGCCATGCGGCTCGTGCAATTTTGTTTTATTAATCTTTTTCTCATCACAAGTGGAATTCTAAACTAAGACCCCTTTATTCTTTTCCGCGATTCTTTTATAACGATACAAGATGCCGTCACACTTTTCTTGCGGCGTAGATTACAGCCATGTTCGCGATTTACAAGAGTCCCTCGACACCGCCGCGAATTGGAAGTACCATTTTGCATGCATGCCGATCGTCCATCCCCGGCTTCGGCGTGAATTTAAAGCCGGGAAAGCGATGCAGACGATGTTTTCTCGGACTGACATGCTTCTCGGCCCTATGGACTGGAACGTGAAGATAGTGGGGAAGGTTTCACCTTACCTGGATGTGGACTGCATGATTCCTAGTATCAGGCAACAACACGAGGACTGCCTGGTGGAAGAACTGAATCACACCAGATGCCTGGGACTCTCCGCAGTCATGGTGACTTTGAAAGGACCCAACAACAACAACCTCGCTAGGATCATTCATAATTTGTACACTGCAAAGTGAGTTCCTCCGTTCCTTACATATTTTATTTTTATTTATTTATTTAATATAGTTACATTTTCAAGTACAACATAATACAATTTCTAAACGTTTATACATACGGACAACTTATAGTTTTAGATCCGCTGTGCCTCTCCAAAAAAGAGACTTAGTTCTTGTGCTTGGAGAGGGACTTAGACTCATGGTTTAATGTTTTATATAATTAATAGTATAATAGTTTTTTTTTCAAGATTTATATTTAATGGGCATTAATTTTTTCTCAAGATATTTTATATCTTCTATTTTTTAAATTTCTTTAGGGAGTTTATTGAAATATTTAATTCCCAAATATTTGAAGTTTTGTTGAAATTCTTTTGTATTACATTTTGGAGTTGAAAAATCATTGAAAAAGAATCTCGAAGATAATTTTTTTTTAATTCAAATATTTGTCACCCTTTAGTAATTGAAAAATTGCGGTTTTTTTAAAAATGGTTTCTATGTTTGGGACTTGAAATTTTGTAAATTCGCATATTCGAATAAAATTTGAAACATTTCAAATATAAAATTTTCTTAGTCAGAGGAAAAATCTTGTGTGTTTTTAACATAGAAATTTTTTTCTTTGTGTTTGTCAGGAAAATTTAACTGAGAAATGAGAAATTTAGTTTTGTCCATAAGGGTGAAGACTGACCGGAGCATTTCGTCGTAACGTAACATGTTACGATACGAGCATTCAGGCAGTCAGTACAGAGAGCTGAGCTGCTTGCCGCTCATCCCGAATGCTCCATCCGAAGTCGGATGATATTTTAGGTCAGTACCAGGGTTGCCAATCTGTGAGAAATCTTTTTTTTCTTCGTCTGGAGTAAGCTGTAATTTATTAAAATCACAGAACCAAGAATCATGTCTTCG
Source organism: Brachycentrus maculatus (assembly GCF_059751285.1). Classification (NCBI taxonomy): domain Eukaryota; kingdom Metazoa; phylum Arthropoda; class Insecta; order Trichoptera; family Brachycentridae; genus Brachycentrus; species Brachycentrus maculatus. The sequence goes on from NW_028280953.1 coordinate 1,383,769, forward strand.
TCTTCCGACATTTTAACTACGAATGCAATGTTGCAAAGATTCATACAGATTTTGGGTTATTTATTTATTTATTTGTTGGAAATCAACAGCCATTAACAAAAATAATATAAATATACAATATAAGGAGCCGATAATGAGACCAATTACTGATTTCGCATTTTATACAAAACTAACTAACTAACTAACCATCACGCCGCTTCTCCGCAGGGGTAGGCAGAGAGAATCGAACGCCACACCACTCTGTCTTTGCAAACATTCTTTGCCTCTTCTACATTCATGCATCTCCTCATACATACCCGACGATTATTACGACTCCTGACCCGGCCGCTTTCAAGTATTTGACATACCTGATTGTGCCAAGTTTTCCTCGGTCGTCCTCTGCTTCTTTTTCCAACTACATTCGCCCCATAAATTTGTTTAACCGTTCTTTCTTCACTCATACGCTCCACATGTCCAAACCATCTCAACACACCTTTCTTAATTTTATCGATAATGCTTATCTCAGCCTTACATTCTTTCCTTATTTCATCATTCGAACATCTATCAAACATCGTTTTGCCACACATTCGTCTGAGGGATCGCATTTCGACTGCATTCAGTCTGCTTTCATCCTTCTTTTGCCAACTCCATGATTCACTTCCATACATAAGGGTTGGAACCAGAACTCCATTGTGTACTGCCAATAAGGGTTGGAACCAGAACTCCATTTTATACAACAATATATAATATATATCGCTCACTTTTCCAAGAACGTCATAAATCAATAAACTTGATTTTTCAGGAGAACGTTTTCAAAATTTAAAAATATAACACAATGTATTAAAAATAAATATCAAGACACTTATTGAACTTTTTACACTGCAACAGATCTTTTTAGGTAAAACCTGAAGGTTTTGTCTCCATTTGAAAAATATTTAGTATATTAAAAAAAAAAATTAAACAATACCTTTTCTTCAAAATGCAAAAACAACATTTTCTGCCCTGTAGCGGGTAAATATTAAGTTAAAAATATGCCTCTTTTGCTGGGATATAGTACATTTTCTAGGCATTCTGAAAACATGGATAACTGAAAATTGACGATTTTTGATTTATGACGTTCTTGAAAGGAGTGAGCGATATAACAACAAGAAAGAGTGAAAATACTATTAAGCTCAAAATAAAATGTGTTTGCCTGATGTGGCGTGTGGTGTGTTGTATTAGTGTAATAATAAATAATAAAATTGGATAACTTATATAGCGCCATTTTCGTAAAAAAAATACCTCAAGGGCGCTTCACTGTGAATGAATTGGGGAAAATATTATGGTGGAAATGATTTAGCAAACAAATGTGTTTTTAGTCTTTTTCTAAAGATCATCTCACTCTCACTATTTCTAACCATTGGTGGAAGAGCATTCCACGCCGTCGGTCCCGCAACAGCAAAGGCACGCTCGCCAAATTTAGTGCGTTGGTTGCGAGCTGGTAAGATCACTTTGCCCATTGCAGATGTTGTAGCCGATGGAAGCGTGAGACGTCTATCAACCAATTCATCTGGAATACACAGCTCCTTAAGATACTCTGGAGCCATATTGTGTATCGATTTATACATGAGTAGGCAGAGTTTATACTCGACCCTTTCGGGAAAGCGTAACCAGTGGAGTTTGTGAAGTAGTGGGGTGATGTGACTGAATTTAGAAATTCCAAAAATTAGTCCCGCTGCTGCGTTTAACACTGATTGCAGTCGAGTCATTTTATTGTTTGGTAGACCCGTGTATATACCCTTACAATAATCTACTCTCGATATTACAAACGCATTTATTAATTGACGGGCAGCATCAACTGGCAGATTCTTGCGAATGCTTTTAATTTGCCTTAGCTGATAAAAACATGTACTTGTTGTTTTGCTAATTTGAGTCTCAAGGGAGAGATCAGAATCTAAGAACACGCCGAGCAGTTTGACGGCCGGTGTAGTTACTATTAAGCTCAAAATAAAATGTGTTTGCCTGAAGTGGCGTGTGGCGTGGTGTGTTGTATTAGTGTATTTTGTGTTACGAGTATAGAGTGTGCAAGGCCTAGAGTTATAGTCGTGAAATATCCCTAAGCAGAGTTCCGAACATGCTTCGCACATTGAACCCTATACTGAATCCAATGCTCAAAACGTAACCAAGAACTCAGCCCAGATCCTCTCCACGACCGCAACCCGCAGCCTAAGTGTGTAAAGATGCATCTTGCTCAGTTAGCACTCTTATAATATTTTGATTGAATTTATTTTTTGTGGTAGTAAAAAAAAATTTTGATTGAACCTGTGGTTATAAGAGTGGTTATTGATTCTATACAAATTATATTCTATATAACTATTCTATATAAATCTATGTCCGCCTCCGTAGTGTAATGGTCAGCACGCTCGGCTACCGTTCTGGAGGTCCCGGGTTCGATTCCCAGGGGGGGTAAGAATAAATATGAGTGATTTTTTCACTGTAATATTTATTCAATATTACCATGGACTGGTACCTGAAGCGGAGGGCTGATCACCTTTCCTTCATGTGTAAACGATCAAGATAACACTGCGTTTATATGACGCAGTGCCCTATGCACCATTGGGGTGCGGATAAGGGTTTTATTATTATTTTATTATATAAATCTATACAAATTATATTCTATATAAATCAGACTCGACTGCAATCAGTGTTAAACGCAGCAGCGAGACTAATTTTTGGAATTTCTAAATTCAGTCACATCACCCCACTACTTCACAAACTCCACTGGTTACGCTTTCCCGAAAGGGTTGAGTATAAACTCTGCCTACTCATGTATAAATCAATACACAATATGGCTCCAGAGTATCTTAAGGAGCTGTGTATTCCAGATGAATTGGTTGATAGACGTCTCACGCTTCGATCGGCCACAACATCTGCAATGGGCAAAGTGATCTTACCAGCTCGCAACCAACGCACTAAATTTGGCGAGCGTGCCTTTGCTGTTGCAGGACCGACGGCGTGGAATGCTCTTCCACCAATGGTTAGAAATAGTGAGAGTGAGATGATCTTTAGAAAAAGACTAAAAACACATTTGTTTGCTAAATCATTTCCACCCTAATATTTTCCCCAATTTATTCATAGTGAAGCGCCCTTGAGGTATTTTTTTACGAAAATGGCGCTATATAAGTTATCCAAATTTATTATTATTATTATTAAATTAAATGCAGATTTCTAGACTGTAATTCAGATTTTTTGATGTCGCTATGGCAACACTGAGCACAAGGCCACAAACGAGCACTAATAGCGGTCAGTCAGCAATGCCACAACGTCATAATGTAACATGCTCGCCGCGAGTGATGTTACGACGAAAAGCTCTGGTCAGTTGCCACCCGAATTTTAACCTGCCTAGTGGGGTTATCAATTTTCTTATCTTTTTCTGTTATAGTGAAGCTGGTAACGTTAAAGAAAGTGTATTTGGCACTCTTCCAATTTAATTTATCGTCCATTTTAGTTTAAAGATGCCTGTAAACGGATGTTAATAAAAGTGACAAACAGTTTAACTTTATTTTTAGAGATATATCAACAGAAGAGAATGTAAAATTTCATCAATTGATTCGGCAGTCGCTCTGTGGTAAAACCTATCCATTTTTAATTAAAAAATTTACTTATTAAATACCACTATTTCTTAAAATCTACTGTGACACGTGTTTCGATGCATTCCGCATCATTTTCAAACACCGTACGGTGTTTGAAAAAAATGCGGAATCCGTCGTAGATTTTAAGAAATAGTGGTATTTAGGTACTAAGTCTATTATTGTCACCTATTTTAGTTAGTTTAGTATACAAACCACATTATAGTAATAATCAATTTGGATAATTTATATACCGCCATTTTTGTAAAATATTACCCCAAGGCCGCTTTCTAGTTCTTCATCCCATCTATTGAAATATTTATCAAGCAATAGCACCAGAACCTTTATTATATAGGTGAGATATATCGCTCACTCCTTTCAAGTACGTCATAAATTAAAAAACTTGATTTTTCAGGAGAACGCTTTTAAAGTTTTAAAATATAATACAATGTATTATATTTTAAAACTTATGTATAAATATCAAGCCACTTATTGAACTTTTTACTGTGCAACAGATCTTTTTAGGTAAAACCTGTAGGTTTTTTCTCCATTTGAAAAATATTAAGTATTTAAAAAAAAATAATTAAGCAATACCTTTTTGTCTAAATAAATAAAACAAAAATAGAATCTTTTAGGAAATGCCTGAATTATTTGTTTTTGAGTATGACACTATTTCCTTAATCAGTATTTTTCATTGTACATTGTTCCAGTCCGTCCAATTCTCTGATGTGGGTACAGCTGCCGATGACAGATCCGGCGGAGTCAGCCTTCAACCGTAGCGGGGTCGTCCCTTCCGAGGAGGGGTCCTGGGGCTGGTGGCGCGACCTGCACCGCCTGCTGAGCTGGGACCGGCGCGTGGGCGTGGCGCTGCGCCTGCCCGCCGACCTGCCCGCCGACGAGGACCTGGAGCGCTGGCTCGGCGAGCCCGTCAAGTGCCTGGTGCTGCCCACCAGCGTCTTCATCACCAACAAGAAGGGGTAGGTGTTCAGCATGGTTTGTGGTAGCTGCAGAGCCACCATTTGCTGGCGAGCCACCAATATTGCAGTCCCATCATTAGCTGGAGAGCTTAGGATATTGGAGTGCCATTGTTAGCTGGCGAGCCACCACTTTTGGAGTGCCATCGTTCGCTGGCGAGCCACCACTTTTAGAATCCTATCATTAGCTGGCGAGCCACCAATATTGGAGTGCCATCATTAGCTGGCGAGCCACCACTTTTAGAGTGCAATCAGCTGGCGAGCCACCAATATTAGATTGCCATCGTTCGCTGGCGAGCCACCACTTTTAGAATCCTATCATTAGCTGGCGAGCCACCAATATTGGAGTGCCATCATTAGCTGGCGAGCCACCACTTTTGGAGTGCAATCAGCTGGCGAGCCACCAATATTAGAGTGCCATCGTTAGCTGGCGAGCCACCACTTTTAGAATCCTATCATTAGCTGGCGAGCCACCAGCATTGGAGTGCCATCGTTAGCTGGCGAGGCACCACTTTTGGAGTGCAATCAGCTGGCGAGCTTCCACTACCTTGTACAGCATCTCTACTATAGAAGTTGTAGTAGTTGGCAGTGAAGTATAGCGCGGCTTATCATGTGGGCAGGTTCCCGATCCTGAGCAAGGCGCACCAGCAGTTTGTGCGGAAGCTGATGGAGCGGGACGTGCACCTGGTGGTGACGGGGGCGCTGCGCCACACGGACCACAGCCACTACCTGCAGTACCTGGCGCACTTCTGGAACTGCCGCACGGCCAGCGTGCAGGACGTGCTCACCTGCTTTGCCAAGGGGTAACTACCAACTCGCCATCCCTACATTGTATAATACTTAGGTGTCGTCCTTATACAACACGATCGCCTTCTTGCGAATTTTACTCATATGAATCCACGATTAGACATACAGATCTTGAGAAAGTGTCCTAATTGGTATTTGCGTGATATATCAATTTAGATTAACACATTTTGGACGGGCGTTTTTTTAAGCCAGCGAACTTCTTAGCGATGGGATTTGATAATTGCGTACATGTAGTTTAGACCTTAACGAAGACATTGATTATAAAATTACTATTTATATAATTTTTTATCTAATTCCTTCTTTTCTTTCTGACTTTGAAATGAGGCCGGCGACGAATGTAAAAATACACTTCCCGTCCGTAAGCATCAGTCGACCAAACGGGTAGAAATACCTTTCCCGTCCTAAGAGCGCTTGTGCACGACATTGAATTTTACCGTCCGGCAGTCCAGTTTTTTTGTAAAATAAAAGTGACTACGGCAGTTAAGTGTGATCGAATTTATGCCCACCGTGATCATGCACCGATCCGAAGAAAGACGGCCAAAAGCACAAGCCAATCCAAGCCAATCATCCGTTTTATCATGCTAACCGGACTGCCAGACAGTAAAATTCCGTGTGTTCAAGCGCTCTATGTATATTAACACACTATCTGCGGGAAGGGTATTTTGACCGTTTCACTGGACTGGTGGTGTTGGGCGAGAAGGGTAATTTTACCTTTTCACTCGACTCATCGTAAATTGTGTGTAGATTATTTTTACGCGTGACTTTTGATCTCATATCGATGCATACAGTATGGTTAAATATTATCACTTCTTTTTAGAGATGTTTATCTCTATTATGAACGCGAATCCGCCCGCAGATAGTGTGTCAAGCCAGGAGAATCATCTTCTCGCGCTCCATTTTCCTTGAACAAGTTATGACGAGCGTGTTGCTACACTGCCCCCTTGGCTGTTGCTACACTACCACGAAGGTGACTATCAGGAAATTATTCATTTCAGATGGGAAGACTACCTTCAAACGCCTCTACAGCCACTCTCCGACAACCTGGACTCTCACACGTACAACGTGTTCGAGAAGGACCCCGTCAAATACGACACGTACCAGCGCGCGGTCATCGCGGCTCTAACCGACCGCTACTCCCACCCGCCGACGTGCCGCGCCAAGCCGAGACCGCTCAGGCCGAGAGACAGCGCCAAGGAGGGCTCCGCCGCCAACCTCGCCAGCAGCGGGGTCAGCAGCGTCCAGATCAACCTGGACGGCACCACGGCCTCGCAGCAGAGCGCGCACATGCGCGTGGACATGGTGGCCGCGCGGGGCGAGGCCGGGCTGTGCAACGGGGACGGGGAGGCGAGGGAAGCCGCCGGCTGTCCGGAGCCCGACGGCGACGGGGGCTGCGGCTGCCGGCATCAGGCGGTCGTGATGGTGCTGGGTGCCGGCCGGGGGCCGCTAGTCAGGGCCGTCATCAATGCTAGCATTGTCACCAATGTCGATTTAAAGGTATGTTGTATTTTTATTTGAATTTGATAATTGTGTACATATAGTTTAGACCTTAAAACAAATTTATGAGGCGAATGTGATTGGAAAAAGAAGCGGAGGAAGACCGAGAAAAACTTGGCACGATCAAGTATGCCAAATACTTGAAAGTGGTCAGGTTAGGAGTCTAAACAATCGGCGGGTATGTATGAGGAGATGCATGAACTTGGAAGAGGCGAAGAATGTTTGCAAGGACAGAGTGGTGTGGAGTTCTATTCTCTCTGCCTACCCATGCGGAGAAGCTGCATGATGGTTAGTTAGTTAGTTAGTTTAGACCTTAACAAAGAGATTGGCACATAATATTCATATAAATACATCAAACAATTATTTTTTCTCTGCCTTTGAAATGAGGCCGGCGCAGAAGGCAAAAATACCCTTCCCGTCCTTAAGCATCAATTGACTGAACGGATACAAATTCCTTTCCTGTCTTTATTGTGTTAAAAAAATCTTGATCCATCGTCTCGTTCAGTAAAAAGGGATTTTTTCATTTGTCCGTAATTTCCTTGTAATAATGAGTGTGTGATGCGGGTAGGTGTACGCCGTAGAGAAGAACCCCACGGCCCTGCTGGCGCTGTACGCCCAGCAGAGGGAGGTGTGGGGCCCCAAGGTCACCGTGGTGGCCAGCGACATGAGGGACTTCAAGCCTCCGCAGCTGGCCGACATCATCGTGTCGGAACTACTCGGTGAGTGCGCTTCTTCAGCATATTCCCAATGTGGACACATCTAAAAATTGTACTGTTTACTACATGTTTACAAAGTTGTTTAATTTTACAAAGAAAATTACATTCATTTTAAAAATATATAATAATAATAATACCCTTATCCGCACCCCAATGGTGCATAGGGCACTGTGTCATATAAACGCAGTGTTATCTTGATCATTTACACATGAAGGAAAGGTGATCAGCCCTCCGCTTCAGGTACCAGTCCATGGTAATATTGAATAAATATTACAGTGAAAAAATCACTTATATTTTATTTTACCCCCCTTGGGAATCGAACCCGGGACCTCCAGAACGGTAGCCGAGCGTGCTGACCATTACACTACGGAGGCGGACTTAAAAAAAATATACAAAAACATAAATCCTTCTATGAAAGTTTTTGCGATGAAAATTATTTAACGCCAAATAAAGGCCAAATTATGAATTATCTTGAAAATTTAGAAATAGAAAAAAACCTGAATTCTAATAATAATTTATTAAATAATATATTGTTTCAAAATTCTTCACCATTGCTTTCCATTTTTCCTTTGTTTTCCAACTCCGTTCCTTGACTAACCCCTTCCCGTTACTTTCCCCTCTCCTTATTTATAGAACAATTTTATATTTTATATTTTAGTTATTATACAGACCTGAATGATGGAAGTTTAACTTCTGAAACATGTAGTCTATAATAAAACTCAAGTAGTAAAAAACGAAGTGTTTTCTTTTATTCATTGTAAAATTATTTTATGTGACACCTACAAATTTCAGCGATATTAGGTTTAATATTTGATATGGCTGCTCTCATTTATTCATCCAAATTGCTAAGTCTTTTGCGTTTCTTCGTTTTAATATTGGTTAATGTCGAGAAACCTAGCTAACACAAATACGAGGTTAAAATCTGTAATAAAATTTTAATTGCCCTTGTGGAGAGAGTTGGGTATTAGTCTTGAACAAAAATCCAAAATTCATCCAAAGTTATTTCTGAGAAATTTATTTTAAGAGTACAATGTTGATATAGTAATTAATTAAAACATTTTGAGTGTGTCCAAATACTTGTTCACGAATCAGGATTATCTCCGCTTGGGAGTTATTTTATACATTTTTGACAGGTTTTTTTTGAAGAAAACTTATTAGTGAAAAAATGAAAGGGTAATATTGAATCTATTAAAGAAAAACCTTCCATGATTCACGATTACAATCCATTTATGGGTGTCGTTGATGAATTAAATAAAATGTTTTATGTTTATTTGGATGAACGAAAAACCTTGAAATATTGAAGGTAGTATTCAATATATTTGGAAGAATGGGCATTTACAGGGCTTATGACTGTCAAAGGCTTGGTTAGGCAATCATTTTACACACCTGTAACATTCACCGATCCTACCCATGATTGACAACCGCACTACTCGAATTCACTATCTATGGGAGTCGGACACCGCAATTGATTGTTCTGAACATTTTTAATTTGTTGCCGACGGATGTTAGAGGTCAAAATAAAATATGGAACAAAGGCAAAATAAAGGAATGGGTAAATGATCAAGAGTTAATTTTATGAAAATTGCAAAATATATATATTTTAATTTTTCTCTCTTTTTTGTGCGTATAATTAAGTAAATTGGTTAAAAACAAAAAATGTATTAATAAAGAACTCCACCGACGAGACACACAAGGTGGCTTGGTGGGTTAGAAAAAAAATTGACAACATTTTGAGTGTGTCCAAATACTTGTTCACAAAATCTGGATTATCTCCAATTACAGGAGTAATTTTCATATTATTTTTTGACATCTCATCAAAGATGAAGAAGAATATGGAAGGTTTCTAAATTGGTTCATATATATAGAACATCCAAGAATTTGAGTAGTGTGGTTGTCAATAATGGGTTGAATTGGTGAATGTTAAACGTGTGTAAAGTGATCACTTAAACCAGCCTATGATGGTCGTCAGCCCCGTAAATGCCCAGACTTCCATATTCTTCTTCATCTTTAGTGAGATGTCAAAAAATAATATGAAAAAAAATTGTTATTAAAAAAATGTTGAGATATAAAGAATAATGTAATGAATGAAATGTTGAATTGTAATTGTCAGGTTCGTTTGGCGACAACGAGCTGTCCCCCGAGTGCCTGGACGGGGCGCGGCACCTGCTGCAGCCCGACGGCGTGAGCATCCCGGCCTCGTACACCTCGCACGTGTGCCCTGTGATGTCGGCGCGCCTGTGGGGGCACGTGAAGGAGAGCGAGCGCGACCCGCCGCGCCCCGCGCCTGCGCCCCTCGAAACGCTCTGGGTCGTGTACCTGCAGAACAAGTACGACATCGCACCGCCGCAGCCGCTCTTCACCTTCGAGCACCCGCAGGCGCGGGGAGCGGATGTAGACAGGCGGCGCTGGCGGGAGCTGCGCTGGAGGGCGCGCCGCTCGTGCACCATGCACGGCTTCTGCGGGTACTTCAGCTGCGTGCTGTACGGCGAGCACACGCTCAGCATCGTGCCCGAGACGCACTCGCCCGGCATGATCTCCTGGTTCCCCGTCTTCATACCCATCAAGGTGAGACCCGACATTCTTAACACATTTTTTACGGTGGCGGTTCTTTTACGTTTGCGGGCTGCTGGTGACACTAGAACTTCACTAGAGACATCTATTGTAGTGAGATGTAAAGAAGCTTTTTATTGAGCAGAAACTCTTATATTAGTATATGAGGTCCGAGTTCTGGATTATAATCACACTCATGAGAAACGCCAGAAAATACCATTTTTATTTTTTATTATTTAAGCTTATAATATTTTAATTAATACTTAAATTGCTTTGATTTGCGCAGAGCCCCATCAACATAAAGCCGGGAGACGAGATCGTGGCCAACTTCTGGCGGTGCTGCAGCCCCCGCTCCGTCTGGTACGAGTGGAACGTCACCGCCCCCGAGCTGCAGATGGTGCACAACTCGGCCGGCAAGTCCTCGGAAATGATGCTCTAGTAACCTTCACCCGTGATTCTACAGCAATCTGTATTGATTTATAAAACGTATGTATTGTGGTGATAACGAACACCGACAGGATGCAGAAGATCGCCCACAGTGGCCTTTGTGGGCTTCCATTCTCTTGGCTTATAATATATTGTTATCATATTTTGTATATTAAAAGCATTGTTAACTTTGTGGTATGGTAATATAACACTCTCCTTATCATTCATCGTTCACTTTGTGTAATACTACTTAAAAAAACATTTGTGCCCGACGTTTCTCTTCCTCACTTGTCATGTTTCTTGCCGACTGCAGGTTAAAATCACCCAATATAATGATATTCCTACCTTGATGTAACTCTAAACTTAACTCCGTGTGACAACTCCTGAGTGTCAGGTTTGTGTAGTGAGCGGTGCACCTATCGAGGAATAACAAAATTTTCCGAATCTTTACTCCCATTAAAGCGTCTAATGCAGTAAGCTACTTTTCGAGTAGGGTTGAGGTCATCCGTGCCTTTTTGTTAGCTGCATATTTTGTCAGCTGCAGAAGGTCTTCCGCAGTAGTACACTGAAGAACAGGCCAGTCCCATCGGCATTGAAAATATCTCTGGGAGCATATTCAGCAATTAATGTAGGAATATCTGTCTGCTTCCAATCTTCGGCAATATCTAAATTAATACTTCGTGATTCCCCGCAAACTGATCTGTAGACCGCGTTATGTCGCTTTTTAAATCTATCTATCCATCCATTTGATGCGGTGAACCCTTCGATATTGAGTCGATTTGCGATGCGCAGCGCCTTTTCACGAATGATGGAACCGCTGACGGGAACATTGATGGCCCGCGCACCAACAGACCACTCTTTCAAAATTTCTTCGAGTTTGTCGTACTTAGATGTCAATATGTACGTGTGTTCTTTCGCCATGGAACCACATTCCATTGCACTTTTTTTAATCGAAACCCGATTTTTAATTATTGTAGCCAAAATAGTGATAGGTATGCCTGAATCACGCGCCTGCGAACGCGTGATCCAACGTGTTTATCAACTGTTTTGGGAATGTTGGCCCAGTGTCGCTTCCTTGTTTTATTATTATCCTATATAGGCTTAGAGATGTTAGATACATCAGGCTGGAATGCAAACATAGCAGCAGCAAAATCAGTTTCTGTGAATAGTTACCTATTATGAGAATAAATCCTAGTTACTTTGAATCCTGATACCGCATTCCCTCCGGTTGAAACTTTTTTATAAGCGTTATGAAAAATTTAAACTATTTGAATTTGATTAACGGCTCATCCAGGATGCTGACCCATTCATCTTTCACATTCCACTGGCCTTTAACTCTTTGAGGCAAGTAATTTTTGAGAAAAAAAAAATACCTAGTTGCACAGAAATGGTAAAATTATATAGAATGATTAAAGAAAACACTTGTTTTATACCACCTGAGTTTTATTAAAGACTACTAGTTTCGGAAGTTAAACTTCCATCATTCAGGTCTGTATAGTAACTAAATTATAAAATATAAAATTGTTCTATAAATAAGGAGAGGGGAATGTTAGGGGGAGGTGGTTAGTCAAGGGGCGGAGTTTGAAAACAAAAAATTATAAAATTGTCAAAACCTTCACGGATACGTGAAATATGTGTTAGCTATTTTTGCAACATAAAATTTTGAGAGGCAACAAGTGCCGGGCCTTGTGTTCTCGCTATTCTGTTTGAACACCTGTTTTCCCGTCTTTTCAGCATTTTGGAAGGTATGTTTGGTGCCCAAACTCTCCTTCAGAGCCTGCGCCAGGATGCATAGCTCCGTAATGCCCTCCTGATAGGACGATGCACATCATTCTGCTTTTTTGTAAAGCTGAATAATTCTTTAAGCTTTTCTTAAATTATCTTTAGTTTTGTGGATGCTTTGATAGCCTGTTGGTACTTGTTGCTTACTTGTACCTGTTGGTACTGATCACGGGCCCACGCGTTCCAATCTCCTCAGAGGTTGCAATTGATTATTAGGTGAAACCATGAAAAGAATAAATGCTCAACTTACTTGGGAATCCGCGTTTATTCTAGCACAAAAGATTTTTTATTACAATTTGACTTGAAATTTACAGATGCTTCTACTCTACACTGATGTTTACAAAACTATATTAATAAAATGCTACAAAGCTTTGGTTACACGAGACACAGAGGTAGTACGTATCGACAGTCACATTGCAGTGTCGGTGGCGGAAGAGAGAAAGTACTCTGCTCTGCTTTGACTTATAAAGTCTTGGTGACGTCACTTTGTATGTTCGTAAACCCGCGGGGCGTTCACCGCAGTTTGTAGATGTTTCCCATATTTATTCCCACTATTAGCTAAGGAAAAGAAGTCCATCCGGCCAGAGTGTGGCCAGATAATGAAGAATTTTCCCGGAAGTAGCCCGGAAGGTTCGTTAGCCCCATTGAGGTCTAGCAACCCCGAAGGGAGTCTAGTCCATCTTACGTTTGATGATATTCATTTGACATTTTGAATATTCAATGAATATTCTTTGTGGATCATTCTAGAAGTTTGATATTGTTACTTTTTTTATCTCTTCTTTCAACAGCCACTTTTTGCTTTCAATAACAATTTACTGTTATATATTGTGTTATTATAAACATCAACTTTGTGGATCATATTGATATATTATTTTGAGAAACAAAAAGACTTTGTTTTTTTATCCACTCACATTTTTATTAACAACCAACTAGTTTCGGCAACAACCTGTTGCCCTCTTCAGGATTTAAAATAGTCATAAATTAAACCCTGAAGAGGGCAACAGGTTGTTGCCGAAACTAGTTGGTTGTTAATAAAAATGTAAGTGGATCAAAAAACAAAGTATTTTTATTTCTCAAAATAATAAATGTTATATATTGATTTATTTTTCTTATTAAATTGAGTATTAATGAACTTCGGAATGACTTTATGTTTTAAACAGTTATTTAAAAAATATATATTAAGACACACCAATCTGCATTTCACTGTCTGTTTTTTTATACATCTTTGCTTTGCTGGACGTACTCGCCAACATTATATTTTGAATATTTAAAGCACTAACTTTGTGAATTGTTTTAATTTATTATTTGGAGAAATAAAATAACTTTGTTTTTTAATCCACTCACTTGCGAGTAAAAGTAAGTGGATCTTAAAACAATTTTTTTTTTCTCCAAATAATATATTCTGTTATTAATCTGCGATCGCTAGATAATCATTTCTTCTTCTTTTCAATGGCTCTTCACCCATTTTGGGTGTTATCCTCCTCTTCAAGACGACATTCACACATGGCAGTATCCCGGACATGTATTCTAAACAAGTGAGCACTGCAACAGCAGTGGCTTAGTCGCATTCTGCATAAAGATGTTGTCTCGAACTTGTTTAGAGTTATCCGGGAGAACCAGGGTTTCTCCGTTACTAAAGGACATAGATGATACAGATTTTTACCCTTTATTTGGGCAGAGGTATCCCAATATTCCTGCCAAGAGTGAAAAAGTCTTTTCTTTACAATAACGAGGAGGTCATCGATGCTGAGTTCATTCACATATTCTGGGCCCCCGCTAAGGACGGCCTCCTTTGCCAGGGAATCCACCTTCTCATTTCCTTCTATGCCGCAGTGGCTCGGAATCCAGGCAATAGTAATTTTTTTATTTAACGAGGCCGCCCGTAGTAAGAGAAATCGAGTCTCGATGCAGCATTCATCTTCGGGGTATAGAAAAGGAGGAGACTTCAATTTCTGTAGGACACTCCGCCTGATAATAAGATATTAAGTAAAAAAACAGTACTTGTCTATGCTCTGCGATCGTTATCTGGTCGCAGTCAGTGTTGTGCTTGTCTATGGTGCCTGTTTAATTGGTCGAGCACCGCAGTATGGTCGTAGACGTAGTCGATGCCTCTGTATAGGAAATCCTCTTATCAGCCATCGTATGTTTAATATTTTGTTGCCTGCTTAGTTCCGGGCATGACTTGCTATTGGCAGAGTGCGTTCCTGAATATTTGAGGCATTTGTATACATTGCAAGTATCCCCATTGTGAATGGATCCGCAAGCGTGCGAGGGATCTACATACAGTTTTCGTATGTTCAAATCTACAGCACTTGTAGCGCTGTATCGTCGGAAATACATATAGAAAGATTACGTTAAAAATTGAAATATTTGAAGGTAGTGATTTGGAGTCAAAAGTCAAGACGACTGTGTTGGAAGGTTTCCATTCGACAGTTTCCCCTGTTCTCGATCTGTAATTTAGTCATCGGACCTTCCTCATCCTCAAGGTACCTCAGCATTCTCCGCAATGTCCTGTTTGTACCGATGCGAAGAGATATCTTTGGTAACTCCTTGTTTCGTTACTTGGTAAGATGGAATAAAAGCGTTATATTTTGAAGTCTTTAGCAAATCTAAATTTAAAAATGAATTGGCTTCGTTCACCGTCTTAAACTCCACTGAAAGACGGTTGAGGCCGACAGACTTGATTCCGTTCCAGGATGAAAATTGTTCCTGTGGAGAAAGTGACCAAAGTCAATGTCATACACGTTGATTGCGGTTTCACTGTCAGCCCAGAATTTACTTGACTTGACTTGAATCTAATGGCTCATAGAGTGCCAGGTCAAAGCTGTTGACAACTTCGAATTCTCTTTTATTTTGTGTATTTGTATTGGGAATTATTCTTGAAAAGCGTATATCCTTGTTGACGGACGAGTAGCAGTAATATTTTTTTTACTTGTGAAGAGTGAAAAAACAATTAGCTGTGGAATATTTGTGTTGACTGGTCATAAAACATTTGAGACCATATATTTCGTTGATTCCTTTCGAGGATGAAAATTGTTCCTGTGGAGAAAGTGACCGAAGCCAATGTTATACACGTTGATTGCGGTTTCACCGTCAGCCCAGAATTTACTTAACTTGACTTGAATCTAATGGCTCATCGAGTGCCGGGTCAAAGCTGTTGACAACTTCGAATTCTCTTTTATTTTGTATATTTGTATTGGGAATTATTCTTGAAAAGCGTATATCCTTGTTGACGGACGAGTAGCAGTAATATTTTTTTTACTTGTGAAGAGTGAAAAAACAATTAGCTGTGGAATATTTGTGTTGACTGGTCATAAAACATTTGAGACCATATATTTCGTTGATTCCTTTCGAGGATGAAAATTGTTCCTGTGGAGAAAGTGACCGAAGCCAATGTTATACACGTTGATTGCGGTTTCACCGTCAGCCCAGAATTTACTTGACTTGACTTGAATCTAATGGCTCATAGAGTGCCGGGTCAAAGCTGTTGACAACTTCGAATTCTCTTTTATTTTGTATATTTGTATTGGGAATTATTCTTGAAAAGCGTATATCCTTGTTGACGGACGAGTAGCAGTAATATTTTTTTACTTGTGAATAGTGAAAAAACTATTATTAACTGTGGAATATTTGTGTTGACTGGTCATAAAACATTTGAGACCATATATTTCGTTGATTCCTTTCGAGGATGAAAATTGTTCCTGTGGAGAAAGTGACCGAAGCCAATGTTATACACGTTGATTGCGGTTTCACTGACAGCGCAGAATTTACTTGACTTGACTTGAATCTAATGGCTCATAGAGTGCCATGTCAAAGCTGTTAACAACTTCGAATTCTCTTTTATTTTGTGTATTTGTATTGGGAATTATTCTTGAAAAGCGTATATCCTTGTTGACGGACGAGTAGCAGTAATATTTTTTTACTTGTGAAGAGTGAAAAAACAATTAGCTGTGGAATATTTGTGTTGACTGGTCATAAAACATTTGAGACCATATTAGTTTCGCCACAGTGCGAAATGAACTCAAAATAATATTGATTCGAAGGACCAGTCTTAATAATATTAATAATAAGACGACGATTCTACAAGATTGAAATATTGAGATCAATTTGGAGTCGTGTTATTCTCCCGAGTTAGTTCGACGATTTACGCTCGAACTTACAAGTACCAAGGGACGGCGAGTTCGATAAAATATCAAATAGTACATATGAATAACGAACTAACCTTTTCTGCTAATAGTTGTTCTTGATCCAGCGCTGGGATCAGGGCGATTCTCTCTTGATGGATGATGGGGTCACAAAAATACAGCGAGGTATTCGCTACAAGTCAATATAGAGCGCGCCCGCGTGAAGTGTCAATTCGCAACTGGGAGGTACTTTTGTTTTTTCGGTCGTGCATCGGGCAGTCTGGGCATCGTTCGAAACTCAAAATGTACCAGCGACAATTATCGGCCAAACCACATATATTTCGTTGATTCCTTTCGAGGATGAAAATTGTTCCTGTGGAGAAAGTGACCGAAGCCAATGTTGACACGTTGATTGCGGTTTCACCGTCAGCCCAGAATTTACTTGACTTGAATCTAATGGCTCATACAGTGCCGGATAAGAGCTGTAAATAACTTCAAATCGTCTTCTATTTAAAACAATTGACAATTATTTTTAAAATAACTTGTTTTAGTAAAATTGTTTTTTATACGAACTCTGAGTTGCACAGTGACCTCTCAGTGCAAGCATGCAGACAAGGACGATGATTTTTGATTGGTGCTGGTCAAAACCACTTTGGTCTAGAGTGAGATCTCAGGCCTCTTGCCTCTTGACGTATTCCAAATCTCTTCGTTGACCCCAGAACCTTGGAAAAGTGTAGTCATTCTTGAGTCAAATATCCCAGAGAGAAAATTCATCTTCCTATGCATTTGATGTTTTTACAAGAGCGCAGGTCTTTCCTCCCTCACTCTTCTGCATCACTAACATTTTCTCTGCAGTGACTTAGGTCTGCGCTTTCATCCAATGCTAGAGGATAAAATATGAAGTACGATAGTATGTTTTCCAATGTCGTCCACAAGCCTAGTAATAGTTTTACGAGATTATTTTTGAAAAATCCATTTGATTTTTTTTGCCAATTTGTGACTACAAACTGACCGTTGTAGTCAAACTAAAATTAAGACAGTGTATGAATGACATACGGTAGTGGGTTGCTGTAACCTACAAAAAACTGGACGGGTTTTTTTTTCTCTTTTACTTTTTTGCACCCTGCTTATAAATGCAAGGTCATGCTGCGAGTAAGGGATTCTCGCACTTTTACTTTAGTGCTTTCCAGTATGCAAACTGAACGGGTTTATAAAAACCCGTTGACAATGCATTTTGAGAATTCTGATAATTTGAGAATTTAAAAATTCTCCTTCTTTATTTAGGACTATGTCCCGTTATTCTCCGGTCCGCTCCTGGGAGGTGGAAGACCAGCTATCTCTCCATTGTTAGGGTGGCCTTCATGGGGGTCCGCTACCTCTTATGCCGCTCTCTGCCGCTATTCTTGGGTTTAATCCCTCCTAGTAATAATCCACCTCCACTGTCCACCTCCACTGTCCACCTCCGTGGTGTAATGGTTAGCTTGTTTAGCTGCCGTACTGGAGGTCCCGGGTTCGATTCCCAGGGGGGGTGAAAATAAATATTAGTTATTTAACACTCTAATATTTATTTAATACTACCCTGGACTGGTCACTGACGCGCAGGAGTGATCACCTTGCCTTCATCTGTCAACGATCAAGATGACACTGCGTCAATACGATGCAGTGCCCTATGCACCACTGGATGCGGATAAGGGTTAGAAGAAGAAGAAGTAATAAAAGCTCCCAACTCGCGCCTGAGTATATTGTCTTCAGCATGTGGGGCTATCTATGAAGGGCATGATCAACCACATGCGTATGTAGCTGAACATGCCTATCTTGGACTTATTTGAGCACACACTGCGCACTCTGTGCCCTCGTCACTTCTGTTGTGCCGCTAGCCGCGCGCAGAGACCCCACGGAGCTTCTCCACCATCTCTGTCTCTAGCCCGCGACTCCCAGTCACCGTTAATATCCGCCAACCGCAACCAACCCCCTTCTAGTACTGAAACGGTTAAACCCGTGATTCTGAAAATTATCCTAAATGTCTGTTTACCCTGTAAAGAGAAAAAATCCAATTATTAATTGATTTATTAATTTATTTATAGACTTGTCTATATCTGTATTGGGAATTATTCTTGAAAAGCGTATTTCCTTGTTGACGGTCGAGTAACAGTAATATTTTTTAATTGTGAAGAGAAAAAAACAATTATTAACTGTGAAATATTTGTTTCCACTGGTCATAAACCATTTGAGACTTGTATGCTTCGTTGTACTTAATTTATTTATAGACTTGTCTATATCTGTATTGGGAATTATTCTTGAAAAGCGTATTTCCTTGTTGACGGTCGAGTAGCAGTAATATTTTTGTAATTGTGAAGAGAAAAACAAATAACTATTTGTTGTGAAACATTTGTTTTCATTTGAGCTTGTACATCAAATTATACCTATAGATTATTTATCTATATTCGGAATTATTCTTGATAAATGTGTGTTGCTTGTTGCGGGTAAAGTAAGGTTATAATTAGGTGTGAAACGTTACACAAACGGGAATTTTAAGTGAATAAACTGCTCTTTTAAAATTTGAACTCATACTTTCTACGTCTGATAAAACTGGATTAATTCAAAGACTATACGAATTACTTTTTTTTAAATTGTAAAGAGAAGAAATCCAATTATTTATTGTGGAATACTTGTTATGACTGGTCATAAACCATTTAAGACTTGTATATTTCGTTGTAATTAATTTATTTATAGACTTGTCTATATCTGTCTGTATTGGGAATTATTCTTGAAAAGCGTATTTCCTTGTTGACGGTCGAGTAGCAATAATATTTTTGTAATTGTGAAGAGAAAAACAAATAACTATTTGTTGCGATACATTTATTTTCACTAGTAAACCATTTGAGCTTGTACATCAAATTATACCTAATTTATTTATAGATTTTTTATCTATATTGGGAATTATTCTTGATAAATGTGTGTTGCCTGTTGCGGGTAAAGTACGGTTATAATTAACCTTTTAACTGCCGGCAAGTACATGTATGGCGGTGCCCAGCACGCCGCAAATTTTACGACAAAAATAAAACCTTCTAAACATATCGTTATTGAAAGCGTAATAATGTTTATTTATAAAACTTACCAAATAAATGAAAAGCGCGCCAGTCGTGCAGTCATTTATCCATAATCATACAATTAATTGTTCATGGTGCAGGGTTGTTACAAAATTTGTCATAGAAAATATGAAAACTAAATTATATGTCAAAAGTAATTGTTTAATTTTAAAACCATACACACACACACACTATGATTTAAAAAAATTAAAAATAATCAAAATCGACACTAAAATCACTGTCATCAGATTCGGTAGTGATGGCAACTCGGGGATTATTGGACAACCCTGAGCGCCATTAGTTGTTCCGACGACAAAGCTCTTTAATTTACGTTTAAAGTGGTAAAAACAAATGCTGTTTCAATTCTAAGTATGCAAAGATATTCTCAATAGATGTCACTATGCTTTCAATATATTTAGACATTTTAAATAATTGATTTTCTTAAGTAAAAGCCCATTTAAAACGGCGCGTAAGACATAATTTTTGTATGAGCGGCCGTCCGTGCACAGAAAATTATGCGTCTTAAGACGGTTTTGGCAGTTAACCGGTTTAGTGTGAAACGTTACACAATCAGAGAGTTTTAAGTGAATAAACTGCTCTTTTAAATTTGAACTCATATTTTCTACGTCTGATAAAAAGGGATTAATTTAAAGATTATTCCAATTACTTTTTTATTAAATTGAAAATAGAAAAAATCCAATTATTGATTGTGGAATACTTGTTTTGACTGGTCATAAACCATTTAAGACTTGTATATTTCGTTGTACTTGATTTATTTATAGACTTGTCTATATCTGTATTAGGAATTATTCTTGAAAAGCATATTTCCTTGTTGACAGTCGAGTAGCAGTAATATTTTTCAATTGTAAAGAGAAAAAAAACAATTATCAATTGTGAAATATTTGTTTTGTGTATCTGTATTGGGAATTATTCTTGAAAAGCGTATTTCCTTGTTGAAGGTCGAGTAGCAGTAATATTTTTGTAATTGTGAAGAGAAAAACAAATAACTATTTGTTGCTTAACATTTATTTTCACTAGTAAACCATTTGAGCTTGTACATCAAATTATACCTAATTTATTTATAGATTTTTTTATCTATATTGGGAATTATTCTGATAAATGTGTGTTGCTTGTTGCGGGTAAAGTAAGGTTATAATTAAGTGTGAAACGTTACACAAACAGAGAATTTTAAGTGAATAAACTGCTCTTTTAAATTTGAACTCATACTTTCTACGTCTGATAAAAATGGATTAATTCAAAGATTATTCCAATTACTTTTTTTCAAATTGTAAAGAGAAGAAATCCAATTATTTATTGTGGAAAACTTGTATTGACTGGTCACAAACCATTTAAAACGTGTATATTTTATTATACTTAATTTATTTTTAGACGTGTCTATATCTGTATTGGGAATTATTCTTGAAAAGCGTATTTCCTTGTTGACGGTCGAGTAGCAGTAATATATTTTTTTTTAATTGTGAAGAGAAAAAAACAATTATTAATTATGGAATACTTGTTTTGACTGGTCATACACCATTTAAGACTTGTATATTTCGTTGTACTTAATTTATTTATAGACGTGTCTATATCTGTATTGGGAATTATTCTTGAAAAGCGTATTTCCTTGTTGACGGTCGAGTAGCAGTAATATATTTTTTTTTAATTATGAAGAGAAAAAAACAATTATTAATTATGGAATACTTGTTTTGACTGGTCATAAACCATTTAAGACTTGTATATTTCATTGTACTTGATTTATTTATAGACTTGTCTACATTTGTATTGGGAATTATTCTCGAAAAGCGTATTTCCTTGTTGACGGTCGAGTAACAGTAATATTTTTTTAATTGTGAAGAGAAAAACAAATAATAATTTGTTGTGAAACATTTGTTTTGACTGGTCATAAACCATTTGAGACTTGTATGTTTCGTTGTACTTAAAAAACTTGTCTATATTTGTATTGGGAATTATTCTTGAAAAGCATATTTCCTTGTTGACGGTCGAGTAGCAGTAGATAATAAGAGCAGCCTATGATGGCTTTCGCCCTCTGTTTGAATTTTTTTCTTAGGCTGTGGAACAGGCACAATTCTAGAAGGTAAAACATAAGAATTATCTGGTGGTAGTGAGGCAGTTACTCGTAGAGGTGTACCAGATGTACATGGCTGCCCAAGAATGTCAGGAGCTGCAGCGGGAATAGCGGTGGCTGGCACTCCTGCGAATGCATTAGACGTAGCAGGCTGATTAGGATCATCAGAAATTATAATAGCATCATTGATGTTCACAGATTCAGATCTTTCATGCTCTGCCGCGATGAAATCTTCAGGCTTGAAGACATTTCTGTCAAAGGGAAAAATACCCGATCCTTTGGATCCGTTGACAGCAATGCTAGCTGTTTGACAAATAGCTCTGCGATGTCATAAGGCCCCAAGGGACGGTTTGAGTGGAGCATCCATTGCCTTATGTATTCGCTGTAATACATTTTCAGAGGGCCCATGAAAGCCTTGTCTAAGGGTTGCATTTTATGCGTAGTGTGAGGCGGCAGGGACAAAATAGTCACATTGTTCTCTCGTGCCATACCGATGACGGCCATGTTACGCGTATGACTGTAGTGTCCATCTAATATGAGCAGTACTGGCGAATCTGGTCTTGGTTTCGTTTTGTCAATAAAGTGTTGGAACCACTCCGTGAACAGCTCTGTTTGTATCCATCCCGACGGGTGACACCTTCCAAGAGTACCAGCTGGGGCTCCACGCGCTAGCATTCTGACCAATTTTTTCTCGGAAAAATCATCATTGGTGGAATAAATATTCCACTGGCTGACATTGCGCAGACTATAGTGATCAAAGATCCTCTTTCAGCCGAGGTAAATGCAGAAACCTGACGTTTCCCTTTCAAAGAGATTACCCGTGGCATTTTACTTTGAACAATGCTCAAACCAGTCTCATCAACGTTGAAGATACGATCTGCAGTATATGGATGTTTCTGGTACTCTGCTTCGAGGAGATCAATAAAACTCGTGACTGATTCCCGGTTGAAACCATTAGCTCGAGCTTGTGAAGTTCCTGTGGGTTTGCGAAGAGTTAGATTATTATGTCGATTCATAAAATGGTCAAACCATGCACGTCCAGCTGTTTCGTTAGTGAATGGATGCGGTATGTCGTTTGCAACAGCCAGTTGATAGGCCAATCTTTTCGCATCTTTAGCTGTGAACCCATAAAACTTACTCTCCATCAACAGCAGATACTTCACTAACTCTTTATCCAGATTTGGTGGCAAGACTGGTCTTCTGCCTGGATTTTTTTCTACTGTCCTTTACAAGTCTTCTGAGGGGAGTTCTTGGGACGGAAGACTCTTTAACTGCTCGTTTGTATCCCATCCTTTTCTCCCTAACAGCATTGACAGCGTTTATCGTGTCGTCCTTGTTCCATAACTTGGTCTTCTTCTTGCTTCTGGGCAAAAGATTAGTCCTCGGCATGCCTAAAAAATAAAACAGATATCTTAGATCATCATAGCAATTTTGGCCCCCGGGGCCAGATCACCCGCCACCTAGGGGGGCTGGATTGTCAATACACGTGTTTTCACAACAAAGATGAAATCTTTCCAAATAAGTAAAATAAAGCAAACTTATTTGCAAATGTCGATAGCCCGACTGTTCAGTTGAAGATATGTCGTAGCAGCGGCTTCTAAATGTTCTTAAATCGAGAGAAATAATTTTTTTCGTTGGAGTGAAAAAACGTTCGGTTCGCGTGTTTGACAGATCAAGTACCACTAACGCCATCTATGAATATATCGAGTCAAGACTAAGAGCCACAGCTCAAGGGCGACGAGGAGCATTAGTTCAAATAAAATGGGCAAGATGGCGTGATTCATAGTACTAGCAGCAGGGGGCCGCATTACTACCTTCTCCTCTAATATTTTTTTTTTAATTGTGAAGAGAAAAAAACAATTATTACCTGTGGAATACTTGTTTTGACTGGTCATAAACCATTTAAGACTTGTATGTTTCGTTGTTCTTAATTTATTTATTGACTTGTCTATATTTGTATTGGGAATTATTCTTGAAAAGCGTGTATCCTTGTTGACGGTCGAGTAGCAGTAATATTTTTTAATTGTGAAGAGAGAAAAAATAATTATTAATTGTGGAATATTTGTTTTGACTGGTCATAAACTATTTGAGATTACCCATATCTATTGTATATCGGGAATTATTCTTGAAAAGCGTATTTCCTTGTTGACAGTCGAGTAGCAGTAATATTTTTTTAAATTCTGAAACGAAAAAAAACAATTATTAATTGTGAAATATTTGTTTTGTGTATTTGTATTGGGAATTATTCTTGAAAAGCGTATTTCCTTGTTGACAATCGAGTAGCAGTAATATTTTTTAATTGTGAAGAGAAAAAAAACATTTAACAATTGTGGAATATTTTTTTTGTGTATTTGTATTGGGAATTATTCTTGAAAAGCGTATTTCCTTGTTGACAGTCGAGTAGCAGTAATATATATTTTTTTAATTGTGAAGAGAAAAAAACAATTATTAAATGTGGAATACTTGTTTTGACTGGTCATAAAACATTTGAGACTTGTATGTTTCATTGTCCTTAATTTATTTATAGACTTGTCTATATTTGTATTAGGAATTATTCTTGAAAAGCGTATTTCCTTGTTGACAGTCGAGTAGCAGTAATATTTTTTTAAATTCTGAAACGAAAAAAAACAATTATTAATTGTGGAATATTTGTTTTGTGTATTTGTATTGGGAATTATTCTTGAAAAGCGTATTTCCTTGTTGACGGTCGAGTAACAGTAATATTTTTTCAATTGTGAAGACAGAAAAAACAATTATTAATTGTGGAATATTTGTTTTGACTGGTCATAAACCATTTGAGACTTGTATGTTTCGTTGTCCTTAATTTATTTATAGACTTGTCCATATTTGTATATATTGGGGCACGAATTTCGCGTCGCCCGTCCGGGGCGTGCGCGGGTTTGTAGGTATACGGTAGTTAATACAACAATAAACTATCACTATCTGTCCTATAAAACTATACACAGCCGCTCACCACTGCTGACAGAAGTGAAGTGACTATCATTAACTAAGTTATTCAAAAAATAAAATAAAATTCAATAAATCAATAAACTAGCTGCTACTAGTACTAGTATGGGTATGCGTTCCCTAATTTATTATTAACTAACTTATTCAAACAATGAAATAAAATTGAATAAATCAATAAACCAGCTACTACTAGTACTAGTATGGGTATGCGTTCCCTAATTTATTATTAACTAACTTATTCAAAAAATAAAATAACATTGAATAAATCAATAAACTAGCTACTACTAGTACTAGTATGGGTATGCGTTCCCTAATTTATTATTAACTAACTTATTCAAATAATAAATTAAATTGAATAAATCAATAAACTAGTTACTACTAGTACTAGTATGGGTATGCATCCCCTAATTTATTATTAACTAACTTATACAAATAATAAATTAAATTGAATAAATCAATAAACTAGCTAGTACTAGTATGGGTATGCGTTCCCTAATTTATTATTAACTAACTTATTCAAATAATAAAATATAATTGAATAAATCAATAAACTAGCTACTACTAGTACTAGTATGGGTATGCATCCCCTAATTTATTATTAACTAACTTATTCAAACAATGAAATAAAATTGAATAAATCAATAAACTAGCTACTACTAGTACTAGTATGGGTATGCGTTCCCTAATTTATTATTAACTAACTTATTCAAACAATGAAATAAAATTGAATAAATCAATAAACTACAGTCTGTCAATAAAGAGTAGAAAACAAGGGAGGGCGCCACTGTTGTTTAAATGGCAATACTAAAATAGAACACATGCTGGAAATGTAAAGCTGTGTATCCTACAATTTTGTAAAATATTAACTACACAAAAATATTTTTTCATTGCAATATAGATAGGTACCCACTGATCTCAAAATTAAATGAAATACAATAAATAACATACAAACATAACTTAATAGTAAAATATTGTTATTATCGAAACATACAGTAAAGATAGAATTGTTAATGTTTTTTAACACGAGTTCGTAGAAAAAAATAATAACATGTAACTTTAAATATAATATAAGGTGGTTTCATGTAGACGGTGACATTCCTCGTGTTTTAAAGATATTTTTTTTATATATCGTTTACAGTGTTCTGCATTTACAGTGTCATTATGCTTAAAGAGAACTGTCAAAACAGCATGTAAACATAATCTCAAATAAAAAGTAATTTTCAAGTGTTTTCAAGCAACATTGTCTATATATCATTTCAAAGTATTACAGAATTAAAAATAAATAGCAAAAACTTCAAAACATCTTGGAAGTTTGCCTATAAACGTCCGTTATATCCATTGAGATATTTTCGGCTTTACATTCTTCCAAACAACGTTGAAAAACGTTAAAAATTACCTCCCTAGTGCCACTTTTTATTGTTTTTCTTCATGTTGATAATAGTTTTTATAATTAGTGAATTTTTTAAAATACATAAAGCCAATTTAAATATCAATATCACATGAAAACTCGTACGCCGACGCTAAACAAAATGTGTTTGATACTTTTGACAATTAAATATTGGTGTTGCTAGTCTACAAATTTTGTAGTTCCACTTTTAATATTTTCTACTCTAAATTGACAAGCTGTAGCTACTACTAGTACTAGTATGGGTATGCGTTCCCTAATTTATTATTAACTAACTTATTCAAACAATGAAATAAAATTGAATAAATCAATAAACTAGCTACTACTAGTACTAGTATGGGTATGCGTTCCCTAATTTATTATTAACTAACTTATTCAAACAATAAAATAAAATTGAATAAATTAATAAACTAACTACTACTATTACTAGTATTGGTATGCGTTCCCTAATTTATTATTAACTAACTTATTAAAAAAATAAAATAAAATTGAATACATCAATAAACTAGCTACTACTAGTATCGGCATGCGTTCCCTAATTTATTATTAACTAACTTATTCAAACAATGAAATAAAATTGAATAAATCAATAAACTAGCTACTACTAGTACTAGTATGGGTATGCGTTCCCTAATTTATTATTAACTAACTTATTCAAACAATAAAATAAAATTGAATAAATTAATAAACTAACTACTACTAGTACTAGTATGGGTATGCGTTCCCTAATTTATTATTAACTAACTTATTAAAAAAATAAAATAAAATTGAATACATCAATAAACTAGCTACTACTAGTATGGGCATGCGTTCCCTAATTTATTATTAACTAACTTATTCAAACAATGAAATAAAATTGAATAAATCAATAAACTAGCTACTACTAGTACTAGTATGGGTATGCGTTCCCTAATTTATTATTAACTAACTTATTCAAACAATGAAATAAAATTGAATAAATCAATAAACTAGCTGCTACTAGTACTAGTATGGGTATGCGTTCCCTAATTTATTATTAACTAACTTATTCAAACAATGAAATAAAATTGAATAAATCAATAAACTAGCTACTACTAGTGCTAGTATGGGTATGCGTTCCCTAATTTATTATTAACTAACTTATTCAAACAATGAAATAAAATTGAATAAATCAATAAACTAGCTACTACTAGTACTAGTATGGGTATGCGTTCCCTAATTTATTATTAACTAACTTATTCAAACAATGAAATAAAATTGAATAAATCAATAAACTAGCTGCCACTAGTACTAGTATGGGTATGCGTTCCCTAATTTATTATTAACTAACTTATTCAAAAAATAAAATAAAATTGAATACATCAATAAAGTAGCTACTACTAGTATGGGTATGCGTTCCCTAA
Organism: Brachycentrus maculatus; assembly: GCF_059751285.1. Classification (NCBI taxonomy): domain Eukaryota; kingdom Metazoa; phylum Arthropoda; class Insecta; order Trichoptera; family Brachycentridae; genus Brachycentrus; species Brachycentrus maculatus. Next base: position 1,411,158 of record NW_028280953.1, read on the forward strand.
TTTATTATTAACTAACTTATTCAAACAATGAAATAAAATTGAATAAATCAATAAACTAGCTACTACTAGTACTAGTATGGGTATGCGTCCCCTAATTTATTATTAACTGACTTATTCAAATAATAAAATAAAATTGAATAAATCAATAAACTAGCTACTACTAGTACTAGTATGGGTATGCGTCCCCTAATTTATTATTAACTGACTTATTCAAATAATAAAATAAAATTGAATAAATCAATAAACTAGCTACTACTAGTATGGGTATGGGTAAGCGTCCCCTAATTTATTATTAACTAACTGATCGGTCCATCGTATAGGGCATGGGTCGGCAACCTTTTCTTGTAAAAGGGCCAAATATTTTTCATGGGGATCAGTGCGGGCCGCACTTGCAGTAGGTATACATACAATATTTTAGTTTTAAAAATAAAACGCTAAGTGTATATTTTAACGACATTTATTGTATTTAATAAAATCAATGAGATTTTTGTGATTGCATTTGACTTGCAAGTTTTTTAATATCAGCTTGCATTTTTGAAGTAGAGACGCGTAGTATTGCGTCTAAATGTGAATTCGATAACCGAGAACAGTGTTTGTTTTTTCGATAATTCAGAATTGAAAAAGTTTGTTCACAAATATATGTACTACCAAACATAGTAATTATTTGCTGAGCAAACCTTTTTAAATCCTTGTAGTTTTCAGAAGGCAAACTCCCATAGAAATCCACCAAATTAGTTTTTTCCTTAAAAGCCATTTTAAGTGTGTTATCACTTTGCAAATCGCTTGGTACATTACCGATATCTACTGCAAAGGGGTTTTCGAAAATCTCCATCTTACGTGAGATCTTTTTGAAATCAGCAAACCGGTTTTCAAACTCAGTTTGTAGTTGCATTAATGCACTTTTCATTTTAGTATTTTGCCAAACAAAATTTATTCCAGCTTCTTCTACTGCTTTCTTGCAATTTGGAAAATGATCGACTTTCCTTTCATCGATATGCTTGATAAATAATGTTAGTTTCATTTCAAATGATTTAACATCTGAATACATATTGCATATCAATTTATTTTTCCCCTGTAAACGTGTATTGAGTATATTCAGGTCGACAGTCAAATCAGTTAAAAACCCAAGATCTATGTGCGTTGCGGCGAGAATCTCGCGGGCCGCACCAAGATGTCTAGCGGGCCGCATGCGGCCCGGGTTGCGGCGCAGGTTGCCGACCCATGGTGTAGGGGATCATCCTCTCCCTCTCTTCCCCTCCAGGCTACCGATCACAACCAGTCGTTCCAGGCTATCCTCATTGCCACGCGCAACGTGTCCAAAAAACTGGAGAATCCGTCGAGTACACCCATTATTTGTAGTGTTAAACCCATTATTCTGAAGATTATTCTTAATATTTTTTAAATTATTTAGAAAATAATCCAATTATTAATTGTGGAATATTTGTTTTGACTCGTAAAACCACATTTATTATTACGTTGAACCTAATTTATTTAGGGAATTATCTATATTGCGAATTATTCTTGAACAATGTTTGTCCGAGATGTTGCCAGTCGAGTAACAGTAATATCGTAAGTAAAGTCTGAGATATTAGTCAGAAGGACTTGAGAGCTAGCGCCATTACAATTGAAGGCGGAGGAACGTGGTGACATTAGATTTCCAATGTTGGTATTGGTGATTACATATATTCCGACTGCCCTGCCAAATTATATGCAGTCTTTATTCTAGAACAGTGGTGCTTAACCGTGCTGGAGATACCGAACCCACCACTTTTTTCAAATTTAAAATATGGTTTTAAACATAGGTGCACAAAATGAACAAAACCATTAAAAATGTTTTTTTTTTTACTGCAAATCAGTGTGATTTCTTCTGCTGTTGCCTTTCAGATACCAGTTGAGAAAAGTGCCACTCTCAATGTCATTTTCGCAACAAATTCTGTTGCTTTTCTTTGTTTTTATATCCAGCATCTTGCTCGCAAAGATGTTATAAGAAACGGTAAAAAAGGTCTTAGGATCTAGAAAAAGAAGAAAATATATATTTTTATTATTACGGAACTGAATTTTCGACCACGCTAAAATGCATCACATCAACATCCTTTAAGGTTTATATCGCTATCCACGCTGTGCAGCACGTGATGAAGTCAAACAATCTGACAAAAATCAATGATTGTCTTTGTGCCGTGGGAAAATGACGCTTTTACGAAAAACCAAAATGTATAGATTACCAGAATACCATAGAGTAAGACCCAGGAATAGACGATAGAAATCACAGATATCTTTTTAGAAAATGAAATCGAACGCTTCTCTCGTAATATGGACCCCAGAAATCAATTCAGAACGCATAATATATATTTATTATTACGGAACTGATTTTTGGATAACGCTAAAATCCCTCACTTTAATATTTATAACCATTATTCTGAAGATTATTCCAAATAATTTTTTGAATTATGAAGAAAAAATCCGATTATCAACTGTGAAATATTTGTTTTGGCTGGTAACCCACTTGTTTACCTAATGTATTTATGTCCGCCTCCGTAGTGTAATGGTCAGCACGCTCGGCTACCGTTCCGGAGGTCCCGGGTTCGATTCCCAGAGGGGGGTCTAACAAATATAAGTGATTCTTCCACTCTAATATTTATTCAATATTACCCTGGACTGGTACCCGAAGCAGAGGGCTGATCACCTTTCCTTCGTGTGTTAAGGATCGAAACACTGTGTTTATATGATGCAGTGCCCTATGCACCATTGGGGTGCGGATAAGGGTACGAATGAATGTATTTATAGACTTAACAAAAACGATTATTAATTGCGGAATATTTGTTTTGACTAGTCATAAAACATTTGAGACTTGTATGTTTCGTTGTACTTAATTTATTTATAGACTTGTCTATATCTATATTGGGAATTATTCTTCGACAATGTTTGTCCGAAGTGTTGCTCTTCTCGGGCCCTAAGGTTATTTTTCCTTTGAGAGTTTCAATCATGCGCAGGCCCTTGGCTGACAATCTAATGACCCGCAGAGATAGGTCATTAAGAGGCATACTCACCTTCTTCCCGTTCCAAAGGGGGGTCACCTCATCTTCGCAAAGCCTCGATGCTGGCGGGATGATCTCCTAAGAGGTCCCAGAGCTTGACGGTGCGGGCTCTTTTGTTTCTGCTGGTTTCCGGGCTGACTTTACGGCTGGTTGTGTGGTGAGATCCCGACTGGTTTTGTGATGCGGTCGCTTGTTGTGACCTCGTGTCTGTGATGTGGGTTTGGTGACCGGAATGAAAATGAATGAATGTACTTACAGTTGGTTCCTTTATTGAAATAAATGCAAATTTACTCTAAACACTGGAATCAAATAATTTTTTTATTTGGAAAACCAACAGCACAATAACATTGAAAAAAGCTCCAATTACAGGTTTTCGCAGAATGAGCGTTGACAGTAACAAAAACAGAAAATTAAATATATGATATATTACATACAATTGTTTTTTTTTAAATTATATTATTATTAATATTTTTTTTATTACAAATAATTTATAATATATGGAGTTAAAGGAGTAAAGTTAAAATCTAAATAAAGCATCTGCTCTCGTCTATGATCCAAGCAATTCTCGCCTTTTCGCGTCCTGAGTTCCAGCCTCGTCGGGTCCTCTCGGCTAATTGGGTTTTGTTGGTAGCTGTACGAGACGTCTTCCGTCCGCACAATACTGTAATCTGTGGTTCCCCCTGCGGCGCGAGAAGCGGCAAGTCCCGACGGTTTGGCGGTGGCGTACATACCGCTTGATGTTGCGTGGGTCGAGATCGACGGTTCTAGACGTCCCCGCTGTACCCAGTTGTAAGCTGGATACGGACGGAGGTGACTAGAAAGTGGAGCCGGGAAGAACCAAGCGCTGGACCGACAAGTCTACCTCAAAAACAGGTCCGTAAATCGGTGCAAAGAGGCGAAGCGGTCCAGGCTGGTGGTGCGGCGAGGTCTCGAAGGTCGGGAGCGGAGAAGTGAAAGACAAGTTTCAGCAGTCGAAGAGAACTAACTTTATTCATCAATGTATATCATTCTTATACTCATAACAAGCGCGATCCGTCTATTTCGACCGAACGACGGAGATCTTTTTCCCCCACCCTAACCTGCGCCAGGCCGGCCGGCCGCGACGTAAATAAGGTCATGCGCACTACGTATACGACGTCGCGCCTGGCTCAGTCGGCATTCTATGCCCGTGGCGAGAGGTTCTCGGTGCGCACGGCCGATTTCCACATGACATAGTATTACGTTATATACATATTACATTAAGGCGGCCACCCCCGAAAGCGAAATATTTCTTTATTGGAGGGGCAGGACTACCTTGACAAATACAAATTATTATTCAAAGGCCCTTTTCAGGGCAACATTCATTTATACCTATATAATTTACAATGACGTCGCTAACAGTAGCATTTTAGGCTTTATAACAGCCTTTCCATGACGATTTGTTGTTTTCGTTAGTTCTCCATCGAGTTCGGAAGATATGGCCAACACTTCTCGGCGATCTTTCCACTTGGTTGTGCAGATACCTTTATCAGTATATTGACTCACAGACTCCCCAGTTTTTATTTATTTTTTTAATACTTCATCTGGATTAAATTTCCTGTTAGTTCGCAAAGTGCCCGTAACATATGTTTTTTGGCTCAATAAGGTTTCTACCAGAGGGACACTATTGTAATAGTTATCCATAAAAAGGGAGTGACCGACTTGGGTGCCATCCACCCGCAGCAGTTATAGAGTCCTGAGGGACTCTCTGTCAGCTGCACAGAGGAAAATCTTCAAAATATTTCTGAAGAAATAAATAATGCTTTATTCAATTAATGAGGGGGGAGGAGGATGTACGGACAGAGGCCGACACTTCGTCCCCACCCCTCGGGATCCCCTCATTACCTCTGTTTCTATTATTAGTAATAATAAAATAAAACAAAAAATAAATAACAATGTTTACAAAAAAATACAATTTAAGACGAACACGAAAACAATGACATAAAGACTAAAGTAAAACAGAACTAGTAACTAATATAAAAAACACTGTTATTTACATTAAGAAAAAAAAACCCTGCACTTCTTAGTTTAAGATTTATTCAAACAAACGCGTCTGGCGCATTGAGCGCGTGGCGGTCACGTCAACTGTCAACGGAGGAAGTGAGAAGGAGTGAGCGATATATTACAAAAAACATAAGTTTTTAAAAATATATACAGAATGGCGTTGCATATAGAATTTAATACTTTTGCCAATATCAAGTGGGATGAAATTATTTAATTATTATTAGTAAACCATATCCGCTCCCTTGGTGGAGCATATGGAGGATACTGTCTCCAGGCTTTTCTGTCGGTTGCCAGATCCCTTGCATTCTCCCAAGTCAGATCCACGTCCCGAAGTTCTGACGAGAACTGCCGACGAATTGTCAGCAGTGGTCGTCCCGGGCGGCGCGAACCTGATGCCTTGTAAAAGAGGCAAGCTTGATTATTTAATTATTAATCACGTTAAATTTATTATTTGACTAATAAATTGATCAAAAATAATTAAATTTGCGGGGATCAGCCTCTCCTTTGGAAAAACTGTGATTTTTGCTAGCGAGAGGCCTTCGCCTAGAGAGGAAGGCCGTGAGATTCACCTTGCCAAAAAGATATTCCGAGCAAGGAGGGATTGTGCTAAGTCCCTGTCTGACATGCTCATCTTTGACTTCTCCAAGGATAGATTTCCTACGGAATTGCACCGCCTGCCACATACCATCTGAAGAATATCGTCAGAAACCCTTTGGTATGCAGAGTCAGGAGCGAACAGAACTTTCACCTTATCAAATAAGGTTCTTTTGTTAAGAACCGTGTTCTTATCTGCGGCCCAATTGGCCAGTGCTTGAAGCCGAACAAAACTTTCACCTTATCAAATAAGGTTCTTTTGTTAAGAACCGTGCTCTTGTCTGCGGCCCAATTGGCCAGTGCTTGAAGCCGAACAAAACTTTTACCTTATCAAATAAGGTTCTTTTGTTAAGAACCGTGCTCTTATCTGCGGCCCAATTGGCCAGTGCTTGAAGCCGAACAATACTTTCACCTTATCAAATAAGGTTCTTTTGTTAAGAACCGTGCTCTTATCTGCCGCCCAATTGGCCAGTGCTTGAAGCCGAACAATACTTTCACATTATCAAATAAGGTTCTTTTGTTAAGAACCGTGCTCTTGTCTGCGGCCCAATTGGCCAGTGATTGAAACTCCTCTTCCTGTATGAGCAGGGCATGCGATAGAATGACGAAAGACCTTTCCAGCGAAGCCTGGGTAGGGAAGCTGACATCACAGCGTCTGAGCTCGTCGTTGACTTTCAGTTCAACAAACGATGGTTCTGACTTTGAAACACGGCGTCAGTCAGAAGTCCTATCTTTTGGACTAGATAGTCGATTCGTGGGTCCATCAACACTTAAGCATAAAATTCTATAAAAAAATAATAATTTAAACTGTAAAGATTGCACCAGTGGCGGCAATTTCAATTTCAATTTATTCAACAAAAAAATAATATATACATAACAAACAATATTCAAGGCGTATATATTAAAAGTAAGCAAGAAGACTTAAAGGTGTAGAAGAATCCCGCTTCGGAAAACTCCTTCGGACTCGTGAAACAGATCAATATCCAAAGTGATATTGTTCAACATAGCGGTAGCTCTTCCTACAGGCATAACCATCGGCAGGTTGGTCCTGTGTATAGGAATGTGAAACAATCTATGGCGACGCTGTCTTAGGTAACTATCGGGAACATACAGACCAATGTTCCGGATAATTTCAGGATTATCGATCATACCGCGCAACAATCGATAAAAATGCGTAATCGCTTAATGCGACACGCTTTTCCGCCTGTACAAGTCTTTCCAAATAGTTGGATTAATTTCGGCAACAACATGACATAATAGATCTTTTCTAGTGTGTTATTTGTATTTAATTTTAATGTCCGTTTCACTAATACTTTTCAAATGTTGGTTTTGCTTTATCAAATAAAGTATAAAATCTTCTTTAGTGTCATTTAGTACATTTTTAAAAATAAGCAACGGTTTCTTCTGACTAGCTTCTTCAACTTTGAGCTGACTGTTTGAGGATTTGTTAGTAGCTTGTTTAACCGTTTTAGTGCTAAGCAATTTTTGCAAAACTGTATGAAAATTGCCATACATGTTTTGATTACTTTAAAGGAAAAAATAATGGTGTCGAATAAAACACTCTCATTTAGACAAATATCAATCAATTTTAATAATTCTTTTTGCATTATAAAGGAAAAATGTTTATTGATATGATTATTAAAAAAATAAACAGAAAATTTTAATGTTATTGTATTTTTTTTCTTTTTGAAAATAAAAATGATAAAAAAAATAACTCTACAATTTATTTATTATTATGTTTTTCCGCACAAATAGCATGTAGATCAGGTATGCCAAATACTTGAAAGTGGCCAGGTTAGGAGTCGTAACAATCGGCGATGGTTAGTTGGTTTAGTTGGTAGGTAAAACTCCACTATTGTGGATTTTCTTTGGGCGTATCTCAAATATTTTCTTGTTGCCATCACCGAACGGAACCGAGAGTCGAAACACTCCCCCATTATCAAAGAAATGGGTGGACGTTCTCCTGCTGCTTTCGGAAACGGTCTTATGCTCTCAGGTGAAAAAGGAACATAGTTTTTGGACGCAGATGGGATAGGATTGTTATAGATGTTTTCCCAATCGGCAATCGATGCTATATCGAATACTCTAATGATTCAGTTAGTGATATATTTTCGGGGACAGCTTCTAGACGATCTGTGACATGGGATGGAGCGAAGTCAGCCTCATCAAAAATATCGCGATTATATGGGAAAATCCCTGTCTTTTTAAATTCATTCATTATGTTTTTTTTTTTTTTTTATTGGCAAAGCACATAACATTATTAAAAATTTTACTTAAACAATTTTTTTAAAATGATTTTACTTGGGGTTACACTTTTTTGCCATACTTTTTTACATGTTTAATGACCGCACTATTAATATTTTTGGAGTTAATTGATTATGGGTTCTTGTTGAACACCAACTTAATTTAACAGGAGGGAAGCAAGATGAAAGCGGATTACTTTTAACACAAATTTATTCAGTTCTAGAAAATTACAATCAGGAAATATTTAAGAATAATCGCGTGATTCTAATGTGAGAACAGTTGGAGGACGTGTCGATCACTGGACGGGCGGTGACGGAGTGTAACGTTCTGGTTCCCGTTCGGTGCGAGCTCGGTTTGGGTGTTCGATTATGCTCGTTCATTTGGTTGTTGTGGTTTGCCCTATGATAAAAGGTGTTGGACATTCAGCGGGCAGGACAAACCCTCCGAGCGAATGTCCTGAATGAACTCGAGGTTAGGGAGTAAGGGGCAGTTAAAAAATATGTGGTCAGCAGTCTCATCCTCCTCTCCACACGCGCATAATGAACAAGTTAGTATGTTAATTTTTTTGAGGTGGCACGCAAGTATAGTGTGTCCTATCCTCAGCCTGCACAGAAGGGACACATTCAGCTTGGGAATTTCGATTTTGCGGAACCAAGGGGATTTGGGTATTACGGGTTGAATTGACTTATAATAAGATCCAGCCATTCATTATGTTGTTACCAGTAGCAGCTAATGGAAGTGCGATTGCGACCATTTTTGGGATATCGTATATAGTCATCGCCTTACCAGCATTGCTACGTGGCCACCTGAAGCTAAGGTGAACGACACCACAAATCTTATAAATTATGAATTCTGGTAAACCAGTCGCAATTAGATCCACCAAAGTACCCGTGTCGATCGTTCTTCTCATCTCCAACAAAAGTTTTTCCTTCCTTATGGCATAGTCTAACAATGAACCTTCATTATATTTAAATGATAATGCAAATGTCACTTGCTTCCATCCCTTGTTTGTAAAGGTTTTACAAAAGTTGTTTATCCTTATGGCATAGTCTAACAATGAACCTTCATTATATTTAAATGATAATGCAAATGTCACTTGGTTCCATCTCTTGTTTCTAAATGTTTTACAAAAGTTGTTTTTCCTTATGGCATAGTCTAACAATGAACCTTCATTACATTTAAATGATAATGCAAATGTCACTTGCTTCCATCCCTTGTTTGTAAAGGTTTTACAAAAGTTGTTTTTCTTTATGGCATAGTCCAACAATGAACCTTCATTGCATTTAAATGATAATGCAAATGTCACTTGCTTCCATCCCTTGTTTCTAAATGTTTTACAAAAGTTGTTTTTCCATACTGTTCATTCTGAGTTCATGGAAAACATCATCATCGAACTGTACCAATCTTCACAACTTTTATCCACAAACAATCTAAGTGTTTCAATTTTTTTCTCATCCGTTGTCACCTCAAAACGTGTGCATTCTTTTTCAAAAATGAATTTTTGCCAGTAAAATTTCAATGATGAACTTCTCTGAAATGTTTTTTAAATTCTGCTCTTTGCTTACCTGAGTATTGTCTATTAATTTTTCTAATAATTTTTCCAATGTTTGATGAGCAGTATTCATTTTGTTGCATTTTGTTTCTCCATTTCCGACTGATTTTCAAACAAAATTGTAGTTTTATAACGAATTTTGTGCACGCCGTCGCTCTTACAATTTTTAGGTTCTTAGAGACCGTACAGTGCTAGAAGAATTTAGGATTTAGAAAGTTTCAAGAAACGAAAAATATAATTTAATAATTTTGAAGCGACGCTAGATAAGTACCAAAACAGAACAATCACAGATCCATAGTACTCGAAGTGCTTGCTGACTTGATTTATTCATGTTTTTCTTACTTATACTAGTTATAGGAGCGATCCACACATTCGGACTGAGCGACCGAGACGTTTTTACCCCAAAATTTTTGTTCAATGTATTACACAATTTGTTCCATGAATTATATGATTTGTTTAATGAATTACGTGGTTTGTTCAATGTATTACACAATTTGTTCCATGAATTATATGATTTGTTAAATGAATTACGTGGTTTGTTCAATGTATTACACAATTTTTTCCATGAATTACAAAAGTTGTTTGGTAAATTATGTGATTTGTTAAATGTATTACACAATTTGTTTCATGAATTACAAAAGTTGTTGAATAAATTACTTGATTTGTTCAATGTACTACACAATTTGGTCCATGAATTTAAAAAAATTGTTTTATGAGTTACGTGATTTGTTCAGTGTATTACATAAATTTGTTAGATGAATTACATGATTTGTTCAATGTATTACACAATTTGTTCCATGAATTATATTATTTGTTTAATGAATTACGTGGTTTGTTCAATGTATTACACAATTTGTTCCATGAATTACAAAAGTTGTTTGGTAAATTACATGATTTGTTAAATGTATTACACAAGTTGTTCCATGAATTACAAAAGTTGTTGAATAAATTACTTGATTTGTTCAATGTACTACACAATTTGCTCTATGAATTAAAAAAAAATGGTTTTATGTGTTGCGTGATTTGTTCAGTGTATTACATAAATTTAATAGATGAATTACATGATTTGTTCAATGTATTACACAATTTGTTCCATGATCAAAATTTGTTTGATGAATAACGTGATTTGTGAAATGTATTTCATAATCTGTTAGATGAATTACGTAGTTTGTTCAATAGATCAAGATTTATTCAATGTATTACACAATTTGTTCCATGTATTAACACAATTTATTCAATGAATGACATGTTTTATTTGACGAATTACATAAATCGTTCACTGAATTACACAATTTGTTCCATGAATTATGTGATTTGTTCAATACATTGAACACTGAACATTGAAATACATTTCACGATTTATTCAATGTATCACACTATTCGTTCAATGTTATTAAACACAATAAATTACATGATTTGTTTGATGTATTAATAATAATAATAAATAAACCCTTATCCGCACCCCAATGGTGCATAGGGCACTGCTTCATATAAATGCAGTGTTATCTTGATCGTTTTACACATGAACGAAAGGTGATCAGCCCTCCGCTTCAGGTACCAGTCCAGGGTAATATTGAATAAATATTACAGTGAAAAAATCACTTATATTTATTTGCCCCCCCCCCTTGGGAATCGAACCCAGGACCTCCAGAACGGTAGCCGAGCGTGCTGACCATTACACTACGGAGGCGGACAAATTTTTGATGTATTACATGAATTTTTAGTTAATTAACGTGATTGGTTGTGATTAGCTTAATTGTGTGCCGCCTAAAAAGCAATATATTTGCTGTGTCGAGCAAATCACAGTATTTCATTGATAAATAAGTACTGCCCTTGGTTATATTAGCCATCTCTCTCTTATCTTATCTGCTTTGAACGAGGAAGACCTTCTTCAAAAGAATCAGCCTTAAGAATTCGTTTGTTTCTCACAGTTGGCTGTATAATGGGCGACCCCAAATTGCAGTAATCTTCAGATCTTGGATCTGGGGGATCTGGAGGTTTTTCACCTGCCTCCATATTTAATCACTTTCAAATTAAGACTTGAAAATTTTTAAATATAAAGAACAAAAAAAATACATAATTATTGTTGCAATAAAAATTTATAACATAAAATGTTTAAAAGGACTCTAGTTTTAGAAAAATTTAGCACAGAAAACGTTAATTTTAATGCAAAACTATATAAATAATAAACTATAATAATACTTGGTTCACAAAACTTCAAAAAAACTAGGAGCACTATAACTAAGCAGTTGTATGTTTGACAGTTGTCATATGAAATGAATTTGTAGCGTAATGTACAAGAAATATAAATAGCTTGTATTTTTTTATTGCTAAGCACCCTGCGAGTGTTTTTGCCTAGAATCTTCACTCGTGAATTACACAAAATTACAGTAACTTTAAACATAAAGAGTAAATCCACTCACGAGTAGGCATAGGCTATGAAACTTAAAAAAGTTGAAGCCTGAGTAGTCGTGATAAGCGGAGTTGTATAAGCCGTAGCTAGATTTCAGAGTAACTTGACGTTAAGTATTTTTTTTTTAAATGCTAAGCACCGTACTCTCGGGCTATTTTCCAAGAAACAGGCAAAAAGTCACCTTTTTTCTACAGAATTATGAAAACAATGTTTGTTATTCATACCTGAAAAAATTTTGCCATAATAGGTCCATTTAGGATGGGTTTATGCGCTTTTGTAATTTCAAGGGCTGCAAACCGTTGTAAATAATGTACACTGTTTATTTTCAAAAGCGCCCTGGTCAGGAGTCGAAATAATCGACGGGTATGTATGGAGAGATGCATGAATGTGGAAGAGGCGAAGAATGTTTGCAAGGACAGGGTGGTATGGTGTGGTGTAATCTCTCTGCCTACCCCTGTGGGGAAGCGGCATGGTGGTTAGTTAGATTTTATACTAAGGAAATATTCTGATGTAAGAAATATCGCTCACTCCTTTCAAGAATGTCATAAATCAAAATTCGACAATTTTCAGTTGTGCATGTTTTCGGAATGCCCAGAAAATGTACTATATCCCAGCAAAAGAGGCATATTTTTAACTTAATATTTACCCGCTACAGGGCTGAAAGTGTTGTTTTTGCATTTTGAAGAAAAGGTATTATTTAATTTTTTTTTAAATATACTAAATATTTTTCAAATGGAGAAAAAACATTCAGGTTTTACATAAAAAGATCTGTTGCACAATATCATAGGTTAATTGAAAGATAAAACAAATATCTGATTTTTCCGCCTCCGTAGTGTAATGGTCAGCACGCTCGGCGGCTACTGTTCTGGAGGTCCCAGGTTCGATTCCCAGAGGGGGGTCCAACAAATATAAGTGATTCTTTTTGGCATAAGTGTACTAAATGCACAGTTAAAAGTTCAATAAGTGGCTTGATATTTATTTTTAATACATTGTATTGTATTTCTAAACTTTAAAAACGTTCTCCTGAAAAATCAAGTTTTTTGATTTATGACGTTCTTGAAAGGAGTGAGCGATATGTGGAATAAATAAATGTTGTTTTCATTGTTTAATTTTGCATTTTTTCTTCATTATATTATATTAATCCTACAACATTGCAAGTAGAATGGAGTCAGTGGCTTCCGTTCCGTTTTGGCCTTTGGATTCCCAGGTAAGTCAAAATAAATCAAAGTTATTTTTCACCCTAATATTTATGTGTATGTAGCTACAGCCCCGTAGTGTAATGGTCAGCACGCTCGGCTACCGTTCTGGAGGTCCCAGTTTCGATTCCCAGGAGGGGGGTCAAATAAATAAAAGTGATTTTTTTCACCTTCATATTTATTCAATATTACCCTGGACTGGTCCCTGAAGCGCAGAAGTGATCACCTTGCCTTCGTGTAAGTAACAATCAAGATAACACTGCGTTTATATGGTGCAGTGCCCTATGCACCATTGGGTACAGATAAGGGTTAGAGATTAAAAAGAATTAGAATACTAAGTAGGGTCGGGGTTGATGAAAAAATCGCTCGGAAAAAACAGACAATAATGTGACAATAATTAGATATAGAAGGCCAGCGTCTAACTCCGTAGTGTAATGGTCATCACGCTCGGCTACCGTACTGCAGGTCCCGGGTTCAATTTCCAGGAGGGGTTCTAATAAATATAAGTGATTTTTCATTCTAATATTTATTCAATATCACCCTGGACTGGTAGTGGAGGGCTGACCACCCTTTCTTCATGTGTTAATGATCATGATAACACTGCGCTTATATGATGCAGTGCCCTATGCACCATCGGCACTGAGGCAGGTTGAAGGAATAAAAATAAATATTTATTTTGATATTGTTTTCTTTATTTTTTAATTTCAAATGCATATAAATACTCCTTACACGCTATGGTATATAAATAATAAAAATTACACTGTTACATCAGAAGTCGCTCACTCCTTTCAAGAACGACATAAATCAAAAATCGTCAATTTTCAGTTGTGCATGTTTTCGGAATGCCCAGAAAATTTACTATATCCCAGCAAAAGAGGCATATTTTTAACTTAATATTTACCCGCTACAGGGCAGAAAGTGTTGTTTTTGCATTTTGAAGAAAAGGATTTTGTTAAATTTTTTTTTAAATATACTAAATATTTTTCAAACGGAGAAAAAACCTTCAGGTTTTACCAAAAACGATCTGTTGCACAGTAAAAAGTTCTATAAGTGGTTTGATATTTATTTTTAATACATTGTATTATATTTTTAAACTTTAAAAACGTTCTCTTGAAAAATGTAGTTTTTTGATTTATGACGTTCTTGAAAGGAGCGAGCGAAATATGTTCTCAAACACAGTTCGGTTGTGTCACACATAATATATCTTTATAATAAATAGGAATATATAAGATTTGTTAGAAATACTAGATGTGAACATGCTCTCTTGGGCGAGTCGAATTTACGATGCCTCGGAAGAGCGAGGAATCGTAAATTCGACGGGCTTACGAAACAAAACATGTCAGATTTACGACTAAATGATTTTTTACATAATCTTTTGACACACTTTTCTTATTGTAATACGAGTACAAATTATAATAATGGTTAATTTATAACTTCCACCCACCACTATTCAAAACCTGCCAACCTCTCGGGGAATGAGTTCTTGCAAACTAAACTGTATCTGAAGGTGGAGACTGACCGGAGCATTTCGATCCATAGTTTCGGATGCTCGCCGCGAGCGATGTTACGACGAAATGCTCCAGTCAGTCTCCACCTTAAGGAGTTGTTTTTCTTCACAATATCATAGATTAATTGAAAGATAAAACAAACATCTGATTTTTCCGCCTCCGTAGTGTGATGGTCAGCACGCTCGGCAGCTACTGTTCTGGAGGTCCCGGGTTCGATTCCCAGAGGGGGGTCCAACAAATATAAGTGATTCTTTTTGGCATAAGTGTACTAAGTGCACAGTTAAAAGTTCAACAAGTGGCTTGATATTTATTTTTTAATACATTTCATTATGTTCTTAAACTTTAAAAACGATCTCCTGAAAAATCAAGTTTTTTGATATATGAAGTTGTTGAAGGGAGTGAGCGATTTGTATGGAAATTGTAGTACGCAACTTGCAGTGGGATTGAGTCACAGATCCCATGTCCTTTGCAATGTGCAGCCGAGCGCCGACTAAGCGACAGGTCGGAAATCGGATCAAATGAAGGCGGAGTAATCTGATTGTCTCACTCTCTCCTTGTGCTAATAACACATTTCTTAGAGTGAAAGAAATATATATGAACATATCGCTAGCACACAAAAATAAAACATGGCAGCGTGATGCGTCATGTTTTTGAGTACACAAAATAATAAACAAGAAGCTGCTGACTAAAATGATAGTAAGTATTTAATACACAGTGAAAGTGTCAAATAAATTTTGATAATAGATTTACTTAGTTTGTACAGCAAAGTTCACCCACACTCCCGAGAGATTACGCTTCTAACTCATTCACATACAAAAATATTCTTATATCCAATCTTTATTTGTCAAAAACTGCGGCTTTAATATCAGGTGAAGCATCAAGATTAATTTTAAACATTTGATTACAAAAACTTCGAGAAAATAATTTTTTAAAAAAACAAACGTTTCTCCACAAAATCAAAACAAATTACTATTTAAATGAGAGGACAGACGATCCGAGTATGTAAATAAATAATACATATGTAGTAAATTAACTGATAATCTCCAAACTCTAGATATATTTGCCTATTTGCAAATGTAAATGAATTTTGGAAAAATGTGAAATTCGTGCTGTACTTACAACAAGAACAGAAGGCAACTAACATTTATTTTTTAAAAAAATTTGACCTGATGACTATTCATCTAATTTAGAATTCAGACACTCCAAATTTAGTATGACAGAACACAAATTATTAACCAAAGCCAGATTTTACTCTGATTAAAAAATATAATAATAATAATAATAAAACCATTATCCGCACCCCAATGGTGCATAGGGCACTGCGTCATATAAACGCAGTGTTATCTCGATCGTTTACACATGAAGGAAAGGTGATTAGCCCTCCGCTTCAGGTACCAGTCCAGGGTAATATTGAATAAATATTGGAGTGAAAAAATCACTTATATTTATTTTACCCACCCTGAGAATCGAACCCGGGACCTCCAGAACGGTAGCCGAACGTGCTGACCATTACACTACGGAGGCGGACAAAAAAAATATAAATATGAAAAAATATACGTAAGTAAAAATAAATAAAATGTCTTATTATTTGTGCGTTTTTAGGTGTGCATATCAGAAAATATACCCTTTTAGAAGTACAGTGGAACCTCTCATAAAGACTAATTCGCATGACGAGTTACAGAGAAAGGGCAAGTCCCTTTTTCATGACATTCACTTATAAGCCGGGACTTCCACGCCAGTCAAAACAAAATATGTTTCATTAATTGATTCGGCTGTCAATTTGTGGTAAAATCTATCCATTTTTAATCAATGTATTACTTAGTACCACTTTTTCAATAAATTTAAATACCACTTTTTCTTAAAATCTACTGTGACTTCAAGTCTACTGTGTTTCGATGCATTCCGCATCATTTTCACTGTATGTGTTGAATGCATCGAAACACGTGTCGCAGTAGATTTTAAGAAAAAGTGGTATTTACTAAGTAATACATTAATTAAAAATATGTTTCATTTAACAAGTAAGATTCTGGTACGAATTATGTTATGAGAGGTCCCACTGTATACAGAATTAATTGATTTTGACACAAAAAATATTACTAAATTTTCAAAAATAATGCAGTAATTATTCGTACTGTCTGACTATCAAATCCTTTCCACATACAATACAAAAGACAAAAATATTATATATATAAAAACTTTGGCTACTGATGTATTTTTATAATAAAATTGATTAAAAAAAATCATTTCACCATAGAAAAAATGTTCAAAATAAAATAGAATCTCAAAAAGAAAAACAGTTTACAAGATATCCACAATAGAAAACAATGTATCAAACTTACATATATATAATAATATATATTTTCTGGTACAAAACACACTTAACCTAATATAATACAAAAATCACATCGGAAATATTATTCATGCAAAAGTAGCTTTACGGTATTTGTACAAAAGCGATTAGCTGTAAAAAAAACCTTCGTAAGTATACGAAGTTTAGTTTTCTTCGTAAATTACATTCATCGTAATTATCTTGACAAAACAGTGCACTCAAAAGTGTCACATTGACAATTCAACCAAGAAGTAACAGTAATTACATCATGATGAATAAATTGATAAAAATTCATTAATGTATAAACAAATTAGAATACACGGTTTTTATATGTCTTTAACCGGATCCACGCGGCTCGCATAACCGTATGTGTTTTCACAAAACATTCCCTGTACGCGGCTGACATAACCGTTTGTGTTTTTACTTTGCTCCAAGTTTCGAACCTCAGTTCAACTTGGAGGGATTTTTTCATGGTGTGGAACTTTGGATAAAATAATACGTCAATCCTTGGCCTTATGACATCTGTTGAAATATCTGACTGATAATTTGTAACATCACAAGGATAAATAAAAGAACAGATCCCTGATTTTTCTTGCGGTCGGTAATTAGTCCGCGCCATAATCACGCCCTATATCTGTCTCACTCTCGACGCTACGCATCGCCAGTGGGTAAGAGTGACACACGATGCGGGCTTTGATTTATTTATGTTACGATCTAATTTGTTTATATTACGATATATTTCAAGAATAATGTGACACGAGTGTATTATAGAGTACCAAAAAGGCACAATGAATCCCATTGAATGTTTTTGTTTAAGAAAATAAATCGTTTCTTAACTAAATACATGATAAAAGTAATCATTTAAAAAACGGCGAAATACCGCCGCGCACGGGCGTCTCTCAGGAACAAAGTGAACGCGGTTAAAAGGTTAACTATTTGATTAAATAATTGGTTCAATTTTTCGTTATTTATTTGTGGATGATATACACATTTTTTTCTTTTAATTGGAGTAACTTTGAAAATACTTTTGAATACGTACAGAGTTACAAATTTGCTTGTGGAATTTCTGAAGACTTTCACAAAGTTGATGTTTATTAAAAAATAATATTCATGAAAAATTACACAGTTACGAGAGTTACATATCATGAATATTTATGGACCCGTGACACAATTACGAGAGTTACAAATCATGAATATGAACCGTGATACAATCATGAGAGTTACAAATCATGAATATGAACCATGACACAATCGTGAGAGTTAAAAATCATGAATATTTATGGACCCTTGACACAATCACGAGAATTACAAATCATGAATATGAACCGTGACACAATCATGAGAGTTAAATATAGTGAATATTCATGAACCATGACACAATGCCTCACATGAGTTACATATCATGAATATTTATGAACTGTACACAATGATATTTATGAACCGTGACACAATGATGAGAGTTACATATCATGAATATTTATGAACCATGACAATCGTGAGAGTTACGTAAATATATATATGAACCATGACAATCATGAGAGTTACATAAATATATATGAACCATGACAATCATGAGAGTTACATAAATATGTATGAACCATGACAATCATGAGAGTTACAAATATGATTCCAAATCGTATATTTTTCTAGTTGGATTAAAATATTCTTGTGTCAAATTGATGGAAGTAATTACCATTTTGACAGATTTCGGTCTTTAAAAGATTGAGGCGATCAGATTGACATAGATTTAGACACACTCAAAATATTGTGAAAAAAAATCATGTGAATCATAGCAAATTATTTCACATTTTATTATTATTTTACTGGAACTTAAAAACCGAAAATCAATCTGTTCAAATGGCCGACTTGTTTAACAGTGTCATTCAAATAGCATCAAAATTAGTGCCGAGAAGGCCTGATGTCCTAAATCAATATGGCCTGATGGACTGCCAAGGTCATCGTGTGGAGGTTTTCATATATTGATTATGGTTTATGTATTAAATGCTAAATCAAACACTGTTGAGTCTACTTAGTTGTATTTTATTGTAAAAAAAACACATAGAAATCAATTTTGTAACAATTGTTTTGCCTAGTTATGGCATTTTCATACATTTGTTTCAACAATATAATATACAACTTAGTAGACTCAAAAAATCAGTGTTTAATTTAACATTTAATACGTAAATTAAAATGGAGTTCTACAAATTAAACGCCAAATCTATAAATCGATTATGGTGTTAAAGGGGTCCATGTACCACTCCGGGTATAATTCCAGTTTACGATCACAATTCATTCCCGGCGGAGCTGTCGTGGGTTAGATTGGAGTCCAGACTCGCATTGTCCGAGTCTTGACTGTGGTTTCCGCTGTAGTTGGCCGCTTCTTGAAGCCGCATCAGCATGTTAAGCTAAAACAAACCCAAACAATTATAGCATTAGATGATTTACAACAATTATAATGTAGACTTTCATGTAATACTACTACAGGGTAGTATTACATGAAAGTCTACATAAGTTTCCCCACAGGGTAGACCGAGAGGATGGAACCCCACACTCTTGTGTCCTGACATACACTCCTAGCCATCTTCACGACCATACATCTAGTCATACATGCCCTCCAATTATGTAGACTTTTGAGGCCACTAGATTTTAGTCCGCCTCTGTAGTGTAATTAATGGTCAGCACGCTCGGCTACCATTCTGGAGGTCCCGGGTTCGATTTCTAGGGGGGTCAAATAAATATAAGTGATTTTTTCACTCTAATATTTATTCCATATTTGGGAGTTCATTGATAAAAGGTAATTTACAGTTTTATTTGATAACAATTTGACATAACGAACGCTTCTGTGGTTGCGGGTATACTTTTTTGTTTTTAATTAGA
The DNA here is from genome assembly GCF_059751285.1 of Brachycentrus maculatus. NCBI lineage: Eukaryota > Metazoa > Arthropoda > Insecta > Trichoptera > Brachycentridae > Brachycentrus > Brachycentrus maculatus. The sequence goes on from NW_028280953.1 coordinate 1,430,928, forward strand.
ATTTTACTTGGTAAATACCACTTTTTTTTGTCCGCCTCCGTAGTGTAATGGTCAGCACGCTCGGCTACCATTCTGGAGGTCCCGGGTTTGATTGCTAGGGGGGTCAAATAAATATAAGTGATTTTTTCACTCTAATATTTATTCCATATTACCTGAAGCGGAGGGCTGATCACCTTTCCTTCATGTGTTAACGATCGAAACACTGCATTTATATGAGGCAGTGCCCTATGCACCATTGGGATGCGGATATGGGTTTGAATTGAATTGAATTGAATTGAAATATTTTAGATTCTGATTGATCTGATCGTGTCAAGTCTTTTTCGGCCGTACTCCATCTGTTCTCCCATTCACATCCACCAAATATATACCTTCTTAGTCATTCCCTCCACGTGTCCATACCACCTTAAAGCACTCTTCTTAATCTTTTCAATTATCCCTAGTTCAGCCTTACATTCCTTTCCAATATCTACATTCTAAATTCTGTCATACAATGATTTTCCACACATTCATCTGATGGAATGCATTTCAACGGCGTTTAATAAAAAATATTAGGTAGAATACTAATATTTTTTATTGCAATCAGTTTTTAACCGCCCTACCCATACCAACGTAAATGATACATCTGCTACAATGATTAAAGAAAACACTTCGTTTTTTACCACTTGAGTTTTATTATAGACTACATGTTTCAGAAGTTAAAAAACCTGAATTCTAATAATAATTTATTAAATAATATATTGTTTCAAAATTCTTCACCATTGCTTTCCATTTTTCCTTTGTTTTCAAACTCCATCCCTTGACTAACCCCTTCCCCTTACTTTCCCCTCTCCTTATTTATAGAACAATTTTATATTTTATATTTGAGTTATTATACAGACCTGAATGATGGAAGTTTAACTTCTGAAACATGTAGTCTATAATAAAACTCAAGTGGTAAAAAACGAAGTGTTTTCTTTAATTCAAAGTTAATGCCGAAACAATAAATAAAATACATCTGCTATATTATCGCCCGAATGATCAGATATTTTTTTAATTTTTTTTTTTTTTATGTTTTTACAAAAATACATTTTTGAAATACAAAATAGGTAAATATACAGAACATCTTATATATAACGTTTCTACCTCTCTAATAAAGTAGATACTTGTGTTTAGAGAGGGAGTTCGTTTCACATTTATTTTTATTTTTTTTATAAACTAAGTAAATTAAAACAAAGTAAATTAAAATTAAAAATAAAAAATTAACAAGGTAAATTAAAAATTAAAAATAAACATTCTTTGGTACGGAGTCTAGGAAGGGGTGAGTCTTAAATATTTTTTAATTTTAGTTTTAAAAGTTTGATAATTTTTTATAGATTTTAAGTTTTCCGGAAGTTTATTAAAGTTTTTTTTACCTATGTACGTATAATGGTTTAACGCTGCTGTTGTTTTACATCTGTGCAAAATTAAATTATTAGAATATCGAGAGTTACTTGAATTTTGTACTTCAATTGTTTTTTCTTTAAAAATTTGTAAGATAGCAGCTTTATTAAAAATTTCTTAGCGGCTTTATTAAAAATTTCTTCAATAGTTGGTATATTAAGTTCTTCGAATACTAGTTTTGATGGGTAAGTTCTGGGCTTTTTAAGAATTATTTTTGCAATCTTTTTTGTATAATAGAGAGTGAGATATGTATCTGTATATTCAGCTATAAAAAAAATATTTTCATTAATTGATTCGGCAGTCACCTTGTGGTAATATTTATCCATTTTTAATTCAAATTTTACTTGATAAATACCACTTTTTCTATTGCTTCTAAATAGTGGTATTTACCAAGTAAAATTCTAATTAAAAACAAAAAGCATACCCGCAACCACAGAAGGTTTCGTTATGTCAAATTGTTATCAATTAAAACTGTAAATTTATTTATTGATTTGGCGTTTAATTTGTAGAACTGCATTTCAATTAATGTTTTAATTTATAAAATGAAACACAGATTTTTTGAGTCTACTAAGTTGTATTTTATTAACAAAAACACATAAAAAAATTATATTGTGACAATTGTTTGGCCTAGTTATGGCATTTTCAAAGGAATGAAAATGAACATTCGTTTGAAAATGCCATAAATAGGCGAAACAATTGTCACAATATTAATTTTTTATGTATTTTTGTTAGTAAAATACAACTTAGTAGATTCAAAAAATCTAAACTAACTAACCATCACGCCGCTTCCCCGCAGGGGTAGGCAGAGAGAATAGAGCGCCACACCACTCTGTCCTTGCAAACATTCTTCGCCTCTTCCACGTTCATGCATCTCCTCATACATATCCGCCGATTGTTACGACTCCTAACCTGACCACTTTCAAGTATTTGGCATACCTGATCGTGCCATGTTTTTCTCGGTCTTCCTCTGCTTCTTTTCCCGCTAACATTCGCCTCATAAATTTGTTTTACCGTTCTTTCCTCACTCATTCGTTCTACATGTCCAAACCATCTCAACACACCTTTCTTAATTTTATCGATAATGCTTATCTCAGCTTTGCATTCCTTCCTTATTTCACTATTCGTACATCTATCATACATCGTTTTGTCGCACATTCTTCTGAGAGATCGCATTTCGACTGCATTCAGTCTACTTTCATCCTTCTTTTGCCAACTCCATGTTTCACTTCCATACATCAGAGTTGGAACCAGGACTCCGTTGTGCACTGCCAGTTTAGCTTCCGCTGATAGGTTTTTATTTGCTATAATTGATTTCAGTGCACCATTAACTTTGTTTCCAGCATTCACTCTCCTTTCTAAGTCTTTATCAATCTTTCCATCACTAGAAAACATACTACCCAAATACACGAAATCATCTACCTGTTCCAAAAAATCTGTGTTTGATATAAAAATTAATACATAAATTAAAACTGTGAATACTGAAATTCCAAGAAGTCTACTCACCAAAGGGTCTTGATTATTGGTAGAGGCATTATCTGTAGAGTTTCCATCCAATCCGATGTCTTCCAGTGTTATTCCACGTAAATTCTGCAAAGCAAAATGAGAATCAGAAATCTGGGCACCGAGAAGCATGTGTTAAGTAGTGAATCATGGGTTAGGTTAGGTTAGTGAAACTCGGTAAGGTTAAGTAGTGAAAATTGGTATGGCTAGGTTAGGTTTGTAAAACATGGTAAGGTTAGGTTGTGCAAAGCATTATATTGGATGAAAGCATGGGCAGCATGGGCAAAACTTTAAACAAATGCAACATTACCTGTGCGGCTATGGGGTCCGTCCAGGGGTAGGTGTCGCGCACGAACTTGGCGGGATCGGCCCACGCGCCGCGACGCCCGTACAAGGCCACTCCTTCCCGAGCCGCCTCCACCAGGTACGGCACTACGGAGTAGTTCCATACCGATGTAAACCAAGCCTGGAAACACAAGGAATTCATAATGATAACTAAATAATCAAGAATAATGAGCAGGCACCTCGCGCAGTCAAGGGATAACTGGAGAAGAGTCATTGCTTCCACAAGGGTCACAATCCTCAGTAATGAGGACTAAGGAATGTGGGCATATTGGTTGTGTTGCTGTCACAACATCCTGTAATTGTGCATATACCCCCACATAGTCTGACAAGCGACATTCTAGATATCGCTCACTCTTTTCAAGAACGTCATAAATAAAAAAACTTGATTTTTCAGGAGAACGTTTTTAAAGTTTAAAAATGTACAATGTATTAAAAATAAATATCAAGCCACTTATTCATTAAAATCAATAACTTTTTACTGTGCAACAGATCTTTTTAGGTAAAACCTGAAGGTTTTTTTCTCCATTGGAAAAATATTTAGTATATTCAAAAAAATAATTAAACAATACCTTTTCTTCAAAATGCAAAAACAACACTTTCTGCCCTGTAGCGGGTAAATATTAAGTTTAAAATATGCCGCTTCTGCTGGGATATAGTACATTTTCTGGGCATTCCGAAAACATGCACAACTGAAAATTGACGCTTTTTGATTTATGACGTTCTTGAAAGGAGTGAGCGATATGTCTCTCCTACAAACCAGTCATTTAGAGCTACCTAGTAACTTATTTTAAGGATAAACCAGAGTAAACGAACTAGCACTCTTTTACTGATGATCCTCCACCATCTTATGACACAACATGAACCAACTAATCTCCATTTTACTCAAGCATAGTACTTGGGGTTCCTATGCTTGAGTCCTGGTAGCAAAGGGTTAATAAAGTTTTGTCCAAAGTCCATTAATTATGTCACAGGATACGAGGAGATGAAGGGCTTCGTTCTGGAGTAGTGGAGTATGTGATTAAGGAAAGATGAGAGTATTCACCTGACTGGCAGCGACGTCCAGCGGGCATCCCAAGAAGAGGCGCGGGCCCACGGTCACGTCCGAGGAGGAGTGCGCCTCCAGGAAGGAGTTGACGTGCTGCCACACGGCCGGCAGCCACTCCAGCACGGCCGAGAGCCGCGGGCACCGCGAGCAGCCGCCCAGCTCCGCCACCAGCTGCTTGCGACGGAGATATCTGCAAATAGACAGTGTCACTAATCAATAGGTCCTTGCATCTAGCTATTCATACCATCCTATTACGAATTTTTTTTTACATTAACACATTGTCATCGGGACATGGCATTTGCCGTTTTTCGCGGACTGTCGGCCAACTGCGGGACACGGCAAATGCCGTTTTTGTCGACTGTCGGTTATCGGCGGGAAACGGCAATATACGGGTTTGTTATCAGCGTGAAATAAAACGCGTTGAAGGGTAATCTGCTACCTGGGTGCTAGGTGACAGTCTGTTGACGTTATTTGAGATGCCTTGTCCGGATTGGCTAGTGTGTTGCTTGTAAAGGCATCGCTAGAAATCTAGAGTTTTTATGCAATTTCAATCTCCAGTTTAGTTTGAGTCATTTCACATATTGGACTATTTTTCATACCGCTCGCACTGTTTTGTTTACTGTTTGGTATTTTATTATTTGAATATATTAGCATTGTACAGGGAATGATACCTCGGAGGGGAAGACTATTTTTTAGAGTTTACAATGCTTCTAAAATTGTGAAATACGGAATACTTCATTAAAAATTATGACTGTAATTTATTTTTGATGATCAAATGACATATATGATTTCTTTGAAAATTTCAATAAAAAATATCATTTGGTAAATAAAATAAATAAATAAGCCAAGTTGCTTATCTAACTAAAGGTACTGTTATTATTGCGGTTATTGTACCTTGCGAGGAATCCCTTGACCGGCTCCATGTGGTTGGCTGTCAGCAGCCACCGGAAGTTGTGATGCAGCTGCAGGTTGGTGGTGTTGCAGGTGGCCTGGGACATGGTTCCTGAAACGGCCACAAAACACTCAGGACGGGGGGAAAGGTTCAACAAATCAACAATTTATTATTATTTTTATCATTTTCAAACACCGTATGATGCGGAATGCTTTGAAACACGTGTCACAGTAGATTTAACCGGATCCACGCGGCTCGCATAACCGTATGTGTTTTCACAAAACATGCCCCATACGCGGCTGACATAAGCGTTTGTGTTTTTACTTTGCTCCAAGTTTCGAACCTCAGTTCAACTTGGAGGGATTTTTTCATGGTGTGGAACTTTGGATAAAATAATAAGTCAATCCTTGGCCTTAGGACATCGGTTGAAATATCTGACTAATAATTTGTAACATCACAAGGATAAATAAAAGAACAGATCCCTGATTTTTCTATATGGATTCGATTATCGATTTGATAATCTGGTATACCAGTCATTTGATGTGTCCAAATTCTTGTTCACAAACTGGGTTCTCTACTTGGGTCAATATTTGGTATTCCATAACAGCATACCTATGATGCAAGGCAGGCTGGTCCTCCTGGCGCCTAGCAGTCCGCTGAAGACATCGGCGAGTGCGCTGGCGTGGTGCAGGTTGTCCAGGATGAGCACCGAGGGGAGCATCAGCTCCCCGGCTCCCTGCTCTGCCACGTTGCTGAGATACTGCCGCAGCTCCTTGGACGACTTGTGCTCCACGCTGTGGAACAAACGACCAATCAGTAAGCCGACAAGGAATCATAATTAACCCTTTGCTAGAGTAACACATACCAAGTTTACTATACGAAGGCAAGGTGATCAGTCCTGCACTTCAGGCACCAGTCCAGGGTAATATTAAATAAATGACTTGATATTTATTTTGACCCTCCTGATTGATTTGACCCCCATAGGGAGCCAGATAAATCAATTTACAGTGGAGTCAATACAGTATCATTTTGTATGTTGTTTTGTATACTGCTCTACAAGTCAGTAGTGAATAATATACGTAACTTTGAATGATTTTTCATCAAACGATTATAATTAAATAATGAATATGAAAACAGGTTTTTTTTATTTATTTTAAATAGGATCAGTGTTTCAATAGGATTTCATCCTCAAAAAGTTTGAAAATCGCTGGTGTAGATAACCTTAACTTTACCTCTATTTGGTAAAAAAATTGATTATTATTATTATCTATGTTCTCTTTGATGAAAAAATAAATAAAAAAACAACAATAACAATTTCCACTCAATTTTCATCTTTCAACCTTCAAAAAGGCACAACTATTTAGACTAAGCTTCACATATCGCTCACTCCTTTCAAGAACGTCATAAATCAAAAATCGTCAATTTTGAGTTGTGCATGTTTTCGTAACGCCCAGAAAATGTACTATATCCCAGCAAAAGAGGCATATTTTTAACTTAATATTTACCCGCTACAGGGCAGAAAGTGTTATTTTTGCATTTTGAATAAAAGGTATTGTTTAATTATTTTTTTAAATATACTAAATATTTTTCAAATGGAGAAAAAATATTCAGGTTTTACCCAAAAAGATCTGTTGCACAGTAAAAAGTTAAATAAGTGGCTTGATATTTATTTTAATACATTGTATTTTATGTTTGAACTTTAAAAACGTTCTCCTGAAAAATCAAGTTTTTTTATTTATGACGTTCTTGAAAGGAGTGAGCGATATGGTATTTGATAATTTTGCTGAATGCAATGAAACACGTGTCACAACATATTTTAAGAAATGGTGGTATATACCAAATAATGTATCGACATGATTCATTGTTTCCCTGACAGGTGACACTTATTGTCACGATACGGTATTATTGTAGACTAAATACAGATTTAATCTTTTTTTTGTACTGGGCTCAAGTAACACATCAAAGTTCAAGTAGCCCCGTTCTACGGTACCCGAATTGTATTCGGGCAAATCACACAAGAGGTTAATAACATTATCCGCGTGTGATCACATTAAGCACGCTCTACTGCAATATGAATGTGACGAGAATTAAACTTACTTGAATGTGGCGATGGCTTCAGCCGGGTTGAGATGAGCCGCCGTCCTAGCAACGTGGAACTCGGCCAGTCTCGCCGCCAGATAGGACTTCCCAGTGCCACTCGGTCCACACAGAATCACTCTGCGATGCTCACTTAATAACGACACATATCTGGAAAGGTATACATACGTTAACACATTGTTGTCGGCCAGTTTTTTCACCAACCCCGATATTAACATTTGCAAAGTGACGATTAAAACATTTCAGACAAGTGTTTTTTACCCTTGCGGACCGCTGGCGACGGGATTTGATAATTGTGTTCACAGTGGCGTGCACAGAGTTTTTAATCAGGGTAAGGTTGGGTAAGGATAAGTTCCTGATTGGCCCACACTTGATTATCCCTCCTGTTCCCAACACAGATTCATATAAAACATCTTTTAGTTACAAGAAACAAAAATCCACTTGATGATCTATAAACCTTGTACATAATAAACAAGGTAAATAATAAATACGATTCCCATCAAAATAAAAAAAGGAGGGTTGGGTAAGGATAAGGCCTAGTAGGCCCTGGTCATGTTTCTATATGGAACGCGAGTAATCTAGGGTAAGCACTGCTTTTCTGCACGTATAGAATGCACGCCTCTGTGTGTACAAATAGTTAAGACCTTTACAAAGAGATTGGTACATAATATTAAGATAAAAGCATTAAATATGTAATTCTTTCTTTTCTGACATTGAAATGAGGCCGGCAGAGAAGGTAAAAATACACTTCCCGTCCTTAGTGTATTAAGGAAAAAATCACTTACCTATAAACAATATTCTTTGGTATCAAACTGTCAAACGCCAAGCTCCCCACTCCTTGCAAACAAATGTACAGTGTCTTCACGGTCCCGATGATGTAGCCGCACGGCAACAGCTCCGGAAATCCGACCTCCGGACCTCGCGTCGCCTCTCCCAGATGGTAAGAAGTGATCGAATCCGTGTTCAAACCTAAATTGGTTCCCGGATCTATCCTGGACAGATAATCCTTGAAGGTTTTGCGGACAGTGTAATCCAGATTCTGCCAGGTAGTTTTACCGGAGATATAAGTGTACGCGATTACAAATTCGTTGCAGTTTATCGAAGTGCTGCTAGTTCCGTTCTCGTAGCTGTTTTTGAAGTTGCTGTGAGAAGATTTATTGCTCTTCAAGCTGTTTGTATTTGACTGATTTTGAAATTCATGCCCGTTTTCCTTCTCTGGACTTCCGGAAGGGTTCTGTAGGGACAGCCTCGAGAGGGCGGAGTCCTGGATGAAGTCCGACGGCGGTTGGCAGTTGTTGAATGCGGCCGAAGAGCGGTTGGAGTAGAATCTTGAGTCGCAGTTGTTAAGGGATTCGCAGACTTCTTCAAAGTACCGCGGGAAGGTGTCTGGTTGGCCGAGGTATACTGCGATGGCGATTTTCTTGCCATCACTGATGTCTGCACTGTTTTCATTCAAACCTGAAAAAAAATATGTATAATTTATTTTACAAGGTAGGGCAGGGTTGGGGAGTCTACATGTTTTTTAAAGGAACCTATTGAAATAAACTATGAATGCGGGAAAACAATGAATGCGGGATAAAGAAGTCAATACACAAGGAGAAACGATCGAGTAAAGATACCGTCCTCCCAATCTGCATAACCATTAGTAGGTGGAAATTTCAAGAATACAAGTTTTAGATGTTAATAAATGATTTATTTAAAAAAAAATACAAAGTTGAACAGAACCCAAAGATCTTCAGACCTCTTCTGCTGTATCTATCACACAAGCTTTCGATAGTCTGTATCCCACACGTTGAAATATTGTCGTCGAATGTAACAAAATTCAGAAAATAAAAATAAAAAAGTAAAAAAACAGACAAATTATATCAAATATGTAGTAGTATAATTCAAACGATGAATGCGGTAAAATGGTGGATAGAAACGATCGATGCGATCTATTTTTGTATGAAATGAATTCGGGGTAGAAGAAATAAACGACTTATCCGGGAAAACGATTAATCGAGGAACGATAGATAGAGGTTTCAGTGTATTTGCTTGTCTCTATTGAATATTGCCTGCAGAGAGTCCTCACCTAGGTCGGCGATGGCCTCGCCCATGGCCAGCTCGCGGCACTTGGGTGCCGGCAGCAGCGAGTCCTCGCAGGCCACGCCGCTCAGGCGTCCCGTGGTCAGCAGCAGCCCCTCCCCCTCGCCCCCGCCGCCCTCTCCGCCGCCGTACAGCCCGCACTCCGCCCGCGGGGACGCCATGTAGTCCAGCTCCAGTGGGCGGTGCTCCAGCTCCTGTAAAAATAATGGCACGGTTTAATCATCCATCTCCTGTCTGCACCAGATGGCATCGATGGCAACTAGCATTAACCCTTTGATTGGAACGGTTTAGTTACTTTTTCTCTGTTTATATATATGGTGGGTATACTGGCAAAAAACATTATTTCTAAAATCCCTGTTTGAACAATCCCTGTTATTTAAAGCTTTTACTTACTTACTTATAACCCTTATCCGGACCCAATGGTGCATAGGGCACTGCATGGAATTGACGCGTTATCTTGATCATTACTTACATGAAGGCAAGGTGATCACCCTTGCGCTTCAGGAACCAGTCCAGGGTAATATGAAATAAATATTACAGTGTAAAATCACTAATATTTATTTTCACCCCCCCCCCTGGGAATCGAGCCCGGGACCTCCAGCACAGTAGCTAGACACGCAGACCATTACACCACGGAGGTGGGCAAAAGCTTTTAGCCTGAATAAAATATCCGATATTAAAGTTAAAGTTGAATTTACTTGTAAAACCACATAAATATGACATTTCAAACTAGTTAATGTATTCTGTCTAACGTTACGTGGTTTGCAAGTGGACTACTCAGTTCTTTAGTAACCTTTCTCCATGGTCCATGATACTATATCTCAAAATACAACGATCGTAAGATTAATTTTTTGTGTTGTGTAAACTAAAGAAGGAATTACAGCAGCTGTTAGTTTAGCTCTTAGAATTAGAGGTATTTACCGAGTAAAACATAAATAAAAAATGGATAGATTTTACCACAAAGTGACTGCCGAATCAATTAATGAAATCTTAGAAAACTAATCTAAGAAAACTAGCAAAAGTGCCAATCTATTGGAAAGATTCCCCGACTAAATGTGCTATTTTGAGTGTGTCCAAATACTTGTTCACAAAATCTGGATTATCTCCCAATTACAGGAGTTATTTTCATATTATTTTTTGACATCTCATCAAAGATGAAGATGAATAATGGAAGTCTGGGCATTTACGGGGCTGACGACCGTCATAGGCTGGTTTAAGTGATCACTTTACACACGTGTAACATTCACCAATTCTACCCATTATTGACAACCACACTACTTAAATTCTTGGAAGTTCTATATATATGAACCAATTTAGAAACCTTGTTCTTAAATCACTAGAACTTCACTAGAGACATCTATTGGTGAGATGTAAAGAAGCTGTTTATTAAGCAGAAACTCTTATATTATAACTATAAACTCTTATATATTCATATATATAGAACTTCCAAGAATTTGAGTAGTGTGGTTGTCAATAATGGGTAGAATTGGTGAATGTTACACGTGTGTAAAGTGATCACTTAAACCAGCCTATGACGGTCGTTAGCCCCGTAAATGCCCAGACTCCCATATTCTTCTTCATCTTTGATGAGATGTCAAAAAATAATATCAAAAATAACTCCTATAATTGGAGGTAATCCAGATTTGTGAACGAGTATTTGGGCACATTCGTATTTTCTGGCGTTTCTCATGTGTGTGATTATAATCCAGGATTCGGAGCTTCTTTTCATCTCACCAATAGATGTCTCTAGTGAAGTTCTAGTGATTCAAGAACAATGTTTCAAAATTGGTTCATATATATAGAACTTCCAGAATTTGAGTAGTGTGGTTGTCAATAATGGGTAGAATTGGTGAATGTTACATGTGTGTAAAGTGATCACTTAAACCAGCCTATGACGGTCGTCAGCCCCGTAAATGCCCAGACTTCCATATTCATCTTCATCTTTGATGAGATGTCAAAAAATAATATAAATGTGCTAAGCTGTCAAGAAGTATCACAATTCAATTCCCAAAATAAGAGAGACAAAAACTGGTTTGGACAAGCATATGATCTTACGTTATCGTTGGAAGGTCGTTGAGCGTCCGCGGCGCTGAATCTCCTGGAGTCGTCGTGAGTGGGCGGAGCCGGGGGCGACGGAGGGTTGGCTCCGTTGGCCAATGAGGCGTGGCTCCCGGCGAGAGACTTGGGCCGCACCAATCGCTGCAGGCGTTCGTTGTTCTGCTTCAGATTCAGCATTTCGTTCTAAAACAATGAGATAAAAAAAATGTTGCACAGTGAATTTTTTTCCTGGAAAATCACCTTTACAAACCCTTGCTTTACAATACACAATTTACATATGGATAGTTAAACAAAGGGAGGATAGTTACACAAGTTGTCTGCCTCTATGCTGTTTAGCTACCGTGCTGGAAGTCCTGGGTTCGATTCCCAGGTGAAAATAAATAGTGGTATTTACTAAGTAAAACTTAAATTAAAAATGGATACATTTTACATCAAAGTGACTGCTGAATCAATTAATGAAATTATTGAAGCCAGTGCGGTTTAAAAAGGCAAAGTGTATAGGAAGTTAATTTACAAAATTTTGAGTGTGTCCAAATACAAAATCTGGATTATCTCAAATTACAGGAGTCATTTTCATATTATTTTTCATCTCACCAATAGATGTCTCTAGTGAAGTACACATATTTAGAACTTCCAAGAATTTGAGTAGTGTTGTTGTCAATAATGGGTAGAATTGGTGAATGTTACACGTGTGTAAAGTGATCACTTAAACCAGCCTATGACAGTCATCAGCCTCGTAAATACCTAGACTTCCATATTCTTCTTCATCTTTGATGAGATATAAAAAATAATACGAAGTTAATGACCAAATTTAGAGTTGTGTGCTTAAACTCTTATATTTGTTTGAAAATGATGTGGAATGCATCGAATAATGTCACACAGTAGATTTAAAGAAACCGTGGTATTTCTAAACCACTGTTTATACCATGGGTCGGCGACCTTTTGTTGTAAAAGGGCCAAATTTAATTTTCATGGGGATCAGTGCGGGCCGCACTTGCAGTAGGTATACATACAATATTTATGTACAAATATTTTAGTTTTAAAAATAAAACGCTAAGAGTATATTTTAATGACATTTATTGTATTTAATAAAATCAATGAGATTCCCTTCGCTCCCTTTCTCGCTTCCTTTCACTCGATTGTGTATAATATCGTCCGTCATGTGCGTTGCGGCGAGAATCTCGCGGGCCGCACCAAGATGTCTCGCGGGCCGCATGCGGCCCGCGGGCCGCAGGTTGCCGACCCATGGTTTATACCAAGTAAAACTAAAACGGATTGATATTACCACAAAGTGACTGCCGAATCAATTAACCGTTTCTGTGCCAAGAGCAAGATATCTCGCATTCTTGGCCGTGCCCAGCAGGCCGGCCATAGAAAAATAGCGAGTTTTCTCGCTTGCCTTTGAGCCTCTGTATCATACATATGTCCCGTTTTTTTATTAATTTAAAATATGGAACACACAGAGACATCTATTGGGATGATTTTGTATTACTTCACTAAACAGATGAAATTACAGTTTTCTGATATTATCGATTTTACAGAGATCCACCCACGAGCTTCGTTTGACAGACAATAGAGTCACTAAAATAGGGTTGTCAATTTTCGCGTGATATTGCTGGTATCTGTCGCGCGTCAATAATTTTATTATGATTTATTGATTTTTGTTAGTTTTTGATACTTGTGCGGAACAATTATCAATTTTTTAACTAGTTTGTGTGTTTTCTGTGTTGTTTGTTTCTGTGTTTTTCGTGTTTCAACTGTGCTCTGTGTTTTCTGTGTTTTTGATTTACGTGTTTTGAACAATACCATACATTAGAAGACTTTTAATTTTCTTTTCAACAAAAAAAAATAAAAAATTAAGTTTACAATAAAAAATATATATATATCGATTTTAATACATATGTGACAAGTTGTGACAACCCTGACATTTTCTGAAAAATTAAAATATGTTTATCAAAGTAAAGGGAAGCAAATACATCGCACATTGAATAAATTTGGTAAGTTATTTAAATATCCGTTCAAGGTGTAATGTTTTTAAGTTATAAAAATAAGATTTAAAAATGATTAAAAATTCACGGCCTGCTGTGCACAGCTACACTCCTATCACATTTTATGATAATTTGATCATCTGTTATGATTTAATAACATCCCTGATAGCGGCCATGGCATATGAGTGTGAAAAGAACGATTGAAGGGCATCTGGACATGCGTGGGACACATACCCTCATTTTGATGACAGTGTCTTTGAGACTCTCCAGTTGATGGGCAGAGCTGAGTGCTTCCAGTCTGATGTCGGTCAGAACCAGGTCTTTCTCCCTGAGCTGCTTCTTGAGTTCATCCACCAGCTGAGGGTCGCAGCGACTTCCATCTAAACAACACATCCAGAATTTAAAAAAATTTATACATATCGTAGTCGTACAGGAGAAAGTGACCAACTAACAAAACGTTAAATGTTCAGGAGGGCCATTTAAGTCACTTTTGCTTGGTAATAAAATAAACATCTATGCAGTTAGTCATTTTTGACATGTCAATATATTATACTTCTAAGATTAAAATCCTTTGGGATTTTTTCAGAGCAATATTAAGCTAGTAAGATATCAAATGGTCAATAATCACGTTTTTTTTTAAAAATGCACTTGGTCACTTTCTCCTGTATGACTACGATATATTCAAATTTAAATTTACAAAAATGTGCACTCTCAAGGATTTTTCATGCTGAGGGCATTTTTTACAATTCATTCAATCATTAATTTCATTCAAACCCTTATCCGCACCCCAATTGTGCATAGGACACTGCATCATATAAACGCAGTATTATATTGATCGTTAACACATGAAGGAAAGGTGATCGGCCCTCCGCTCCGGTACCAGTCCTAGGTAATATGCAATCAATATAAGAGTGAAAAAATCACTTATATTTATTTGACCCCCACCCCTGGGAATCGAACCTGGGACTCCAGTACGGTAGTCGAGCGTGCTGACCATTACACTACGGAGGCGGACAACGGGCGTATTTTACAATACTTGTTTAATACTTGGGTAAATGATCAAGAGTTAATTTTATGAAAATTGTAAAATGTCTACATTCTTAATTTTTTTTTCTTTTTTGTGTGTATATTAGGTTAAAATCGTTAAAAACAACAAAAAATGTATTAAAAAAGAACTCCACTGACAAGACACACAAGGTGGGTCTCTGCAAAAAAAATTTTTTTTTCTAAATATGTAAAAATTGTGATTTAAATAAATGTATACAAATAAAAATAAAATAAAATAAACTTCGACAAATAATGGTTAGGTGCTATGTTTGGCCAGTGCCTTTATACGGAGTAGAATCGTGGACCCTTAAGATTAGCACTATGAACCGGTTACAGACATTCCAGATATAACTACATCGTAGGGTGCTACGTATTCCATGGACCGATATTGCCAGCAATGTAAAGGTGCTTCAAAGAGCAAGAGCAGGTAGACAGTTGCTGACTGTTATCAAGGTCCGGAAGGTGTCCTATCTGGGGCATGTGCTGAGAGGAGACAAGTACGAACTATTGCACCTAGTAGAGGGTCGATGAGCTGTGGGCAAATCTCCTGGCAGTCTGGAGGCAGTTTTTGGACTCCGTACGTTCCATATAGGGAATGAATATGGATAAATAGTCACCTGTCTCATTGGAAGCGCTGCTGCCATTCAGAAGGCCATCCTTGTCGGAAGAGTCGTGCTTCTTGTCTCCCGCGGTGTCGGCCAGTATCTCGTGGGAGTTCTCCAGACTGTTCTCGTTGGATCCCTCTCGAATGACCCCGTGCTGGTGGTCACCGAGTCCGCTGTGGTCCTGCGACGGGGACAGGTGGCTGAGGGAGGAGTGCTTCGAGGTCTTGGAGATCTTGGCGTTCCTCGAAAAGGCCTTTGTGAACGATGATCTCAGCTGAAAATGGACAGAGAAATTATAAGTCATTTGGGAAACCGAACATAGACATAAGAACATATAACTAAACTTAAAATTACTACTGTAGAACGGGGCTACTTGAACTTTGATGTGTTACTTGAGCCCAGTAAAAAAAAATATTTAGATCTGTATTTGATCTACAATAATGAATGTATTGACATGATTCATTGTTTCACTGACAGGTGACACTTATTGTCACGATACGTTCATTATTGTAGACCAAATACAGATTTAAATTTTTTTTTGTACTGGGTTCTAGTAATACATCAAAGTTCAAGTACTGTTACTTATTACGGTACTGTTATTTATTTTTGGGACAGTTTTACACACTGCGAAAAATGCATTGTTTTGAAAACTAAGCATAGATTTTAAACTAGTAGGAATTTTAAAAGCGCGAGACGCTAAAAAATGTTGTACAGATAGGAATTATGGTAGGTTTGCGGTTACTTGTGATTAGTATACTGAGGGTCGGGCGGCAGACTGCCAGAGTATAATTAGGATCGGGGTTGATGAAAAAACTGCCCGACAACAATACGATACGTGATTATTGATACGTGATTATTGGAAAACGTAGGACAACAAGGAAAAAACTGAGATACATGGTAGTTAGTCTTAAAGTAATCTGGCTCTGACCAATCTCTTCTACCTTCAAAAGATCACATATCGCTCACTCCTTTAGAACGTTTTTATAGTTTAAAAATATAATACAATGTATTAAAAATAAATATCAAGCCACTTATTGAACTTTTTACTGTGCAACAGATATTTTTAGGTAAAACCTGAGGGTTTTTTCTCCATTTGAATAATATTTAGTATGTTTAAAAAAATGATTAAATATTACCTTTTCTTCAAAATGCAAAAACAAAACTTTCTGCCCTACAGGGCAGAAAGTTTTGTTTTAATCCTTGGCATCCCTTAATATTTACCCGCTACAGCGGGTAAATATTAAGTTAAAAATATGCTTCTTTTGCTGGGATATAGTACATTTTCTGGGCATTACGAAAACATGCACAACTGAAATTGACGATTTTTGATTTATGACGTTCTTGAAAGGAATGAGCGATACGTAGACTCAGACAATGACATTATTCCTGCTTTAGAAACATTTGATAGGACACCATGATTGAAAATTATAAGACATAATTTATCCGGCTTCACAGAAAATGCCGCAAGGACTGGTAAATTCAAAGGGCACCGCACGCAAAGCGTTTTAATTGTAAGACTTCACATCGAAGGTTCTTTGCCCCACGATAATCCACTTTTACAAAGAACTCACCCATCCCTTCTTCTTGTGCTTTTTGTCCTGCGCCGATGAGCATCCGCTGCTGAGGCTGTTGAGACTGTTGACGCTGTCGGTTGAGAGGTGTCGCGTCATGTTGCTGCCGCTCCCGGAACCGATGCTGCCAGTCGTGCTCGGCTGTTTCGGCAGCTCCTGAAATAAATCAGTATGAGAACAAAACTGCACCCTTGGGGAACACTACCACTAGATTTGTTTGTTTGATTTTGAGGTACGAAGTTCGATTCGATCAAGGGTTCGATACCACCCAATTGTAAAACAAATTCAAGAAAGATTTATTTTCAAATGGTCTGGGTGTTTGTGATGTATTTTTCACATTTACTTTCCTTAGCCTTACCGTCCTACCTGCAGACAAGCCTCTAATAGTAGAGGCTTCGCGGGTTATTCCTTTTTAGAAAAAAGTACTCTATGTGTGATGTGCCTACCTAGCTCTCTTAGATTGATCAGAAGATTGCTTATGAAGTAAAAACATACTTACTCGATCATATAAACACAGTTTATTAATTTTAAGTTATAAAATAAAATATGAGTAAGGACTTTAAAACTTAAAAATCACTCAGTCTAGTTGACAATAATTTAGTGACGCGAGCGTCATGGTCAAGTATCTAGAACGGCAATCGTGCAGGAAGAGAAAGATTGCATGTCCATGCGGGTTTTTACAGTACGCAGGGCTAACAAACTTGTAGGCAGGCAAAGCTTGTAGTTTACCAGTGAAGGCAACCTTGCGGGCTTGCTTGTTTATTTAGGGACCTACTCGTAACCAGTGGCAAGCACAGAGAATTAATTAGGGTAGACAGTAGAGGTAGGTGACACCTTTTGACAATTCCAAATATTGATATGTCTTCCAGCTGGTCCCTTAAATGGAACACCACCAAAATTTCAAAGGGAAAACATTACTTTCTCATTCAGCCTACTGTCCCGTCCCGTCTTTGGTTTAGGAAAATTTCGAAGAACAAGAAAGATACATCCAGCATTTGTCGAACGAGGATGGGTCATTGCTGTACGAGAGAGCACCTTGCGAGGATTGGTGTCTTTGACTCCCCCATTTGCGAGTGTCGTTTTGAAGAGGAAGACCTTAACCACATATTCTTTGTTTACCCAATAAATGACCAAATGCCAAAATTTTTAAATCTCTGGCCCCGCTTATTCCCCTCCCTACAGATATCCATCTCATCCTGGCGAGCAGGAGCCCTATTATGTATAGACTTTTAGTTGTTTTTTTTTAATTAAATGGAATAAATTTATAGTTTAATAATAAGTCTATCATATTTTATAATTAAGAATTCAATTAACTTGACATTGGCAAATGCAATGTATTCCATGTGCAACGCCATTCCATATTAACAAAAAAAAAGTAGAGGTAGGTAGTGTAATAGGACACGTGCTACGTGGGCGACGACACTTTTGATAAGCACTTGTTGACGCCCAATAACACTTGAGTCCCCTTTATGTCAGGAGGCAGGTTGGACTGAAGCGAGTATTAATTAAGAACACGGTATCGACTATTTATTTATATGTTTATTTAAGAAACAACAATACGGCAGTCAATACTCAATATATGTTTCCAAACAGCTCTGTTAAGTTATGTTACACCCGACTCTCACGAAATACCAAATTAGACTATTTAAAAACCCTCTTGCTTTAGGGTAGAGAATCATAAAATGTTGTACCGATTTATGGCCATGGGAACGCATCTCGCACCAAAGCCGGACAACAAATTGCAATCAAATGACCGACTGAGTCCCTTGACTTTCTGGGTAGGACTGTAAAAGTGTAAATCAAAAATGGCTGGGCCATTACAGTAGTAAGGTAAGCTAGGTACTACTTACAAGGTTAGGCAAAAGCTAGGTACTAATTAGTAAGGTAGGTACGTTAGGATAGGTACTGCTTTTCTGCCTATATGGAATGCATACCCCTGTTCGTAACTGAGTGACGATTCACCCCAATTATTGGTTGAAATATTGGTGTTGAAGTAAGGTTGATTTGAGTTTGAGCGAGATGATGATGTCAGTTAGTTTTTTTTTAAGATGAAACTAGAGCTTGCCTGGTTGGGTCCACTGACGGAGTCCTGCTTGATGCCCATGGAGGCCATGTGGGCGCTGGTGAGTCCAGCTTGGATGGACTGCTTCCGGAGCAACTCTATAGTCTGGCGTAGCTGCGTCAGCTCCGAGTCCTGAGCAAAGACAGAAGGAAACATGAGCAAAAATAAAATTGATGTCAAATGTAATAAGAATATCAGTAAAATGTGAAATGTGAAAGTCTGATTTTTTGCAAGAATACATGTCTGATAAAATTTCACTGTTTCTACAATGGATATTTTTTGCTGTCATTCAAACCTTTTAATAAAAAAAAAATATATAGTTTTTTTTTTTTAATTTCATTCTACCTTTTAATTTTTTTTAAACCCAGGCATCATTTGACGAAAATGATTTTTTTTCATAAAAAAGTTTTTGTATATGACAAAAAAAAGAATTCTTCAGAATAAATAAATGGTTTTGAAAAGGAGTTAAAAAAATATATAAAAATATATATTTTAATATGGATATTTAAAAAAAAAATCCAATATACATTCTGAAAAAAATGGGCGTGACCTAACGTCCGGCTCTCAGCGTTGCCGGACGCAAACTGAATTATGTATATTATTACGAGTAAGGCATTAAGTATTTTATGTCAAAATGTTGAAGCCGGAAAATATATATTGTATCTAAGCTCTAAGTAGTCTCTAGTGACGGGCTGTGGTCCCGTGGTTAGTGTCGCGGACTCTTAAGTCAGAGTTTCTCGGTTCAAACCCACTCTACTACAATTTGATACCTATTTCTAATAATGAGCCGCTTAGGCTCACAGAAATAGTATGAAATTGAAATATTTGTGTAAATAGTAAAAACACAAATATTTCTTCTTTTTTTAAAAAAAAAAGTATCAAAAGAACCCTAAATCATTGTTAATAACAAAAAAAACCTACTTCGCTCACTCCTTTCAAGAACGTCATAATTCAAAAATCATCAATTTTGAGTTGTGCATGTTTTCGGAATGCCCAAAAAATGTACTATATCCCAGCAAAAGCGGCATATTTTTAACTTAATATTTACCCGCCACAGGGCAGAAAATGTTATTTTTGCATTTTGAAGAAAAGGTATTGTTTAATTATTTTTTGAAATATCCTAAATAATTTTCAAATAGAGAAAAAACCTTCAGGTTTTACGTAAAAAGATTTGTTGCACAGTAAAAAGTTCAAAAAGTGGCTTGATATTTATTTTTAATACATTGTATTATATTATTAAACTTTAAAAACGTTCTCCTGAAAAATCAAGTTTTTTGATTTATGACGTTCTTGAAAGGAGTGAGCGACTTGTATTACGAAACGGATACGTACACAAAACAAAGCACACCAAACACCTTCAGGATGACCCACGAAATTGACCCCAAACAATTAAAACAACCATTTGAGGTTAATGTTACCTCAAAAGTTAGATCTCCCGGCTTATGAGATCGGGTTACTGCGTTATTACGGACCACACGCGCTGCGTTGGCGTTGTTTTTCAGACCAACGACTCGGTCATCATCATCTGTCATTTTTTTGCCAGCAGACAGTGCGTGAAATGGATTACAGAACAATTTTACGTATTTAAGTGGTTTTTTTTCACTTAAAAGTACGAAGGAACAATGAGAATTCGCTCACTCCTAAATAAAACGTCATAAATCAAAAAACTTGATTTTTCAGGAGATCGTTTTTAAAGTTTGAAATGTATTAAAAATAAATATAAAGCCACTTATTGAACTTTTTACTGTGCAACAGATCTTTTTAGGTAAAACCTGAAGGTTTTTTCTCCATTTGAAAAATATTGAGGATATTAAAAAAAATAATTAAACAATACCTTTTCTTCAAAATGCAAAAACAACACTTTCTGCCCTGTAGCGGGTAAATATTAAGTTAAAAATATGCCGCTTTTGCTGGGATATAGTGCATTTTCTGGGCATTCCGAAAACATACACTACTAAATATTGACGATTTTTGATACGAGTATATGACGTTGTTGAAAGAAGTGAACGAATTATTCGCGCGGTGTATTTTAAGGCCCAGTATACGTTAAATCGCAACTTAATTTTCTTTACACCCAGGTAACATTTGACGTAATTGATTTTTCTTTTACAACATTTTAAGTTTGTCCAAATACTTGTTCACAAATCTGGATTATCTCCAATTATGGGAGTTTTTTTTTGACATTTCAACATGTATGAAGGAGAATATGGAAGTCTGGGCATTTACGGGGCTTACGACCGTCAAAGGCTGATTTAAGTGATCGCTTTACACACGTGTAACATTCACCAATTCTACCCATGATTGACAACCACAATACTCAAATTCTTGGAAGTTCTATATATATGATCCAATTTCGTAAGAAAGTACTTGAATCACTAGAATTTTCACTAGAGGCGTCTTTTTTTTCTTTTCTTATAACATCGTTTTTGTATTGAAAAAAATTGTTTTTCTTCGATTTTTTTAAAAAAGAAATATTTTTGTTTTTATTATTTACACAAATATTTCAATTTCATACTATTTCTGTGAGCCTAAGCGGCTCATTATTAGAAATAGGTATCAAATTGCGGTAGAGTGGATTCGAACCGAAAAACTCTGACTTAAGAGTCCGCGACACTAACCACGGGACCACAACCCGACACGAAATGAAAGTGATCACTTAAAAGAGCCTTTGACAGGTCGAAAGCCTAGTAAATACCCAGACTTCCATACTCTTCATTGAGATGTCTTTTTTATGAATTTTCATCTGCCGCTTGTATTATACGTATTACCTGGTATTTCTCCCTTCATGAAATGCCCAAAGTACTCTAGCTTTCTTTTCTCTTGGAAACTAATTGTGGTATTGTCATTGAGCTGCATCGTGAAATCGATCGATAATGTGACAATGTATCAGATTACCACACAAACCTCAATGTAATGTGGGATAATGTGTATAATGTGGGATAATTTGGTCAGTAAGTCATACGTTATCTTTATTCTTCTCGTTTCACGGTTTCGAGATTATCATATACACGTGTAGAGACATTTTGTCACCAAAATTACCTCTGTCCTTATCACGAAGTCCCAAATTGGACTCTTCAAAATCTACAGAGTGTTCCGATGTTTTTTTATACTATTTTTTTTTAAATTTCAGCTTAAGTCCAGCACTAAGTCGTAACTTAATTTTCTCTAAATCCAGGAATATGGAAGTCTGAGTATTTACAAGGTTTTCGTCCTGCCATAGGCTGGTTTAATTGATAACTTTATACGCGTGTAACATTCACCATTCAGACAGGTCGTGAGTTACATGACTCACGTAAGTCTTGGCAGTGAGCTGTAATACAGAGGGAGGTCACAATAGACCTGATATGGTCGCAGTGACATAAGGAATGCAAGATCCCTTGACAAAAAAAAATAATAGTAAAAAACATTCACCATTCAACCCATGACTGACCACCACACTACTTGAGGTAGTATTTTACGAAAATGACGCTGTATAAACTATCCAAAATTATAATTTTTATTTACCTTTCTTTCAGCAGTTGCCGTGAGCTGCTGAAGTCGCTGGGTCATGTTGGATAAACTCTGTTCAAACGCGGAGACCACATGTGCCTGAAACAATAAAAATATAATCCATTAAATACTAATAATATAAAAGAAATATATAATACGTATATTTAGGTCCGCCTCCATTGTGTGCAGTGGTTAGCGCGCTAGGCTACCATGCTGAAGGTTCCGGGTTCGATTCCCTAGAGGTTCAAAATAATATTAGTGATTTTTCAGTCTAATATTCATTTAATATGACCCTGGACTAGTACCTAAAGCGGAAGGCTGATCACCTTTCCTTCGTGTATTTAACGATCGAGATAACGCTGCTTCTATATGATGCAGTGCCCTCTGCACCATTGGGTGCGGATAAGGGTTAGAAGGGAGATATTTAGGTGGGCCAGGAATTGCGCCATCATTTCAAAACGGTGAGGTTTGAACTTGTTTGCGTCCTATCCACTTCAAACCATTGAAGAATCAAACCAGAAACTGAGATCTTCCTGGCCTACAGTGCGATTTTATTTCAACCGGATTGGGAAAGTGCATAAGATAGATATTTGGATGCTGTACGAGCTATCCGGCGCTAACAAAGAAGGGCGCATAAACACATGCAGTTCTTTATTATCAACATTTTGAGTGTGTCCAAATACTTGGACACACTCAAAAGGTTAAACTAAGAGAAATCAATATTCTCCGATTAAATCAGTACATAAATGCAATTTCAGTTGTTGGTTACATATTATGAAACATAAAACTTTGTTACCTTTTGAAATTTATCGAGAAATATTATGTATTATTTGAACTATTATATATTTAGGATAGTTTTTCATTATTATTATAATTATTTATTTCATAGAAACATACATTTTTTTACTATATGTATTACGGCTCTTTAGGCATGGCCTGTGTTGAGCCGTAATACTTACATGTCAATACAATTTTCCTATTTATTTATTTTTTTTTACTTTTAGATTATATACATTACATACAATCAGTGGCGTGCGTAGGGTTTACCAGTAAGGCAAACCCATTATTTTTCACATTCGTGAATATATGATGTACCTATAATTTCTTCACCTCATATTATTCCCAGTATAGTAAGCACCCAGAAAGTATTATAAATATAAACAATGTATTGGAATCATTGTAAAAATATGCATACATGTAGCTTTTGTAAGGTATAGCCATCGCCTTTAAATAAAGAAAATGTTCACTTTAATAAAATATCTTCCTCAGATATCAACCATTACCAATAAGTACCATCACCATATAATGGCATGCATAGTGGTTTATAATCAAATAAGCGCGCGATAATTTAAAAACAGTCACACATTAATTATGTATTTTTAATCATTTGGTCTAGATTTAGTCATTTTTATTTGGAGTTTTTAGGCAAGCCGGGCTTTTGGGCTTCTAGGGAAGTACCGCCACTGCATACGATAGATACAATAACAATTTACAGTATAAAGGTTTTACAATAAAATAATTACACCTGGACTAATTAATTCACTTTCTACCTTGTCCCTTCCAACGAGAAGCAACCATCGACGGACACTGTTCTTAAAGACATGATCACTACTGGAATTCTTAATGGTTTCGGGCAGCAAATTTAATATCTTTGGCGCAACGTTAAAACGAAAAAAATCTAATATCTATATAATATATAAAAAAAATCTATAAGAAACAGCTACTCCCCGCTCTTCAACCTTCAACGTCCCAAGGACCCCACTCTAAAATTTAGAATTAGCTTCACATACGGTGTTTGAAAATGATGCAGAATGCATCTAAACACGTGTCACAGTAGATTTTAAGAAATAGTGGTATTTACTAAGTAAAACATTAATTAAAAATGGATAGATTTTACCACAAAGTGACTGCCAAATCAATTAATAATTAACGAAAAAAATCGTTAAAAATGGTAGCCCACCCCTATCACATCCGTATTGAGATGTCAAAAATTTTAATAATTTTAACCTAGAGAGGGATACAAATCGAAGAGTTACCAAAGTCAACGAACTTTTAGTTTCACCTAGGATATTAGATTTTCCGGGTGGATCGCCACAGGGGGTTGTATAACACGCTTCCCTCGAAATAGGTGCGGCTATTTAACGTGCATGATGGGGCGAAATGATGCACGCACCCTTAATTTCTATGTCTGATATCTAAAAATAATATTTGGAAGCATTATTACGCAAACAACGTGGCTTCCGACGCTATTTTCGAACTTTTTAATTCAAGTTTTACTTGGTAAATACCACTGTTTCTTAAAATCATTTTAACACTACGGTGTTTAAAAATGATGTTTAAAAATGGTGTTTAAAACGGTGTTTAAAAATGATGTTTAAAACGGTGTTAAAAAATGGCACTCAAAATATTGCGATTGTATATTGATTATATTCTGTCCGCCTCCGTAGTGTAATGGTCAGCACGCTCGGCTACCGTTCTGGAGGTCCCGGGTTCGATTCCCAGGGGGGGGGGTCAAATAAATATAAGTGATTTTTTCACTGTAATATTTATTCAATATTACCCTGGACTGGTACCTGAAGCGGAGGCCTGATCACCTTTCCTTCATGTGTAAACGATCAAGATAACACTGCGTTTATATGAAGCAGTGCCCTATGCACCATTGGGGTGCGGATAAGGGTTTTATTATTTATTATTATATATTGATTATATCGACGGCCCCTACGTAAAGTACTCTATCTGCAAATCTGTTACTCTACAGGAGAGAGCTTAGAAGATTTTTTCAACGTATATTTTTTATTAATTAACGGTTTTATCTGAAATTCTAAACTAGAATTAAACATTCAAAAACACGATAAAATAATGTATTAAATCGTTTTTAAACTTTATGCTTTGTCGTTAATTAAGTAGTTAGCGTTTTAGGAGTTCAGTTCATTTCGAAAATTCGATGTAGATAGCTTCTTATACGCCTGAAAACTAGGCGTAATTTATTTTATATGTTTTTTTGGTTGTTTATATTTGTAGATAACGGTCAGTTGATAACATACACCAAATATCACTCACTCCTTTCAAGAACGTCATAAATCAAAAATTGTCAATTTTAAGTTATGCATGTTTTCGGAATGCCCAAAAAATGTACTATATCCCAGTAAAAGCGGCATATTTTTAACTTAATATTTACCCGCTACAGGGCAGAAAGTGTTGTTTATGCATTTTGAAGAAAAGGTATTTTTTATATATTTTTTTAAATTTACTTTAATATTTAATATTTTTAATATTTTTCAAATGGAGAAAAAATCTTCAGGTTTTACCTAAAAAGATCTGTTGCACAGTAAAAAGTTCAATAAGTGGCTTGATATTTATTTTTAATACATTGTATTATATTTTTAAACTTTAAAAACGTTGTCCTGAAAAATCAAGTATTTTGATTTATGACGTTCTTGAAAGGAGTGAGCGATATCTCAAAATTGACAAAAATGTAGTTAGATCACTTTACGTAGGGCACGTCAATATGGTTATATGGATTATTATATGGATTTATTTCATATTTTCAATATTAAAATTAAGCACTGATTGAGTCTACAAAATGTATAATTTATTTTTAATAAAAAAAAAATCATTCATGACAATTGTTTCGCCTTGTTAGGGCATTATCAAACTACTGTAGTTCTCATTTTTGTGTATATGTTTAAAATATAAAATATAAAATATGGAGTTCTACAAATTAAACGTCAAATCAATAAAAATGGATTTTTATGTTTGTAATTTTAGTTCAGACGAACAAATTACAATAATATAATATATTTTGTTATGTTTTAAATTAATTAATAAAAATCAGCACGAAAAGTCCAATTAATCTAGCGAAGGGTCCAAAAGACAGGACACCATTTGAATAATTATTACAACCAGTTCAAATTCTAGCATGGGGGTGGCCTTTGTCATATGAGTACAGTAAAACACCGATATAACGGACAAAAAAATCCTATAAATATATTTTTTTAAATTTAAAACGTCCTATTAATATTAAACATGCTTAAATTAAAAGCAAATAATTTTTCTTCGTCTTCAAATCCTCATCCGCACCCGATGGTGCATAGGGCACTGCATCATATACACGCAGTGATCTTGATCATTAATTAATACATGAATGAAAGGTGATCAGCCCTCCGCTTCAGGTACCAGTCCAGGGTAATATTGAATTAATAATAATAAAAACCCTTATCCGCACCCCAATGGTGCATAGGGCACTGTGACATATAAACGCAGTGTTATCTTGATCGTTTACACATGAAGGAAAGGTGATCAGCCCTCCGCTTCAGGTACCAGTCCATTAAAATATTGTATAAATATTACAATGAAAAAATCACTTATATTTTATTTTACCCCCCTTGGGAATTGAATTGAATTAATATTCAATATTACCAATTGATTTTGTCACTCAATATTGTATAAGTATTGAGTGAAAAATCACCTCCCCCCCTGGGGTTCGAACCAAGGATATCCAGTAGGGTAGCAGAGCGTTCTGACTATTAATTACACTACGGAAGCGGATAAAGTAATTTTTTAGCAACAACACTGCCAGAAGTGAAGTTATCAGTGGTAAGATCACATCTCGACAATCTAAACATTTAGCGACTATTCGTCAGATAACGTCATTTTCTCTCCCAGTATATAACAATAATATGGCACACTTTAACTCCATTTCTAGGATTCTAAGATTGTATAATAATTTAGAAAATACTGATAATGTGACCATCGGCATATATAATGATGGCACGGAGAAATACAAGAAGACTATTACCAGATTGGTGAAATCAATTTCAAATTGATTTCACCAATCAGGTGGAGTCTTGAATTTTATACCTTATGTGGCATAGTTTAATTTCTACTTCTAATTTTTATTTTTATTTTTCTAACTTCATTACTTTTAATTGTTATTACCCTTTTTTAAAAACCAAATTTCTATTCTTTATATATGTGTTTAACCTGCACCCCCTTATTGTTTCTGTAAGCTTGTTGTGTTCCCATCTAATTGATGAAAAACATCAAAACTACTTGTATTGCACTGTATTTCGTTTATTGTAATATGTTTTTCATTGTTTGTGAACCATAAATAAATAAAAGTAAAAAAATAAAATATAAAAAAAAAAACAGAAAACTTCAAAAGTGCGAACAAAACTTGGTTCCTTTTCCAAAGCGGGATTACCGAAAGCAAGCGCGTCGATATCAAACAGCAACGTCACTTCACGACGAGTGTCCGAAGACAATAAATATAATTTTGTTTGTGTTTTGTATCACGACGTTTCCCCGTAGGATTAGGCAGACGATGGAACGCCACATTATTCTGTCCTCACATACACTCTTCGCTTCCTTCACATACATAAATCCAGTCATAAATGCCCTCCGATTACGCAGACTTTTGACACCGCCAGATTTTAGGTTCTGATTGATTCTTAAGTCTTTTTCGGTCATCCTTGTTCTGTTCTATTGCTCACATTCGCAACATATATTTTTCTAGTCATTCTCTCAGTATCCATTCGCTCCAAATGTCCGTACCACCTTAAATAACTCTTCTTAATCTTTTTAATAATCCCTAGTTCAGTCTCACATTCTTTTCTAATATCTTCGTTTTTCGTTCTGTCCTACAATGATTTTTCACACATTCTTCTGAGAAAGCGCATTTCAAATACAATCTAAATACAGTGTTTATATCAAGATTTTTTTTTGCTTTATTTTAAACTTATTTTCATATAACGGACGTTCGGCTTTAACGGACACCTCCCTCCCCGCAATTAGTCCATTATATCGAGGTTTTACTGTATAAACAAGACGCGTTTAGTTCCTCGTTTATTTTGACGGTAGACGCGCGTTAATTTTTGTTCGAAACGCCCAAAAGAGGGGGTAACACACACATACGCACATTTGTGTGCATGTGTGTGATAAATCACCCTCTATCACATACATATTTACTCTGAAATAACAAAGAGTGTCCCCTTTTAATTTAACGGCTAGTTAAAGCATAGTTTAATTGCGGAAATGCATTAAAAAAAGAAGAAAAATACGGAAAGAAGGCGTCGCGTGTCGTGTTTTGAAATAAATCTAATGAAGGCGAAAATGGGGTGACGAATACTAACTAACTAACCAATCATCACGCTGCTTCTCCGCAGGGGTAGGCAGAGAGAATCGAACGCCACACCACTCTGTCTTTGCAAAAATTCTTCGCCTCTTCTACATTCATGCACCTCCTCATACATTCCCGACGATTATTACGACTCCTAACCTGACCACTTTCAAGTATTTAACATACCTGATTGTGCCAAGTTTTTCTCGTTCTTCCTCTGCTCCTTTTTACAATTACATTCGCCTCATAAATTTATTTTACCGTTCTTTCCTCACTCATTCGTTCTACATGTCCAAACCATCTCAACACACCTTTCTTAATTTTATCGATAATGCTCGTCTCAGCTTTGCATTCCTTCATTATTTCACTATTCGAACATCTATCATACATCGTTTTGTCGCACATTCTTCTGAGAGATCGCATTTCGACTGCATTCAGTCTACTTTCATCCTTCTTTTGCCAACTCCATGTTTCACTTCCATACATTAGAGTTGGAACCAGGACTCCGTTGTGCACTGCCAGTTTGGCTTCCGCTGCTAGTTTTTGTGTTTTATTTTGGATATATTACCCAACTATTGCATTCTTTCCTCATATCACTATAGGAACATCTATCATACATTATTTTGCCGCACTGAGAGATCGCATTCCGACTGCATTCAGTCTACTTTCACCCTTCTTCTGCCAACTCCATGCTTCACTACCATACATTAAGGTTGGAACCATGACTCCATTGTGTACTGCCAGTTTACCTTTCACATGAAGAGGTCCGACTGTAAGATAGCGTGACTGACTTCGCGGAAATAAGGTAATAATAATAATAATATACGCCGTTAAATTTGTGATTATTTTAATGGAGCCGCGCACGACTCCGTTCCCCCTTTACGTCAGAATAGTATATTAATATAAATGGATTCACCTATTACATTAAATTTTCCTATGATTCACAACACCGCATTCGTAGTACAGTGGTTAACTCGTTTGACTACCATGTAAGTTGGCATATGGCATTCACTTTGTGGTAAGACATGATGAAATTATAAATGAAAAACACTTGTTTTCTACCACTTGAGTTAATTTTATTATAACGACTAGTTTCTGAAGCAATGCCTGACCTGAAGATGGAAGCTTAGCTTCCGAAACTAGTCGTTATAATAAAATAAACTCAAATGGTAAAAAACAAGGGGTTTTATAACAATAAATCTTTGTCAGACGGGAGGAATATCTAATTTAACATACTCAACCTATAAAGGATTGTATTAGACTCGTGAAGTGTTTATATTATCATTTTCTTTTGGAAAATTCGCCTTCGAAAAAACGTTATTTTCGTAAGCTGGCAATGAATGACGTCACAGAAACGATGGAGTTATTTTAATATTGGTGACATTGCTAAATTATTGGCGGCTCTATTTGTTTGTCCGCCTCCGTAGTGTAATGGTCAGCACGCTCGGCTACCGTTCTGGAGGTCCCGGGTTCGATTCCCAAGGGGGGTAAAATAAATATAAGTGATTTTTTTCACTGTAATATTTATTCAATATTACCATGGACTGGTACCTGAAGCGGAGGGCTGATCACCTTTCCTTCATGTGTAAACGATCAAGATAACACTGCGTTTATATGACACAGTGCCCTATGCACCATTGGGGTGCGGATAAGGGTTTTTTTAAATATATATTTGTTGATGTCTATTGTCCACCCTAAACATATTTGTATAACACGAATGGTAGTGTAGTGGTAAACAAACAATCCATACTACTACTATTACAGCTCTTTAAACCATAGACAATATGACGTCATAAAACGTTCGATGACGAAAATTTGATGACGTATGCGAACGCACGTTTTTCGTTTTGTAAAAATATCTAAAGTTTAAACCTTCATTATTACTCTACATATTTCGATAAGAACGCTACCGATAGTCTTGTGATTTTTCATATTAATTTGTAAGTCAATAATTACACATCGTGATATTTATCCACTATTATAACTATTATTAATTTCGGAGTTACTTGGATATAAATCATAAGTTACCAACACAATATGCTGGTAATAAAAAAATAAGGTAAGAAATTATCGACAGCTCGACATGATGGCTCGAAGGACCACTTTAATAATAAATGATGGATGGCATGTTTATACTGGGGTTGGTTATTGGTTATAGGGGATGATTCAGGGAGATAACGAGAAGGTTTCATGTTCTAAGGGTGTAACGTTACAGAGGGTGCATTGGGAGAATTAAAACACAAAGGAGTGTTACGGAAGCGATTTGACGAAGATCAAAAATAGGCAATAATTCACTGATGTATCGAAAACCGGATGCGGAAGGATCTAAGACCATTGGATATATCATAGTCGTACAGGAAAGTGACCAACTGACAATACGTAAAATGTTCAGGAGGGGCCATTTAAGTCACTTTTGCTTGGCAAAAAAATTAACATCAATGCAGTTAGTCATTTTTAACTAGTCAATATAATTATACTTCCAAGTTAAAAATCCTTTGGTTTTTTTTCAGGGCAATATTAAGCTAGCAAGATATCAAACAGTTAATGATCACGTTTTTGTAAAAAAATGCAATCGGTCACTTTCTCCTGTATGACTACGATATGTAGAGGTCTTCACCAAAAAGTTACATTTACAATATTGCATTTTTTAAACTTTAAATGCTAATCTGTTCTGTTTAGTGTATTCTATCGAAATCTTAATGAAAGTCGCGACAAAACGTGACCAATCCTGTGTTAAACCAATATTAAATCATTGAATTACACCAAAACGTAAGAATTTTACAAGCTGGAATTCCTTATAGACAGGCGTTTACAAATAAAATATAACCCTATAACACCTGTCAATGAAAATAACTGTAGTTTTCAAAACTAGTCGTGTTTAATGAAATAAAACTCATTAAGTAATATTATACAAGTGTTAATTAAAAAAAAATAAATAAACACGTTATTTCACAAAGTCAATGTCGAATCAATAAATACTATAACAACTGTACAGTGTTTTTTTAGATGTATTAATTTTTAAATCAAACACAGATTTTTTGAGTCTACTAAGTTGAATTTTACTAACAAAAACACATAAAAAATAATATTGTGACAATTGTTTCGCCTTGTTAGGGCATTTTCAAACGAATGTGAAGATCAAATGGACTGACGGTCCTTATGTAGCTATATAATTCTCAGTGACACTTTTAACATGTGCAGCAATAACTTATGGGAGAAAACAGACAGGATTTTTTTTTATGTGTTTTTGTTAGTAAAATACAACTTAGTAGACTCAAAAAATCTGTGTTTGATTTAAAAATTAATACATACATTAAAATGGAGTTCTACAAATTAAACGCCAAATCAATCAATAAACTGTACAGCTTTTTCCACATTCATTTCATCTGACCGGGTTTCGTCGTTACCGACGTCATCAGACTGATAATGTCGGTAACGACGATATAAAAAAGTGGTATTACAAAAGTATATACAAAAGTTTTTTTTTTTAAATAACTATATTTTTACTTGTTGTTTTATTACAATATATGAAGAAATAAAACCCGCTCAATTCGAGATGTCGGCAGCAGGCTGTAGTAATAAAAAGCCACATTGCAGAATTCCATCAATGTCGGAATTAATTCCGAAATAATGAGCCCTCGAATGCGCCACTGCGGAGTGCGACGTGCGCGCGCACTGGAGATGTGCGCGCAAAAAGTGACAGGAGCTGCGCGCGCAGGAAACGGCCGTACAATAAAACAACTCTAGCATTCCAGTGGCGCACGGGAGTTGCAATTACAGATTTGAAAAAAAAACAACCAGAATAATTTTTCCATTCATTTATTCGGCTAGGAGTGTATGTAAGGATAGAAAAGTGCAACGTTTCGTCTTCTCTGCCTACCACTGCAGGGAAACGGCATTTGTGTATAACTTTATGGAATAAAGGGTTAAATTTTACGCCAGCTCGCATCTACTACGCTGAGAAAGTTGGGGCTTATGCGCCCGTATACCTCGCCACTGTCATGGAGTACGTAGCGGCCAAGATGTTGGAGATGCCCAGCAATGCTGCCAGAGACAACAAGAAGACCAGCATCATCCCCGCCATCTGCAGTTGACTATCCACAAAGACGGGAGCTCAACAAGCTGCTCTCCAACATTACCATCGCTTGGGGAGGCATCCTGCCTAACATCTTGGCCATGCTCCAGCCCAAGAAGACCGAGAAGAAGTCTCAATAATACAGTGGTTCCACTTTCCCTCCTTCAGACTCAGCCGATTGACGTTTTTCTTAAATATGTATTATCTTTCATTATCATTTTCATATCATAATCAACGTCTGTATAAGCGCCCTTGAAGTAGTATTTTACGAAAATGGCGCTACATAAATTATCCAAAATTATTTTTATTATTCGGCTAGGAGTGCATGTCGGGATAGACGACTGTGGTGTTCCATCCTCTCTGCCTACCCCTGCAGAGAAACGCCATGATATTAGTAGTTTAAGTACAATGTAGTATATACGCATTCCCGAAGAAGATTAATTTGACAAGGTATTTGTCTAAAACGGTTGAAATAAAAGTACCAAAAAAAAATGGTTAAAAAACCTGTTGGTTAAAAAACTAGTCCTGACTCTGTTTAAGTTTCCTCAAATGAGATGATATTCCATATTATTTTGTTGACATCTCATCAAAGATGAAGAAGAATGTGGAGGTCTGGGCATTTGCGGGGCTGACGACCGTCATAGGCTGGCTTAATTGATCAATTTACACACGTGTAACATTCACCAATTCTACCCATAATTGACAACCACACGACTCAAATTCTTGGAAGTTCTATATTTATAAACCAACTTAGAAACCTTGTTCTTGTATCACTAGAACTTCACTAGAGACATCTATTGGAGAGATGTAAAGAAGCTTTTTACTATGAAGAGATTTAACACAAACATTTAACACATTTTACACAACGCGATTTAACCCAAAATTTGTTGAGGCAATTAATACGAAATGTCAACGGAGTTTTATTTTAAATTTTATTTTCAATTAAACTGTTTCTCCCGTCTTTGCGCGAACTCCTCACAACTCCATCAATCCGCGGCGGCCAATCGGCCAATCAACGCGCAGGTGTGTTCCCATTGCCCAATTAGGGCAGCGACAGCTGTTGCGCTGGTAACGCGAGAGGCCAGGAGATCAGCAGAACGCAGGGCGATGGCGCAAGGTGGATTTGGCAGAGTTAGTGCGATGGTTATCTTTACACGCGATGCCCAAGTAGATAATTGACATAGTGGTAAGCAAAGGGTGAAAAGCGTATATCGTAGTCATACAGGAGAAAGTGACCAAGTGCATTTTTTTTTACAAAAACGTGATCATTGACTATTTGGTATCTTACTGGCTTTATATTGCCCTGAAAAAATCCTATAGTACGTTTCCTAGACATGGAAAGATTGATAAAGACATAGAAAGGAGAGTGAATGCTGGGAACAAAGTGAAAGGTGCACTGAAATCACTTAAAGCAAATAAAAACCTATCAGCGGAAGCTAAACTGGCAGTGCACAACGGAGTCCTGGTTGCAACTCTAATGTATGGAAGTGAAACATGGAGTTGGCAAAAGAACGATAAAAGTACACTGAATGCAGTCGAAATGCGACCTCTCAGAAGAATGTGCGACAAAACGATGTATGATAGATGTTCAAATAGTAAAATAAGGAAGGAATGCAAAGCTGAGATAAGCATTATCGATAAAATTAAGAAAGGTGTGTTGAGATGGTTTGGACTTGTAGAACTAATAAGTGAGGAAAGAACGGTAAAACAAATTTATGATTATGTAATTGGGAAAAGAAGCAGATGAAGACCGAGAAAAACATGGCACGATCAGGTATGCCAAGTACTTGAAAGTGGTCAGGTTAGGAGTCATAACAATCGGTGGGTATGTATGAGGAGATGCATAAACGTGGAAGAGGCGAAGAATATTTGCAAAGACAGAGTGGTGTGGCATTCTATTCTCTCTGCCTACCCCTGCGGTGAAGCGGCGTGCTGGTTAGTAAGTTTAGTTATTTAATATATTTTTAATTATATGAATAAATATTCATAAAGCTTGCATGATTGATTTGGGGAGTCCTGCGACGAAATTAATCTGTATAAAATGGAGTGACATCATATCACCTAATGAGTGCTCTCATCACCTATGCGTGTCCGGTGACAAGTTAATGCCAATCTGGGTGTGATTTACGGCCTAATTCGATCATTCGCCATTGGTCGCAATTACAGAGGGGGCGTGGCGCAGACTTACCACAAATTAGGTACCACAAATTGTACAATAATTGGTAATTGCTCGACACTTCCTACGCTTTTTGGGCGAAACTATGAGCAAAGATGACTCTGAACTCATAAAAGCAAAACAAAAATATATCAGCACGCTCTTTTTTTTTTTTTTGAATTACCTAACGTCCAAGTGACTCTGAAATCTAGCTACGGCTTATGCAACACCGTTTATCATGTCCCTACTCAGGCTTCAACTGTAAAAGTTTCATAGCCTATGCCTACTCGTGAGTGGATTTACTCTTTATGTTTAAAGTTACTATAATTTCATGTAATTCATGAGTGAAAATTCTAGGCAAAAACACTCGCTATATCAGCACGCTCGCCTACCGTACTGGAGGTCACGGGTTCGATTCCCAGGAGGGGGGTCAAATAAATATTACTGATTTTTTCATTCTAATATTTATTCAATTTATAACTCTGGACTGGTACGTGAAGCGGAGGGCTGATCGTCTTACATTTATGTGTAACGATCAAGATAACACTGCGTTTATATGATGAAGTGCCCTGTGCACCATCGGGTGCAGATAAGGATTTGAATGAGTGAATGTATTTATTACATACGGAACATTTTAATATGTAGTGAAAACAACAGTTGTATTTGATAAAAAAAAATAAAGATAGCTATGGTTATTTTATGGGAATTATTAAAACAAGTGATGGTAAACTTGTAACGTTGTAAAATAGGTAACATCCGCATGGAATACGTGTTACATACGGAAGATATCGTTTAAACTACGCAGTGAAGATAACATTAACTTAAATAATTTGCTAAATTAAATTACGGACACTTTCTACGGAAATTTGACGACATAATATGTCGTCAAATTTCCGTAGAAAAACACACATTGTGTGTGATTATTATCCAGGATTCGGAGCTTCTTTTCATCTCACCAATAGATGTCTCTAGTGAAGTTCTAGTGATTCAAGAACAATGTTTCAAAATTGATTCATATATATATATATATAGAACTTCCAGAATTTGAGTATTGTGGTTGTCAATAACGGGTAGAATTGGTGAATGTTACACGCGTGTAAAGTGATCTTAAACCAGCCTATGACGGTCGTCAGCCCCGTAAATGCCCAGACTTCCATATTCTTCTTCATCTTTTATGAAATGTCAAAAAATACTATAAAAATAACTCCTGTAATTGGAGATAATCCAGATTTTGTGAACTAGTATTTGGACACACTCAAAATGTTGTAAATATTTATTTATTTATTTTGTTTAGGTTAATACAGGTTCGTCCGCCTCCGTAGTGTAATGGTCAGCATGCTCGCCTACCGTTCTGGAGGTCCCGGGTTCGATTCCCAAGGGGGGGTAAAATAAATATAAGTGATTTTTTCACTGTCATATTTATTCAATACTACACTGGACTGGTACCTGAAGTGGAGGGCTGATCCCCTTTCCTTCGTGTGTAATCGATCGAGATAACACTGCGTTTATATGAAGCAGTGCCCTATGCACCATTGGGGTGCGGTAAGGAATATATTATTTAGTACAAATTAAAATTATCTAAGTTTAATTTATCTAAACTGTGTACTTGATGTAATTATACACTGTAATTAAGGAGGAAGGCCTCTGGCCTAGAGTCTAGAATATTTTATAAGCATACCGTCATCACTACATCGCTATTATTTATATCATTCACGATAAAACAAGTTATCATGCATTCTTTGCAAATATACCTAATGTAAATGCGAATTGCATTAGCGATATCGTACTGAGGTGACGTCGCAGTAAGGACGAGAAGCATTACTGCGCAGTGTGAATTTATGTCACCCTGGCTGTACCCGACAAAGCGTCGCTTTGGCTCAGTCTTGTTAAATGGAAGAGAAAGAAAACGGCAGGAAAACATTGCTAATATATAATATAATACATAATTTCACATTGCCTGCTGAGCAATGAACACATTTAAAATGATGAAGAAGAATACGGAAGTCTGGGCATTTAATGTTTGAGTTCCGAATCCTGGACTATAATAACATACATCGCTCCCTCCTTTCAAGAACGTCATAAATCAAAAAACTTGATTTTTCAGGAGAACGTTTTTAAAGTTTTAAAATAAAATACAATGTATTAAAAATAAATATCAAGGTACTTATTGAACTTTTTACTGTGCAACAAATCTTTTTAGGTAAAACCTGAAGGTTTTTTCTACATTTGAAAAATATTTAGTATATTTAAAAAATAATTAAACAATACCCTTTCTTCAAAATGCAATAACAACACTTTCTGTCCTGTAGCGGGTAAATATTAAGTTAAGAATATGATATTTTTGCTGGGATATAGTACATTTTCTTGGCATTCCAAAAACATGCACAACTGAAAATTGACGATTTTTGATTTATGACGTTCTTGAAAGGAGTGAGCTAATATGTTAACTGAGTTAAAAGAAAATTATGTTGCCGGCTATTTATTGATTACTGGGCCTTAAACAATTAATATCATCGAGAAGCAGGTGTTTTGAACAGTAACACCCCTCTTTATATTATTCGAACCGAAGCTATAGGTACTATTATCCGAAAATAAACAAATTCTATAACGTCATTATATAGCAAAATAGTGCATTATTTGTATCGGTAAACTCGACACACTATATAGTGCAAACTGCACCGTCGTCATTAATGCATTTACCGATGCAGAATGCAGTTTGCGCTCCAGCTAACGTGGGAATATTCGGGTAGTATTGTTCACATCATAAAGGATAATATTATTAGTGGGGTGATACCACAAAACCTTAAATAAATACAAACTGTGATAATACCAGAAATTTACGATAAATTATAACGCGTCATTTAGGTAAAATACCAAAAAAATCTGATTAATTTTAATGCCTCATCAAATTTTTGGACATCTCAACATAAATGAAGAATGATATGAAAAGCAGGGGCATTTACAGGTCTTACGACCGTCATAGGCTGTTATATATTGCGTCATTAAGTAAAATACTCCCTCAAGGTAATTATAGCGCGTCATTTAGGTAAAATACAAAAAAAATCAGATAAATTATAATGCGTCATAAAATTTTTGGGCATCTCAACATAAATGAAGAATAATATGAAAGCCAGGGCATTTACAGGGCTCACGACCGTCATAGGCTGTTATATATTTCGTAATTAAGTAAAATACTCCCTCAAGGTAATTATAACGCGTAATTTAGGTAAAATAACAAAAATTCCGATTCATTATAATGCGTCATAATTTTTTTGGAAATCTCAACATAAATGAAGAATAATATGAAAACCAGGGCATTTACAGGGTTCACGACCGTCATAGGCTGTTATATATTTCGTAATTAAGTAAAATACTCCCTCAAGGTAATTATAACGCGTAATTTAGGTAAAATAACAAAAAATTCCGATTGATTATAATGCGTCATCAATTTGTTAGAATCTCAACATAAATGAAGAATAATATGAAAGCCAGGGCATTTACAGGGCTTACAACCGTCATAGGCTGTCATATATAATGTCATTAAGTAATTTTTACATCTTAACATCTGAACATAGATAAGGAAGAATATGTAAGCGTGGTATTTACACGGCATATGACCTGTCGTAGGCTGGTTAAGTTATCACTTTACACACGAGCAACATTCACCTTTTATCATAAATTTACAACTTACTTCTTACCTTATGTTTTTCTCATTTATTTCTTTTAAATATGCTTCTTATGCCTATTTATTATACCTGTATATTGTTTTTATATTTTGCCATGTATTAGTTTTGGTTATTTTTTTAAATCTTTTTTGTAACTTTATTATTTGTGTTCCACTCTTGTTAACCTTAATCCCATGTCCCGAAATGAGAAATAGAAATTACTCATCGGGAATATTACATATCACTCACTCCTTTCAAGAACGTCATAAATAAAAAATTGTCAGTGGTGCATGTTTTCGGAATGCCCAGAAAATGTACTATATCCCAGCAAAAGAGGCATATTTTTATCTTAATATTTAACCGCTACAGGGCAGAAAGTGTTGTTTTTGCATTTTTAAGAAAAGGTATGGTTTAATTATTTTTTTAAATATAATACATATTTTTCAAATGGAAAAAAATCATTCAGGTTTTACCTAAAAAGATCTGTTGCACAGTAAAAAGTTCAGTAAGTTGCTTGATATTTATTTTAAATACATTGTATTATATTTTTAAACTTTAAAAACGATCTCCTGAAAAATCAAGTATTTTGATTTATGACGTTCTTGAAAGGAGTGAGCGATATATGACTTATGTAATATATTTTGAAAAAATAAATAAAATAAAACTACTTATTTTTTTGGAATCAGATGAGAATATGGTATTAGTTTATGACCTGTCTCCGACCGGTATGAGTGATAACTAAATACACTGTGTACCATACGATGAAATCAACAGCTTCTAACTTGAATAAATCTTGTATTTGCGAACAAACATTCGTACGCGATCAAAATATTTTTTTTTAATGAATCTAGTCGTAATTTTTACGACATAAAACACTTTTCATCGAATCGACACAAAAATCACACGGATCTCGCATACAAATCGCTCTCAATTGATTTTATTACTCATAACAAAATTTAAAAATGCCACATATTTCACTTTAAAATCACAATATTATTCAAAAAACGTCATAAAAAATCATTCAGATATTTTTTGAGGCGTTTCCACATACCAAATGAGATAAAAACGTTGTCTATAATTTTTTTAAATAATTTATACGATGAATAAATACGTTTAAATTTGATTATTTTGTGTCCGCAATAAGGAATAAAAAGACGGTAAAAATATGTTAATTTTTACGTAGCGTAAGACGGGTATAATTGGACAAAACGAGAGACATTATGGACGTTGTTCAATTTATGTATTAATTTCAAATCAAACACAGATTTCTGGGTCTACTAAGTTGTATTTTATTAACGAAAACAACAAAAAAAATCATATTGTGACAATTGTTTCGCCTAGTCATGGTATTTTCAAACGAATGTGAAGATCAAATGGACTGACGGTCCATATGTCGCTATACAATTCTACATTTTGAGTGTGTCCAAATACTTGTTCACAAAATCTGGATTATCTCCAATTACATGAGTCATTTTCATATTATTTTTTGACATCTCATCAAGGATGAAGAAGAATATGGAAGTCTGGGCATTTACGGGACTGACGACCGTCATAGGCTGGTTTAAGTGATTCTTTACACACGTGTAACATTCACCAATTCTAAACCCATTATTGACAACCACACTGCTAAAATCCTTGGAAGTTCTATATATACAGTATCTACTCAATGAATTAGGGCCACGCAGAATTTCGCGCAATTTCTCAATTCAAACAGGAATAACTCAGAGAAAACCTTGAATAAAACAACATTGAATTTTATTTACACATGAACACTTTATTACGCTTAAATTATGCATATATTTTCATATAAATATAGTTAGTATTTAGTATTTCCACCTTTGGCAGAAATAACTGCCTCAATTCTTTTTGGCATACTTAAAATGCACTGTTTTATCATGTTTTTTATTTCTTCGTCTTCTGACCAAATTTTTTGAACATTTTTTTTAGACAGTCTACTGTCGGATTTGGAAATGAGTATACCTTATTTTTTAACATGCTCCATACGTTTTCTATAGGATTAAGGTCCGGAGAATTTCCAGGCCAGGGGAGCAAAGGCAGATTTTTGTTAGACAAAAATTTTATTATTGATTTAGCCCGGTGGCAAGGTGCCCCATCCTGCATGAAGGTGTATGGACCTTCTATTGGGTCGAGTGTATGGTAGAAGGGCAATAAAATTCGTTCGAGGACCTGCTTATAGGAATTTTGGTTCATTGTTCCTTCCACGAAAAACAACGGTCCAGGTAAATTGTTAATAATACATGACCATATCATTGTTGCCGGGGGTTGTTTGATAACTTTTACCACACAGGCCTCATTGTAACGTTCCATTGATGTTCTCCTGACGAATTGACGGCTCTCTGTCACGGCTTCTAACCGGCACTCATCACTAAAGATGACCTGAAAAATAATGAAAATTTAAGTTTAATTCAAATATATAAGTTTATTTACTAAAATGATATGTTGAAAATTCAATTTAAATAAATACCTTTTTCCAATCATCAACCGAGTAATTTCGATGTAGCCTGGCCCATTTTAATCGATCCGCTTTCATTCGTGGTGTCAATTTTGGTACTTTTACAGGGCGCCTGCATTTCAGATTTACTTCGTAAAGACGTCGCCTCAGTGTTGATACCGATATATTTATACCCTCTTCTTCCAATTTTATTTTTAATGTTTTTGCTGATGCACTACGGTTTTCTAAGGCACTTTGAACGATTTTTCAATCAGTCCTCGGTGTTGTTTTTCTAATCCTACGACAGTTCTTTCGCCGATTGCTGGTGGCGGGTGACTGATTTTTTATTGATTTTGAAATTATGTCCACTGTTTGACGAGAAACGTTTTCTTTTTTTGAAATTTCTCTATTAGATAGTATTCCTAATTTCAGTAGCACTATAACACTAGACTTTTTTTCCTCAGAAATGTCTTTACTTTTTCCCATTTTGTCCTTTTCAAAAAAAAACACTTGTGTTTACAAAAAATTTTTATACTTTATGAACTAAAATTAAAAATTAAGTTTTTTTCACAAGACACGATAACTATATAACCTCTCTGAACAAAACAACAACCAGAACTCAAGAAACTTCACTAATAAATGAGATAGGACTATTATTTTAACTTTCAACTATCTGTCTACCTGTGCTAATTAGGGACCTTTCTCAGAAAAAGGGTTTGAAATTTTGTAAAGGCTTAAATAATCCAGGTATATTTTACATATTATTGAAGGTAATATACATGATATTAGATGTCAATAGAAAACTTAAAGTATTTATGTAAAATAAATATAATAATCCAAAAGATTTCAGAGTATTCAAAAAAATAATGGGTGGCCCTAATTCATTGAGTAGATACTGTATATGAACCAACTTTGAAACACTGTTTCAACAAAAGAAGGATGAAAGTAGACTGAATGCAGTCGTAATGCGATCTCTCAGACGAATGTGCGGTAAAACTTTGAAAAAAAAATGCGATGCTGAGATAATCGTTGTCGATAATTTAAGGAAGGTGTGTTGAGATGGTTTGGGCATGTGGAACTAATGAGTGAAGAAATAATAGTGAAGCAAATTTATGAGGTGAATGTAGTTGAAATAGAAGCTGACGTAGATCGAGGAAAACTTGGCATAATCAAGTAATTCAAATACTAGAATATGGTCAGGTTAGGTTAGGTTAGGAGTCGGAATAATCGGCGGGTGTGTATGAGAATATGCACGAATGTGAAAGAGGCGAAGATTGTTTGCAGAGACAGGTAAGTGTTGTGTTCTATTCTCTTTGCCTTAAACTATAGAAGTTAAGATGACATTTCAATAATGATATTTTTTCCATTGAAAATATTGCGCGTTGTTAAAAATCTTTATCTGGTATGTATGAGAATATCCACGAATGTGAAAGAGGCGAAGATTGTTTGCAAAGACAGAGTGGTGCGGCGTTCTATTCTCTCTGCCTACCCCTGCGCGTAGAGATTTCAGAGAGCGATTAGGCTAGTGCGTCATAGCTATATCGACTCAAAAACCAACCTTTTTCGATAGATTTATCGATTGAACGGCCTTGATTTTTAAAATAATAACATTAAAACTTATCTAAGAAAAAATTCAATAAACATACAATTAAAATAAAGACGTAATGTAAAAAAGGCACGAACATTTCATATGAAAACATTTAAAACAATAATAATATTGAAACTTTTTTACAAAAAAGCATTCGTAAAAGGTCCTTTTTGGGGCCACAACAAAAAATAAACCAAAAGCGTCTCCAATACTAAAAATATTCACTACAGCGCATGGTTATTTATAAAAAATATTAACATTTTACCAACAATTGTTGAATTTCGCTTGAATTAGTTTATCCTTTTGATAAAGTGGTGTATTTTACTTGTCATTTTTTTTGTATGGGCCATATTTGGGTTGACTACTTGATGGTTGATAAGTTTAAAATCGAAACTGAACAAAAACGGTGCACAGAAAAAAAGGCTATAAAACCAGATGCCCCAAGGGTTCAAATTTTGTATTGGTATTATGTGTGGAGCTTTCTTTCATACAGGATGTAAATCAGTGCTTCTAAAACATCTCTTATGAGCAATAAATTTTATATTCATATTATTTTTTGACATCTCATCAAAGATGAAGAAGAATATGGAAGTCTGGGCATTTACGGGGCTGACGACCGTCATAGGCTGGTTTAAGTGATCACTTTACACACGTATAACATTCACCAATTCTACCCATTATTGACAACCACGCTACTCAAATTATTTGAAGTTCTATAAATATATATGAACCAATTTAGAAACCTTGTTCTTGAAGTGGGTAAAGTGATCACTTAAACCACCCTATGACGGTCGTCAGCCCCGTAAATGCCCAGACTTCCATATTCTTCTTTATTCAAGAATTTGAGTAGCGTGGTTGTCAATAATGGGTAGAATTGGTGAATGTTATACGTGTGTACAGAAATAAGTATAAAATAAGACTGCCATTGTTGAAAAAACCGAGTAGCAAATTTTTTTTAAGGTATAAGGGTTTGAAAATTTATGATGAGAATGCCTGAATGTATGAAGAATGAAAAGAGTCAAAGAATTTAAAAATAAATGTCTTGTTTACTGTAAAGAGATATAAATATATGTATATATATATATATATATATATATATATATATATATATATATATATATATATATATATATATATATATATATATATATATATATATATATATATATATATATATATATATATATATATATATATATATATATATATATATATATATATATATATATATATATATATATATATATATATATATATATATATATATATATATATATATATATATATATATATATATATATATATATATATATATATATATATATATATATATATATATTAATTATAAATAGTA
This sequence comes from Brachycentrus maculatus, assembly GCF_059751285.1. NCBI lineage: Eukaryota > Metazoa > Arthropoda > Insecta > Trichoptera > Brachycentridae > Brachycentrus > Brachycentrus maculatus. The sequence goes on from NW_028280953.1 coordinate 1,474,538, forward strand.
GTTTATATTAGTTGTAATATAAGCTAACTTAAGAAATTATAAAAAATAAAAATAAAAAATATAAATTTGTTTAACCCTATGTTGGCTATGGTTGGAGAATCACAGATCCAAGGGTATCCCACAAGGCCGATGGAACCGCTTTTTTTCAGTCAAAAAAGGTACAAAAGTCAACATGGACCCAAACAACATTATGCAAGTAAGTTTCAACCAAACCCATAATATAACAACCTCCCTACAATACGGAAGACTTCACAGATTCAAACAAATAAATCCAAAATTCAAATGAATTTATTATTCAAGTATTTTTTGTATATTAAAAGCATTGTTATCTTTGAATTCTAATCACCTTTTATCTGAAGACCAAAATTTTACATGTAAATAAAACTGGTCATTGTTTAGATAATCTAGAAAAATAATAATGTAATAATGAAATAAGTATAGTAATTTAGTCTTACCCATAATATTTTTTTTAAATATGCATACTGGATATTTTTGTTTGTTTTTTAGAACATATGTATGTGGAAAAAATATTTTTATATATTTATTTTTAACTCCTTGCCTTTCAGTAACTCTTTTCTTTTCAAAACCATATAATTATTTAGAAGAAAAATTTTTTTTTTCAATGCAAAAACAGTGTTTTTTGAAAAAAAAATTGGGTAAATTAATTCGGGTAAGTTAATTGTGTCGGGGTGTGGTCCCGTGGTAAGTGTCGCGGACTCTTAAGTCAGAGTTTCTCGGTTCGAACCCACTCTACCACAATTTGATACCTATTTCTTATAATGAGCCGCTTAGGCTCACAGAAATAGTATGAAATTAAAACATTTGTGTAAATAATAATAAAAAAACACAAATATTTAATTTTAATAAAACATTACGACTTAACGAATGCTGGGCCTTACAAAAGATAAGACTTTTCGTCTCAAATTGAGACGTAACAAACCTAGTAACTTATGGTAATAACTCCTTATTAGTTGAGCTTACTGTAAACACATATTTTCCCATATAAGTACAGCGCAACGCATGGTTAGAACACATACGTATGTTGTATCAACTTAGTTATTTAAAAAAAAAACTGGGACAAGTTTGTTAAAGTATTATACTAACTGTGTTAGGGATAATTGCGTTTATTAATTAAAAAAATACAATTAACGGTATTACACGTTTTTTCAAGAAAATTTGTGGATTTTTATAAAATTATTCGGCAGTCGCTTTGTGGTAATAATATCGATGCATTTTTAATTTAAAAAATACTTGGTATGTACCACTATCTCTTAATATCTATCGTGACACGTGTTTCGATGCATTCAGCGTCATTATCTAGATGGATAATGATAATACATTTTTTAAAATATTGGTTTTTAGTATATATAATTTAAAATCAATAGTGCAATTTCCGATTTAAAAGTTTTGGCATTTAGCTATCGTAAATGATCATATTGGCGATCGAAGTAGACAAATAATAACATATACATATTACCATATACAAGGTGTCCCATAATACAACGTATTCCTTTTAAGGGGCCAGCTGATGATTCACCAAAAAATTAAAATATGACCTCAGTAAAAGTGCCTTAGTTTTCCAGATATTTCCACGTTTAATGAATTTCAGATCAGTTTTTTGAGTGTCACTTTATCAAATTTTCATATTTTAGGATTTTAATTTATATTGGATTATGAGACACCTTGTATTTGAGAGACGACAATATAATCTAAAGGATTTTTTTTAAATATTTTAATAATTAAAAAAAAATTAAATGCCCGTGTTCTCTTATAAGTGGGATGATGCCTTTTAAAGGTGCACTGAAATCGGTTAAAACAAATAAAAACCATAAAAACCTATCGGCGGAAGCTGAACTGGCTGTACACAGCCGAGTCCTGGTTCCAATCCTAGTGCACGAAAGCGAAGAAGGGAGTTGGCAAATGAAAGTAGACTGAATGCAGTCGAAATGTGGCCCCTCAGACGAATGCCCGGTTAGTTTTTTCCGCTTAAAAAGTAATAATGGACTATTAAGCTACATTGTATAATTGGTGGGATTTGAGATTCCCACGCCTGTGAAAGAGGTCGTAAAAGGAGGAGAAAAAGATGTGAGATTTGAGGGTTACGCACGGGAGGATGCTGGAACCGGGATGTTGGGATTCTGGCACAAAGAGATGGACAAAAAATGGACTATTAATTGGTTGGAGGAGGATTAGCTAACGGTTTATTATCTCGGCTAGGCCACACTATAGCATCGATGAATGGCTTAGTGTAACATGAGTCGTGACATATACATATTCTTCTAACCCTCATCCGCAACTAATGGTGCATAGGCCACCGCATCGAATAGAAGCAGAGTTATATTGATCGTTAAATACACTAGAATAAAATAATTACAAGGGACATTTGTAAACAGAAAAGGGCAACAACATTTTTTTTTTCAAAATACATTATATAATTAAAATGTAACTTTGTTTTTAAATCACTATAAATATTTTATTACAACTTAATTATAATGTCTACCGGTTTCGAAGCTAACCGCTTCATTATCAAGACTGATTAATACTAGCATATAATAATAATAAAAATATTAATCAGTCTTGATAAAGAAGCGGTTAGCTTCGAAACCGGTAGATATTATAATTAAGTAATAATAAAATATTTATAGTGATTTTAAAACAAAGTTACATTTTAATTATAAAATGGAAAATCACAAAGTTAGTGCTTCAAATATAAATTTTACAAAAAACATTACTTTTCTCGGATAAATTATAATATTTCAGTTTTCGTGCAACTTTCGATGATAACAAATAATTTGCACGAATAACGAGCAAAATATATATATATATATATATATATATATATATATATATATATATATATATATATATATATATATATATATATATATATATATATATATATATATATATATATATATATATATATATATATTGGGTTGATGCAAAAGTAATGACCGTTTTTTATGATCCCAGGTAAAATTTTTTTTTTTCATAAATTATGAATAGTATCTTCCTTTTTTATGATTTCATGGTATAAAGGATGCTTTCCCTCTACTTTTTATTTAGTTTTGGCCTGGCCAGAGTACAGTAATAACCCCTTGTATTATTTCAAAATGTCGTTCGATAAAGTGCATTTACGTCATTGTTTACTTTATGAATTCCGTAAAGACAATACCGCGAGTGTGGAAACCAAGACCAAGAACATTTGTGAAGTGTATGGAGCAGATGTCATCAAAGTTCGACAGGTACGAAGATGGTTTGCAAAATTCCGATCTGGAGATTTTTCACTCATTGATAAACCACGTACCGGGCGGCCATTGAAGTCTGATGACGACGAATTAAAAGTCATAATTGACACCAATCCACGTCTAACCATCAGGGAGATTGTGTCAATGATGGGAGTCAACCAAACAATTGCATTAAGACATTTGAAGCGTATGGAAATGGTTTCGCGGTACGACGTTTGGATACCTCATCAATTGTCGGCTGCCAATTTATTGGATCGTGTTTCAACGCGCGTTGCTTTAAGTGCGAGACAAAAACATGAACCTTTTTTGCATCGTTTGGTGACGGGTGATGAGAAATGGGTCGTGTACAACAACGTGACAAGAAAAAGACATTGGACTATACCTGGACAAGCCCCATTAACAACTTCGAAGGCCGAAATCCATAAAAAAAAAATACTTTGTGTTTGGTGGAATAATAAGGCTATTGTGTATTTTGAACTCTTGGAACATGATAAGACAAGTACAGCAGAACGATATTGTCAGCAATTATCCAAATTGAACATGGTCCTTCAAAAGGATAGACCAGAATTGGTAAACAGAAAAGGGGCAGTGTTTCATCACGACAACGCGCGACCACATGTGGCTATGATGACCCAACACAAGCTAAATGAGTTAAATTGGGATGTTATCAAGCATCCACTGTATTCTCCAGATCTTGCTCTTTCTGATTTTTATTTATTCCGATCACTGCAAAAAAATTTAAATGATGAAAAAAATTATTCAATAGAGCAGGTAAAAACATCCCTTACTTCATTTTTCGCATTAAAATCCACGGAATTTTATACTTCTGGTATTAATAAGTTGACAAAAAGATGGGAGAAGATTATAAGAGCTGATGGAAATTATATAATTTATTAAATAAATAATACACAAGAAAAAAAAAAATAAAAAAAAATATATGTAAAAAACGGTCAAAACTTTTGCATCAGCCCAATATATATATATATATATATATATATATATATATATATATATATATATATATATATATATATATATATATATATATATATATATTATATATATATATATATATATATACATATATGTATATATATATATATATATATATATAAATATACATATATGTATATATATATATATATATATATATAAATATACATATATGTATATATATATATATATATATATATATATATATATATATATATATATATATATATATATATATATATATATATATATATATATATATATATATATATATATATATATATATATATATATATATATATATATATATATATATATATATATATATATATATATATATATATATATATATATATATATATATATATATATATATATATATATATATATATATATATATATATATATATATATATATATATATATATATATATATATATATATATATATATATATATATATATATATATATATATATATATATATATATAAATATATGTATATATATTTTTTTTTATTCGAGTCAGTGTTCATTTCTAACTGTGCAGACTATACTCTGAGCCAAGTCAGACAGACGTCTGCCATATTATGGAAAAAAGAATGGGTCGAAATAAACCTTCACAGGTGTGGCAAGCTATATTTAAAAATATATACAAACGAACAGGTAGTAAGATATCTCAGTGCAGCTTAAAATAGCTGTTTTGGATTTAAATTTTATTTGGTTAGTACCATTTTTTCTAAAAAAAATTGTGAAAAAATATTCTTAAAAAATCGGCAGTCACTTTATGGTAATATCTAACCATTTTAACTTAAATTACACTAAATAAAACACAAAAAAAAAACAAAAACCAAAATAGTTTTTTTTCATTTTTATTTTATTCTCCTAGTCAGCGGTTTCGTCGTCACCGACATCATCAGACTAGCGATACTTGATAAACTTGACTTGGTTCACTAAGCAAGAGTTATTTTATACATTTTTGACCTCTCTACATAGATGAAGAAGAATATGGAAGTCTGGCCATTTACAGGGCTTACTACCGTAATAGGCTTAGCTTGGTCGTAAGCCCAGACTTCCATATTCTTCTTCATCTATGTTGAGATGTCGAAAATGTACTCATATATTTTAATAGGATAATGCGTAATGCATCAAAACTGTAGACACAATGGATTATAAGAAATAGTGGTATTTACCATGTAAAATTAAGGTTACAAATGAATAGGTATTACCACAAAATGACTGCCAAATTAATTGATAAAATAGCCTTGTTTCGATATTTTAAAAAAAGTGGATTATGTAATTAAAATTAAGGTTACAAATGGATACATATTACCACAAAATGATTGCCAATCGATGAAATAGCCGTGTTTTCCTAGTTGAATTTCTCGGACCACAGTGCGTCGGATTTCGAAGTATTCTGTGGCCTTCCTGGAACATCGCCAATGGACATAGGACGTGTAGGGTCTACAGCAACGAGGTATGTCGGGAGTACGAGGCCACAGCGATACTGTATTGGACAGTTGTGGAGGTCCTCACAAAATTTATTTAAAAAGTAACATTTCAAATATTGCACATAAATCCTTTTAATGCAAATCTGTTCAGTTTAGTGTATTCTATCGAAGCCTTAATTAAAGTTGCGACAAAACGTGACCAATCCTGTGTTAAACAAATCGCTCACTCCTTTCAAGAACGTCATAAATCAAAAATCGAAAATTTCCAGTTGTGCATGTTTTCGGAATGCCCAGAAAATGTACTATATCCCATCAAAAGCGGCATATTTTTAACTTAATATTTACCCGCTACAGGACAGAAAGTGTTGTTTTTGCATTTTGAAGAAAATGTGTTGTTTAATTATTTTTTTAAACATACTAAATATTTTTCAAATGTAGAAAAAACCTTCAGGTTTTACCCAAAAAGATCTGTTGCACGGTGAAAAGTTCAATAAGTGGCTTGATATTTATTTTTAAAACATTGTATTTTATTTTTAAACTTTAAAAACGTTCTCCTGAAAAATCAAGTTTTTTGATTTATGACGTTCTTGAAAGGAGTGAGCGAAATATGAAATCATTAAATTGCACCAAAACGTAACAATTTTACAAGCTACAATTTCTGATTTATGAAAATCATTTAAAATGGATTTTTATTGAGGATCTCCACAGTTCATATAACAATATCTATCGTACCTCGTGGTCATATAACAGGAATAAAGCCTACATAACAAGAACATAATCCGGATAATAGAATTGAGTACAAAGAAGGTCGAATATACCATGGTTGACAGAACTGAACTTAGTACTAATATTTTAAAATAAATAAGTAATATATATATATATATATATATATATATATATATATATATATATATATATATATATATATATATATATATATATATATATATATATATATATATATATATATATATATATATATATATATATATATATATATATATATATATATATATATATATATATATATATATATATATATATATATATATATATATATATATATATATATATATATATATATATATATATATATATATATATATATATATATATATATATATATATATATATATATATATATATATATATATATATATATATATATATATATATATATATATATATATATATATATATATTGTTTATTTTAAAATATAAAAAAAACTGGTGAAATTATAAGCTGTATAAAAATTTAAAATCATGTTTTCAGGCGTCTCCCAGTGTGTAAAATAACGTTAAGGATGTTGCACGGAATCTGAATATAATATACTACTACTACTACTACCATCACGCCGTTTCCCCGAAGGGGTAGGCAGAGAGGATGGAACGCCACACTCTTCTGTCCTGACATACACTCCTCGCCTCCTTCACATCCATACATCTAGTCATACATGCCCTCCGATTACGCAGACTTTTGACACCGCCAGATTTTAGGTTCTGATTGATCTGATCGTGCCAAGTCTTTTTCGGTCGTCCACGTTCAGTTTTCCCTCTCACATTCGCCACATATATTTTCTCAGTCATTCTCTCGCTATCCATTCGCTCCACATGTCCATACCACCGCAAAGAGCTGAATATAATATAATGAAGCTATTTACAATATTTTGAGTGTGTCCAAATACTTGTTTACAAATCTGGATTATCTCGAATTACAGATGACGTCGAAAAATAATGTGAAAAATAACTCCTAATAGGATATAATCAAGATTAAACAGGTATTTTATTTTAATAGCGAACAAGTATTTCGGCACATTTAAAATGTTGTAAATAAATTGACTGGTCAAATTATAAGCCAAAATAATAAAATGAAAAGGATGTTTTCTGCCGTTTCTCATGTATGTGATTATAATCCAGGATTCGGACCTCGCACACAAAATATATAAAATAATTTCTGCTCAATAAAAAAGGTTCTTCATCTCACCAATAGATGTCTCTTGTATAAATTCTAGTGATTCTTGTACAATGTTTCGAAATTGGATAATATATTTAGAAATTCAGAAAATTTGAGTAGTGTGGTTGTGAATCATGGGTAGAATTGGTGAATGTTACACGGTGTAAAGTGATCACTAATACCAGCCTATGAAGGTCGTAAGACCCGTAAATGCCCAGACTTTCATATTCTTCTTCATCTTTGTTAGATGTCAAAAAAATATTAGTATTTTATATTTATTATTTATTTATTTATCTTGTCCGCCTCCGTAGTGTAATGGTCAGCACGCTCGGCTACCGTTCTGGAGGACCCGGGTTTGATTCCCAGGGGGGGTAAGAATAAATATGAGTGATTTTTTCACTGTAATATTTATTCAATATTACCCTGGACTGATACTTGAAGCGGAGGGCTGATCACCTTTCCTTCATGTGTAAACGATCAAGATAACACTGCGTTTATATGACGCAGTGCCCTATGCACCGTTGGGGTGCGGATAAGGGTTTTATTATATTATATACTATATTTATTTAAACTTCATGTACAGAAAAGAATTACGTATATTGGCGGGCTTATTGCTAAAAAGCAATACCTTCCAACAAACCAAAAACAGACTAGTGATTTTGTTCAAAACGTTTGATACCATATATGGCTGCTATATTTATGTACAGTGCGGTATTCCAAAACGTGAATTCTTCATAGAATATTGGATGTAGGTCTTACACATTAGCTGGATAATACCTATTGTGGTAAATCCAGATATGAGGAGAGCGCTAAATCGCTCTTGTGGTGCGATGACCTTAGTCCATCACTGTCAATCAGAAAAAAGCCGTTCTCTGAGTCAGCACTGCGAGCCGCGTCTGGGGAGTGTATGAGAGTGCAGACATGGACAGTACCTGCCACAATACTGTAAACCCTAGATTCTTGAGTGTATTTGAGAGTACTAGAGATTGACTGAGAAATTCATTCAACTCGCGATCTACTACTACTACTACCTACTACTACCATCACGCAGTTCCCCCGCAGAGGTAGGCAGAAAGGATGGAACGCCACACTCTTATGTCCTGACATACACTCCTCGCCTCCTTCACATCCATAGTATAGCATAGACAGCTGCAGTATACAAACATACCGATTAAACGGGCACAAATTTGTATCACCACAGGCGGCAGCCACTTGACGGATATCATATTTTCCATTTAACAGAAAAAAATTAAAGGCCAATAATAATTTCATTATTTTTGTATTTTTTTTAAATTATTTATTTATTTATCATAATTGGATAATTAATTTTGTGCCTCGCTAAATCTGTTTGTATAGGTACTGCAGCTGTTCAGATCACACATCGCTCACTCTTTTCAAGAACGTCATAAATAAAAAATCGTCAATTTTCAGTTGTGCATGTTTTCGAAATGCCCAGAAAATGTACTATATCCCAGCAAAAGCGGCATTTTTTAAAATTAATATTTGCCCGCTACCGGGCAGAAAGTGGTGATTTTGCATTTTAAAGAAAAGGCATTCTTTATAATTTTTTTTTAAATATACTTAATATTTATCGAATGGAGAAAAAAACCTACAGGTTTTACGTAAAAAGATCTGTTGCACAGTAAAAAGTTCAATAAGTGGCTTGATATGTATTTTTAATACATTTTATTATATCTTTAAACTTAAAAAAACGATATCATGAAAAATCTAGTTTTTTTATGACGTTGTTGAAAGGAGTGAGCAAAATGTCAAATACGATTAACGTACGACACCATTTGCAACAATTATAACATTTTCTGATAGGGTGATCCATTTTGCGCCACTCTGTGGTCAGTATTTCTAGTTTTCTAAGGGGTCGTGGGTTCGAAGTCTCCCCTCTTAATGAGAAAAATAAACACGCTGTTTGCTTAAGACGTTATATCTCCAATAATTGAAAAGGCAAACGCCAGCACTAGCTAGCATGGTGGCATTCAGCAAAAAACGGACGCAAAACTAGTTTTTGAGCTACGGTCACTCTGTGAACGCGATCTTCTTTATCTATTTTGTAATGTTTGGCTACAAAAGCTAATCATCGTATGACGTTGTATTTTTTAAAAAAAATACAGTAAAACCTTGATATGATGGACTAATTGTGGGGTAGGGGTGTCCAAGGTAGACAGACGACTTCCGGGTAGACGATCAAAGAGATTTATTTTTTTAGAAAAGTTTTATTTTCTGAAAAGGTGAAATGGTTTGTCAATTTTTTTTTAAATAAGATTCTTGGAGTGTGTTTTTGGATCAATTTTTTTAAATGTAAAGCACGAAATCATTGGTTGAATACTTTGAAGGACACCTTATCCAGCTGTGAATTTGGATAAAACTCGCATTAAGGAAAAAAATACAAATTCCGTCAAATTAGAATATTTTAAATATAATAATATCTAATTTAAAATGTTAATAGTGAGTAATTAATTTTATTTTTGGGTAATATATCCAAAAATAAGCAAGCTTATTGGATTAAATTCTACTTTTATTTACACATATCGCCCACTCCTTTCAAGAACGTCATAAATCAAAAAACTTGATTTTTCAGGAGAACGTTTATAAAGTTTAAAAATACAACATAATGTATTAAAAATAAATATCAAAACACTTATTGAACCTTTTACTGTGCAACAGATCTTTTTAGGTAAAACCTGAAGGTTTTTTTTCCATTTAAAAAATAATAAAACAATACCTTTTCTTCAAAATGCAAAAACAACATTTTCTTCCCTGTAGCGGGTAAATATTGAGTTAAAAATATGCCTCTTTTGCTGGGATATAGTACATTTTATGGGCATTCCGAAAACATGCACAACTGAAAATTGACGATTTTTGATTTATGACGTTCTTGAAAGGAGTGAGCGATATATGAAATAATGTGACGCGTTTCCGTCTTATTAAGACATTAATTATCAAAAACTGATCCAAAAAATTAAAATACGATTCTACCAACTAACTGTCTGCAATTACAATAATAATAAAAAAATAGTTTGAAAAAAGTTCATATGATAAAATGATGTCATTTAAAAATAAATAACTTTCTAGTGTCGAGTGAAATATTACACTGTAGAACACGAAGTTCAGATTCATTAAGATAAGGTCCTAATCACAAGACACAATTCAAGTAAACACCAACATTGTCAACATTTATAACGGATGCTTTGTACTTGAAATTTGACTAGAATATCTAATTTTAAATACTAAACATAGGGTTTGTTCACATAGGAGATATTTATGTATTTCACAAGACACAATTCAATTAAAAAACACCAACATTGTCAACATTTATAACGGATGCTTTGTACTCGAAATTTGACTAGAATATGTAATTTTATAGACTAAACATAGGGTTTGTTCACATGGGAGATATTTATGTATTTCACAAGACACAATTCAAGTAAGCACCAACATTGTCAACACTTATAACGGATGCTTTGTACTTGAAATTTGACTAGAATATCTAATTTTAAATACTAAACATAGGGTTTGTTCACATAGGAGATATTTATGTATTGATACTACGGATCAATATATGAATAGCTACGTATCTGTTGCGTATGTTTTCTGTTTTATGTATTTACTGTTTTTTTGCTGTTGCCTTATAGCACTTATTTTTACTTTATTGCTCTTTTTTACTATATGTATTACGGCTTTTTAGGCATGGCCTATGTTGAGCCGAAATACTTACATATGAATACAATTGTTTTTATTTATTATTATTTGTTTATTATTATTATTGGATTATATACATTAAATACAATAGATACAATAACAATTTACAGTATAAAGGTTTTACAATAAAATAATTACACCTGGACTTAAATTAATTTACTTAATTAATTACTTGGGACTTGTAAATTACTTGGAGTTTGTAAATTACTTGGAACGTGTAAATTACTTAGGGCTTGTAAATAACTTGAAGCTTGTAAATTGCTTGGAGTTTTTAAATTACTTAGAGTTTGTAAATTACTTGGGGCTTGTAAATTACTTGGAGCTTGTATATTAATTGTGGTTTGTAAATAACTTGGGGCTTGTAAATACTTGGGACTTGTAAATTACTTGAGACTTGTAAATTACTTGTGGTTTGTAAAATACTTGGGGCTTGTAAATCACTTGGAGCTTGTATATTACTTGTGGTTTGTAAATAACTTGGGGCTTGTAAATTACTTGGAGTTTGTAAATAACTTGGGGCTTGTAAATAACTTAGAGTTTGTAAATTACTTGGGGCTTGTAAATTACTTGGGGCTTGCAAATTACTTGGGGCTTGCAAATTACTTGGTGCTTGTGAATCGAGGCCCGAAGACGGTCTTGCAGTTCGACCAAATTACGAATCAAAATACGTCTCACAAAAAATGGGCATAATGAGCCAAAGGCTGCAATCGTGACGACCGGAACGGGTCTTGTGATGACTTCACAAATAATTGATAGGCAAATCATTACGAGAGAGAAAACGTATAATGAGGGACCATCTTGTAATTTTATTCTCATAATAATGAATTAACCTTTGAACGTCCGATGGTCCCGTGCGGGACCGAGGAATTGAGTCATTCAGTGACCTTGGTCCCGTATGGGACCAGTGATAATGGTACGTTTTGCAATCGGATGGGACTGATTTATGACAACTACTACTGTCACTGACAACTATCACGCCGATCCTCTGAAGGGGTAGGCAGAGAGGATGGAACGCCACACTCTTCTGTCCTGACATACAATCATAACTTCATTCACGTCCATACAAATAGTCAAATAGATTTTAGGTTCGGATTGATCCAGATTTCAAAAGACTTGGTACTACCAGTCGTGCCATCTTTTGTGGCATATGCAAAGACAGATTGATGTGGCGTTCTATTTTCTCAGATGTGCTCACTTCCATTACCCACATATATGTATATATATATATATATATAAATATATATATATATATATATATATATATATATATATATATATATATATATATATATATATATATATATATATATATATATATATATATATGTATATATATATATATATAAATATATATATATATATATATATATATATATATATATATATATATATATATATACATATATATATATATATATATATATATATTTATATATATTTCATTTCTATTTCATATTTCACTTTTATACTTCCGTTTTTTTTATGACCTTATGGATAGTGGGAGCAGGTTGTACAAATGTATTGCATAGCAATCAAAGTTCTTTTGACCAAAAGAAAAACTAGTAAAGGCTAATTAGTAAACAGTTATTATTTTTATAACAGCTATAAACAAAACAAAACAAAAATATATTGGATAGTGGGATACTTCTATTGCGCGGGCGGTTAAAGGTTAAACGGTGCGTCTTGCGGGGTAATATGTTATCTGATGTCATTGTTGCGATAACACCGTGGTATTATCATAACTTCATCGAAAACTATCGATGACGATGCATTCCACATTGGTGGTGTCATAACACATATATGTATAATTCTCCCATATCATTTGCGAGAATTTGCCAGTTGATGCTGCCCGTCAAATAAATAAAAAAAAAACATTAGTTAGCTTATATTATATTACATTTTATACAAACTATTTTTTTACACTTAATTTACATCATATCGCTCACTCCTTTCAACGTCATATATTAAACATCGTCAATTTTCAATTGTGAATGTTTTCGGAATGCCCAGAAAATGTACTGTATCCCAGCAAAAGCGGCATGTTTTTAACTCAATATTTACCCGCTACAGGGCAGAAAGTGTTTGTTTTTGTATTTTGATAAAAAGGTATTTTTTAATTCTTTTTTTAAATATACTAAATATTTTTCAAATGGAGAAAAAACATTCAGGTTTTACCTAAAAAGATCTGTTGCATAGTAAAAAGTTCAATAAGTGGCTTGATATTTATTTTTAATGCATTTTATTATATTTTTAAACTTTAAAAACGATCTCCCGAAATTTTTTTTTTTAATATGACGTTGTTGAAAGGAGTGAGCGATATGTATATATACATATATTTATGTATTAATTTTAAATCATACACAGATTTTTTGAGTCTACTAAGTTGTATTTTATTAACAAAAACACATAAAAAATTATATTGTGACAATTGCTTCGCCTAGTTAGGGCATTATCAAACGAACGTTTGAAATTAAACGCCAAATCAATAAATAAATATACATATTCTGCCCACTTCCCAACCCTCCATTCTATGTTCCAGGGCTTTTAATTTCCCGCATAACATATTTCTATCGCCCGTCGGGGGGCGATATGGACCCCTTTGAGAAGCAGTGCTTTAGAGTGGCTGCATAATTAGGCACACTTTGAGAATCATTGATTTAGAGAGGCCGCATAAATAGGCACACTTATTGACGCACGATCGAGAATTGAAACACCGGCGCAAATCGGTGATTATACTCGTGTATAATTACTAAGCAAATATTGACCAGGATCCGTGATTATTATAATTCGATGAAATATTGACATTATACAGGGCGGCGCAAAATCCCGTTATTTTACCTCTCTGTAAAAGAAAGCATGAATATAAGGAAAACCTCTGTACGACAGAAAAATGTCCCTGTTCGTTGGGCTTTCTTATATCCAGGTTCGACTGTATAACACACTATCTGCGAGCGCGCTCATAATAGAGATAAACATCTCTGAAAAGAAGTGATAACATTTAATCATACTGTTTACATCGATATGAGATCAAAAGATGCCGCAAAAGTCATCCGTGAAAATAACTTACACGCAATTTACGACGAGTCGAGTGAAAAGGTAAAATTACCCTTCCCGCAGATATTGTGTTTAAAAAACAAACAAAAAAACTATTTACCTCATCGAGAATAGGGCAGCTTTGATATCTGGATTTCCTGATGGCCAGATCCCACCAAGGCACAGGCGGTTTAGACCTCAAGATAGTCTGGCAGCCGACCTTGGGATCCTGCGATTCGTAGAGCGTGTCCAAAGTCTGGCTGAACCCAGAGCTCTTGCTGATACCGGGAGAAAGTGGAAATCCCCTGGGAGACTCGGAGCTAGCCGAGATCCCGGTGACGCACTCACAGCACACGTGGTTCTTGGAACCCACAGAGGAGACGTCGACAGAAACTGAATGCCTGTAGTTCGGGAGCGTGTTGTGGATGGGTATTCTGTTGTAAAACCCTCCAACCTCGCTGTTGGATCGTCTGACTCCGTTTCGTTTGGGAAAAGCGTTCGGATATGAGAAATTGTTCAGTTCCATCGGACTAGGCAATCCTGCGTCGCTCGTATCTAACTTGCCATCATTCGGTAGTCCAGTCACTGGGGTATTTGGTTCGGAACAGTAACCGACTTTGGCTCTGTTTAAACTGCCGTAGTAAGGGTTTTCGTGCGATGGTTTCAAGTCGATGGATTTGGGCCTTCGCGCGTTGAGAGTGGCGTACTTTTGGGGCGACCTGTGAAACCTCGACACCATGCTGGGCAGCTCTTTCAAAACGTCGTCATTGTAATCTTTGGTATCGACTGCCCCGTTCGCGGTTTCGACAGACCCGTTTTCGCTATAAAAAGATCCGCTGCTTCTTCTTCCGAAATCGTCGTCACCATACGGTATGATGCTAGATCGATTGTTGTACTGATTGCTGTCATTGACAGCATCGTTGAGATTATGAAAACCGTTTTGGTATGGTTTTAAATCACCCTTTTCAGATTCGCTAAATTCGTCTACAATTCTTTCAGGATCTTGTACTATTGGTGTGATCCTCACTTCTGCGGGGTCTTTATCTCTATGTTTAGATATTTCTTTTCGATGCAATTCTTTTTTCTTTGGTTTGATATCAATCGAATCGTAATGGACTTCTTTTCTGTCTTTTGCACTCTTGGAAGGCGAAGTTCCATTACTGTTTGGGGGTGATACTTTGGCGTAGATGGGTTCGTCGAACAAGATCCTGGAGTTGGCGACTTGGGACGAGTCGGCTTTGATCATGCCGACGTTGTCGTTGTCCAAGAAGGTCTGCCTGTTGTTCCGCCTCAGGGTGAAGTACTCCGAGTGTCCTGTGGGAGTCTGGGAGGACTTGGGCCCGGCGGAGTCCTTGAGCCGGACGCGGCTCCTCGTGGACCTGATGGTCGCGAAGCCATCGTGGATCTGAGACTTGTGCTGCATCCCTGGAGGGGCCGTCACGCCCATTGTTGAAGCATATCCCGCGAGAGAGTCACATAGTCACAAAACGACTATTTTAAACCACTTTTTTTAAATTTATTTAAAAACCATTTTTAAATGTTCCGATTCGTAAAATGCCAAGGAAATCTATAAAACGCGAGTAAAAATTCAGAAATTTGCCGAAACAATATCGAATTATTAAGAATTTATTTTGCTTTGATAGAAACATCACAAATTTTCTTATTCGTTATAATTTCTACCGTTTTTTATGAAATATATTCATACATATTATATTTTCAAAGTTTAGGGTGAGTTCAAATCCTTGTTTGAGTACTAATCTGAATTTCCGAACTTAAGTTATTTTTAAAATTTCGACATCTAAACACAGATGAAGTAGAATTTGATTCTGGGTATTTGCAAGGTTTACAACCGTCATAGGCTAGAAAAGATCACTTTACACACGTGCAACATTCACTAATTCCACCCATGATTGACAACCACACTACTCGAATTTTTGGAACTCCTAGATACATTGATCAGTCTCATGACACAGTACATAAATTTGAAATAAATGAAGTACAAAAAAAGAGTGGTGTGATAGTCGATCATGACCAGAACGCTAACCAGCCTATGAGGAGTAATCAGCCATGTAAATACCCAGACTTCCATATTCTTCTTCATCTGTATTAAAATGTCAAAAAGTTATCAAGTAAAATTTTAAATAAACTATTTTTTTTCCAACGTTATTCTCACTTCATCGTTTTAATAATACCCAAACTGGAAGAACACCTATAGATTTTGGCTAATAGGTCGTATTCGTGAACATGGAATCGATCATCTCTGACCGATTCAACCATCAATTATATCAGCAAATTAGCGAGGATCTCTTTGGAGCGTCATCAATCAGAGAAATTAACGAGAATCATGACGGATGATTTCGGACAGCAATGGCCTTTGGATCGCGACCACGTTCGGATAGATGTGTAATCGATTGATCAATGATCACACCTATTTTGGTTACGTCTACAAGATACAATGCCGATATTTTCCTTTCATTTAGGTATTTGCGTAAGTTTTTATTGTATTCGTTTTTTTTTCACGACATTAATCCCAAAAAAAAGGACTAACAATTAGAGTAATTTTAATATTCCATTATGGTCTATCTTAAATAAGTGCACTGAAATCCCTTATACACCAATACGAATATCGCTTAAAAGGGATTTTTATTTTATTTTACAAAAACAGATAGGTGTGACGTTCTATTCTCTCTGCCTACCCCTGCAGTAAGTGGCGGGATGGTTAGATAGTTTGTTAAGCCCTTTCTTTGTTTAAGTCCTCGGATTCTTTATCTTTTAAATGTTTTGTTTAATGTAAAGAGATGTAAATATATATATATTAAAAAAATAATAATAAACCCCCTATC
This sequence comes from Brachycentrus maculatus, assembly GCF_059751285.1. Classification (NCBI taxonomy): domain Eukaryota; kingdom Metazoa; phylum Arthropoda; class Insecta; order Trichoptera; family Brachycentridae; genus Brachycentrus; species Brachycentrus maculatus. The sequence continues at coordinate 1,491,772 of NW_028280953.1, forward strand.
CGCACCCCAATGGTGCATAGGGCACTGTGTCGTATAAACGCAGTGTTATCTTGATCGTTAACACATGAAGGAAAGGTGATCAGCCGTCCGCTTCAGGTACCAGTCCAGGGTAATATTGAATAAATATTACAGTGAAAAAATCACTTATATTTATTTGACCCCCCTGGGAATTGAACCCGGGACCTCCAGAACGGTAGCGGAGCGTGCTGACCATTACACTACGGAGGTGGATATATATATATATATATATATATAGATGATGTAAATTAAGTGTAAATAATATTTTATATTAGTTGTAATATAAGCTAACTAAAATAAAAAATCTTTTGATTTTGTGCTACACCCATGGTTTTGTGTTTTGAAACGCTTTGAGTTTTTTTGCTATATCTATGGTATACGTCAAAAGTATTATCTACCATTTTTGCTGCGTCGTTTTCTCTGATTACAAGTTAAGTTTCTTCATTCCCGAGTTCCTTTGACGCATTTTCTACACCAAAGTCCTTGGGATCGTCTAGCGTGACGTATGTATACAGGTCTGAACCAGAGATCTGTGATATCCAGTCACGCGCGTTCGAGCGTACCGGATATGCAAGGATGCGTGTTCGTTTGTGAAATTCAAGCAATTCTTACTTGCATTTTTGACATCTCAACATAGATAAAAAGAATGGGTTGGTGTGGGCATTTACAGGGCTTACGACCGTCATAGGCTGGTTTAAGTGATAACTACACTATTCAAATTCTTCAATAATAAAAATGAAAATGATGTTTTCTGGCGTTCCTCATGTCGCTCACTCCTTTCAAGAACTTTCAAGAAACAAGATTTTTCAGGAGAACGTTTAAAAAGTTTAAAAATATAACACAATGTATTAAAAATAAATATCAAGCCACTTATTAAACTTTTTACTGTGCAACAGACTTTTTTGGTAAAACCTGAAGGTTTTTTCTCCATTCGAAAAATATTTAGTTTATTTAAAAAAATAATTAAACGATACCTTTTCTTCAAAATGCAAAAACAACATTTTCTGCCCTGTAGCGGGTAAATATTAAATTTAAAAAATGGCTCTTTTGCTGGGATATAGTAATTTTTCTGGGCATTCCGAAAACATGCACATCTAAAAATTGTCGATTTTTGATTTATGACGTTCTTGAAAGGAGTGAGCGATGTATGTGATTACAATCAAGGATTCGGACTCTACATACTAATAAAAGACATTCTGCTCAATAAAAAGCCTCTTTTCATCTCACCAATAGATGTCTCTAGTGATTCAAGAACAACGTTTCGAAAATGGTTCATATATATAGGAGTTCCAAAATTTTGAGTACTATGATTGTCAATAATGGGTAGAATTGAACGTCTATGACAGAGCTATGACAGTCGTCAGCCCCGTAAATGCCCAGACAATATGAAAATAACTCCTGTTATTGGAGATAATCCAGATTTTGTGCACAAGTATTTGGACACACTCAAAATGTTGTAAAGTTAAGATGCTATTTTACGTATTTAGGGCCTTAACAATGCTTTTAATATTCAAATAAATGCCCAGACTTTCATATTCTTCTTCATCTTTGATGAGATGTCAAAAAATAATATGAAAATAACTCCTGTAATTGGAGATAATCCAGATTTTGTGAACAAGTATTTGGACACACTCAAAATGTTGTAAATAAATTATCTGGTCAAATAACAAGCTTAAATAATAAAAATGAAAATGGTATTTTCTGGCGTTTCTCATGAGTGTGATTATAATCCAGGATTCGGATCTCACATACTAATATAAGAGTTTCTGCTTAATAAAAAGCTTCATTACATCTCACCAATAGATGTCTCTAGTGAAGTTCTAGTGATTCAAGAACAAGTTTTCTAAATTGGTTCATATATACAGAACTTCCAAGAATTTGAGTAGTGTGGTTGTCAATAATGGGTAGAATTGGTGAATGTTACATGACGGTCGTCAGCCCCGTAAATGCCCAGACTTCCATATTCTTCTTCATCTTTGATGAGATGTCAAAAATAATATTTCAAAAAGTGTTATTTAAATCATATCGCTTTCCAAACTAACTAACTAACTAACCATCACGCCGCTTCCCCGCAGGGGTAGGCAGAGAGAATAGAGCGCCACACCACTCTGTCCTTGCAAACATTCTTCGCCTCTTCCACGTTCATGCATCTCCTCATACATATCCGCTGATTGTTACGACTCCTAACCTGACCACTTTCAAGTATTTGGCATACCTGATCGTGCCATGTTTTTCTCGGTCTTCCTCTGCTTCTTTTCCCGCTAACATTCGCCTCATAAATTTGTTTTACCGTTCTTTCCTCACTCATTCGTTCTACGTGTCCAAACCATCTCAACACACCTTTCTTAATTTTATCGATAATGCTTATCTCAGCTTTGCATTCCTTCCTTATTTCACTATTCGCACATCTATCATACATCGTTTTGTTACACATTCTTCTGAGAGATCGCATTTCGACTGCATTCAGTCTACTTTCATCCTTCTTTTGCCAACTCCATGTTTCACTTCCATACATTAGAGTTGGAACCAGGACTCCGTTGTGCACTGCCAGTTTAGCTTCCGCTGATAGGTTTTTATTTGCTATAACTGATTTCAGTGCACCGTTCACTTTGTTCGCTTTCCACTTTTAAAATATCGAGGATTTCTACATTTCAAAATTTGTTGAGAACGACACGTGTTCATGGTTTAAATCATTATCCATTCCACGTGTCGGACGTGTTTCTGTTTTAAATCAAGCGAAGGGAACTGAGCCACGTGTTGTTGTACTTCCTCCAAACTCTACATCCTCTCGTTTCAAGCCCCAAGTTCATCTCAAGTGTTCTCGAGTGCTGTAAAGAATGTGGCTTGTTTATTTTTTAAGATGGCTGGCTTGCCATGCCCTCTCGCCGTTGTTTTGATTGGAGTAATGAAGTTTTAAAATAGGAAATATTCATTATCGAGCATTCGAAATACACCGATCCCTTGGTGTATACCCTTATAGATGTACAGGCAATTTTAAACATATTTAATGAGATTATTTATGATGAATATACCACATAAATGAGTTTAAAATTACCATGGACTGGTACCTAAAGCGGAGGGCTGATCACCTTTCCTTCATGTATAAACGATCAAGATAACACTGCGTTTATATGACACAGTGCCCTATGCACCATTTGGGTGCGGATAAGGGTTTTATATATATATATATATATATATATATATATATATATATATATATATATAACCCTTATCCGTACCCAAATGGTGCATAAGGCACTGTGTCATATAAACGCAGTGTTATCTTAATCATTAACACATGAAGGAAAGGTGATCAGCCCTCCGCTTCAGGTACCAGTCCAGGGTAATATTGAATAAATATTATAGTGAAAAAATCACTAATATTTATTTTACCCCCTTGGGAATCGAACCCGGGACCTCCAGAACGGTGGCCGAGCGTGCTGACCATTACACTACGGAGGCGGACAAGACTGTACGTTGTATAAGGCATCACTAAAGATACAGTACAATTATAAAAACAACAGATACATCAATGCTATTTCACAGTATTGAGCAATTGGCATTATATGTATTTATTGGCACTCAATCATTGGGTGTGTTATTATAACTGATATGGTATATTCAATTTATTATATACGGCCGAAAAGATAGATCTCTACCGGCACTTTAATAGGTGAGCGAACAATTTCGATATGTTTCAATTCGACACCATCGGTGAACTATGATATCAGCGTTCGTCAGAAAAAAAAACCAAATAAATCAACACCCTGATGTGTTGAATTCTTCATCGCAGAAATTGAACCCTTGACCTTACTCAAACGTCTCTACGACTGTCTATATTATGTTGAAAGGGTGGTCGAACCATAACGCAAGATATAGATACAGTATATATATATATATATATATATATATATATATATATATATATATATATATATATATATATATATATATATATATATATATATACATTTCTCGGTCTTCCTCTGCTTCTTTTCCCACTCACATTCGCCTCATAATTTTGTTTTACCGTTCTTTCCTCACTCATTCGTTCTACATGTCCAAACCATCTCAACACACCTTTCTTAATTTTATCGATAATGCTTATCTCAGCTTTGCATTCCTTCCTTATTTCACTATTCGCACATCTATCATACATCGTTTTGTCGTACATTCTTCTGAGAGACATTTCGACTGCATTCAGTCTACTTTCATCCTTCTTTTGGCAACTCCATGTTTCACTTCCATACATTAGAGTTGGAACCAGGACTCCGTTGTGCACTGCCAGTTTAGCTTCCGCTGATAGATTTTTATTTGAACTTATACTTTATACTTGAAAGTGGTCAGGTTAGGAGTCGTAACAATCGGCGGGTATGTATGAGGAGATGCATGAACGTGGAAGAGGCGAAGAATGTTTGCAAGGACAGAGTGGTGTGGCGCTCTATTCTCTCTGCCTACCCCTGCGGGGAAGCGGCGTGATGGTTAGTTAGTTAGTTAGTTTATATATATATATACATACTTATTGATGTATCAATTTTTAAATCAAACACAGATTTTTTCAGTCAATGCCATAACTAGGCGAAATAATTGTCACAATATGAATTTTTTATGTGTTTTTGTTAATAAAATACAACTTAGTAGACTCAAAAAATCTGTGTTTGATATAAAAATTAATACATAAATTAAAATGGAGTTCTACAAATTAAACGCCAAATCAATAAATAAATATATATACATAAACTTACAGTTTATACACAAATAATAATAAATATATTATTATTAAATAGCTAACTAACCATCCATCACGCCGCTTCCCCGCAGCGGTAGGCAGAGAGAATCGAACGCCATACCACTCTTTCTTTCCAAACATTCTTCGCCTCTTCCACGTTCATGCATCTCCTCATACATACCCGACGATTATTACGACTCCCGACCCGGCCGCTTTCGAGTATTTGACATACCCGACTGTGCCAAGTTTTCCTCGGTCTTCTTCTGCTTCTTTTTCCAACTATATTCGCCTCGTAAATTTGTTTTACCGTTCTTTCATACGTTCAACATGCCCAACCATCACAACACGCCTTTCTTAATTTCATCGATAATGCTTATCTCAGCCTTGCATTCTTTCCTAATTTCATCATTCGAACGTCTATCAAACATCGTTTTGCCACACGTTCGTCTGAGGGATTGCATTTATTATTTTGTTTGTGAATAAAAATAAGACTTGACATTTGCAGAAACATCCTATGACTGGGTGACTGCCAAATAAATTGTAAAAAAAGTAAAAATTTCATTAAATATGGATAGACATAACCACCAAACCTAATCAATTAATGAAAAAAATACGGTTTACAAAACACACCCAATGCGACGTCATAAAATATAATCATTTGAAAATATATATGGCACTGACTCTAACATTTATCAGTTCGATTTGTGCGTCGTCGATAAAAGCAATTAAAATTGAACATGAATTTTTTACTGATTGACGTCTCTCACATTCTGCTTATGTCAATGTTGTTACACGTCTTGCGTGTGTGTACTCAGATGTCCGTGTGTAATTATACTGCTGGCGTTCTATACGCTGTTGGTACACACATGTAGTGTGTTGTATAAAGGAATCACAAAAGCATGGACGAATGATGGATGTTATATACGACTGCAGGGGTAACCAATAATTTTTTTTTATTTTTTTTATTCATTTAATATATTTACATTTTTATTTATAACATAATAACATTTGAATCATTTATACATATGTAGAACTTTTATATTTCGATTCGCTGTGCCTCTCCATAAAAGAGTCTGTGCTCTTGTGCTTGGAAAGGGACTTACACTCGTGGTTTAATGTTATATAATAAAAGATATAATAGTTTTTTTAATATATTTTTTTAAAGATTTAAATGTATAGAGCTTTAATTTTTTTCTTGAGGATTTTTATATCATCTATTTTTTTTAATTTATTTCTCTTTTTTTGTTTTTTTGTTTTGTTTTGAATATTGAAAGCATTAACTTTGTGGATCTTATTGATATATTATTTTGAGAAATAAAAAGACTTTGTGTTTTGATCCACTCACATTTTTATTAACAGCCAACTAGTTTCGGCAACAACCCTCTTCAGGGATTAATTTATGATTATTTTAAACAAAGTCTTTTTATTTTCAAAATAATATTTTATTTATATCTCGTTCAGATAATATGAGAAATGGTTTTTTCATGGTTTTTTAATGCAAATTGGACGTTTCAATAAAACAATCCAATTTACAGTAAAAACTTGTATCGTATATTTTATTATCTTCTACTTCAAACCCTCATACGTACACGATGGTGCATAGGGCACTGCATCATATAAACGCAGTATTATCTTGATCGTTAATACATGAAGGAAAGGTGATCAGCCCTCCGCCTCAGGTACCAGTCCGAGGTAAAAATGAATAAATATTGGATGAAGAAGGATATGGAAGTCTGGTTGATATATGAAGTTGTTCAACAACGTCATATATCAAAAATCGTCAATTTTCACTTGTACATGTTTTCGGAATGCCCAGAGAATGGACTATATATAGCAAAAGCGGCATATTTTTAACTTAATATTTACCCGCTACAGGGCAGAAAGTGTTGTTTTTGCATTTTGAAGAAAATGTATTGTGGAATTATTTTTTTAAATATACTTACTAAATAATTTTCAAATGAAGAAAAAAACTTCAGGTTTTACCTAAAAAGATCTGTTCCACAGTGAAAAGTTCAATAAGTGTCTTGATATTTAATTTTAATACATTGTACTATATTTTTAAACTTTAAAAACGATCTCCTGAAAAATGAAGTTTATTGATTTATGACATTCTTGAAAGGAGTGAGCGATATGTGACTTATGTATGTAATATGTTTAAAGAAATAAATAAACCATTGATATCATTATTAACAAATAAAGCAAATTTTGAATTTTTTTGTATTTGATTAGTTAAGAAATTGAATTGACCCTTGCACACCCCTGCGCGGTTTGAAGGCCCCTGCTTATGTAACCGAGACACACTTGTTCGACATCTGCCGTCCTCATATTGTACGTATATGTGTGTGGAGCGGGTGATACGATGGTAATTACTATTTATTCGCTACTTCGACACCCGTACACACAAGAGGCAGTTCGTTACATATCATGATGTGGGTATTCAAGCGATTCCTGCGTGTCATTCTCAGGGAGGAGTAACAAATGATTCCAATGGGCCACTGCAATAACGTCGACTGTCCAAATTATACATATTTTAAAAATAAAATTTATATTTAAAATAATATACTTATTTTAAATATAAAATTGATACGAGTATAAAACAATCCACACGTTTTTTTAACCAATTAATTTTTAACTAAAAATTAGCATATTAAATGTTAAAATCAAACACTGATTTTTAGAGTCTACTTTTATTATAATTTTCAATTTTATTTCATTATTAATTACATATACAATTTTATATATGTATATTTTATGTATAGTTTATCAATATAATTTTATAAACAATTTTATATATATATAATAATTTGAGACAATTTTTTTGTATTCGTTTTTTTTTTTCCTTTTTTTGGGGTATCCTTCTCCAGTTCCCAATAGCCATATATTCTTACTTGGTCATTCTCTCGTTATCCATTCGCTCCACATGTCCATACCACCTTAAAGAACTTTTCTTCATAGTAGTTCAGCCAAACATTCCTTTTTAATACCGTAATGTTTAATTCTGTCGTTCAACGATTTTTTTCCACACATTCGTCTGAGGGAACAGAGTTATATTAACATAGTAATGTGATATAAAAAAATGTGTGTCTTGTTAATTTAAATTTAATCCGCTTCGTTGTGCAGTGCTTAGCGCATTTGACTACTATGCTAGAGGTCTCAGGTTCGATTTTCAAGGGGTCAAAATAAATATAAATGAATTTCGCTCTAATATTGATTTCATACTACCCTGGACTGGTACCTACTTACGCAAGTATTGATCAACTTACCTTCATGTAAGCAACTAGCAACTACCAAGATAACACTGCGTCAATACGATGTGGTGCAATATACACAATGGATAAATATCACGACGTGTGATTATTGGCTAATAAATTAATATGAAAAATCACAAGACTATCGGTAACATTCTTATTGAAATATGTAGAGAACTAAGGGAGATATGAAGGTTTAAACTTTAGATATTTTTATAAAACGAAAAACGTGCGTTCGCATACGTCATCAAATTTCCGTCATCTAACGTTTTATGACGTCATATGGTTTATTGTCTATGGTTAATAGAGCTGTAATAGTAGTAGTATGGATTGTTTGTTTACCACTACACTAACATTTGCGTTATACAAATATGAGAGAGTGGGGAGGGTGGACCATAGACATCAACAAATAGAGCCGCCAATAATTTAGCAATATAACAAATATTAAAATAACTCCCATCGTTTCTGTGACGTCATTCATTGCCAACTTACGAAAATAACGTTTTTCGAAGGCAGATTTTCCAAATGAAAATTACGAATGAAAATATCAATTATATCGGCTGTTATAAACACTTCACGAGTCTAATACAATCCTTTATAGGTTGAGTATGCTAAATTAGATATTCCTCCCGTCTGACAAAGATCCATTGAGTCGAGATGAGAGTCAGAAGAAGAAAAAGAAGAAATAAAAATTTAATTAAATAATACTCCAACGCCATTGGATTACATAATATTATATACGCTGTGTCATATCTCTTTCGCACGCATGCAAAAGAGCGAGATGAAAGATGCATTAAATGGGCAAATAAAACGAATTGTTAGGTGTTCAATAATGCCCCGCGTTCGGGTGCGTCCATTTAATTTCGAATTAACGTAAATAGCCTGTGGAACTACGGTCAAACCTCGATATAACGAACTGGGGGGGGGGAGGTGTCTGTTAAAGTCGAAAGTCCGTAATATGAAAAACAGAACAATTATATTAATATTGTAATATGATATAACAAAGATTGTGTTTTATTAATTTAAATTCATAATTTATCTTCGCAGTGTAGTAGTTAGCCCGTTTGACTACTATGCCGGAGGTCTCAGGTTCGATTTCAATAAAAACAAAATTATATCTAGCGTCTTAGGCTTGGTTTGGCTAACAAGCTTAAGACGGTCGTAAGCCCTGTAAATGCCCAGACTTCCATATTCTTCTTCATCACTTCCAATTGGAGATAATCCAGATTTGTGAAAAGTATTTGGACGCACTCAAAATGGAATATCAACAGAATGTTTTCATTTTTTTAAATTTGACCGGATTGTTTTATCCGTTAATTCCGTAGTGTCCATTATTCCGCCTCCGTAGTGTAATGGCCAGCACGCTCGGCTACCATTCTGGAGGCCCCGGGTTCGATTCCCAGGGGGGTTCAAATAAATATAAGTGATTTTTTCACTCTAATATATTTCAATATTACCCTGGACTGGTACCTGAAGCGGAAGGCTGATCACCTTTCCTTCGTGTGTTAACGATCAAGATAACACTGTGTTTATAAAATGCAGTGTCCTATGCACCATTGGGGTGCAGATAAGGGTTTGAAGAAGGAAGAAGAAATAATGATTTTATGCATTTTTATTTGTAATGTGCTTTCTCGAAAACAGCAAGCACTGTAAAAATACCATTGAAGTGCGAATAGAACTGTTTTGTTTCGAATATTGAAAGCATTAACTTTGTGGATCATATTGATATATTATTTCTCAAAATAATATATAATAGAACTGTTTAATCACTATTTTGAATCTATCCAAAGAAAACATCCGAAGTACGTTAAATAGAGGTCTGTTATATCGAGGTTTTACTGTAACTTGACTAGCCTTTAGAACTATAAAAAAACGAATACAAAATGGCGGCCGCGGGCGCAACAGCTGATTGCCCAACTGAAAACGCGGGAAGATGAGATAATGCCGGTAAAATACTTAATTCTTCATACCCTGGGGGCTGTGTGCCCACGCAGTCGTGTCTAAAACTTGAAAACAAGACAAGGTTGTGTAATTAAAAGAATTAGAACCATTTTGTCCGAGCAGAGATGGTTTATTTTAAATTGTAGCAAGTGAAATCGGCCGAGCCGAGCTGAAATGGACCTGTAACTAAATGTAGACTACATGTTGAGTGTGTCCAAATACTTGTTCTTCTTCATCTATGTTGAGATGTCAAAACATAATATGAGAAATAACTCCTATAATTGGAGATAATCTAGATTTTTTAAGAAGTATTTTGACACACTCAAAATGTTTAATAAGTAAATACTTTAACTTAGTATTTACTAAGTAAAACATTATTTTTTAACATCTCATCAAAGATGAAGAAGAATATGGAAGTCTGGGCGTTTACGGGGCTGACGACCGTCTTAGGCTGGTTCAAGTGATCACTTTACACACGTGTAACATTCACCAATTCTACCCATTATTGTCAACCACACTACTCAAATTCTTGGAAGTTCTATATATATGAACCAATTTAGAAATCTTGTTCTTGAATCAAATCTTGTTTCGAATTTGAACAATATATATGTAGAAGTTCCAAGAATTTGAGTGGTGTGGTTGTCAATCATGGGTAGAATTGGTGAATGTTTCACGTGTGTAAAGTGATCACTTAAACCAGCCTAACGTGTAACATTCACCAATTCTACCCATGATTGACAACCACACTACTCAAATTCTTTGAACTTCTATATATATATTATCCAATTTTGAAACATTGTACTTGAATCACTAGAATTTCACTACAGCACTAGAGACATCTATTGGCGAGATGAAATAGTTATTTTAGTACTGGCTTGCCTCCAATGTATGCAGTACTTGACTATTTCCAGAAATCTCGAGTGCTTTACAGAAAGACTTATCTCGTACTATTTCTATACTACTTATTACATATGGTATATAGTCCAATGCATTTGCTCCTACAATCTCTCGTGTTGACCCTAACAGATGTTATGGTTTATGACTCGATCATCTAAGTAAACAGATTCCAGAATCCAATTTCTTTTTTTTTAAATATTTTATTCATTTGTTTTAAATTTATACGTACATACATATCGTAGTCGTACAGGAGAAAGTGACCAACTACCAAAACGTAAAATGTTCAGGAGGGCCATTTAAGTCACTTTTGCTTGGCAAGAAAATAATCATCAATGCAGTTAGTCATTTTTACCAAGTCAATATATTATACTTCCAAGTTTAAAATCGCTTTGGGATTTTTTCAGGGCAATGTTAAGCTAGTAAAATATTAAATACTCAATAATCACGTTTTTAAAAATGCACTACGAAATATAAAAATACATATATTGTCTGCCTCCGAAGTGTTATGGTCAGCACGCTCGGCTACCGTTCTGGAGGTCTCAGGTTCGATTCCCAGGAGTGGGAGTCAAATAAATATAAATGTTTTTTTTTCACTCTAATCTTTATTCAATATTACCCTGGACTAGTACCTAAAGCGGAGGGCTGATTACCTTTCCGTCATGTATCAACGATCAAGATGAAACTGCGTTTGTATGATGCAGTGCCCTATGCACCATTGGGTGCGGATGAGGATTTGATGATGAAGAAGAAATGTTTAATTAAAAACGGTAATTAAATTTATAGTAAGGTAGAGGAAAGGCAATTGATATAGTATGGGCACATAGGATGCAGAGAACCTGAACATACTGTACCAGACGATCGCCATGGATCTTCCTCGAAAGACATTTAGAGGAAGATTATGGATGCTGCAGAAAGATAACATGATTCGAAGGCATGACCTAGGTGACGTGGTATATGATAGAAGGACCAACAACTTGAGGACGAGGAGAGCTGTGCCCAAGAGTCTGCAAAGACGATAAGTCGGGATAGAGCCCGGAAGAAGAAAGTAATCAATTAAGTTAACCGTAAATTAATGTGCGTCTAGTATAAATTTACAAAGAAACTCGAGATGAAAGCGATACCAAAGTATCATTAGGAATTATTATCCATTTCCTGTAAACGAATGCACATTCGCTTTCTCTCAATATCCGCAAATATAAAATATACATGCGGAATTATAGGTCATACCAAAGATGGAGAATTGCTAAAATAAAACTATTAGCCACACTTCGATGAATTGAATACTAAATGAGAGGTTTCCTCGTCTTAAATTCGAAGCGAAATGGGCCCAAGTTTACCATACACCCCGCAGTTGCGGCATTTTAAAAAAATGTACGTAAGAAGGGTTTTTATAAAGGTAATGTTTGGTCAGAAACGATGTTCTGAGAGGTTGTTCCCCTACGTAGTGTAGTAGCTATCATGCTAATGTGTAGATACAATTTTTTTTTTTAATTCATTTAATATATTTACATTTTTAATTATAACATAATACATTTGAATCATTTATACATATGGAGAACTTTTATATTTCGATTCGCTGTGCCTCTCCATAAAAGAGACTGTGCTCTTGTGCTTGGAGAGGGACTTACACTCGTGGTTTAATGTTATATATTAAAAGATATAATAGTCTTTTTTTTGTATATTTTTTCAAGATTTAAATGTATAGAGGTTTAATTTTTTTCTTAAGTATTTTTAAATCATCTATTTTTTTATTTCTTTAGGGAGTTTATTGAAATGTTTGATTGCCAAATATTTGAAGTTTTGCTGAAATTGCTTGGTGTTGCATTTTGGAGTAGAAAAATCGTTTGAGAATCTCGATGGTAATTTTTTTGTTAAATTTAAATAGTTGTCACCCTTTAGTATTTGAAAAATTGCGGTTTTTTATAAATGGATCTATATTTGGGACTTGAAATTTTTTAAATAATAATTTTGTTGGATATATGTTTTTTTTCAAAATAACTTTAATTCGTTCATATGAGTTCAGAATGTGAGTTCAGTATGTTGCATTAGTTGACTTGGCAGTTTATTTATGGTAAATTCTATCCATTTTAAATTTAAGTTCTTCCTCGCCAAGGTAGGCAGAGAGAATAAAATGCCACACCAATTTTTCTTTGCACACAATCTTCGCCTCTTCCACATTCATAAATCTTCTCATACATACACGCCGATTATCCCAACTTCTGATCGGACCACATTCAAGTACATATTTGAAATACTTGATCATGCCAAGTTTTTCTCGGTGTTCCTCAACTCCTATTTCCAACTACATTCTCCTACTAAATTTGTTTTACTGTTCTTTCCTCACTCCTTCGTTCCACATGTCTAAACTATGTCAACACAGATTTCTTCATTTTATCGATAATGCTTATCTCAACTTCATATTCCTTATTTCACCAATCAAACAGCTATCATGCATCGTTTTGCCGCGTTCTGTCTGAGAGATTTCATTCCAACTGCGTTCAGTCTACTTTCATCCTATTGTCAACTCCATGCTTCACTTTATTTTATAAGGGTGGTACCAGAACTCCGTTATGTACTGCCAGTTCGGCTTTCGTTGATAGATCTGTCAGGAAGCCTAGATGCTTCTGTATCAGATCTGGGCATGCGGTGGGACAGCTTTCTATGTTCACTGGTCGCAACTCGGAACAACCGTAAGCCGGGGGATCATAAATCACATACGCATATACGTAAAACCACGTTCGTAAGTAGAATTCTGTACAGAGTAGACTGTTTGGCTATGAAATATTAGCATAGTATGAATGTTTCACACAATGAAGAATGTGATTAGACGTACATATTCCGAGATGTATGTAGGACAAACCGACCATGTGTTGTGCCTGCGAACACAGCACAGTGCGTAGTACAGTGTTCCGGCATTAACATATGAATTAAGTTTACATTCCACATCCGACAGACAAGTCAAAATGTACCTACCATTAAATTATTTTAAATATACTACAAATCGTTTATATCCGTCCAATACAATGAATACAAAAACGGATTTGACGTACTCTATATAAAATATGATAATTTCATTAATTGATTCGGCAGTAGCTTTGTGGTAAAATCAATCCATTTTTAATTATTTTTTTACTTAGTAAATACAACTGTTTCTTAAAATCTACTGTGACACGTGTTTCGATGTATTCTGCATCATTTTTGAACACCGTATGTGAAGCTAATTGTAAATTTTAGAGTTGGGTCCTTGGGACGTTGACAAACCTTCAGCATCCCAAGGACCCAACTCTAAAATTTAGAATTAGCTTCACATACGGTGTTTGAAAATGATGCGGAATGCATCGAAACACGTGTCACAGTAGATTTTAAGAAACAGTGATATTTACTAAGTAAAAAAATAAATAAAATAAAAAAAAATATATATATATATATATATATATATGATAAATTGACTTTTTTTTGACATCTCATCAAAAATGAAGAAGAATATGGAAGTCTGGGCATTTACGGAGCTGACGACCGTCATAGGCTGGTTTAAGTGATCATTTTACACACGTGTAGCATTCGCCGATTCTACCCATTATTGGGTATTTAAAGCCCAGACTTCCATATTCTTCTTCATTTTTGATGAGATATCAAAAAATAATAGGAATACCAATGTTGCTTAAAATCTATTGTGACACGCGTTTCGATGAATTCAGCATCACAATAAATTTAAAAAATATATTTAAAATTCGACAAGGTATTTATCGAAACAGGTTGGTATACGTACCAATTTAAAAAAGTTTTTGAAAAATGCGCTTTATTAATAACCCTCACGCTGCTTCACTGCAGGGGTAGGCAGAAAATAGAACGCCACACCACTCTGTCTTTGCAAACATTTTTCGCCTCTTCCACGTTCATGCATCTCCTCATACATACCAAGAATATAAGTGGTCAAAAACAAAGTTTGCGTTATATTGATTTTATATTTTTAATGTGATTGTCACCAGGAAATCAGGAATGAGCTATAGAAAAATATAGGCATTGTTACGCGCGAATGCTTCCATGGTCAAATGCTTCCGGAGATTAGAACCCGGAACGGTTCAAACCGATTGAGAAGCAATGGAGCACGGATTAAGGCAATTTTTCTGTATGCTAAACCATAGACACCATAGACCAAGGGTGGCCAACCCGCGGCCCCCGGAGCATTTCACATGTTATAGTGTATATAAAACCACCAGAAGAACATTTCACCGTGCGTAGTTCGTATCATATCCCATATGTGGAAGTATTTCACACGTGACAATTTCAAGACCCATATAATGGCGTCAAGTAGTAAAATATATATATATATATATATATATATATATATATATATATATATATATATATATATATATATATATATATATATATATATATATATATATATATATATATATATATATAAATATATATATATATGTATATATATATATATATATATATATATATATATATATATATATATATATATATATATATATATATATATATATATATGTATATAAATATATATATATATATATTTTATATATATCACATCACACACACATATATATATATATATATATATATATATATATATATATATATATATATATATATATATATCAAGAAAAACATGGCACGATCAGGTATGCCAAATACTTGAAAGTGGTCAGGTTAGGAGTTGTAACAAACGGCGGATATGTGTGAGGAGATATATATATATATATATATATATATATATATATATATATATATATATATATATATATATATATATATATATATATATATATATATATATATATATATATATATATGCCCGGCTGCTGAAAAAGTTGGCCACCCATGCCATAGCCCTTCGGCAAGCCATAACGATAAAGAAGACAAAAAAAACTTCGTCATCTTTGATGAGATGTCAAAAAATAACTCCAATAATTGGAGACAATCCAGAGTTGTGAACAAGCATTTGGACACACTCAAAAAGTTGCAAGAACTGGTATTTACCGAGCAAAATTCAAAACTAATTTATTGGATTTGCTTTCAACCGACCCAGTCCACTCTTTTCCCTAATAACAGACCAAGAGCGCAGTAATTACTAAGCCAAGTACTTGCAACTCATAAATTGCGTCTAAAACCAGATTGTGCCCAAACCAAAAATCGATTTATCGCTTCCTAAAATGTCTTGGGACCAGAACACTTAAAATAGTAAACAGTACACAGACATTACGAATTAGCCAAAGGCGATACAGCATTTCGGGTATAATGGCTCCGAAAATCATAAATTTAAACCGGCCGGTAATGTGCCTCACACTAAGATCACTGCCAACACGAGGACATTTAAATTACTCTCTCAAGGATTCGCGATAAACTCGTGAAATACACATATCCACACTTCACACATGACATTCAAAACCCAGCAAACAAACTAGTCGAGTTGAATAACGATCTTTACCGCGTTCGAGATAAATAAAAGGTGGTCCAACCACGTCGCAGAAACTGTTTCATTTGTCATATCGCTCACTCCTTTCAACAACGTCATATCGCTCACTCCTTTCAAGAACGTCATAAACCAAAATTCGTCAATTTTCAGTTGTGCATGTTTTCGGAATGCCCAGAAAATGTACTATATCCCAGCAAAAATGGCATATTTTTAACTTAATATTTACCCACTACAGGGCAGAAAGTGTCGTTTTTGCATTTTGAAGAAAAGGTATTGTTTAATCATTTTTTTAAATAAACTAAATATTTTTCAAATGGAGAAAAAACCTTCAGGTTTTACCTAAAAAGATCTGTTGCACAGTAAAAAGTTCCATAAGTGGCTTGATATTTATTTTTAATACATTGTATTATATTTTTAAACTTTAAAAACGTTCTCCTGAAAAATCAAGTTTTTTGATTTATGACGTTCTTGAAAGGAGTGAGCGATATATCAAAAATCGTCAATTTTCAGTTGTGAATGTTTTCGGAATGCTCAGAAAATCTACTATATCCCAGCAAAAGCGGCATATTTTTAACTTAATATTTACCCGCTACAGGGCAGAAAGTGCTGTTTTTGCATTTTTAAGAAAAAGTATTGTTTAACTATTTTTTTAAAAAGATCTGTTGCACAGTAAAAAGTTCTATAAGTGACTTCATATTTATTTTTAATACACTACATTATATTTTTAAACATTAAAAACGATCTCCTGAAAAATCAAGTTTTTTTTATATTTGACGTTGTTGAAAGGAGTGAGCGATATGTCGTATATTGTTTATATCGGACGACCTGCATACATCGGACCATATTAGACTTCAACATTTTTAGTGTATCCAAATGCTTGTTCACAAATCTCACTTATAGATGTCTCTAGTGAAATTCTCGTGATTCAAGCACTGTTAATTGAATCGTATATACAGAACTTCCAAGAATTTCAGTAGCGTGATTGTCAATCAAGGGTAGAATTGGTGAATGTTACAGTGCGTGAAGCGATTACTCAAACCAGCCTATGAAAACGGGGAAAATTCTGAATCAATATCAATACTACATACTATTTATGGCATATTCTTCTTCATCTATGTTGAGATGTCAAAAACATAACAAAATCGTTTGGATGTCAACTATCTAGGGCAACGAGGCAATCGAGAGTGGATTCTCGGGCAAGATCGGTATTTTGCGGCAATAATTCATGATTGGCAAGCCATGTAATGTGAGCGATGTCGTGCATGATGTCTATTATAGAAAGCTAATTCCAGACCGCAACGCAGAGAGTTCATAAAAGTATAATAATAAATACAGTAATAAGCTCCTGAAGACAAAAGAGAAAAAAGAAAGAAGGCTATGTTAAATGTTGTATTCTTTGATTATTTTATCAAAATTAAACACTTGAATTTATATATATATATATATATATATATATATTATATATATATATATATATATATATATATATATATATATATATATATATATATATATATATATGTGTAATAAAATACCTAGGTACCTACCTATACATTTTATTAAGTACTTACAAATAGTACCTACATAAAACAGTTCTACCACCAGATGTCGCATGCGTCGCACAGAATAAAACAAAAGACATCCGATAGAAAAAATATAATAAACTGAACTGTCAGAATCAGATACATAGATAGATAGATAAAAATATTATAAAGATAAATTAAGAATAAACTTTAATTACAAAGAAAAATATTACCACGTTATATATATAAATATATATATATATATATATATATATATATATATATATATATATATATATATATATATATATATATATATATATATATATATATATATATATATATATATATATATATATATGTATATATATACATATATATATATATATATATATATATATATATATATATATATATATATATATATATATATATATATATATGTATATATATGTATATATATATATATATATATATATATATATATATATATATATATATATATATATATATATATATATATATATATATTATAAGTTATGTTGAGCATACAAGTTTGTTTGTAGCAATTTGAATAATTTCGTCAGCAAAATAATTTAACGCAAACGCAAAAGCCGGGAATGTGGTTGCCATTGTATATATGTATATAAGTATATAGAATTGTCATGCGTATCAAATGTCAACGTATATCTTCTGACACTTCTATCGAACCGGCTTAATTACACGGATGAGGCGTATTTAGTTAGCATAAAAAGTCACTTAAATGTCGCATTTATAAGAAATAAGACCCGAATGTCAACTCGACAGAAAATTTCATACACTGAACTCTCTTTTCACACGACTTCGATATAACACGGAACAAAAATAAGAAAAATATCAAACATTTATTTAACAATGCGTAACAGTACAGTAAAACCTCGATATAACGGACTAATTGGTGGAAAACGATGTCCGTCAAAGCTTAGAGTCTGTAATATAAAAATTGGTTTATATATATATTTTTTTAAATGTTTGAAAATATGAATACTGTATTTATATATACTTAAATAAAAAAATCAAAACAAAATTATATATACTGCCTCCGGACACTCGTGAAGTGAAGTTGCTGTTTGATCGAACCCGGGACCTCCAGAACGGTAGGTGAGCGTGCTGATCATTACACTACGGAGGCGGATGGATATATATATATATATATATATATATATATATATATATATATATATATATATATATATATATAAATATATATATATATATATATATATATATATATATATATAATATATATATATATATATATATATATATATATATATATATATATATATATATATATATATATATATACGTACATATAAATACATTTTTTTAAATACGGTATCGTATTGAACATTTCTACCGTATAAATGGAGAGTTCAGTGTACTCATCTTATCAAAACATAATGGATTTTTAAATCTTCATTCATACATGCAGGCATTTGATTAATTGTATGATGGATTTTGCAATAACAAAATATAACCACGTATATAAAGCTAAATTAAAGTTTTTATAGTTCTTTATAAATAATTGATATAACCGAACTAATCGCGCAAAAAAAATACGAAAACATGATCGTTAAAATTATGTAATCCTATTTTTTTATGTGTTGTAAGAATATGAACAAAAAATTGGAATAATGTGAAAAGATTAAACGAAATTTGAATGTAAGTTTTAATTAAGCTCTAAAAAAATATATGTAAAAAATAAAAGTACCTACTTTACTTCGCCATTAATAAAATAGAGTTGAAATACTAAATGTTTGAAATTTAAAAACGAAACTGTGTCTTATGCGCTCGAGATTGGTGGAATACTATAACAATTTGAATTTAGAAACGGAATATGTATCAAAAAACGCTTGAGATTGGCGGAATGCTGAAATCAATTTGAATTCGGAAACGGAATCTGTATCAAAAGCGCTTAAGATTGGCGGAATGCTGAAATCAATTTGAATTTGGAAACGGAATCTGTATCAAAAGCGCTTAAGATTGGCGGAATCCTGAAACCAATTTGAATTTAGAAACGGAATCAGTATCAAAAAAGTAGAAGGCTGACGGAATGCCGAAATTAATTTGAATTTAAAAACGGAATCAGTAATTTAATCAATTGCAGATTTTGCATATTATGTAAAAATTAGTGTTGACATTATTTAAATGCAAAATGTATATTTAATATAATCATTGCAGCGATATGTCCCTTGATGTCTCAATTTAAATAAAACGGGAGTACATCTGGATGCGCCGCATGTGTTACACAATGCACACATCGATGCGATGTGTACACACACGCACACGTCTACGAAATAAATTATTTATACGCGGCAAAGAGGAAATCATATGGGAGTTCTTGTACGAATTAACCCCAATTTAGTCTTGTTAAAGTCAATGGAGAGATGTGAGGAGACGCGCAGGCGAAAAGTGGACCAAGGGACATCGAACTAAGACATTTATTGTTTGTTTACGAAGGGCTCTGAGAGGTGGAAACTGTTATTTTTCGTCTACTAATAACCCAGATAGGTGGAAAGTGTATTTATTGTGTTTCTAGAAGGGTTTTAGACGGTAAAAATACTCGTTATTTGTTTCCCAAGAGCTCTGAGAGGTGGAATCCATTATTTTTCAACTACTAAAACCCAGAAAGGTGGAAAATATATTTAATACGTTTCACAATGGGTTTATAAGGTGAAAACACTTATTATTTGTAAACGAAGGGCTCTGAGAGGTAAGAACTATTATTATTAGTTTAAAAAAATGGAAAGTACCTTTCTTATGTTTGTCGAAGCGTTTAAAGAGATAAAAATACCTTTAATTTGTTTACAAAGTGCTCTGAGAGGTGACAGATATTATTTTTCGTTCACAAAGAACCCTGGAAGCTGAAAACTATGACATAATATATACTCAGTTTCAAGAAGTGGAGAAAACGTTTGTTTACGAAGGATTCTCGAGAAAAGAATATTTATTACTAAGTATTTACAATATAATTTAACGGGTTAAAATACTTATTAATTGTTGACGAAGGGCTTTGAGAGGTAAAAACTATTATTATTCATTTATTAAGAATCCAGAGAGGTGGAACGTATATTTATTACGTTTCTAAAAGGGGTATGAAGAGGTGAAAATACCCCATTATTTGTTTACGAAGGGTTCCGAGTGGTGGAAGTTATATAGAACAAAACGCACAACAATTATTCGATTCAATATTATCAATTGCACTGTAGGCCAACCCCAAGGTAGACGGCTCCCAGGCGGACCACCGAAGAGATGGATTGATAGCTGGGAATCGATATCGCAGGAGGCTAATACCTTTTAAAAACAGGCCACAAGGCCTACACTAAGAAGAAGAAGAAGAAGAAGAAGAATATAATATTATCAATTTAAGATGGCGTATTTTTCAATCGTGAATATTCAGAAGCCATTTTCTCAAATGACATGTGTATCACTTTTTTATCGGTCGTATGGATTTTATCTACCATACCGATAGATAAAAATAGTCATCGATTACGACAAGATATCGAAAAACGCAGTCATAAATGCAAAAAAGCCTTGAAAAAAAAACAATAATAAAAGTCATGTGAATTAACACACTTCGGACGGGAAAGGTATTTCTACCCGTTCGGTCGATTGCTGCTTAAGGACGGGAAGGGTATTTTTACCTTCTGCGCCGATCTTATTTCGGAGGCAGAAAAGAAGGAATTATCTAATGTTTTTTATATGAATATTATGTACCAATCTCTTTGTTAAGGTCTTAACTATATGTACACAATCATCAAATCCCGTCGCCAGCGAAATGTGTTTTAATTTTACTCTAAAATAGCGATTTTACAGACCTATTAATATCACTTCGAAATAGCAATTATGCAGTTCTATTAATATTGCTCTAAAATAGCGATTTTACAAACCTATTAATATCGTTTCAAAATAGTGATTATACACAGTTCTATTAATATTGCTCTAAAATAGCGATTTTACAGACCTATTAATATCGCTTCGAAAAAGTGATTATATAGTTCTATTAATATCGCTTGCTGTTTCAGAAAAAACAAACTTTGCAGAAAAAAATTTATTTAAATTTTAAACTATTTCTTATTTTTCTTCAAACCCTTATCCGAACCCGATGGTGCATAGGGAACTGCATCATATAAACGCAGCGTTGTCTTAATAAAAAATCACTTATATTTATTTGAATCCCCCTGGAAATCGAGAACCCGGGACCTCCAATACGGTAGCCGAGCGTACTGACCATTACACTACGGAGGTGGGCAAAAACTATTTAGGCTAATACAAACGCAAAAAGAGTCTCAAAATATCCTTTATACGTTGAGTATGCTCGTTTCGATATTCCTCCCGAGTGGAATTAGCCCATTTAGACTTGCTTCCGAATGGAGTTGGGCGCTTTTGCTTCCAGGGCGCAGATATGCGTCAGTTTCCATTGCGACACACATAGCACAACTAAAGTATTACGCCTTTCGGCGCGGTAATTAAATCTTCGAGCGTAAATTAATTGCGTATTATTGAATTGTGCCATTGTGTTCAGCATACAATTTTGTCGCAAGTGTTCACAGTTATTTGCGTCACCACAACAATACCTAACAAACATTGTTATTATCTACATATGCGATCTCTCCGATAAGTGTGTGTTAGAACACATCTGTGATAGGTATATTTAGACATATTTTGTATTTTAATAGAACTGGATAATCACTATTTTGAAGCGTATTCATAGGTCTGTACAATAGCTATTTTTAGGCGATATTAATAGGTCCGTAAATTCACTAGTTTTAAGTGATATTAATAGAACTATACATTTATTTAGAACTATACATACATTCATTTATTTTAAGTGATATTAATAGATCTGTAATCACATCATAATTAAGCGATATTAATAGATCTGTATAATCACTGTTTTGAAGCGATATTAATAGATCCATAAATTTAATATTTTTTAGCGATATTAATAGAACATTAAAATCAATATTTTGAAGCATATAGTCTGTATAATCGTATCTATATAGTCAATATTTTAAAGGTCATTAAAATCTCTGTTTAGAGAAATATTAATAGAACTATATAATCTCTATTTTGTAGCGAATCAATCGGTCTGTAATCACACTATTTTTAAGCGATATTAATAGGTCTGTAAATACTCTTATTTTAAGCGATATTAATAGATCTGTAAATTCATCATTTTTAAGCGATATTCGTAGTGGTGTAAAAAGGGAGTTCAGTTTACAATTTTAGATAGTTTTTTTAACAAAATATTAACATTAATTCAATTGTTAAGGTGTTAAAATTACTGTACATTACGCAATAACCGTTTTACTACGATTTTTTAAATATTATTTTTTGACATCTCATCAAAGATGAAGAAGAATATGGAAGTCTGGGCATTTACGGGGCTTACGACCGTCATAGGCTGGTTTAAGTGATCACTTTACACACGTGTAACATTCACCAATTCTACCCATTATTGACAACCACACTACTCAAATTCTTGGAAGTTCTATATATATGAACCAATTTAGAAACCTTGTTCATGAATCACTAGAACTTCACTAGAGACATCTATTGGTGAGATGTAAAGAAGCTTTTTATTAAGCAGAAACTATTTAAACTATTTATTTATTTTTATTTTATTTATTTATTACGATTTTTTAAAACGTTATTTGGCGTAAAGCCGACAAATATTGAATTTTCAGTATCTCGTGACAAGATAGTGAAAAAGTCAACAGCGTTATCGCTCCAAGACTTTGTAATTAACTTGTGAAATTGCCATATTTTCGGAAGCCGACTAATTTACATGTACTGTACACACATTACGCAAGCACAGGGTCACTTGATGCGATAAAGCGATGCGCAAATAAGAGCGGACATGAAAAAATAGTCAAGAAAAAGACCTAGCTTATTTTCATCTCAACAATAGATGTCTCTAGTGAAGTTCTAACGATTCAAGAACAATGTTTTGAAATTGTTTCATATATATAGAACTTCCAAGAATTTGAATAGTGTGGTTGTCAATAATGGGTAGTACATATGGTGAACGTTACACGTGTGTAAAGTGATCACTTAAACCAGCCTATGACGGTCGTCAGCCCCGTAAATGCCCAGACTCTCATATTATTCTTCATTTATGTTGAGATGTCAAAAATAATAAGAAAAAGACGCGCGTGCAAATCATGATTCCCGAATCTAGTTCTTTAGAACTAGATTCGGGAATCATGATTTGCACGCGCGTCTTTTTCTTGAGTTGTAATAGTTTACTATTACAACTCAAATGGCCGTTTTCATCATACACATAATTAATTATAAGTTACAATAAAAAATATTGTGCCCTCACTGGGTTTTCCAGTGCCAGGGGCACATTTTATAATACTTATTATGTAAAATTATATGAAAAGATTTTTGCGTTTATTTAACTTTTCTTCTTTAAACCCTTATCCGCACCCCGATGGTACATAGGGCACTGCATCATATAAACGCAGTGTTATCTTGATCATTAACATATGAAGGAAAGGTGATCAACCTTACGCTTCAGGTACCAGTCTGGGATAATATTGAATAAATAGAAGTGAAAAAATCACTAATATTTTATTTGACCCCCTCTGAGAATCGAACCCGGGACCTCCAGAACGGCAGCCGAGCGTGCTGACCATTACACTACGGAGCCGGACAATTTTAAACTTTCGTTATTTAATGACTTTATGGATAGTGGAAGCAGGTTGTACAACGTTATTGCATAATAATCTAAGTTCTTTTGATATTATTTTTTGACATCTCATCAAAGATGAAGAAGAATATGGAAGTCTGGGCATTTACGGGGCTTACGACCGTCATTTTATATGAAAATAACTCCTGTAATTGGAGATAATCCAGATTTTGTGAACAAGTATTTGGACACACTCAAAATGTTGTAAGTTCTTTTGACCAAAAGAGGTTTTGTTTTGTGTTTCAGTTCTTGCCATTGAATATAAACTAGAACCGAGAGATTACGACATACGTTTTCTTCATTATAACCGACAGTTTGCGGTTAAAAAAAGGTTACTCAAACGGAAATTGATAGTTTATTTCTAGGCAACCTTGACTGTCGGATTTTTACGTGTATAATTGCGTAGTTTAAACTTTAGATCACGGTTAAACGTGTTTGGACCATAAGAACGTGGCTTATCAGCATTATCTGTCAGGGCACCCGAAGGTTTATAGTGTGAACTGTAAAATGGGCAATGATCCTATTACCGAATACATTTTTTTAAAGATAAATATTTATGTTTTTATTATTCATACAAACAAATGTTTAAATTTTCTGCTACTATTGTGAGCCTAAGCGGCTCATTACTAGAAATTGGTATATAATTGTGGTAGGGTGGGTTCGACCTGAGAAACTCTGACTTAAGAGTCCGCGACACTAACCACGGGACTACAACCCGACACTATATATTTAATTTAAATAACTAGAACTGTGTACCGGATAATATATTTAATTTAAATGACTATGTACTACAAAATATTTTTCAGAATCTTTTGCTATAATAGGGTACATCATCCCATGTATGCAACGTTATCCTGATCGAAAATAACGTACAAAATAAATAAATAAATTTAATAAAACCCTTATCCGCACCCCAATGGTGCATAGGGCACTGCTTCATATGAACACAGTGTTATCTTGATCGTTTACACACGAAGGAAAGGTGATCAGCCCTCCGCTTCAGGTACCAGTCCAGGGTAATATTGAATAAATATTACAGTGAAAAAATCACTTATATTTATTTGACCCCCCTGGGAATCGAACCCGGGACCTCCAGAACGGTAGCCGAGCGTGCTGACCATTACACTACAGAGGCGGACAAAAAATAAAGCACGATTAAAAAAATATATATTTCCATTTTGATATTTTAACCTTTAACCGCAGGAGTCGGAATAATCGGCATGTATGAATGAGAAAATGTAATGTGGTAGAGGCGAAGATTGTGTGTAAAGACAGATTGGTGTAGCGTTCTATTCTCTCTGACTAACCATGCGGAGAAGCGACGTATTGGTTAGTTACGTTAGTTTTTTTATATAAATAGTACCCTATTGTCGTTTTTCTCGCAACGTCCGGCGATAATAGGGCACTCTACCGCAGTTATACGCAGCCAACAGCATTTGTGTGTTTACTTAGAGATTTGTATTCACGACGCAGCGCGCTGTGTGGTCATGTGACATTATTGTACGGTGCACCTACGAATTCCTTGTTTACTCGCTAGAAGAAGAAAATAAAATAACAAAAGAACGCATCGATTTGCCGCTCAAACGGGTTCGAACGAAGATATTCAAATGTCTAATTCGAACGTTATTGCTGAGAACGACTATTTATTGCATATTCGAAAAAAGAATGCATCTATTTGACGCTCAAACACATTCGAACGAAGATATTCAATTGTCTAATTCGAACGTTATTGCTAAGAACGTCTATTTTTCGTGTATTTGAAAAAAGAACGCATTGATTTGCCGCTCAAACGGATTCGAACGAAGATATTCAAATGTCTAATTCGAACGTTATTGCGTCTATTTTTCGTGTATTTGAAAAAAGAACGCATTGATTTGCCGCTCAAACGGATTCGAACGAAGATATTCAAATGTCTAATTCGAACGTTATTGCTACTAACGACTATTTTCCATATTATTGAAAAAAGAACGCATCGATTTGTCGCTCAAATATTTTCAAAAAAAATATTCAAATGTCTAATTCGAATGTTATCCAAAGAACGACTTCTTCGCGGGTTACTACTACAATCTTTGTAATGATTGGTTTTAATATTTCATGGTCACTCTCCACCCGGCTCTATCCTCCGCTCGTCTCTTCAACTCGTCGAACCCGCTACAACGCATGTCGCAGATAATTTGGTCCATTTAATCATGGACATTGTAATTTAAAAAAAAAACAGAAATAAATCGCTGTTTTTTTTAATAATAGAAAAATGAAATATCGAACATTTTCCTAAAGCAATATCGTTAACGCTAATTAGGTACCATAAAGATAGTGATTTTCTTAGATTAGTTTTGTTGTTGTTGTAGTAGTAAATCTACGTACGTAAAATCGTTATCAGCTACGGCTTATGCACCCCGCTTATTCGTCAATTCATTGATACCAGATCGAATCGTAACTATGGAGGCGGACAAAGAATTTTTATAATTAATAAATTACAATCGTATAAACTGAATAATGAATGATTTCATTGCAGTAGATATCGTGGGTATACTGGCAAAAAACGTTAACTCTAAAATTCATGTTTTAGTAATCCCTGTGATTTAAAGCTTTTAGCCTGAATAAAATTTCAATTCAAACCCTTCCGCACCCCTATGGTGCATAGGGCACTGCATTATATAAACACAGTGTTATCTTGATCGTTAACACACGAAGGATAGGTGATCAGATCTCCGCTTCAGGTACTGCTTCAGGTCCAGGGTAATGCAGAATAAATATTAGAGTGAAAAAATCACTTATATTTATTTGATTACACCTCCAGAACGGTGGCCGAGCGTGCTGACCATTACACTACGGAGGCGGACTAAAATACCCGCTATTAAACTCAAAGTTGAATTAACTTTTAAAACCACATTAATATGACATCTAAAACCATGTATTTAGTGTATTTTGCCAGTTTATAAAACGCTGAAAACTTTATAATATGCATCATTAAGTCAAAATTGCATCTTTTTCAGTTAACGTTTTTTGCCAGTACACCCACGATAAATAATTTGTTCTACATAGATACGTGCATAGATAATAATCCATTATCAAATCTAGAATAGAGATAAAATAAAAGAAAGTACTTAATGGCCTCTAAAATTCAAATATAAATTGATTATTTTCAACAACAAAAATCTGGCCACTTTCACGATATGAAGACGGTATACTTTCAACCATTAAGAGCATTCGAGAGAATTTGACAGTTGATGCTGCCAACAATTGATGAAATGATGAAAACGTTTGTAGTATCTAGAGACGACTATTGTAATGGTATATATAACTCCATATGCTCCACCTAGGGAGCGGATATAGTTATATTATATATATATATATATATATATATATATATATATATATATATATATATATATATATATATATATATATATATATATATATATATATAACTAACTACCGCTGCTTCGCCGCAGGGGTAGGCAGAGAGCATAGAACGACACACTAATCTGTCTTTACGGACAATCTTCGCCTCTTCCACATTCACGCATCTCCTCACACACACCTGCCGATAATTTCGATTCCTGACCTGACCACTTTCAAGAACTTGAAATACTTGATCATACTAAGTTTTCCTCGGTCTTCCACTGCTATTATTACTAACCACATTCGCCTCATAAATTTGTGTAACTATCCTTTCTTCAATCATTCAATTTTTCATACCTAATCATGTCAAGTTTTCCTCGGTATTCCTCTGCTTCTATTACCAACCACATTAGCTTCTGACAGACTGATTTATAGAATTTCTATATTCAGCCACATCACCCCACTACTTCACCAACTGCACTGGTTACGCTTTCCCGAAAGGGTTGAGTATAAACTCTGTCTACTCGTATACAAGCATTATTTTGACGCCTCTGGGAATCGAACCTGGGACCTCCAGCTCGATAGCCAAACACGCTAACTACTCCACTGCGAAGGTGGATAAAGAATCATTAACCTACAACGCTAAAATTTGGCCAAATAGTTCTTTTAAAATTGTGCGATTTATTTGTTTAAAAATGACAAGAAACCATAGAAATTTCCAGAAAAGAATCTTGTACCATACGATCTTTGAATTTACCGTTAATTATTTGAAATTCAAAGATGATTGCGTCATTTTTAGATAAAGATACACAATATACCAAACAAAAGAAGTTTGCCGCCAAATAATAAGAATATAACGTGTTTGAAAAAAAAAGAATATTAACTAAATATAAAATACAATATTTCGATATTAAAAGTACCTACTTGAACGTTATTATATGAAAAAAGAATGTTTAATACTATTATAAGTCAAAGTCCGCCTCTGTAGTGTAATGATCAGCACGCTCGGTTACCGTTCTGGAGGTCCCGGGTTCGATTCACAAAGGGTCAAATAAATATAAGTGATTTTTTTCACTGTAATATTTATTCACTATTACCCTGGACTGGTACCTGAAGCGGAGGGCTGATCAACTTTCCTTCGTGTGTAAACGATCAAGATAACACTGTGTTCATATGAAGCAGTGCCCTATGCACCATTGGGTGCGGATAAGGGTTTATTATTATTATTATAAGTCAAAATGCAATGATTTAACGAGTAGAAATATTTTCATTAATTGATTCGGCAGTCACTTCGTGGTAAAATCAATCCATTTTTGATTTAAGTTTTGCTTAGTAAATACCACTGTTAATTGTAAAAGTGGTATATTTATAAGTAATAGTGGTATTTACTAAGTAAAACTTAAAATAGTAGAAATATTGACAACCAATCTTTAATTAAACCAACCCTTAATTAGTCGCATGATTCATTAGCATGTTTTTTTTTTAATTTTTATTTATTATAAATAGGAAAGTATTTTATTAGATTTGCAAAAATCTGCCATAGGTATATTTAAATTTATTATCACACCGCTTATCCACAGAGGTAGGCGGAGTGAATAGAGCAATATTACTTTTTTTTAGTTGTATTAGTCTAAAAATGAATATTATAATTGGGAAAATGACGTCAAAATATTATTAAAACGTTATATTTAAAATTATATTTATGTACCGAAAAATCTCTTATTATAGTGGTAAATTCATTATTATACATACATGATTTTTTAAAACACATATTGACGTTTTTAAACGACATCGTCAATGCTAACAAAACTTTTTTCTTCATTCCAGTAATTCGATATTCTTTAAAATTTGCGACAAAAATACATTAAAAATATTCATATATATATATAAATAAATGCTGTAGAAGATTTAATATGTGATAAAGAAAAAATAAAAATATTTTGTGTGATTTTTTATCAATTCCTTGTTGACCCGAATACATTGACCCTAATATGGAAATAAGTCAAACGAATAACGAGTAATAATAACACAAAAACAAACGAATAACAACAAGAACTAAATTCAAATTTAAACGAAGGATAAAAAAACAAATTCAAATAACAGTGAAATCCAAATCCTTTTTGGTAGAATTATCCTCACATTTTGTCGGTAAATTTCACAGAAAACTTGTATTTATCAATGGTTTTTGATAGGTAGGTTAAAAACAAGAACTAAATTTAAATTAAAACCATGGATAGAAAACAAATTCAAATAACAGTGAAATCCAAATCCATTTTGGTAGATTTATCCTCACATTTTGTCGGTAAATTTCACAGAAAACTTGTATTTATCAATGGTTATTGGTAGGTAGGTATTTATTCAACTATTTTTCACACTTGTTTTGCACAAAATATCACTTTAATTTTATAATCCGGATATAAATAACACAACTTCGCGCAAAAACTAAACGGAACGCAGACGCGCGTCAACACAGCGCGACGGCTCTCAACTGACTGATTTGGTAAATCTACTCGTCCAATCATAAACACAATGAGCGCTTGTCAGGGGTGTAACACCTTGAAATTATATATATTATTTAACTATATAAATTATTAATACATTAAATATTATTAACAAAATTGTCCGCCTCGTAGTGTAATGGTCAGCCCGCTCGACTACCGTTCTAAAGGTCCCGCTTTCGATTCCCAGGGTGGAGGGTTAAATAAATATAAGTGATTTTTTCACTTTAATACTTATTCAATATTACCCTGAAGCGGATGGCTGATCACCTTTCCTTCATGCATTAACGATCGAGATAACACTGCGTTTATATGATGCAGTGCCCTATGCACCATTGGGGTGCGGGTAAGGGTTTGAACAAGAGAAGAGAGAGATTAACAACATTTTGTGTGTGTTCAAAAACTTGTTCACAAAACTGGATTATCTCCAATTATTTTTTTTTACATTCTTTTTTTTTACACCTCAACCTAGATTAAAATGAAAATAAAAGTCTGGGCTTATGACCGTCTAACGCTGGTTTAAGTGATCACTTTTTACATGTGCAACGTTCACCAATTCTACCCGTGTTTGACAAACAAACTACTCAAATTCTTTGTAGTTTGGTGGCCAATCTGTTGTCGAAATGTAGCCAAAAAATATTTATTTTATTTGATTTATTAACACTTTTATTTTCTGAATGTTTTAAAAAATCTTTAAAGCCATGACGTCAATTTAAATGTTCGTTACCCCTGGCCACTGAAGACGATTTGAAATTGGAAACACGCCTCATTGGCTGCTGCTCCCGACAGAACCACGTGATCGCATTTAAAATTCAAAATGAGAAAAAAACTCCATTGATACAGTTCGTAAACACAAAAGAATAATGGAGACAATTCAAGCCAAGGATGTATGTAATCAATATTTAAGAATCTAAAATGGATTTTGAAATATATTTAAAAAAAAGTATTTATGTATTTTTAGTATGTACGGAGTATAATGCATAGGGGATTTAAATTTAATGCTCAGCTATGAATTATGTCCGCCTCCGTAGTGTAATGGTCAGCACGCTCGGCTACCGTTCTGGAGGTCCCGGGTTCGATTCCCAGGGGGGGTCAAATAAATGTAAGTGATTTTTTCACTGTAATATTTATTCATATTACCCTGGACTGGCACCTGAAGCGGAGGGCTGATCACCTTTCCTTCGCGTGTAAACGATCCAGATAACACTGTGTTCATATGAAGCAGTGCCCTATGCACCATTGGGGTGCGGATAAGGGTTTTATTATTATTATTATAACCTGAAGCGGAGGGCTGATCACCTTTCCTTCGTGTGTAAAAGATCAAGATGACACTGTGTTCATATAAAGCAGTGCCCTATGCACCACTGGGGTGTGGATGAGGGTTTAATTATTTATTTTCTTATGAATTATCAAGTACTCTTATACATATAAGAAAAGCAAACAAAAAAGCACCGAATTTATTGGTAAACTCAGCCGAGTATCAAATAAAAAAGTCATGTATTTACTTGAATTTTAAATATTAATCTAGTCAAAAAGTGTCTAAAAACAATTCAACCATGTAGTATAAAAGTGTCAAAAATACTTTTTTAAAAGTATTTTTTCCCAAGAGTTGAAATAATGATTTTCCAATTTTTTGCACAAGAGTTGAAACGGGGATATTTTAGCACTTTTCATGAGTTAAAATTTCTAAAAAATTCTAATACCATTTGATATCAACAACGTCATATTTCAAAAATCGTCAATTTTCAGTTGTGCATGTTTTTGAAATGCCCAGAAAATATACTATATATATACCAGCAAAAGCGGCATATTTTTAACTTAATATTTACCCGCTACAGCCAGAAAGTGTTGTTTTTGCATTTTGAAGAAAAGGTATTGTTTAATTATTTTTTTTTAAATATACTAAATATTTTTCAAACGGCGAAAAAACATTTAGGTTTTACCTAAAAAGATCTGTTGCACAGTAAAAAGTTCAATAAGTGGCTTGATATTTATTTTTAATACATTACATTATATTTTTAAACTTTAAAAAACGATCTTCTGAAAAATCAAGTTTTTTGATATTTGACGTTGTTGAAAAGAGAGTGTATAATATGAATAATATTTGAACATTTTGAATAGTTGAATAATATTATTGAAAAAATGCAATTAAAATAATGATATTTGAATATTTTCAAGAGTTGAAATACTGATATTTGAACATTTTTCAAAAACTAACTAACCATCACGCCGCTTCCCGCAGGGGTAGGCAGAGAGAATAGAGCGCCACACCACTCTGTCCTTGCAAACATTCTTCGCCTCTTCCACGTTCATGCATCTCCTCATACATACCCGCCGATTGTTACGACTCCTAACCTGACCACTTTCAAGTATTTGGCATACCTGATCGTGCCATGTTTTTCTCGGTCTTCCTCTGCTTCTTTTCCCGCTAACATTCGCCTCATAAATTTGTTTTACCGTTCTTTCCTCACTCATTCGTTCTACATGTCCAAACCATCTCAACACACCTTTCTTAATTTTATCGATAATGCTTATCTCAGCTTTGCATTCCTTCCTTATTTCACTATTTGCACATCTATCATACATCGTTTTGTTACACATTCTTCTGAGAGATCGCATTTCGACTGCATTCAGTCTACTTTCATCCTTCTTTTGCCAACTCCATGTTTCACTTCCATACATTAGAGTTGGAACTAGGACTCCGTTGTGCACTGCCAGTTTAGCTTCCGCTGATAGGTTTTTATTTGCTATAACTGATTTCAGTGCACCATTCACTTTGTTCCCAGCATTCACTCTCCTTTCTATGTCTTTAAAACATTTTTCACTTGAACTTGAACATTTTTCAAGAACTCAAATACTGATGTTTGAACATATTGGACTGACGAAATGTTCACTTGATCGCTTTAAATTTAAATTGATAAAATGTATTTAATTTTTTTCACATAGTATAAGAAGTCTAAACGCTGTTTCCATATATAACGACTGAATATTTTTAAGCCGGAGAGAAACGAATAAAAGTTGCCCGTTTTACGAATGCTTTCAAACATCTCGAGCCATAAATACATTTAAAAAGTATATTGCTCAATAGATTCTGTATTTTATGAATTTATAAACGGGTAATATACCTGCGAATGGCAATAAGTGCGTAAACACGACAAAAAGACACCATAAAAAATGACTTTTGTCACTTTAGATCGAGCGGACCGCTTACCTGGCAGGCCTTGAATTCTTTTCATCTATTATATTGGCGAAAACCACAGGGCCGGTATTGAAAGATTTTAATCAGAAATTTCTAAATCAGTTATGAAAACTAAATTACTAAACGCATTTATTATGGCGTCCACGTATTTGTGCGTTTCAGAAAAATAATAAAGATAAATAAATCCATTTTTAAAATAAAAACAACTTTGTTTTAAACCAATCTTTTATTGGTACATTTTTTCTCCAACCGGTTGGAGATAAAATGTACTAAAAGTTTGGGTAAAAAAAAGTTGTTTTATTTTATAAAGTTTGTAAAATGTGCCACAAGAATCTGCGAAATTCATTCAAGGAAAAATAAATAAATCAATTTATCATTTAAGTTTTGCTTAGTAAATACCACTTTTTATTAAAATCTATTTTGACACGAATTTCGATGCATAAGAAATATTGGTGTTTACGAAGTAAAACTTAAAGAAAAAATGGATAGATTCTTACCGCAAAGTTACTGCCGAATCATTAAGTGAAAATAAATAAACCAAAGTGCAAATTTTCGTTCGTTAATTCCGGACGTAACTCCACTTATCAATGGGGAATGTTACACGTGTGTAAAGTGAT
Organism: Brachycentrus maculatus; assembly: GCF_059751285.1. NCBI lineage: Eukaryota > Metazoa > Arthropoda > Insecta > Trichoptera > Brachycentridae > Brachycentrus > Brachycentrus maculatus. Next base: position 1,525,975 of record NW_028280953.1, read on the forward strand.
CGCTTAAACCAGCTTATGACAGATCGCAAACCCTGGAAATGCATCTTCATATATATTGAGATTGTCTTAAACTTACATATGTACTTTACGTATCACAAAATTCGAAGAATATAACTAACTAACCACCACACCGCTTCCCCGCAGGGGTAGGCAGAGATAATAGAACGTCATACCAGTGTGTCTTTGCGAACAATCTTCGCCTCTTCCACAATCATGCATCTCTTCATACATACTCGCCGATTATTCACACTTTCGAGTATTAAAAGAAATACTTGATCATGACAAGTTTTCCTCCGTCTTCCTCTGCTTCTCTTTCCAACTACATTTGTACAATATTCTATTTCGTCTTTTAAGTTCAATAACAGTAAAATATATTGGGTATCAGGTTCGCAGGAACGCTAAGATAACTTATGCTAAAAAAAAAATAAAATTTCCAAAATGACGGTAGTAAAAAAATAAGATCGTCGTCAGTTCGTCTCTGGTGAAGGTGACGTCACCAAAGTGAGGATACGTCACGCCGACTTTAACAAATGAGATAATTTTACAAAAGCGGACAGTTTCCTACTCCATACAATACATCTTCATAATCCTATTATCCTGGTAGATAATACAATAATGTACCCATATATTTTTTTACGCTGCAGTTCCAAATATCAACAATTAAAGTCGGAAATAAAAGGAAAAGATAGAAACTATCTTTCTCTTTTTGGTAGATAACAATAAAAAACATATGATTAAAATAATTATTTACAACATTTTGAGTGTGTCCAAATACTTAACATCTCACCAATAGATGTCTCTAGTGAAGTTCTAGTGATTCAAGAACAAGGTTTCTAAATTGGTTCATATATATAGAACTTCCAAGAATTCGAGTAGTGTGATTGTCAATAATGGGTAGAATTGGTGAATGTTACATGTGTGTAAAGTGATCACAGCCTATGACGGTCGTCAGTCCCGTAAATGCCCAGACTTCCATACTCTTCTTCATCTTTGATGAGATGTCAAAAAATAATAGGTTTAAACATCTGTTTATATTGAAAAGTTAATGTTTTACTGTAACCAGGTTTCACCGTTTGTCATCGCTTGACCGTATATAACATACTAGTGACTAAACGAGCTGGAATGAATGAAATAACCGACGAAGAAAGTCAGATAATAATGACGGCTAGAAAGCAGAAAGCTCGCAAGAATGCAATTCATCTCGGACGCAGAATGGGCTTCCAAAGAATGCAGGATATCTAGGCGTTCGTGGAGCAGATTCAAACGGGAGGACGCACGTGACCGGAATGCGCCGATCCTATTGGTCGGAAAGCAAAATAATTGCAAATGGCGGCCGATCGGATCTAGCCTAAACGTGACATTTGTACTAAAACAAAATAACGAGTTTTTTGCAGAAAAATAATACGTACACTATTTGTTGTATTCTGTGAAACTTAAAAACTTAACCAGTTTTACGAAAAGTCCATCCAAAAAATAGAGATTAATCAAATTCTTACCCCTTGTATCCTAAACTCATCTATTCAAAATCACCATTTTTATCGCTCTGTATCTCCACGTGCTTAAAATTTATCTCAGCGCAACCTGTTTCGTTATGTTTAGCAAAAATTTCAACGACAATAAGTGGAAATTATATTCAAATTTCCATTTTCTGTCATTGGAAATTTTAATAAACATAACGAAACGGGTTGCGCTTACATAGATTTTAAGCACATGGAGATACAGAGCGAGAAAAATGATTTCTAGTGAACGAGTCTGGGGAGAGAATATTTATACTAGATATATGGGTACATGTGTTGCTTTGTAATTAAAGTTTATAATTAAAGTTTATTCTTAATTTATCTTTATGATATTTTTCTATCTACCTATCTGATTCTGACAGTTCAGAATATTATATTTTTTCTATCTGATGTTTTTTGTTTTATTCAGTGCGACGCATGCGACATCTGGTGGTAGAACTGTTTTATGTAGGTACTTAATAAAATGTATATATATATATATATATATATATATATATATATATATATATATATATATATATATATATATATATATATATATAACGTGGTAATACTTTTCTTTATAAATTGGTTGTAAATAATATGTAAAGTGGGTGTATAATAATAAAATAAACAATGTGTTGCTTTGTAATTAAAGTTTATTCTTAATTTATCTTTATAATAATTTTTATATCTATCTATCTATCTATCTATCTGATTCTGACAGTTAATAATATTATCGGAAGTCTTTTGTTTTATTCTGAGCGAAGCATGCGGCATCTGGTGGTAGAACTGTTTTATGTAGGTACTTTTTGTAAGTACTTAATAAAATGTATAGGTAGGTACCTAGTTATTTTATTACATCTCCCCCCTTGGGGATGAAAATTCATAGTAAAATTTTCACTCGTCCTCCGGATCATCTTATTGTAGTGAAGGGACTGGTATAAGTTTAGTGATATGTGAAGTTTTTTTTTTTTTTTTCTTTCTTCCTTTTTTTCCTTCTTTTTTTTCTTTCTTTTTTTTCCGTTCTTTTTTCTTTCTTTCTTTTTTTTGTATTTTTTTTTCTTGACCCTTTTAAAGTAGACACAGTTTTTTTCAATCCATTTGTTTTTTTCTTTTGAATTCCTTCATTTTTATTCAGATCTCTTAAAGTATCTTCTAATATAACCAAATGTACAACTTTTAATTGTTCATCTGCATTTTCATTCGATTCTAAAACAGGATTCCTGCTTAGACAATCTACTTCTAAATTCTTCTTTCCTGGAGTATATTTTGTTTTATATTTTGTAGTATTTTTTTCTACTTTATTTTTATTTTCATTCTTCAAGCACTGTTTCTGTGTTATTTGCATGTCTACATTTTTATTCTGATCTTTTAAAATATCTTCTAATTTAACCAAATTAACAACTTTTAATTGTTCATCTGCATTTTCATTCGATTTTAATACTGGATTCCTGCTTAGACAATCTACTTCTAAATTCTTCTTTCCTGGAGTATATTTTATTTTATCTTTCGTAGAAGTTTTTTCTACTTTATTTTTATTTTCATTTTTCAAGCACTGTTTCTGTGTTATTTGAATGTCTTCATTTTTATTCTGATCTTTTAAAATATCTTCTAATTTAACCAAATTTACAACTTTTAATTGTTCATTTGCATTTTCCTTCGATTCTAATACTGGATTCCTGCTCATACAATCTACTTCTAAATTCTTCTTTCCTGGAGTATATTTTATTTTATCTTTCGTAGAAGTTTTTTCTACTTTATTTTTATTTTCATTTTTCAAGCACTGTTTCTGTGTTATTTGTATGTCTTTATTTTTATTCTGATCTTTTAAATTATCTTCTAATTTAACCAAATTTACAACTTTTAATTGTTCATCTGCATTTTCATTCGATTTTAATACTGGATTCCTGCTTAGACAATCTACTTCTAAATTCTTCTTTCCTGGAGTATATTTTATTTTATCTTTCGTAGAAGTTTTTTCTACTTTATTTTTATATTCATTTTTCAAGCACTGTTTCTGTGTTATTTGTATGTCTTCATTTTTATTCTGATCTTTTAAAATATCTTCTAATTTAACCAAATTTACAACTTTTAATTGTTCATTTGCATTTTCCTTCGATTCTATTACTGGATTCCTGCTCATACAATCTGCTTCGAAATTCTTCTTTTCTGGAATATATTTTATTTTATATTTTGTAGAAATTTTTTTCACATGATTTTTATTTTTGATTTTATCACTAGTTCTTAAATTTCCACGTCTTCTTTGATTATCTTCTAATCGTTTTCTTTGATCATCTTCTAATTTTTCTCTCTCACTCCGAACATATTGTAGTAATTGTTTTAATACATCTGTTACGGACAGATCGCACACCCCGTGCGGCGGCCCTGAAAAAGAATTCCAGGCGCCTGGCGGCGAGCGAAACTGTCGCCCGTCGGAATGCGGCCCGAAGAAGGGCCTCTATGGATTCTACCGATTTCTCATGTATTTACAGAATGTATTAGATATAAGAAAGAATAAGACAATGTTAATACATAAATGCGCCTAGATGTTAAGTAGTATAAATAGATTACTGATATAAGATGGGATAAAATAACTTGTAATGTAATAAACTTGTAAATTGTAAATTGTAATAAATAACGAACTGTTGGAACGGCACCGGTACGGTATGAAAGTGTAGCCCGTCCGGTGCCCATTAGAGAGAGACAGAGGTATGGCTGTCTCTCTCCCCCGGCCGCTGATTGGCTGTACTTTCCCACTGTCGGGCGGTACGCGATCACGGCCGGGTATATAGAGGGCGCATTTTTTTGTAATAAACCAGTTCTGGTGTGACTGTTGAAACCTGTGTTTCATTTCTCCGCTCCCGCTCCTTGGACTACTCGCCGCGCCGCCAGCCTGGACCGCTTCGCCTCATTATACCGATTCACGGACCAGTTTCGGAAAGCCCTTATCAGGGCTATTGAGGTTGACTTGTCGGTCCAGTGCCCGCTCTTCCGCTCATACATCCATTCACCTCCGTCCGTATCCAGCTTACTCGGTAACTCGGTACGGCGGGGCCGTCTGGAACGTCACCCCTTACAACGGTGGCATAGTTGGGAGATTCCGAAGAAGGCCAGGCGTGTACATTTTTGAGAGTCATCGCACGTAACCCACGCCGGTTACATTTTGGTCCTTCGAGCCGGATCCTTCAACGCAGTCTCCAGCTACGATGCCTGCATCCCTGAGGTCGGGACGCAACGTCGCCATGGAGCCCGAAGAGCAGCGCCGTGAGGAGGATCGGGACTCGGTCAGTTCAGTCCGAACTGATGCGAGTAGCGACTTGCGCCGCCAGATGGCGGAGCTAGCCGCCAGCAGCGAGAGGCAGTTCCAGCAACTCCGTGAGCTCCTGTCACAGTGGATAGCAGCTAACGTAAGCCCCCCAGGGGGGGAGGCTATTGCGGGTGGCGTCACAGTTTCGGCGCCCCGCACGGAAAGACTCATGGAGGAGTCACGACCGGGTGTCGAACAATCCACCCACCTACGAACGCGGCAGGACGACGCCGCCAATCAGCCCAGAACGAAATTCAGGACATCGGCCGCAGCTCTACCGGTTCCGGTGTTGGATCCGGAACCTACGCGATTCGCTGGGGAATCGCGGGACGAACTGACCGGCCACAGAGGAGAAGCGCCCGGGGGACATGGCCCGGCGCCTACTGGCAACGCGGAGCCGAGGCGTATGGAAACCTCTGGCTTGCGTTGGCGCGCACCGGACGAACGCGATCGCTACCCGGTACGCGAATGGGTCGACAGAGCTCGACCGGACGAACGGCACCGCAGAGATGACGGAAGAGCAATCTACGCGGAGCCCTCACCCCGAGGCGGGGACTACTTTCGATGGTCGGGGCAGCCGCCGGAGTTGCCCAAGTTCAGCGGAGACCCGAGGGAATGGCGCCGCTTCAACGCGGCATATCTCCAATCTACTGAGAGATGGGGGATAGGGGACGCTGACAACATCGGAAGATTGGCGCGCGCACTGGAAGGGCGTGCGCGTCACATGGTAGCAGGCCTGCTACTGTATCCGCGCAACGTGTCGGAAATATTGCGGACGCTGGAGGACGCCTTCGGCAGCCCGACACTCATCATCGCGCAGATACTGGAAGACGCCCGGAGGATGCCGAGTCTCGCCGACCACCCCGCGGATGAAGCAGTCGTGGATTTTGCGGTTTCGATACGCAACGTCATCACCACCGTGGACGGGATGGACGCTTGCTATCTCGACAACCCGCAGCTGCTAGCGGAGATGGTTGCCAAGATGCCGACGCAACTCCGGTGGGATTGGTTCCGCGATCGCCGCCGCGAGACGAGGAGCAGTATCTACGATCTCGCCGCTTGGCTTGACGAGATCACCGCCGGCATCACGCGCCACGGAGGTCTGTTCAGAATGGTGGCGAGGAACAGAGACAAGGAGCGCGCGGGTCAGCGCGACAAGTGCGCCGAGCCCGCCCGCCGCGAGAACGCTCGACGCGTCGAGCCAAGGAGTCACGTGTTTGCGACGCGCGACACGACGAGTGACAAGGAATGCGTATTTTGTAAGGCCAGCGGGCATAACTTACGCCGATGCAAACGGTTCGAGAAGAAGACCGTGGACGACCGCTGGGAATTTGTGCGGCTGTCCAAACTGTGTTTCCAGTGTTTGGAATCAGGGCACAGGGTGCCCGAGTGTGAAGCAAGAAAGTGTGAAATCTGCCGGAGACACCACAATAGAATCCTGCACTACCGCACGGAGGGTGCCGCGGAAGCCGTGAAAAGTGAGGAAGTTGTGGACAATGCGCAGGTGCTGTGGACAAATGACTGTGAGGTCCCGGTCACATTCAAAGTGCTGCCGGTTACTTTGAAGGGACCGCGGGGGACCGCAAAAGTGTTCGCCTTGTTGGACGAGGCTGCGTCTGTGACCCTCCTCGAGGAGGGTGTCGCCCGCGCGATAGGTGCTACGGGGATAGCAAGGAATCTGACGATAAAAGGTGCGACTGGACAAAGCAACACACACAGGTCGCAGCGTGTAACGGTGACCTTGATAAGTGATCACAACGGGGAATTCGAGATCGGGGCGAGGACCATCAAGGACTTGGACCTTGTACACAAAAGTGGCGCGCCCGCGCGGACTGGAGCTCGCGTCATCAGACCGCAGATGCTTATCGGCCTCGACAACGCGTCTCTAATGTTCCCGATCGACACCCCAGTGCTTCAAAGGGACGGTCAGCTGACTATAGTGACCGCACTGGGACCGGTCACGTACGGACGCCCCAAAGTGAAGGGGAATGACTCCGCGAGCGGAGTACTACAGGCGCAAATGTGCGCAATCGACTCCTTGGGAGTATCAAAGGAAAGAAGCCGCGCGGCGAATACGCGTGCAATAACGGCGAAGGCTACCACGCAGCAACCGCCTAATCATGGGAAGGCGGGGTCGCTGCGGGCCCGAGACGATTTGCCGCCTGATGCGGTTCCGATGGGAAATCCGGAGCGACTCTCGGACAAGTCGCGGCCCGGTAGCACACTTCATACGGTTCCGACGGGAAGTTCGGAACCAAGGCGACTCACAGAAGGGTCGTGGCCTGACGGCCAGGAAACTTATGCAGTTCCGACGGGTAGTTCGGAACCAATGCGACTCGCAGAGGGGTCGTGGCCTGACGGCCAGGAAACTTATGCGGTTCCGACGGGTAGTTCGGAACCAAGGCGACATTAAGGAAAAGTCGCGGCCAGATGTCTCCACCTGAATGATTGCGGCTGGATGACTCATGGCCACACATGGATGCTGCCGGGTGATCACAAGCACGTGACGCGGAGCATCACTTCAAGCCCAGGCGATTCTAGCCTGGCATATGTAATGCGGTTCCGACGGGAAGTTCGGAGCTTAGGCGACTTAGGAAAATCAAGACAAGTCGCAGCCAGATGTCTCCGCCCGAATGGTTGCGGCCGGACGACTCTGGCAAGGATGCTGCCGGGTGATCACAGGATGTGACGCGGAGCATCAACTCAAGCCCAGGCGACGCTTGCCTGGCAATTGACGCGGTTCCGATGCGGAATTTAGGCGACTTAGGAAACTTAAGACAAGTCGCAGCCAGATGTCTCCGCCCGAATGGTTGCGGCCGGATGACTCTGGCAAGGATGCTGCCGGGTGATCACAAGGATGTGACGCGGAGCATCAATTCAAGCCCAGGCGACGCTTGCCTGGCACTTGCGGTTCCGGTGAGGATTCCGGAACTTAGGCGACTTAGGAAACTAAGATAAGTCGCAGCCAGACGTCTCCACCCGAACGATTGCGGCTGGCAACTCTGGCCGAACAAGGATGCTGCCGGGTGATCACTATGCACGTGACGCGGAGCATCATTTCAAGCCCAAGCGACGCTTGCTTGGCACCTGCGGTTCTGGTGAGAATACCGGAGCTTAGGCGACTTAGGAAACTCAGGATAAGTCGCAGCCAGACGTCTCCACCCGAATGATTGCGGCTGGATGACTCTGGCAGTACAAGGATGCTGCCGGGTGATCACAAGGATGTGACGCGGAGCATCAATTCAAGCCCAGGTGACGCTTGCCTGGCACTCGCGGTTCCGGTGAGGATTCTGGAACTTAGGCGACTTAGGAAACTAAGATAAGTCGCAGCCAGACGTCTCCGCCCAAACGAGGTTGCGGCCGGATGACTCTGGCATGGATGCTGCCGGGTGATCACTATATGTACGTGACGCGGAGCATCACTTCAAAGTCCAGGCGACGCCAGCCTGGCCCCTGCGGTTCCGGTGGGAATACCGGAGCTTAGGCGACTTAGGAAACTCAGGATAAGTCGCAGCCAGACGTCTCCACCCGAACGATTGCGGCTGGACGACTCTGGTCGTACGAAGATGCTGCCGGGTGATCACAAGGATGTGACGCGGAGCATCAATTGAAGCCCAGGCGACGCCAGCCTGGCACATGCGGTTCCGGTGAGAATTCCGGAACTTAGGCGACTTAGGACAAGTCGTAGCCGGACGTCTCCGCCCGAACAAGGTTGCGGCCGGATGACTCTGGTAAGGATGCTGGGGAATCAAGGCGACTTCACGAAGGACGAGTCGCAGCCAAACGTCTCCGCCCGATTATGGATGTGGCCGGATGACTTTGGCCGTACAAGGATGCTGCCGGGTGATCACATGATGTGACGCGGAGCATCAACTCAAGCCCAGGCGATGCCAGCCTGGCAAATGTAATATGGAAACCAAGGCGACTTAGATGACAAGTCGCAGCCAGATGTCTCCGCCCGAGTATGGATGCGGCCGGATGACTCTGGAAGGATGACAAGGATGCTGATCACTGGACGTGACGCGAAGCATCACCTCAAGCCCAGACTTCTCCAGTCTGGCGTTGTGACCCGGAAGGCGACTCCATCAGGGCGAGTCGCGGCCTGGTGTCTCTGGTGACGCGAGGATGCTGCCGAGAGACCACGCTGAACGGGCCACAATCATCACCATCGGCGTGATAAGGGAGAAGAACGTGCAATCCGTCCCAGGAAATTTGGTGCAGACTAGCTGCACGGGGGGAGTGTTACGGACAGATCGCACACCCCGTGCGGCGGCCCTGAAAAAGAATTCCAGGCGCCTGGCGGCGAGCGAAACTGTCGCCCGTCGGAATGCGGCCCGAAGAAGGGCCTCTATGGATTCTACCGATTTCTCATGTATTTACAGAATGTATTAGATATAAGAAAGAATAAGACAATGTTAATACATAAATGCGCCTAGATGTTAAGTAGTATAAATAGATTACTGATATAAGATGGGATAAAATAACTTGTAATGTAATAAACTTGTAAATTGTAAATTGTAATAAATAACGAACTGTTGGAACGGCACCGGTACGGTATGAAAGTGTAGCCCGTCCGGTGCCCATTAGAGAGAGACAGAGGTATGGCTGTCTCTCTCCCCCGGCCGCTGATTGGCTGTACTTTCCCACTGTCGGGCGGTACGCGATCACGGCCGGGTATATAGAGGGCGCATTTTTTTGTAATAAACCAGTTCTGGTGTGACTGTTGAAACCTGTGTTTCATTTCTCCGCTCCCGCTCCTTGGACTACTCGCCGCGCCGCCAGCCTGGACCGCTTCGCCTCATTATACCGATTCACGGACCAGTTTCGGAAAGCCCTTATCAGGGCTATTGAGGTTGACTTGTCGGTCCAGTGCCCGCTCTTCCGCTCATACATCCATTCACCTCCGTCCGTATCCAGCTTACTCGGTAACTCGGTACGGCGGGGCCGTCTGGAACGTCACCCCTTACAACGGTGGCATAGTTGGGAGATTCCGAAGAAGGCCAGGCGTGTACATTTTTGAGAGTCATCGCACGTAACCCACGCCGGTTACAACATCTAATGTTTCATAATCCATTTCCAATTAACAAAATTGTCGTTTTATAACGTGGTAATATTTTTCTTTATAAATTGGTTGTAAATAATATGTAAAGTGGGTGTATAATAATAAAATAAACAATGTGTTGCTTTGTAATTAAAGTTTATTCTTAATTTATCTTTATAATAATTTTTATATCTATCTATCTATCTATCTATCTGATTCTGACAGTTAATAATATTATCGGAAGTCTTTTGTTTTATTCTGAGCGAAGCATGCGGCATCTGGTGGTAGAACTGTTTTATGTAGGTACTTTTTGTAAGTACTTAATAAAATGTATAGGTAGGTACCTAGTTATTTTATTACATATATATATATATATATATATATATATATATATATATATATATATATATATATATATATATATATATATATATATATATATATATATATACATATATATATATATATATATACATATATTTATATATATATATATATATATATATGTTTATATATATATATGTATATATATATATATATATATATATATATATATATATATATATATATATATATATGTATATATATATATATATATATATATATATATATATATATATATATATATATATATATATATATATATATATATATATATATATATATATGTATGTATATATAAATATTAAACATAATATTTGTTCCTAACAAAAAGCAAAAGATAAAAAAAGTCCGGCCCTACTACACCAGCACCTTCCACGCAATTGGCGGCAAAACGTAAAATACGGGTTTCACTCTTTAGTATGAAGAATATTCACCTAAAATGGATATTTCAGATAGACATCAAGACAATATTGACCAAGTATTGGATGCATGCAACACTTACATTGGTCGTCAGCTGTGTGGTGAGGGTGTGTACTTTCTCCTTGGCGTCTGTCAGCTCTCTGCGCAACTTTCTTGCCTCGTGAGCTTGTCTCTCCTCTGCGGAGCTGTGGAGCGACGATGCGGTGGAAACCAGACTGGCAGTGGAACCGTGAGCTGAAAAAGTTACCAATTAACCCTCTCAAAAAAAAAAAAAACGTGGTTGATAAAAAACCACTTTCATCTCCTCAATAGATGTCTCTAGTGAAATTCTAGTGATCCAAGCACTATGTTTCGAAATTGAACCATATATATATATTATTATTTTGACATCTCAGCATAGATGAAGAAGAATATGGAAGTCTGGGCATTTACGGGGCTTACGACCATCATAGGCTGGTTTAAGTAATCTCTTAACACACCTGTAACATTCACCAATTCTACCCATAATTGACAACCACACTACTCTAATTCTTGAAACTTAGTATTTCTACGCGTTGGGTCGATTGATGCTTAAGGATGGGAAGGGTATTTGTATCTTCTGCGCCGGACTCATTTCAAAGTCAGACAAGAAGGAATTACATATGGTGGGTATATTGGCAAAAAATGTTAACTCTAAAATCCCTGTTTGAATGATCCCTGTTGTTTGAAGCTTTTAGCCTGAATAAAATTCCCGCTTTTGCAAGTACACCCATGATATCCACTTGGTTGAGGATCAATATACGTCGCGGGTTCAATTCAAGAAAGATTTCTTTTCAATTGGTCAGGGTGTTTGTGATGGATTTTTCACATCTACCTTCCCTATCCTACCTGTAGACAAGCTTCTAAACGCAGAGACTTCATGGGTTATTCCTTTAAAAATAAAAACAAAGTATTAGTTAAAGCATAGTTACCATCGTCATTTTTCTTGTAGTGCGAGTGTCTTGCGGAGTGGTGCTGCGAGGGTAGCACCAGTTGGTGTTGCGGCAGCATCTGGTGGTGGGGGGAGAGAGCAGATCTGGGGCTAGGGGAGGGGGGCTCGGACGCACCGTACTCTATACCTAGGGTGGGAAATCACACATCAGCGGGGGACACACGAGCTAGACTAGCAGGGCCATGCATGGACACTGGCATTCAGAGATCTTCGTCATGATCTGAGTTGAGTCGGCTGACTGCGAATTAGGCACTGTAAGGGTAAAGATTAACTTGGTTGATAATAAAACATAAGGATAAGGTGATCAGTCCTGCGCTTTAGGTCCTTAGATATAGGAGTGTTATGTATTATATTTGCGGGATATAGAATACACAAGTGAAGGACATCACTGCTACAGAAAATGGAAGAGGCAAGTAGGAGTTAAGGTTAAAAATAGAAGCAATGAACACTAGTTATTTATAACCTTGAGGAAATGCTAATTGAGGTCAGGTTAGATTTGAAAGGCTGAATAGGTTAGGTTATATATGAATGGTCGATTATGGTTAGGTTATATTTGAATGGTTGATTGAGCTCAAGATAGAATTGAAAGTTTGATTGAGGTCGGGTTAGATTTGAAAGGTTGATTGTGGTTAGGTTACATTCTAATGGTTGATTGAGCTCAAGATAGCTTTGAAAGGTTGATTGAGGTCAGGTTAGATTTGAATGGTTAATTGAGATTAGGTTAGATTTGAAAGTTTGATTGTGGTTAGGTTACATTCTAATGGTTGATTGAGCTCAAGATAGATTTGAAAGGTTGATTGAGGTCAGGTTAGATTTGAAAGGTAGATTAAGGTCAGGTTAGATTGATTGTGGTTAGATTACATTAGAAAAATTGATTGAGCTCAGATTAGATTTGAAAGTTTGAATTTAGTCAAGTTACAATTGAAAGGATGATTGTGATAAGTTACATTTGAATGTGAAGGCAAGCGGGCAAGAGGACGGTCTCCAACAAGATGGACAGACCAAATAAAGGAATTAACCGGATCCTCGCTAAACGCTGCCATCAAGTTGGCCCAGGACCGGGAAGAATGGAGAGGACTTGTGCACCAAGTGCCTGACATTCCAGAAGACCACGACGCTCAGCATTGAGCAAGAAGATGAAGAAGAAGAACATTTGAATGGTTGATTGAGGTTGGGTTACATTTGAAAGGTTGAATGAAGTCAGGTTAGATTTGAATGGTTGATTGTGGTTAGGTTAGATTTGAAAGGTTGGTTAAGGTTAGGTTATACCCCTAATACAAACCTTGGCCCTCTCCATAGTTGACTGGCAGACAATAGTATGGTTCATACTCGCCTTCTGAAGACCTCTGCAGCATCGACGGGTACAATTTCTCAGATTTGGTTGATCTGTTGATAAAGATGGAATTCCTTTAAAAATATACAGACACATAATACAAAAATACAACCAAATCAACAAATACATCAATATTAAAGTGCTGACCAAAGCAATGTGATTTTAGACTGGACAGAAGCATTAAGACACAACAACAGTGGAAAACAAATGTGCGTAAGCGAATTTAAGTTTAAAGCTGACAATACTGTGAAATATGTACGTAACTAAATATTAATACATTTCCTAACAATATAAAACCGGTGTTGCCTTTTTGAAGGTCCGAAGCTAATGATGGAAAAAAACAGCTTCTTTTAACCCTTGTCCGCATCTAATGGTGCAAAGGGCACTGCACTGTATCGACGCAGCATTATTTGATTGTAAACACATTGTTTTTGGGCAATTTTTTCATCAACCCCGACCGTAATTATACTCAGATAGTTTGCTGCCCGACGTTCAGTATACTAATCACAAGAAACCGCAAACCCAATTCCCATCTGTACAATGTTTCTTGGAGGGTCTCGCGCTCTATCAAAAGTAAGCAAATAGAACGCTTATAAGCGTCTCCCACTCTCTACCAACAGTATGGAAAAGACACTTTGAAGCATTTCCTCCAAACTGTGTGTTAAGCAGTTATTTACAACATTTTGAGTGTGTCCAAATACTTTTAAAAGTAATAACCCGCAAAGCTTCTATTTTAGATGCTTGTCTGCAGGTAGGATAGTAAGGACAGGGAAGGAAAATGTGAAAAGTATATCACAAACGTCCAGACCAATTGAAAATAAATTTGTCTTGAATTCATTTTGCCATTGGCGGGAATCGAACCCGCAACGCCAGTTTCGCAGTCGGGCGTCTACCCAACTACACCATGGCTCCTGCCATGCCACGTCACAGTGTTCACATATCTGGATTATCTCGAATTAGGGGTTATTTTTTGACAACATAGATGAAGAAGAATATGGAAGTCTGGGCATTCGGTCGTAAGCCCAGTAAATGCCCAGACTTCCATATTATTCTTCATCTATGTTGAGATGTCAAAAAATAATTTAAAAAAATATCTCCCAATTGGAGATAATCCAGATTTGTGAATAAGTATTTGGACACTTTCAAAATTACCAGAAATATTCCACGGGAATGTATAGTAATCATAGAGAATAATCATGATAGAATCTGTTGAAACGTTCATAGCGAAAATATATATTGCAAGGTGAATGATTCTCAAAACACGTAAGCTTGAAATTTTTAAAGTAACATCGAATATAACAAGTCATAATAAAAATACGTGGCCATAATTGCAAATAGTTGTACCTTGGAAAGGTCCTGTCCCTGAGGTAGCTGACAATCCAAACAATCTAACATTAAAATCTGGTAAATACAACAATTTTACAGGAACACACAAGGATTTACAGCTAGTGGATCAAAATGGTGAGACTCAGAAACAAATAAACAAGGTTGCAGTTATATGCGGATGCCTCAGAAACTCGGTGTAGAGGAACAAACACGTGAGAATAGAAAATAAAATGAAAATATACAAAACATGTGTTCGACCAATAGCCGCATGTGTAAGACGGAGGATTTCGTGAGGTGGGGACGACAACGAAGGCGATACTGGAAGAAACATATAAACAGAATGTCAGAAGACAGACTTCCACGTATCGCCCTTTAAGGTAACCCTGAAGGACGCAGGCCTCCAGGTAGACCTCCGAAAAGATGGAAAAACAGCTGGGAGTTGACATCCCAAGAGCGACGTGCGGAGGCACAAACAGATCCCTAGGATCTACAAAAAGAAGAAGAATAAGAAGATCAAATTTGCATGGCAAAACTCAAATGGCAATGGTCAGGACATATTGCAAGACAGGACCCCACAAGATGGAGCCCAAGAATTTTACGATGGAGACCTTGGGAGAACAAAAGAGGTGTCGGAAGACCCTAAAAGAGACGATCCGACGACATAGTCGCTGGGGGGGGGGGTAGAAACTGGCTGCAAGTAGCAACCGTCCGGAGGAAATGGAAAGGAGGGGAAGAGGCCTATATCCAGCAGTGGAGGACAGAGGGCTCATGGAGAAGATGTAGATCAAATTTTACACTAAAGACGTGTATGCACATACACATTGATCATGCTTTTATGTTTTTGGAGGTAATTACAGGAGCCATTATAAACCTAATGTATGGAAGGGGAGCGTGGAGTTAGCAAAGGATGAAAGTAGACTGGATCCAGTTGAAATATAGCTACAGCAAACAATGTTACATTGGTGAAATTAGTCATTCAATTCCTATTTTACTTGGAAAATACTATTATTTATTCAAATCTATTGACAAATATAGAAAAATATAAAATAACATTGTTACACACAAATTAAACTTTGTTTTTTTATAAGTTGTACTTTATCATGCCTAAACAGACCTTAAAGATTATTTACAGTTCTTTAGTAGAATCCATATACAGATATGGAATTAAGTCTTGGGGACATTCAACAAAAAAATAATAATTTAAAAACGGTTCATAATCTGCAATATTCCATAATCAAAAAAATTGTACCCAGTCATATACATAATCAAAGGGACAATCCAATCTTGATATATAAATATTTAAAGTTACTTCCGGTACGTGGAATATTGTGGATGAGTATCATCGTTGAACAACAAACTAGACAAAAATATTGTACACAACCATAATACACAATTTACCCACAACGAAGGTTTGATAGTCCCAAGAATTAACAATAAATATGGGAGTCCAACACTGCAATATATCGTTCCAAACATTTTTAATTTGTTGCCGACAGAGGTTAGAGGTCAAAATAAAATACGGAACAAAGGTAAAATAAAGGAATGGGTAAATGTTCAAGAGTTAATTCGATGAAAATTGTTAAATAGTTTATATTCTTAATTTTTTCTCTATTTTTGTGTATTTTTGGTTAAAATAGATAAAAACAATAAAAAATGTATAGAAAAAGAACTCCACCGACAAGACACACGAGGTGGCTTGGTGGGTCTCTCCAAAAAAATATTATAATATGTCCAAAATTGTTCTTTTAATAAATGTATACAGTATATGCAAATAAAAAAATAAAATAAAAAATAAATAAAAGTTTATGACAAATGTGAAAAAACGTCTAGTTTTGTGAAAATAACACAATTGCCCCAAATTTTGATTGCCTGTGCTCAGTTAAATTGGCTCACATTTCGCATTAAACATAATTATTAAATATGGAAAATATGTACCATAATATGGAAAATATGTACCTCTGAATTTTTTTTAATTTGGTAGGTGTACTTTGAATAGAAAAAGTTTACAGAACATTGGCCTAGAGAACTCTATACTTCTTGCCTAACGCAATACGAAAAGTAAAGTTAATGAGTATGTTTTACCGACTGAACAAACTATGTTTTAAAATTTCCTTAAAAACTCATTTCCCTAGAGATTAAAGGTTAATTTGTATATACTTGTGTCACAATAAATATATAATTATTGTTGGGTAATATATCCTAAATTAAACACGGTTTATTTGGTTGAATTCTACATTTATTTATGTATATTTTAATACGTGACGCGTTCGTCTTCTTAGGACATTATCAAATTTTGAGTGTTTGATAATGTCCTAAGAAGACGAAACGCGTCACGTATTAAAATATACATAAATAAATGTAGAATTCAACCAAAAAAACCGTGTTTAATTTTGGATATATTACCCAACAATTCAATATGGAATTCTACCAACTGTCTGCAGTTACAATAAATAATATAATTATTGTTTATATTTGGGTCACAATAAATTAGAAGAAAAAGTGGTATTTACCAAATAAAATTGACAATAAAAAACAACAATTCCTTCTCGAGTTGTTCAGCTACGGCAGTATGAATTATGAAAAGACTTAGAAGAGTCACAACACATTTGGGGATGCGGCCTCACCTTATGCTGTTACTCCTGTTGAGCCGAGTCGGTGCTGGCTGATGCAGCAGCCTGGGAGGTGCTCGGCTACTTCCTCCGGGCTGAAGGCTCTGGAGAGATTCCATGGAGTCGCATTCTGATAGGCGGCCAGTTGCCGAATAAGTATTACTGGAAGAAAACACAGAACAATTTGTAATTTATAACCTATAAAATAACATTTATCGCTCCCTCCTTTCAAGAACGTCATAAATCAAAAATCATCAAGAAAATGTACTATTTACCAGCAAAAGAGGCATATTTTAAACTTAATATTTACCCGCTACAGGGCAGAAAGTGTTGTTTCTGCATTTTGAAGAAAAGGTATTGTTTAATTATTTTTTGAAATATACTTAATATTTTTTAAATGGAGAAAATACATTCAAGTTTTAAATAAAAAGATCTGTTGCACAGTAAAAAGTTCAACAAGTGGCTTGATATTTATTTTTAATACATTGTATCATATTTTTAAACTTTAAAAATATTCTCCTGAGAAATCCAGTTTTTTGATTTATGACGTTCTTGAAAGGAGTGAGCGATATGTAGGGCTTTTTTTTTCATGTAACGCAGTGGAACGGCATTCCGGCACCTTTTTTCACAGATGAATTTGACTTTTTAAAATTTTTTTAAGTTCCTGATCCTTTTTCGTTTAATAATAAAGCCCTGCAAATATGTTTAATAAAACAACAACTTTATAGCTTTTTCCACATTTACTTTATTTGACCAGTGACCGGGTTTTATGATTCCAACATCATTAGACTGGTCGGAGCATAACTTAAAACCCTCACCATATTTTATATATAATTATTTTTAATATGAATATGTGAACGGTGCACTGAAATCAGTTATAGCAAATAAAAACCTATCAGCGGAAGCTAAACTGGCAGTGCACAACGGAGTCCTGGTTCCAACTCCAATGTATGGAAGTGAAACATGGAGTTGGCAAAAGAAGGATGAAAGTAGACTGAATGCAGTCGAAATGCGATCTCTCGAAGAATGTGCGACAAAACGATGAATGCTAGAAGTGCGAATAGTGAAATAAGGAAGGAATACAAAGCTGAGATAAGCATTATCGATAGAATTAAGAAAGGTGTATTGAGATGGTTTGGACATGTAGAACGAATGAGTGAGGAAAGAACGGTAAAACAAATTTATGAGGCGAATGTAAGTGGAAAAAAGAGCAGAGGAAGACCGAGAAAAACATGGTATGATCAGGTATGCCTAATACTTGAAAGTGGTCAGATTAGCAGTCGTAACAATCAGCGGGTATGTATGAGGAGAAGCATGAACGTGGAAGAGGCGAAGAATGTTTGCAAAGACAGAGTGGTGTGGCGTTCTTTCTTTCTGCCTACCCCAGCGGAAAGCGGCGTGATGGTTAGTTAGTTTTTGAATATGTGAACTCACACATACTGTGTAACAAGTTTTTTATTTTTTATTTTATTTTATTTTTTTATTTTATTGAAAGGAAGAACAACAGTTACAATATATGATACATCAGAATACAAAAAATAAAATCATGAGTACCAATTGTAGTTCTTCACAACTATGCATAATAGAGGTCTATATAAAGGAAGAGACATGAGACAAGGATGGGATAAAGAGAAAAGGAGATGGCAGTGATAGGAAAAGAAGAAAGGAAAGGACAGGGAATAGAATTACCTTTTTAGGTTTATAAGATTTCCAACAATTTAGCTTGAAAGATTGGAGTAGAACATATCAAGGTGGGTACAACATTCATTTAATTTCCCACAACTTTGATAAATAAAGGAATTTTTAAATAGTTCTTTGATGGTGCTGGATTATAAAAGGGATGAATGTAAGTTTGATCAATACGTCTACAGGTTATTTGGTAGAATACCTTAGTAATTTAGGGTTAAAAAGCATTAAATATTTTTTTGAACCTGTGTCTCAGCCAAGATGTGTAGGGGCTGCCGTAGTCTGACTTGACATCGGAGTATGTTTGAGTGTCGGAGAGGCTGCCATCGCTGATCTTCATTCCTCCTCTGGGGGTGACTCTGTAAAGAATGAAGGAGTTCAATCTTAAAACTATAATGACAAATCAAGCTTTGTTGCAGAGTGAACGCTGTTGAAATGCGCTCCCTCAGACGAATGTGTGGAAAATCATTGTATGACAGAATTAAAAACGACAATATAAGAAAGGAATGTAAGGCTGAACGAGGAATAATTGAAAAGATTAGGAAGAGTTCTTTGCGGTGGTATGGACATGTGGAGCGAATGGATAACGAGCGAATGATTAAGAAAATATGTGTGGCGAATGTGAGAGGGAAAACAGAACGTGGACGACCGAAAAAGACTTGGCACGATCAGATCAATCAGAACCTAAAATCTGGCGGTGTCAAAAGTCTGCGTAATCGGAGGGCATGTATGACTAGATGTATGGATGTGAAGGAGGCGAGGAGTGTATGTCAGGACAGAAGAGTGTGGCGTTCCATCCTCTCTGCCTACCCCTGCGGGGAAACGGCGTGATGGTAGTAGTAGTAGTAGCTTTGTTGGATGGTGTTTGACCTTCCCCTCCCGGTGATATGTATTAACTACAACTACGACTTTTAAAATGAGAATATCAATGTTAAATATTATTTTTACATATCATCAAAGATGAAGAAGAATATGGAAGTCTGGGCATTTACGGGGCTGACGACCGTCATAGGCTGGTTTAAGTGATCACTTTACACACGTGTAACACTCACCAATTCTACCCATTATTGACAACCACACTACTCAAATTCTTGGAAGTTCTATATATATGAACCAATTTAGAAACCTTGTTATTGAATCACTAGAACTTCACTAGAGACATCTATTGGTGAGATGTAAAGAAGCTTTTTATTAAGCAGAAACTCTTATAGTTTATTATTATAGAATAATAATAATACACATAACCTAAAAACAGGGTAACACAGGTTGAGTATGAACAACGAGCATCTATCATACATCATTTTGCCGCACATTAGTCTGAGATTGCATTCCGACTGCACTCAGTTTACTATCATCCGTCATAAAAACAATGCAAAAATATATCTCACCTTTGGTATTTTTTCATGTTATTTTGAAATAAATAATAAATATCAGATTATTTACACTGTAATATTTATTTAACATTACTCTAGACTAGTCCCTGAAGCGCAGGAGTGATCACCTTGCCTTCATGTAAGTACCGAACAAGATAACACTGCCTCAATACTATGCAGTGCCCTATGCACCATTGGGTAAGCGCATAAGGGTTAGAGGAGGATTTTTTTCAAAATTTAATGCGAAATTTATTTGAAATGATAAGTTCTCAGCGTTAGGACTGACCGTTCCATACTGCACTGAGCTGGAACTATTGTTAAGAAGATTGGCTGATAAAAATAGACACTCACAATGTAATTGACAATTCAATTGGTTTGAATGAAGACCGCCAGCTACCTACGAGGATATAATATGATGGACCATTTTATATTACTCTTGCAAGATCATTACAGCAACGAACCAAGTATATGTCTAATGCAGTGGTGTCACACTCAAAAGGCACCAAGGACCGCATAAGTATTTTGGGTACGCCGGCAGGCCAGATCAAAAAACTCAAAAATCTCATTTTCCTTTTTATCCAGCTTTAAGTGAATAATTTATTATAATTTATATTTGAAGCACTAACTCTGTGATTTTCCATTTTATAATTAAAATGTAACTTTGTTTTAAATCACTATAAATATTTTATTATAACTTAAGTATAATGTCTACCGGTTTCCAAGCTAACCGCTCCTTTATCAAGACTGATTAATACTATTAGTATTAATCAGTCTTGATAAAGAAGCGGTGAGCTTCGAAACCGGTAGACATCATAATTAAGTTATAATAAAATATTTATAGTAATTTTAAAACGAAGATATTTTACATTTTAATAAAATAATAATTTATTATCAAAGTCACATGAGGTACAGTAGATCCTACTTAATGATTTTGTAGAAAAATATCATATGTTCCCGTACAAAAAAATGATTTCAATGAAGAATTAAAATATAACCTCTAGTAACCGCGGGCCGCAAAAAAAAACTCGCGAATCGTATGCGGCCCGTGGGCCGCGATTTTGACAAGCCTGATGTATATATTAACCGTCTTGGTACTGGACGATTTTACATATACTATAGGAATAATGCCGAACAAATATATTTACACTAAGGACTATTGTTATAGCACTTACATAAAATAAATGATATATTTTAAATATTGTTTTTCATTCTTATTCAGATATTAATTCCTATTGAGAGCAATGGACTTAGTATATATCTAGTGTATATATTAACTTGTTTGGTGCTGGGCAATTTTACACATGCTATGGGAAAGTGCCAAAGAAATATTTGCACTAAAGACTTTTGTTATAGCACATACATAAAATGAATGATATCCTTAAATATTGTATTTCTTTCTTATATTTACAGATATTAATTTCTCTTGACAGCAATGAACCAAGTATATCGCCCACTCCTTTCAAGAACGTCATAAATCAAAAAACTTGATTTTTCAGGAGAACGTTTTTAAAGTTTAAAAATAAAACACAATGTATTAAAAATAAATATCAAGCCAGTTATTGAACTTTTTACTGTGCAACAGATCTTTTTAGGTAAAACCTGAAGGTTTTTTCTCCATTTGAAAAATATTTAGTTTATTTAAAAAAATTATTAAACAATACCTTTTCTTCAAAATGTAAAAACAACACTTTCTGCCCTGTAGCAGGCAAATATTATGTTAAAAATATGCCTCTTTTGCTGGGATATAGAACATTTTCTGGGCTTTCCGAAAACATGCACAACTCAAAATTCACGATTTTTGATTTATGACGTTCTTGAAAGGATTGAGCGATATGTCAAATGTATGGGAAAAGTGCCAAAGCAAGATTTACACGTAAAACTTTTGTTACATGAAATAAAAAACTATATTTCTTGAATGTTTTCCGCAGATACTTTGTGGCACATTTTATAATAT
Source organism: Brachycentrus maculatus (assembly GCF_059751285.1). Lineage (NCBI taxonomy): Eukaryota > Metazoa > Arthropoda > Insecta > Trichoptera > Brachycentridae > Brachycentrus > Brachycentrus maculatus. The sequence goes on from NW_028280953.1 coordinate 1,547,877, forward strand.
CTTTTTAAAATTAATTAACTTTGTTTTCACCACTTTTTTTATTGATACAATTACAATACAATAAAAGTAATTTTTATGATTTTTATGGAGTGTGGAAGTTTTTGGTGAGAGTATTTTAATATTTTTAATGTTTTTGATTTAAAATAAACCCTGATGATGACAAGGTTTTGTCGAAACCGGTAGGTTAAATTGTATTAATAAAAAGTGGTGAAAACAAAGTTAATTAATTTTATAAAGATATAAAAAATTATATGTAAAAATCCATTTCTATAATATGTACATACATAAAAATAAACAATCAGAGGCCTGTAATACCGAGGTTTTACTGTATTCGTGTCGAAAGAAGAGTGAATACCTGTGATGTTGGAAGAGTACGGCGAAGTCGTGTGATCCCGGTTTGGGTAGACTCTGGGACCCCATCATCAGCCTCTCCCGGACAGACTGGGATAGTTGCGAAGCCGCGCTGCCACTCAGAGAGAAGCTCTTCACTCCTCCCCCTCCTTCTGGAAACATCCCTTCATTAAATCTACAGAACTGTACGGTCAGGTTAGGCAGGGTATGGTTAGGTTAGGTTTTTTTTTTATATGGGTGAGTTACACTATTATTATCCTTGCTTATTATGTACAAGGGTTATAACAAACAAAAGGATTAATTCTACTCTTTATTATTTTACATTTTACTAAACATAAGATGGGAAGGATGTCGGCTATGTCCTTTGTAAGGAACCTCTTCGCATTTGCACTAGTGATAAGTAAACCATAGAAAACTTATTCAAAAGAGGCCGGACTGTCACCAGCAATAGGTGACAGTCGGTTAGGTTAGGTTAGGCCTTTTAGAGAAAGGCCACTCCTTTATTATATCTACAGAACTGTGCGGTTAGTGTAGGTAAGGTACAGTTAGGTTGGGTAAGGCTTTAGGGACGCCTGTCACTGACCGGGCCGGGCAGACCGTAGTGCCCAAGTCGAAAGAGGCGAGGGAGAATACCTCACAGACCGGCAACCCAGCGAAGTATATTCATCATTGAGATCCGTTGGGTTACGCCACTGCGAGAGGGGGGAGTTTTTAGCCAGTAAAAATCTGGCACTACCTGGCAGTACGGGCTGCCAGGTGTCTATGAAGATTTTCTCCCCCTTTGCAAAAAAAAAAAGGTTGGGTAAGGTTAGATAAGGTTTTGATTAGGTTAGCCTAGATGTGGTTAGGTTAGTTACGGATGACCAATATAGAATGAATGAAAAATAAACCTTATTGAAAACTACGGAAAACAGACTTGACAATAATCAATGTTATTTTATCTAAGTTTATACATTAACACTCTAGATTCTATTATATTCTGTCAGTTTATACCGTCCAGAGTTTTTTTCCTGTGCATTCCTTTCAGTTTCATACAATTTTGTTTAGACTTTTTAGTTTCATTTTTGGATAAAAATATGATTAACTAACTAATAATCAATGTTATTTTATCTAAGTTTATACATTAACACTCTAGATTCTATTATATTCTGTCATTTAATACCGTCCAGAGTTTTTTTCCTGTGTATTCCTTTCAGTTTCATACAATATGGTTTAGACTTTTTAGTTTCATTTTTGGATAAAAATATGATTATCTAACCATCATGCCAGTTCTAAAATGAAGTTACACGGGTTAAAAGAAATGGCAGGCCAAATGTCTTATAGACAATTAAAAATACCTGATTTTGATCATCGGTGGAAGTTAGTATACCACTTGAACACTTAGAATTGTTAAAAATCAGTTTCGAAACCTCCGTCCCCTCTTCACGTCAACTACAATAACTGTCTGTGATTGATTCGTTGAGGGAACATAGGCAAATTCAGTTGTCAACAGCAACATTTGGTTTAGTGCTACAAGCAAATTGAATAATGCGCAATAGTGACAGTTTTAACAATGTGTAATTATGGCAAATTTAACAATGCCTTAGAGTGACAAATTGAACAGTGCGTATTAGTGATAAATTGAACAATGATCATAAGTGCAGATTAATAGTGGCTTATAAGCTTAATAGTGGTAAATTGAACAATGCATAAATGTGACAATTTGAACAGTGCGTAACAGTGACAAATGTAACAATGCCTTAGAGTGACAAATTGAACAGTGCGTATTAGTGATAAATTGAACAATGATCATAAGTGCAGATTAATAGTGGCTTGTAAGCTTAATAGTGGTAAATTGAACAATGCATAAATGTGACAATTTGAACAGTGCGTAACAGTGACAAATTTAACAATGCCTTAGAGTGACAAATTGAACAGTACGTATTAATGATAAATTGAACAATGATCATAAGTGCAGATTAATAGTGGCTTATAAGCTTAATAGTGGTAAATTGAACAATGCATAAATGTGACAATTTGAACAGTGCGTAACAGTGACAAATTTAACAATGCCTTAGAGTGACAAATTGAACAGTGCGTATTAGTGATAAATTGAACAATGATCATAAGTGCAGATTAATAGTGGCTTATAAGCTTAATAGTGGTAAATTGAACAATGCATAAATGTGACAATTTGAACAGTGCGTAACAGTGACAAATTTAACAATGCCTTAGAGTGACAAATTGAACAGTGCGTATTAGTGATAAATTGAACAATGATCATAAGTGCAGATTAATAGTGGCTTAAAAGCTTAATAGTGGTAAATTGAACAATGTATAAATGTGACAATTTGAACAGTGCGTAACAGTGACAAATTTAACAATGCCTTCTTCTTGGTGTAGGCCTTGTGGCCCGTTTTTGTCAGGATGGTTCCATTCTCCTCACATGCACATACCATTGTCTCCTTCGTTGCCTTCCCCACCTAACGACATCTTCGATCTCGCATATTTCCCTGGCCCTGGCGTTTCTTATTCTATCTCGAAGACTCTTACCTGATCTTGCCTTTCACAAAAAACCCGTTCAGAGTCTTCATTTCTGACACTCTGAACGGGTTTTTTGTGCCAACGGTGTCTGCTCTACTTTCAATCATATACGTCATGATGGGTCGGACACAAGTAACAATGCTAAGAGTAAGAAATTTAATAATGCGTAGTAGTGACCAACTTGATGGATGTGTAATGGTAACAAATTGAACAATGCGTAACAAATTGAACATTGTGTAAATACTGCAAATTGAGCAATGCGTAAAAGTGGTAAATTTAACAATGCCTAAGAGTAAGATATTGAATATGGCGTAATGGTGACAAATTGATGGATGTGTGTGTAATGATAACAAATTAAACAATGCATATTAGTGACAAATTGAACAATGCGTATTAGTGACAAATTGAACAATGCATATTAGTGACAAATTGAACAATGCGTATTAGTGACAAATTGAACAATGCGTATTAGTGACAAATTGAACAATGCGTATTAGTGACAAATTGAACAATGCGTATTAGTGACAAATTGAACAATGCGTATTAGTGACAAATTGAACAATGCGTATTAGTGACAAATTGAACAATGCGTATTAGTGACAAATTGAACAATGCGTATTAGTGACAAATTGAACAATGCGTATTAGTGACAAATTGAACAATGCGTATTAGTGACAAATTGAACAGGGCGTAATAGTGTATGATTATGTATCACTCAATTGTGGATGCTGTTCCAACAACAACAAAAATACTGTAAGATTTTAACAATCATTTTAATGACAAATTTAACAAAGCATATTAGTGACAAATAAACCTATAGAGGAGGAAAACTCACTGTGAATTTGTAAATCTTGAGTGCAGGTTTGCGTTCCCCCGGACACCTTCACCTTGGTTCTGGGTACAGCGGACACTTGGGCCGTTCTTCCACCACCTATACATTACACAACCCAGTTAGACCGCAACCAATTAATGTAATCAAACGGGAAATTAAAATATAGAATATAGTACAATGCTATTACAAATAGAAGGATGAAAAAAAAGGATGAAAGCAGAGTGAATGCTGTTGAAATGCGCTCCCTCAGACGAATGTGTGGAAAATCATTGTATGACAGAATTAAAAATGAAGATATAAGAAAGGAATGTAAGGCTGAACGAGGAATAATTGAAAAGATTAGAAAGAGCTCTTTGCGGTGGTATGGACATGTGGAGCGAATGGACAGCGAGAGAATGACTAAGAAAATATATATGGCGAATGTGAGAGGGAAAACAGAACGTGGACGACCGAAAAAGACTTGGCACGATCAGATCAATCAGAACCTAAAATCTGGCGGTGTCAAAAGTCTGCGTAATCGGAGGGCATGTATGACTAGATGTATGGATGTGAAGGAGGCGAGGAGTGTATGTCAGGACAGAAGAGTGTGGCGTTCCATCCTCTCTGCCTACCCCTGCGGGAAAACGGCGTGATGGTAGTAGTAGTAGTAGTAGTACAAATATTATGTTTGACATTACTTAAAATGTTATATGTACTCGGTGAAGACCAAATGCCGCCTATACAATGCCTGCATTGCTCCTATTTTCTTATACGGCTGTGAAACATGGCACCTTACAAGGGCCCAGAGCAGCCGTGTACTAAGCTTTGAGAATAGATGTCTGCGGAGAATTTTAGGCGTGCGGTGGTTTGACTTTGTGAGGAATGAAGAGATAAGACGTAGGACGCATCAAATCTCGGTCACAACTGTCATCAAGAAAAGGTGATTCAGTTGGCTTGGCCATGTACTCCGCATGCCTCCTGAGAGCCTTAATCAAGCTTGCCTCTTTTACAAGGCATCAGGTTCGCGCCGCCCAGGACGACCATTGCTGACAATTCGTCGGCAGTTCTTGTCAGAACTTCGAGACGCGGATCTGACTTGGGAGGATGCAAGGGAGCTGGCAGCCGACAGAAAAGCCTGGAGACAGTTTGTAGACTCCATATGCTTCACCTAGGGAGCGGATATGGTTTAATAATAAAATGTTATATGTGACAGGCACCGTGGCAGGTGCCTGTCACATATAACATATAACACAAACTGGTGTCACAGGTTCGATTTCCGCCAGTTGCAAAATGAATTTAAGACAAATACTGTTGATGTCTATTTGACTGTTTGATTATTTGGTAAAGAAATGTAAATTATAATAAAATATGGTTATACTTATGTACAAGACATTTTTTTTAAAGATTACTTTTAAGTGAAAACCTGAAATTGGAATTTTATTTTACTTTAATTTTATTATATTTTGTAAAAATTCTGTTGGTTTTCCAATAAAAAAATAAATAAATAAGTTTTATACAATTAATTAACATTGTTTTCACCACTTTTTTATTAAAACAATTGAACCTACCGGTTTCGACAATACCTTGTCATCATCAGGGTTTATTTTATATCAAAAACATTAAAAACATTAAAATACTCTCACCAAAAACTTCCACACACTCCATAAAAATCGTAATTGTTTAATAAGGTATTGTCGAAACCGGTAGGTTCAATTGTATTAATATAAAAGTGGTGAAAACAAAGTAAATTAATTTTATAACTAACTAACTAACCATCACGCCGTTCTCCACAGGGGTAGGCAGAGAGAATAAAGTGCCACACCACTCTGTCCTTGCAAACATTCTTCGCCTCTTCCACGTTCATGCATCTCCTCATACATACCCGCCGATTGTTACGACTCCTAACCTGACCACTTTCAAGTATTTGGCATACCTGATCGTGCCATGTTTTTCTCGGTCTTCCTCTGCTTCTTTTCCCGCTAACATTCGCTTCATAAATTTGTTTTACCGTTCTTTCCTCACTCATTCGTTCTACATTTCCAAACCATCTCAACACACCTTTCTTAATTTTATCGATAATGCTTATCTCAGCTTTGCATTCCTTCCTTATTTCACTTTTCGCACATCTATCATATATCGTTTTGTCGCGAATTCTTCTGAGAGATCGCATTTCGACTGCATTCAGTCTACTTTCATCCTTCTTTTGCCAACTCCATGTTTCACTTCCATACATGAGAGTTGGAACCAGGACTCCGTTGTGCACTGCCAGTTCAGCTTCCGCTGATAGGTTTTATAACTGATTTCAGTGCACCATTCACTTTGTTCCCAGCATTCACTCTCCTTTCTATGTCTTTATAATTATAATTAATTTTATAAAGTTTATAAAATGTGCCGCAAAGTATCTTTTAAAGTGTATGTAGATGAAGATGTGAATAATGATATAACGCACCTTGGAGCTGGGTGCCGTTCGTGACAGCCTGCTGGGCTTGGCCCCCTTGCCTCTTGACGTACCCGAAGCTCTGGGGGACCCCCTTGACGCGCCCCCCGGCCCCATTGCTAGCGCTGGCCGGCGGCATGGCCCCCATCATGGCGTTGGGGGGATGGTTAGGGTTCCCAATGCTGGAGCGGTTAGAGGACTGCGAGGAAACACTTCCGGGCGATTGGAGCTGGAAAACAGAGACAAATTTTGTCAAATTAATGTATAAAATAATGAATATGGGTACGTTGGTGACACAGTGGTAACAACAACATCCCTGTATATATCCGTATAGTCTGGCAAGCTGCATTATAAATTAGTCTCTCCTAGAAAGCAGTCACTCACTTAGAGCAGCCTAGTAACATTTTTTTTATTTATTTAATATAGTTACATTTTTAAGTACAACATAATACAATTTCTAAACATTTATACATATCGCTCACTCCTTTCAAGAACGTCATAATTCAAAATTCGTCAATTTTCAGTTGTGCGTGTTTTCGGAATGCCCAGAAAATGTACTATATCTCAGCAAAAGAGGCATATTTTTAACTTAATATTTACCCTCTATAGGGCAGAAAATGTTGTTTTTGCATTTTGAAGAAAAGGTATTGTTTAATTCTTTTTTTAAATATACTTAATATTTTTGAACTGGAGAAAAAACCTGAAGGTTTTACCTAAAGATATCTGCTGCACAGTAAAAAGTAAAAAGTGGCTTGACATTTATTTTTTAAACATTGTGTTATACGTTTAAACTTTAAAAACGTTCTCCTGAAAAATCAAGTTTTTTGATTTATGACGTTCTTGAAAGGAGTGAGCGATATGTCAAACTTAATGTTTTCGATTCGCTGTGCCTCTCCAAAAAAGAGACTGAGCTCTTGTATGTATCTTCAAAATTCTTCAAACCCTTCCGCACCTCAATGGTGCATAGGGCACTGCGTTTTATAAACACAGTGTTATCTTGATCGTTGATATAGGAAGGAAATGTGATCAGCCCTCCGCTTCAGGTACCAGTCCAGGGTAATATTGAATAAATATTAGAGTGAAAAATAACTTATATTTATTTGATCCCCGCGCCTGGGAATCGAACCCGGGACCTCCAGAACGGTAACCGAGCACGCTGACCATTACACTATGGAGGCGGAGGCAGATTAGCTTAATAGCGACTTTAAAGTCACCAGTATATCAGCAATGGTGACTTGGCACCGCTTTCTTTAACCCTTTGGTTACCAAAATCTGATATTTCGGTTTTCAGTACTCTAGCGAGACATACCAGATCCATTGAATCTGATGTCATGATTTATAAAAGTATAAGATACATTTTGGACAGTGTGTTAGTGATTCCTTCAGGGTCGTGCAAAAATTTTGGATTAGATAGAGTTATATATCGATATTTAGAATTAAATGATCATATCGTAGGTATACTGGCAAAAAACTCTAAAATCGCTGTTTGAATAATCCCTGTTATTTTAAAGCTTTTGGCCTGAATAAAATACCCGCTATTAAACTTTAAGCTGAATTTACTTTTAAAAACACATCGCTCACTCCTTTCAACAACGTCATATATCAAAAATCTTGATTTTTCAGGAGTTCGTTTTTAATGTTTAAAAATATAATGAAATGCATTAAAAATAAATATCAAGCCTCTTATTGAACTTTTTACTGTGCAACAGATGTTTTTAGGTACAACCTGAATGTTTTTTCTCCATTTGAAAAATATTTACTGTATTAAAAAAAATAATTATACAATACCTTTTCTTCAAAATGCAAAAACAACACTTTTTGCCCTGTAGCGGGTAAATATTCAGTTAAAAATATACCGCTTTTGCTGGGATAAAGTATATTTTCTGGGCATTCTGAAAACATGCATAACTCTAAATTGTCGATTTTTGATATTTGACGTTGTTGAAAGGAGTGAGCGATATGTATTTATGCCATTTCAGCCTTCTCGGCAATTGATGGCCGAGAAGGCTCTTCACGACGGCAAAAAAAGTGCTTTAGTTTCGCGAACTGTGATTGCAAATTTTTCACCATTTATATAGTGTTATTTTTTGACATCTCATTAAAGATGAAGAAGAATATGGAAGTCTGGAATATTTCTGTAGTGAATTTTAACAATTTCAATACATTGTTGAAGCGTGTATCGTTGCATTTTTATTAATCGCATAGTTTTTACTTGTCAAATGTCAAAAGATGACTGCTTATAGCGGGCTATTCAAAATGAAACCTCTTATTGGAAAACCCTATATATAGTTTTATTATATAAAATGGAGTTACACCCAGAAATGTCAATACAGTACCAGCTGAGTCTGTGATAATCAGTTGAGGTCTTACCTGCCCGCCGGGTCCCATTTTGGAAGGATGCTGTCCGGGGTTCATGTTAGCATAGTGCATCTGAAAATGTCATGAAGGGATGAGTCACTTGCGCCATTTAAAAAATGTATATAAGAAGAGGTCCATTATAAAGGATATGGAAAGGATATATATAAGCAAGAACTGTAGCTAAAGGTGTAGAAGAATCCCGCTTCGGAAAACTCCTTCAGACACATGGAACAGATGAGATATTGTTCAACACAGCGGTAGCTCTTCCTACAGGCATAACCATCGGCAGGTTGGTCCTGTGTATAGGAATGGGAAACAATCTATGCCGACGCTGTCTTAGGTAACTATCGGGAACATACAGACCAATGTTCCGGATAATTTCAGGATTATCGATCATACCACGCAACAATGGATAAAAATGCGTAATCAAATACACATTCCTTCTAGTCTCTAAACTATTGTAGCCAAGCATACCCTGGAGAAACTGGGTCGGGTAGAGCCAAGGATAATAGCCGTACTCTCTCATGTAGAGATACCTCAGAAACTGAGTACTAAACTAAGTACACATAAGTAAATGCACTGCCTGAGTAAAATCAATAATTAAAATTATACACCTAAGTAACTTCACTGCTAACTTAGAATCAATGAAATGTATTAACACATGCCTCTAGTGAGATAACGAGTGTTTTTGCCTAGAATTATCACTCATGAATCACATGAAATTACATAAACTTTAAACATAAAGAGTAAATCCACTCACGAGTAGGCATAGGCTATGAAACTTAAAAAGTTGAAGCCTGAGTAGGGTCATGATAAGCGGTGTTGCGTAAGCCGTAGCTAGATTTCAGAGTCACTTGGACGTTAGGTAATTAAAAATTCCTGATTCACCCCGGACTGGTATCAGGAGCGCAGCTCTGAGCTCGGGTTACCTGGTGAGGTGGCGGCGCCGTGGTCTGCAGTTGCTGTGCAGCGCTCATCCTCTCGGGCTGCTTGCTCCTAGAGCTGCCGCTAGAACTGCCCCCCGCGCGTCTCCTTCCCGACAGTGGACTCGGCGGACCGCCAGCCTGGGAACAATCCAAGTTGAACGTCAAATGGACAAAAGATAATACAGTGATGCTGGAAGCGAATTTTGCGTAAAACTAACTTTCCGTTCACTCATTACGCGACTCACACAACGAACCTTGCGTCACACAATGGACTGTATCGTTTTTGATCTCGCTCCAATGCTCCAAGGTAGCATGCAGTCAATGGACTTGTATGATGAAACTGAACGTTTCATGCCAATGAACGTTTTTAACACATTGTTAAAAATGGTCATTAATATTTGTAATTATTTTATTGTAAAACCTTTCTACTGTACATTGTTATTGTATCTATTGTATGTAATGTATAAAATCTATTAAAAAAAAAAAAAAAGAATAATAATATTGTATTAACATGTGAGTATTTTGGCTCAACACAGACTATGCCTAAAGAGCCGTAATACATATAATTAAAAAAAATTTAAATTGTTAGCGGGAAACGATTAAAAGCGTTTTTTTTATTTATTTCTCTTTATTTATATTTTTGAATGTTTTTAACGCATTGTTTGCGGAAAACGCTTAATAGCGTCTTTTTTAAATGTACTAGTAAGGTTTTCTTTTTATTTTTTTGATGGTACTTGCATTTTTTATTAAACGCGGGACCAGTCATTGCGCTGTTAAGTATTATACATAATATGAAGAGTAGCATTGATTGCATTCATTCAATAATAAAATTAACTATCCGGTATCTGGCTGGATAGTAAAACAAGGCCGGATAGGCCGGATAAATACCAGATATCCATTTCATCTCTAGTCACAACCTTCAGTATTGAGGACTAAGATGGAAAAGAATTTCTAGATCAGACTTGGCCAACCCAAATTGCACCCCGGGCCCCATTGTGACCTTAAATTTTCCCAAGGGCCGCATACAGACAGTATAATTTTTTTTTTAAATCAAATAATTTCATACTTATTGATTTTTTTGTAAGTATTATAAATAATTTGAATGCAGAGGTAATCAGAAAGTACAATCAGGGTAATTGTAAAAAATAAATATTACTACGAACAGATGTGAGAAGAAAACACATGTTGAACCAACAAAAAATGTATCCCTATAGTAATAAACATTGCTAACAATTTTAAGAATCAAAATTATGAATTAGGACACATAAATCAAACAATATTACCAATTTTATTTTAAATAAAACCAATTTATCAATGGTCACTCAGTGCGAGACTTGAGTTTCTATTCACCAGAATATATCGTTCACTCCTTTCAAGAACGTCATTAAAAATAACTTGATTTTTCAGGAGAACGTTTTTAAAGTTTAAAAATATAAACAATGTATTAAAAATAAATATCAAGCCACTTATTGAACTTTTTACTGTGCAACAGGTCTTTTTAGGTAAAATCTGAAGGTTTGTTCTCCATTTGAAAAATATTTAGTATATTTAAAAAAATAATTAAACAATACCTTTTCTTCAAAATGCAAAAACAACATTTTCTGCCCTGTAGCGAGTAAATATTAAGTTTAAAATATGCCTCTTCTGCTGGGATATAGTACATTTTTTGGGCATTCCGAAAACATGCAAAACTGAAAATTGAAGATTTTTGATTTATGACGTTCTTGAAAGGAGTGAGGGATATGCATTTCATGTAATTACAGAAACTTGATTGGCTGTAATAACTTAAATATGATTTAAAATATATTCTGAAGGACCCGATATTAAAAAATATATTCATCGTACATGACCGCGGGCCGCGGGTTGGCCACTCTTGTTCTAGATCTATCGAATGAATGAATCACCTGAACTGGGCTTCCTACCCCCGGCGAATCGGTGTACTTCTTCCACTGGCTGTCACCATTCTTGGACCCGTGTCCATTAGTGGGGTTTAGAACCTGCAACAACACCAAGATTGATACAAATGGCCGGCCCAACAATGAAGATTAATTGGTCCATAATTAAAACACTTCCCCGGGGTCTATTTCTAATTATAACTGTCAAAACTTTCGGATTAATTAAGATGATATTGCAAGATTGCAGACTCCCAATTAAGGAACTGACAAACTTACTAGATGACTTGGTGCTTTCATGCGTTAAACTGATTCACAATATTTTGATTATCTACAAATCTTTGTACATAAATTCTGGAATTAGATCCACTTAGGTGTTATTTAGCTAAACTGGCAGCGCACAATGGAGTCCTGGATCCAACCCAATTTCAATAAAAAAATTCAATTTTCAATTTATTCATTTCAATTAATTTATACATTACAAACTATAAAAAATTTAAATCGTATACATTAAAAAAAAATTAAAATAAAATATATGCAAGAACTATAGCTAAAGGTGTAGAAGAATCCTGCTTTGGAAAACTGCTTCAGACACATGGAACAGATGAGATATTGTTCGACACAGCGGTAGCTCTTCCTACAGGCCTAACCATCGGCAGGTTGGTCCTGTGTATAGAAATGTGAAACAATCTATGCCGACGCTGTCTTAGGTAACTATCAGGAACATACAGACCAATGTTCCGGATAAATTCAGGATTATCGATCATACCGCGCAACAATGGATTAAAATGCGTAATCAAATACACATTCCTTCTAGTCTCTAAACTATTGTAGCCAAGCATACCCTGGAGAAACTGGGTCGGGTAGAGCCAAGGATAATAGCTGTACTCTCTCATGTAGAGATACCTCAGAAACTTCTTTTGGACTTTCTCTACCATAAGAGAGTACTTTAGCTCGTGTGGCCCAATGTTTCAAAGGATGTTGTCAAAAAGCAATCAATCAAGATTTGTCACAGCTCATTTATGTGTCTTTTTCGTCTTGTCATATTTTCTAAATAAGACACCACTAAATCTAACTAACTAACTAACCATCACGCCGTTTCTCCCCAGGGGTAGGCAGAGAGAATAGAGCGCCACACCATTCTGTCTTTGCAAACATTCTTCGCCTCTTCCACGTTCATGCATCTCCTCATACATACCCGCCGATTATTACGACTCCTAACCTGACCACTTTCAAGTATTTGGCATACCTGATCGTGCCATGTTTTTCTCGGTCTTCCTCTGCTCCTTTTCCCAATTACATTCGCCTCATAAATTTGTTTAACCGTTCTTTCTTCACTCATACGTTCCACATGTCCAAACCATCTCAACACACCTTTCTTAATTTTATCAATAATGCTTATCTCAGCTTTGCATTGCTTCCTTATTTTACTATTCGAACATCTATCATACATCGTTTTGTCGCACATTCTTCTGAGAGATGGCATTTCGGCTGCATTCAGTCTACTTTCATCCTTCTTTTGCCAACTTCATGTTTCACTTCCATACATTAGAGTTGGAACCGGGACTTCGTTGTGTACTAAATCTGATAGATCTTTATTTCATATTGCCTCATCAATTTTTGTCAACTGCAAACCTTCTTGCACACTCTGTTAGGAGGATAGGTTGAAGGTAAAGTTAGATACCTTGTAGTTAGTAGCATCAGTCTGTTGTCCAGCTTCGGCCTTCTTGGCCCTTTGGGGCGCGGGCCGGTACTGCGGCTCCATGGGTCCTCCGGGCGAGCCGACGTTCCTCTGGGACGACAGGCGAGCCCTGGAATAACAAAGAAATATTATTAACTAAAAATATTAAAAAAAACTGTAATTTGATGTGTGGTTTTAAATCGTGGGTGAATGGTGAATGTTACACTTGTGAAAAGTGGTCACTTTAATTAGCCAACGACAGGTCGAAAGCCTTGTAAATGCTGAGACTTCTGTAATCTTCTTATGATGTTATTCTTATGATAAAAATCTTGATAATTATTTTTTAGTTTGGTTTTGGATCTTGTCCGCCTCAATAGTGTAGTGGTTATCACATTTGACTAGCGTGCTGAAGGTATCGGTTCGATTCCCATGTGAGAAAAATAAATATAAGTATTTTTTACTCTATATTAATTTAATATTACCCCGGGTTGGTATATGAAACGCGGGACTTAACCTTCATATAATAAACAATTAAATCAACATTGCACGAATTTGATGCAGTGCCCTATGCACTATTGGGTGCGGATAAGGATCAGTAGTAGTTTGGACCATGATATATGGTCCGAATAAGCAGCTGCCCCAATTAACCGGCGTCGGCCCAACTAAACGGACTCGACTGTAACATTCCTTATGGGAGGTGGATTGCCTAGCGCCAGGCGCCAGGTGCAAGCGATGTTATTAAAATTGCCTACCTACAGGCGCAATTTATTTCAACTAGCAAAGAAAAGCTTCATACGTAATTGGGTATTTAAAAAGCACGCTAATTTACGAGATTTGTATGGTAATGAAATTTTAGAATACAAGGAAAGATTTGAAAATAAAGTTTTAAAAATACAAGTTAAAGTAAGAAAGCAGTTTAGGAACAACCAAGAGTTATATAGAGTTATAGATATATAAGTCGGAAAACCCAGACGTCGCTCACTCCTTTCATGAACGTCATAAATCAAAAATCGACAATTTTCAGTTGAGCATGTTTTCGGAATGCCCACAAATGTACTATATCCCAGCAAAAGCGGCATATTTTAAACTTAATATTTACCCGCTACAGGGCAGAAAGTGTTGTGGATGAATGTTGTTGAAATGGAGAAAAAAACCTTCAGGTTTTACCTAAAAAGATTTGTTGCACAATAAAAAGTTCAATAAGTGACCTGATATTTATATTTAATACATTGTATTATATTATTAACTTTAAAAACGTTCTCCTGAAAAATCAAGTTTTTTTTATTTATGACGTTCTTGAAAGGAGTGAGCGATTTGTTATTCCTTCAGTTTTAGATCTGGTCACCTCAGTATGGGAAAAGATGTGTAATGTCGCTTTCGTATTAGTTTCACATTGTCCAACAGGTAGGAGCTATGTATTCTAATTAGAATAGAGTCACCCTTTATTTCTTCAATACGCCCTTCGAAGTTTTGCCTGACTCATCACTAAACCGCCTTGGCATGTACCTAGACGCCCTGTAGCCTCACGTTTGAGCGAGAAAGGCGTTTAGCATTAAGGGTAAAATTTACCAGCTGTTGTAAAGGGACTGATGCCATTTTGCGTTCGTTGTTTTTTTATTGTAAAGGGACTGAAAATCTCTTGTAAAAAAAATAATTGTATCTGTTGTAAAGGGACTGAAAATTGACGATTTTTGATTTATGACGTTCTTGAAAGGAGTGAGCGAAATGTTCTACAGGTTAAATCTTCTAACTAACTACCTAACTTACTAGCTAACCATCGCTTTTCCACAAGGGTAGACAGATACTAGGTTAAGACGGCTGTCCAAATTTAAAACACAGTAAGGGTCATTTTTTTTGTAGTAGGTTTTTTTTGCATTTTTGGACTAAGTAGAGTCTACTTAGTACATAAATGCAAAAAAAAAACTACTGCAAAAAATGTCCCTTACTGTGTTTTAAATTTGGACAGCCGAAGATAAAATAGGACAAAATATTCAAGGATATAATATCATAGGGTGAAAAATACTAGGTTACCATAGAATAGCATAAAATATAGGTTTCATTAATTGATTCGGCAGTCACTTTGTTGTAAATTCTATCCATTTTTAATTAATGTTTTACTTAGTAAATACAGTGAAACCTGTTAGATTGAACACCATCTCTGAATGAACACCTTTCTACATTATATACATTGAACACACACACATATATTTTCTCACTAATTCACCTTTTCTGAATGAAAACCTTTATACTTTGAACATTGAACATTAAAAATAGTATTTATCATTTAATTACACACTAATTTTTTTTGACATCTCATCAAAGATGAAGAAGAATATGGAAGTCTGGGCATTTACGGGGCTGACGACCGTCATAGGTTGGTTTAAGTGATCACTTTACACACGTGTAACATTCACCAATTCTAATCTAATTCTAATATTGTAGTCAGCCCCGTAAATGCCCAGACTTCCATATTCTTCTTCATCTTTGATGACATGTCAAAAAATAATATGAGAGTAACTCCTGTAATTGGAGATAATCCAGATTTTGTGAACAAGTATTTGGACACACTCAAAATGTTGAAAATAAATTATCTGGTCAAATTATAAGCTTAATAATAAAAATGAAAATGGTATTTTCTGGCGTTTCTCATGTGTGTGATTATAATCCAGGATTCGGATCTCACATACTAATATAAGAGTTTCTGCTTAGTAAAAAGCTTCTTTACATCTCACCAATAGATGTCTCTAGTGAAGTTCTAGTGATTCATGAACAAGGTTTCTAAATTGGTTCATATATATAGAACTTCCAACAATTTGAGTAGTGTGGTTGTCAATAATGGG
Organism: Brachycentrus maculatus; assembly: GCF_059751285.1. Lineage (NCBI taxonomy): Eukaryota > Metazoa > Arthropoda > Insecta > Trichoptera > Brachycentridae > Brachycentrus > Brachycentrus maculatus. The sequence goes on from NW_028280953.1 coordinate 1,563,696, forward strand.
TAGAATTGGTGAATGTTACACTGTGTAAAGTGATCACTTAAACCAGCCTATGACGGTCGTCAGCCCAGTAAATGCCCAGACTTCCATATTCTTCTTCATCTTTGATGAGATGTCAAAAAATAATATGAGAGTAACTCCTGTAATTGGAGAAAATCCAGATTTTGTGAACAAGTATTTGGACACACTCAAAATGTTGATAATTACACACTGTTAGAATGAACATTAAATAATTTTACATAAGCTAAATATTGGTAAATTCGTTGTCCCCCTTTCCTTTTTTTTATTCTTTCACCTTTGGTTATTGATAAAAAAGTATAAATTTTTTCTCAAAGAAACAATAAATATTTCCATTTAAATTTAATAAAAAATTGACTTGTATTGGCATAATTTTTTTTTTCTATAATTTTTTATTTACCTGTTAAATTGAACACCTCCTTACATTGAACGTTTTTTTCATTGCACTAGTGGTATTCAATCTAACAGGTTTCACTGTACCAGTATTTATAAAAATATAAATAGTGGTATTTACTAAGTAAAACATTAATTAAAAATATAGGTAACTAGGCTAAGATAGAATAGGATCAAATAGAATTGGTTAATGTGAAACAGGATAAAATAGACTAGGTTATGATAGAATAAATATGTCAAAATATACTAGGTGAAATAGTAATAATTTCATTAATTGATTCGGCAGTCACTTTGTGGTAAAATCTGTCCATTTTTAATTAATGTTTTACTTAGTAAATACCACTATTTTTTAAAATCTACTGTGACACGTGTTTCGATGCATTCCGCATCATACGGTGTTTGAAAATGATGCGGAATACATCGAAACACGTGTCACAGTAGATTTTAAGAAATAGTGGTATTTACTGAGTTAAACATTAATTAAAAACAAATAATAATAAGATAAAAAATAAACAAGTTTACACAGAATAGGGTAAAATACGTAGATTTGGCTAGTAGAAAATAAATTAAAATATACTTGGTTTTGATAGAAATGATTAGGTTAGATTGATAGAGCCGATCGTAAAATTTTCTCCCGAGTTTCCTTCAAGATAGCTTAGGCGAGAAGATAATAAAGTAGATAGGTCTAGAAGGGAGGAAATGAAAACAGGGTGGAAGGGAAGATTAATGGTTCCCAAAGGGCACAACACCCCTAGAAGACGGAGCCTGCAGTCTGGAACCAAGGTCGATTTCTCCATTGATTGAGAAACATGTTTTTCTTTTTACTATGGTACTATGAATTTTTTGAGTAATAAAAAAATATATTGGATAATGTTTTGTTCCTAGTATGTACTCAACCTTGTCTTGTTAGCAGCTCAGGTGTCACATATCGCTCACTCCTTTCAACAACGTCATATATAAAAAAAACTTGATTTTTCAGGAGATCGTTTTTAAAGTTTAAAAATATAATGAAATCCCTGTTATTCAAAGCTTTTGGACTGAATAAAATACCCGCTATTAAACTTAGAGCTGAATTTACTTTTAAAAACACATATCGTTCACTACTTTCAACAAAGTCATGTATCAAAAAACTTGATTTTCAGGAGATCGAAATAAAATGTATTACAAATAAATATGAAGCCACTTATTGAACTTTTTACTGGGAAACAGATCTGTTTAGGTAAAACCTGAATGTTTTTTCTCCATTTAAAAAATATTTAGTATATTTAAGAAAATAATTAAACAATACCTTTTCTTCAAAATGCAAAAACAACACTTTCAGCCCTGTAGCGGGTAAATATTAAGTTGAAAATATGCCGGTTTTGCTGGGATATAGTACATTTCTGGGCATTCCGAAAACATGCACAGCTGAGAATTTATGATTTTTGATATTTGACGTTGTTGAAAGGAGTGAGTGATATGGACAGATACAGAGGCGTGCATTCCATATAGGCAGAAAAGCAGTGCCTACCTTGGATTACTCGCGATTCATATAGAAACACAACCAGTGCGTATTTTACTGATTAAAAACTCTGTGCACGCCACTGGACACATGCATACGAGTGTTCACAACATTTTGGTGTGTCCAAATTCTTGTCCACAAATCTTGGTTTCTCCACTCGGGGAGTTGTTATTTTTAGATTTTGACATCTCGAGATACATGGAGAAGAATGTGGAAGTCTCGGTATTTACATGGCTTACGATCTGTCATGGGCTGGTTTAAGTGATCACTTTAAACATATTGTAAATTTATTATTTTTGCTATTTAAACTATAAAATCAGTTTTTTTTCTCATGCAATATCAATAATTTCATCTCATGAAATAAATATATGGTTAAGAAAAGAAAGGCGTTATTGAAAGGTAAAAAGTATTAAAAAATTATAAAAATATATTTTCTGAAACAATTATTACACGTGTAGCTCCTCGCGCAGCCGGTCGCGTACTGAATTATATATTTGAGAGAACACCCTTAAAACAAACTTTGAGTTTTATTTTTTATTTTTATAAATTTTAAAATATTTGGTTTATAAGGGGTTGTCAAGGTTTTCTTTGCTGTAGCCTTAGTTGAATCACATAAAAGAAAATAGCCTTTAAAAATAAAAAATAAATAAATAAAAATGCATACCTCTCATTCGGCTGGCTGTGGATAAATCGGTGCTATTCTCAACAGCAGAGATCCAAAATTTGACGTGAAAAATCGTCAAAAAAAACGGAAGACGACGATTAAAAGCTCGATAATAAATTCACAAAAAACGCAAAGCGGCGGTTTTCACAGTAAGACACTACGCGAAGGCATTGAGGTTACGTAAGCTTAATTAATATTTAAATTTTATAAATATTACAAAGTATTATGATTATAAATATTACTAAGTATAATATTACAGTATTAGGGGAGATCACATACATAACATTTAGAATTGATTAGTATAGACGTTTTTAAATCTGTTTAGTATGAAGTAAATTAAAATGGTGACATATACGATCAGAACCAGCTGAAAAGCAGTCTTCAGGCTTACTGCATCATCAAAAAATACGCACATCCTGCTATAATTTTTCAAAACAGCGCTTAGAATAATATTTTTACTGATTACTCAGTAAATTTAATATGTTTTTATGTTGATTTTATATTGATTATTATTATTTACTGGTTTGAAGCTGGCCAAGTATCAATGTTACTGTTGTTGACTCGCTTGAAACTGCAGACGTATTAATTATTGGTTTATGAGTATGTATTGATTTTATTATTATTTACTGGTTTGAAACTGGGCAAGTATTAATTTTATTATTATTTACTGTTTGAAGTTGCGCTAGTATTAATTTTATAGTTCTTTACTTGCACACGTATTAAATATAATAATATTGATTGGTTTGAAACTGCGAATGTATTGATAAAGTATTATTATTTACTGATTTGAAGCTGCACAAGTATTTATGTTATTATTTACCGGTTTGAAACTGCGAAGTTTTTAAAATGATAATTATTTACTGGCTTGAAACTGTATAAGTATTAATGTTCTTGTTGGTAACTGGTTTGAAACTGCGTATGATTAATATTATGATTTACATTTTAAAACTTCACAATTAATAACGTTTTTGTTATGATAACTGTCTTGAAACTGCGTAAGTATTAAAACTATTATTATTTACTGGTTTGAAACTGCACAAGTGTTAATGTTATTGTTTTTAACGGGTTTGAATCTGCACACATATTACATATTGGTTTGAAACTACGTACGTATTAAATTTATTATTATTTACTGGTTTTAATCTGTGCATGTATTAATAAAAGTATTTATTGATTCGGGTGTGTGCAAGTGATAACATATTGTTATTTACTTGATTTGAATTTGCACATGTATTTTAATAGTACTACTGTTTATTTAGTTTACGTCCGATAGCTCTTGATGTTTATTGTGTTCGAATCTACATTTTAAGTATTTTTAACTTGAAGTTGCACTTGTATAATATTTCAAAAAAACAGATTCAATATGCACAAAACCACATCTTGGGTGATTCAACACGTCACGTCAGGGCTATCGATCGGCGAGTTTCCTCACTTTTCCCCCGATTTTCGACTAATTTCGGTCGAAATTTATGTTTAATATTATGAATAAACGTTTATAGAATGAATTTGAGGCGTTGATTCGCGTTTTTTGTTGTTATTTGCAGAGTAAATACGAAAATCGAGAGCACAATGACCGCCGTAGACACCCGCGTGAAGTCGGCGCGAGTTTGCGAAATGTTAGGTTAGGTTGCACGGTACTTGTGGCTCGCTCACATCGGTAAAGCTCGTATTAGAAGGTAAATTTTTAGGGGAAAGATTCAAGCACATGGAAAATAAACAACAAACATGAAATATGTTATTCCAACTAGAATCCGGTAAGACAAAACATTTATTTTTGACAATTCAACACATATGAAGAAAAATATGGAATTTTTCATAAATTGATTCAGCAGTCACTTGGTAGAATCTATCCATTTTAAATTTACGTTTTACTTGGTAAAAACCACTATTTGTAATATTCTTAGAAATAGCGGTATTTACCAAGTAAAACATAAATTAAAAAGAATATGGAAGTTTGGGTATTAAGAAAGTTGGATCACTTTTAACACGTGTAACATTCATCATTCAATGCATGATTGGCAACCACACAGCTCTAATTTTTGGAACCCAAATATTTATCATATAATGGACAAGTTCTTTCATATGTGAGTTCTCAGCAGCATCCATTATTGAGTCGAGTAAGATTTTTATTTAGCAAAGACCCTTATTTGAATGTGTGCAAGATGCGTTTAAATAAAGGTCTCTGCTAAATAAAAAGCTTACTTGACTCCACCATAGATGCTGCTGAGAACTTACGTATTAAAAAAAACATGTCAATTATATGATATGTACATATTGAGGTTTCTAAAATTTGAGTAGTGTGGTTGCAAGTCATGGGTAGAATGGTGAATGATGCACGTGTGTAAAAAGATCTAGTTTTTTTTAAATACTCAAACTTCCATATACTTTTTTTAATGTAAGTTTTACTCGGTAAATACCACTACTTTAAATAATATTACAAATTATGATATTTACCAAGTAAAACTTAAATTGAAAATAGATACATTTTACTTAATCGGGTATGTTAAATACTTGAAAGCGGTCAGGTTAGGAGTCAAAATAATCGAAGGGTAGATATGAGAAGATGCATGAACGTGGAAGAGGCGGAGAATGTTTGCAAAGACAGAGTGGCGTTCTATTCTCTCCGCCTACCCCTGCGGAAAAGCAGCGTTATGGTTAGTTAGATTTTACCACAAAGTGACTGCCGAATCGATTAACGAAAAAATTAAAATAAATAAATAGTAATAATCGTTTGGAGCTTGTGAGACAGGCTCACATACACACCGCTAGACGCGTTTCGTCCAGATATACCCTTCCCACTTAAACCAGTAAAAGTCACCCCTGTATATAGGGGTGGGAAGTGGTCGCCTCACACGGCGGCTTTTCAGGATAAATTCGTTAGCATAAATTAAACTGTAAAATATCGTGTTTATTTCCAAATGATATGAACACATGTCACCCTTCATTGTTTGACCGGAACACCTAATTAAAAGAACTTTAAAACGGCTGCATTATGACTTGGTCTAAATGGCCAATAAAAAATGATCAACGCTATACTTTACTCTATTATACTTATTTTTCCTCCTGGCTCCATCTTAACTTATTGTCTTTGTGGACTGTTGACTTGATCTCAATTATTCTCAGGTTATAGGTCCTTCTGTCATGGACAACGTCGCCTGGGCCATGCCTTTGTATCATGTTTTATTTCTCCAGTGTCCATGAATTTCTATAGATGTCTTTTGAGGAAGATCTATGGCGATTCACATATGTTCAGGTTCTCTGCGTTCTATGTGCCCATACCATCTCAATTACCTTTTCTCTACCTTACTATTGATGCCTGTTACAGCCAAGCTTCCAAAAATGCGTGAACTGTTTATTTTGTCTCTAAGGGACACAATTCAATTTATAAGGTTGTAGGTTTTCTGTAATGGACAACGTCAAACGTCACCTAGGTCATGACTTCGAATCATGTTTTTTTCTGCACCATTCATGAATTATTTGGTCTTCCTCTGGATGTCTTTCGAAGAAGATCCATGGCGATTGCCTGGTACACAATATGTTCAGGTTTTCTGCGTTCTATGTGCCCATACCATCTCAATTGCATTTCTTCTACCTTACTATTGATGCCTGTTACAGCCAGGCTTCCACGAATGCGTGGACTGTTTATTTTGTCTCTAAGGGACACAACAGCTGACCATCTAAGCATTCGCATTTCAACAGTTTCTAGATGTAGGTATCTCACATACAAATATAAGAGTTTATGCTCAGTAAAAAGCTTTTTCGCCTCACCAATAGATGATGTCACTACTGAAAATTCTAGTGATTCTTGTACAATGTCTCAAAATTGGATCATACATATATATTAACCCATCCACTAAAAACCATTTTTATTTTGAGAAAAATACGAAAAATTCATTCCCTGTGTATACCCTCCTTTATGGGGCATGAAACTAGGAAAACCCGAAAGCTTTTAGCGCTGATGTCTCAGGAGCGAGGGAGACGATGCAATACAGTAACGTGAGACAGAGAGTAACTTTCAGCGGTATAGCCTGCAATCGAGTTTCGTCCAATATACTAGGATCATTTCTTGGAAATTTTGACGTTTATATTACTGTATATGTATCGTATACAAGAGTTTATACAGAAGTTATGTTTATCCACCTCCGTAGAGTAATGGTCAGCACGCTCGGCTACCGTTCTGGAGGTCCCGGGTTCGATTCAAAGGGGTGGGAGAATAGTATTTATTTAATATTATTTTTTGACATCTCAAGATGAAGAAGAATATGGAAGTCTGGGCATTTACGGGATTTTCAATAGATGTCTCTAGCGAAGTTCTAGTGATTCAAGAATAATGTTTCAAAATCGGTTCATATACATATATATGGAACTTCCAAGAATTTGAGTAATGTGGTTGTCAATAATGGGTAGAATTGGTGAATGTTACACGTGTGTAAAGTGATCACTTAAACCAGCCTATGACGGTCGTCAGCCCCGTAAATGCCCAGATTTCCATATTCTTCTTCATCTTTGATGAGATGTCAAAAAATAATTTGAAAATAACTCCTGTAATTGGAGATAATCCAGATTTTGGGGAAAAGTATTTGGACACACTCAAAATGTTGTAAATAATTTATTTAATATTACTCTGGACTGGCAAGCGGAAGGCTCTTTCCTTTATGTGTTAACGACCAAGATAACACTGTGTTTATATGATGCAGTGTCCTATGCACCATTGGGGTGCGGATAAGGGTTTGAAGTGAGAAATGTTGATATGTCAAAATATAAAAATAACTCTTGCATGGAGAAACCAAGATTTGTGAGCAAATATTTTTAGATACTTAATTTTATTTTTATATTTAAAACATCCTGCTGTCCCACGAAGCTAATACCAAGTCAATATTTAATTATTCTTGTATATATATTCGGCACTCGAAATAGAAATACGGAAACGCAAATAAATAAACAACAGATTGGCATTAAGGGTACATTAAATGCAGCTGCCTTGTTCTAACGGGGGTGAAACCTCCCTTATCGTATAATATAAAACGGAATTACTGATATTTTATTTCACTAACTTATTTTCTTACTCAATGTTTCGCGATTCAACCCAGACCTTTTGTTGTTTCTTTAAGACATGGGTCATCGAATTAGAAAACCGAAATAAATAATAACGAATTATTCGACCCTAGAATACTAAGCTATCGTAAAAATTATGATAGCAAAAAGACGATTCCTGGCAAATATAAAATTAGCGTCGTTTACGCCCCCTGCTTTAAAGTGTCCAATATTTTTTAAATATTTTTTTTACATTAATTTTTAAATCAAACACAGATTTTTTGAGTCTATTAAGTTGTATTTTATTAACGAAAACACATAAAAAATTAATATTGTGACACATAAATTATTGCTGCACATGTTAAAACTGTCAATTAGAATTGTATAGCTAATAAAATCAATGACGTTTAAAAACGTTCTCCTGAAAAATCAGGTTTTTTGATTTATGACGTTCTTGAAAGGAGTGAGCGATATGTAAAAGTGAAAAAAAAAACTCTTTGATTTATTTTCAATCCTCTGTGAATCGAACCTGGGACCTCCAGCGAGGTAGCTAAATGAGCCAACCACTAGTGATGCCCCTATTCTTCATTTTCAAAGTTCACGTAAGTTCAAAGTTTACCGAGTAAATTCGGAACGTATGGGATCATTCAACGTCTCCGACTCCAATGGGGCATGCGATTAAATTACTCCTGTCGCATGGGGAAGGTTCACAAAGTAAACCCTGGAATAAATCTAATCGTTAAGATGGATTGAAATAAATATGTAGGTAAGGTACATATATATTCACATTGGCAAATTCAAGGAAGTGTATTTTTGTATTTTTTACGTGAGTGTATTTTTACAATATGTAAGTATTACTTACATTTACTTACAAAGTAAATGTATTTTTATAATTTGAAATAATGTAGGTACTTACTGCTATATTGTAATACTATAAGTCGATTTTCCAAAACATGCAAAAATTTTCAAATGTCTGCAAAATTTTTTTTGCAGAGACCCACCAAGCCACCTTGTGTGTCTTGTCGGTGGAGTTCTTTTTTAATCCATTTTGTATTGTTTTTACCATTTTAACCTAATATACACACAAAAAGAGAAAAATTAAGAATATAAAAATTTTACAACTTTCATAAAATTAACTCTTGATCATTCGCCCATTTCTTTATTTTGCCTTTGTTCCATATTTTATTTTGACCTCTAACATCTGTCGGCAACAAATTAAAAATGTTCGGAACGATATATTGCAGTGTTCGACTCCCATACTTATTGTTAATTCTTGGGACTATCAAACCTTCGTTGTGTGTAAATCGTGTATCATGGTTGTGTACTAGAAGATTTTGATATTTTTGTCTAGTTTGTTGTTTAACGATGATACTCGTCCACAATATTCTACGTACCGGAAGTAACTTTAAATGTTTATATATCAAGATTGAATTGTCCCTTTGATTATATATATGACTGGGTACTCCCATATTTATTGTTAATTCTTGGATGATTATGATTCGATTGTTGTAATGTGATTTGTAATACAATAGGGTTGGAACCAGGAGTCCGTTGTATACTGTCAGTTTACCCTATTTAGGTAGGTGTTTTTGAAAAACAAAAAGAAAGGTTGGGTCTGCGATACGCAGATAATGAATTTTCACCCCCAGTACCTACCACAATACTCTACGTTCCCCTATCTTCTTTACACTTCCTTACGGAATTTCTTTCATCTTGCACAATCTTCCTGTATCCTACAGCTTACTAAGGGTACAATATCATATCATCGATTGTATTTTTTGTCGTTGCGAACTAATTTTATTTTGAATTATTTTACGATTAGGATGTAATATATTATTGAAGAAAACACATAGTTTTATTTTATGACCACTAGGTTCGGAAGCTATGCTTCCGTCTTCAGGTCTAAATGTAAACTGTATAAATTTAGACCTGAAGATGGAAACTTAGCTTCAGAACTAGTCGTCGTAAAATAAAGTCAAGTGGTAAAAAAACAAATGTTTTCTTTATTAATATCAAGTCTTACCACAAAGTAAATGCCGAAACAATACTAAATATTTAAAGAATGACATAAGTAGTTTTAAATGAATAAAAATCATAACCGTGTAACTAGAAACGAAGATAAAAAAGACTGCCATTAAAAAAAATAAAAACGGAATCGCAATTTTTTTTTATTATGTATAAGGCTTTAAAAATGTATGATGAGATGCCTGAATGTATGAAGAATGAAGAAAAGAGTTTGAAAGAATGTAAAACGAAATTTAATGTGTACTAAAAGAATATTTAAATATATATGATGTAAATAATATTCAGTGTAAATGATAGTTTGTATTAAATGTAATATAAGTTAACTGAAGAAATAAAATAAAAATATGCATAACGAACTTTATTAAAAAAAAATCGTATTTTTTTATATGGCGGCGATATGACGGTGAAGGGTGGCTCTACCTTTATCCCCGAGATTGGCTCAGAGGTTAGCGTGTAGAAAGACGATACGGGTCGGTTCGGAGTTCGACCCCGGTGGTTTGGTGGTACGTACGTGAGTACGTGTTCCACGCGTGCCCTTGAATAGAAATATTGAATTACAGAAACTCACCCCATAGGTATCGCGTCGCTAACACCCCCATAAAAGCGCTTCAAAGCGATGGTTTAAATATCATAAAACTCGGTACTTTCATTTTTCATAAATGATAATATAAACACTGATGTACATATGTATACTCTTATACATACTCAATGCTCAAAGCATACATCGCGATTTTTCTACATTAGCAATAGTTTAATATCACCCAAAATTGGGTGCTTTGCCAAAAATAAACAAAAAAATAAAAAATTATTAAAGCTATAATAATAAAATAAGGATATTCTCTGGCATTTCTCATGTATGTGATTATAATCCAAGATTCAGACTTCACATACTAATATAAGAGTTTCTGCTAAATAAAAAAGGCTTCTTCATCTCACCAATAGATGTCACTAGTGAAAATTCTAGCGATTCTTGTACAATGTTTATATATAGAACTTCCAAGAATTTGAGTAGTGTGGTTGTCAATCGTGGGTAGAATTGGTGAATATTACGAGTGTGTAAAGTGACCACTTCAACCAGATTTTGACGGTCGTAAGCCCCGTTAGTGCCCAGACTTCCATATTCTTCTTCATCTATGTTGAGATGTCACAAAATAATACATAAATAAAAGAAATATAAATATTTTTTATCTGATCAGAGACTACCACATCTGTATAATGTATTGGTCGGTCTAAAAAAATATAATAATAATAATAATAATAAAACCCTTATCCGCACCCCAATGGTGCATAGGGCACTGTGTCATATAAACGCAGTGTTATCTTGATCGTTTACACATGAAGGAAAGGTGATCAGCCCTCCGCTTCAGGTACCAGTCCATGGTAATATTGAATAAATATTACAGTGAAAAAATCACTTATATTTATTTTACCCCCCTTGGGAATCGAACCCGAGACCTCCAGAACGGTAGCCGAGCGTGCTGACCATTACACTACGGAGGCGGACAAAAAATATATACAAATTAAAATTTATGGCATGCGTGGATTGTTTGTTAGACGTACGACATTCGAGTTCCAGCGCTATAGGATTATAGGAATTAGTTCCAAGAGATATTTTTAGGAATCAATCTAGCTTGGAAGGCCTTCAGCGCCCCATATTTGTAGATTCGACAACGATAAATGAAAAATCCACTCGTATTACTGATACGACCAAAACAGAGCCATTGAAAAATAATAAACTAACTAACTAACTAACCATCACGCCGCTTCCCCGCAGGGGTAGGCAGAGAGAATAGAGCGCCACACCACTCTGTCCTTGCAAATATTCTTCGCCTCTTCCACGTTCATGCATCTCCTCATACATACCCGCCGATTGTTACGACTCCTAACCTGACCACTGTCAAGTATTTGGCATACCTGATCGTGCCATGTTTTTCTCGGTCTTCCTCTGCTTCTTTTCCCGCTAGCATTCGCCTCATAAATTTGTTTTACCGTTCTTTCCTCACTCATTCGTTCTACATGTCCAAACCATCTCAACACACCTTTCTTAATTTTATCGATAATGCTTATCTCAGCTTTGCATTCCTTCCTTATTTCACTATTCGCACATCTATCACACATCGTTTTGTTACACATTCTTCTGAGAGATTGCATTTCGACTGCATTCAGTCTACTTTCATCCTTCTTTTGCCAACTCCATGTTTCACTTCCATACATTAGAGTTGGAACCAGGAATAATGCCAACATTTTAAATAACTAAAATAATGCCAACATTTTAAATAACTGTCATAAAAAACCTGTTTGAGGTAATTCAATGGTTTTGATCTTAAAATATGCGGAAAAAAACATAAGCTAGTATGTTTTGATGAACGAATTTCTGCTCCTATCTCGACAGTTACTCTTGAAATGATTGCACGTACGTGGCGAGAAGTAGACTACAGGCTAGACATGTGCAGAGCGACGAACGTCACATACATCGAAACATATCATTATACTGAGTTATAATTTTTTAAATCTTTTTCCGCACATTTTAATATCAAAAACCGCTGAATTACCTTTAATTGTTTGTATGTCAGTTATTTAAAATGTTGGCATTATTTTTCGATGATCTTGTATATTCATTCAAACCCTTATCCGCACCCTATGGTGCATAGGGCACTGCATCATATAAACTATAAACGCAGTGTTATCTTGATCATTAACACATGAAGGAAAGGTGATCAGCCCTCCGCTTCAGGTACCAGTCCAGGGTTATATTGAATAAATATTACAGTAAAAAAATCACTAATATTTATGTGACCCCCCTCTTGGGAGTCGAACCCGGGACCTCCAGTATGGTAGCCGAGCGTGCTGACCATTACACTACTGAGGCGGACATTTTGTATATACAGGGTAAAAAAGGTGTAGAAATCATAAAAAAAATATCGATACGAAAAGTCATAAACTGCGACATTTTGAAACAGTAGAAATTCATAAAAATATAAATAATAATAAGCCCGTTATTAACAGTATGAATAAATAACAATGAACTCATAATTATCAACATGACAATAACTAAAGCATTTCCCCTATTGTCAATGTTCCCACTGATGAAAAATAAGGAACAACTCCTACCCCATCTTCATCCTTAAACGTCCTAAGGACACAGCTTTAAAATTTAAACTTAGCGTCACATACGGTGTATGAAATACGTGTCACAATAGATTTTACGAAGCAATGGTATTCACCAAGTAAAACTTATATTAAAATGGATAGCTTTATAGTTGCTGCCAAATCAATTGCTTCCACAAGGGTCACAACCCTTAGCAGTGAGGAATAAGACGGAGAAAAAGAAGCCAAATCAATTAATGAAAAAACTCTTGTTCACAATGATATACAGACAGAAAAAAGGTTTGATGCTGTACAAAAAATAGCATTACAAAGTTGCGCAAAAACTCCTACCTTTCGTCGAATTGCGGCATCCCATGACCCGGTTGGTAGGCGTGCTGCATCCTTCTAGCATACAGAGAAGCTCCTCCTTCAGACAGGTAGCCATCCATCATATCACCAGCTCTTGCCCGGACTCTTTCTCTCTCTCTTTCCATCTCAGCATTCCCCAATCTCCTCATACAGTCCCCATCAGACATGTATCCAGCCGCGATCTCCACGTCACAGTACTCCGAGCTGGCGTATCCACCATATTGCCCATTTCTGAAGTTCATATTAGCATTCTCTCTTCCGAAGTTAGCTTTCACTGTGTTCGCGTGATGAGGGAATCCGCCTTGAGCAGTGGTTTTATTCACTGGACCAGATCTCGCAGGAAGAGTCAGGTGACTGTTGTAGCCTCTAAGCAGAGGCCGCATCGGTAAAACGTTCATTGACGGATTATCTTCATCACCTAAGGAATTATCTCTCCCATGGTTTGGACTGTCGCAAACCCTTGCACGATTCACGTTTCTATCCATGGCTTCTTTCGCCATCGCTCTTTCCCTGTTCATTTTGATTTCCATATCATCGTCACTAAACAAGGCTTTGTTTTTTGTATCGTTTTTGCTTGATACTTTTTCTGGGATTGAGTCCGTTATAAATAAAGCTGACGGGTCTATTTTTCTGTTTGGAATGACTGGATTATGTCTGATCTTAGACATTTCTGAGCCTGATTCGCTTGATGGTCTATATATGACGCTGCTGTCGCTTGAATTTGAATGAGGTCCAGTCGAAGCACTATGGGTGGAGTTGGAATTGGAGCTCTCGGACATCTGTGACGATATGGCCGGATTCAACACTACTGTGGATGCTGGATTGCTGTCAGAGTACGAATTGGGCATCGGTGAAACCACCAGTGTCTGTTTCTGACAATTTTCTTTGGTGAGACTTGAAAGTTCCCTGTTGAAAGGCAGTGGCGTTGTAGAATTTGTGGAATTGGTCATGAGAGTTGAGTTACTTTGACTGGGACTCAACTGAGACGCACCGTTATTTGGTGATTTTCCCAAACCGAGTGCAGCTTTTTCATCTTTTGGGATTTTCGATGTGCCTTTAACAGCAGCGGTTGGCTTAGGTATCCCGGTATTATTTGGGACTTGTGCGGGTGCATTAGGATTGGAAAAAGAGCCACTTGAATTTGAGGTGGGTAGTCCATTTACTGTTGGACACGTCTTTGGAGCTTGTATACCTGGAACCGCTTTAGGATCACTGGAAGACTGTACTTTGATAGAACTTTGCTCACTCGGATTTTGTGACTTGACGTCATTACAAAGCTTCATTTGACTTCCAGACAACCTCGATATTTTCGTATCTTGCGGTTTCATTGAGATTTTAGAACTCTTGACGTCCTCGATAAGAACCATCTTGCTATTAGAATTAGGTTTTGGCGGAGCTATTTTCGATTCTTTTTCTTTGACTTGGAGTTTGGGGCTATTTTTGGAAGACTTCTCTGACTTTTGTGGTTTACTCAACGTACCGTCTTTCTGTGTTTTAGAAGGCGCCAATTTTGATTTAACATTTTTTCCAGAAACTTTCTGGTCTTTAACTAATAAAACATCCGTTTGCGGAGGCTGTTTGCTCGCTGGATTCTGCCCCTTGATATATTGGGCAGAATTCAAGTTATGAGATTCGTTCAGACTTAGACTAGAGTCGGATCTCTCGCTTTTGGCTGACGAGAATCCGCTGGAAGAGCTGGTCCTTTTTGATATGACTGAGTTATTCTTGTGCCTGTCGCTCGAAGACTTGTCTTTGAAGAGTTTGAGCTTGTCTAGCATGGAGTGCTTTGTTGGAGCATTTTGGTTCTGATGAGGAGGCGGAGTGGGTACTGGAGAAACGGGCTGCGTGGAGTACGGACTCGATGGGATCTTACTTCCTGGAGCTAGCAATGATGAGTTTGGACGAGACCTGTAACAACACACTCACATCAAGAACTGGTTAAATAATTTGAGCAGAGAGTTGAGGAGAGTTGAGAGGTTTAGTTGAATTTGATTGGAATTGATTGATGTAAGAAATATTGTAGGGAGCGGCTAGAATATTTAATATTAACAAATTGGAAATAAGGAGATTAATTGCTGACTTTTGATCAACATTTTGAATGATGGCATTGAAAAATACATGAGGTCTAATACCAGATTGGTGAAATCGAATTAAAATAGAGTCTTGAATTTTTCACCTTAATTATGTAGCTTAGTTTAATTTTGTTTTTAATTTTTACTTCTTGTTTTTTTGGATAAGAACACAATAAACTTATTTTTGTATGTTTATTGTGTTCTTTAAACGATTTGTATTGCACTGTATTTCATTTCATGTAATATGTTTTTCATTGTTTGTGAACCATAATTAATTTTCTTACCCGTGAGTATTGTTTTGATGCACTATCCCATGAAGGTTGTTGGGCCTAGAGTTGCCTCCAGGACTGCTTGATCTACTGGAGCTGGCTGATACAGCAGATCCTTTGATTGTACCATTGCTTCCTGCAAAAAAGTACCAAAAAATAAGACAACACCATCTTTCCAACTACTGATCATTACTCATCTGGTCCACATCCACAAATCATTTATTGGCAAAGGGATAGAACCATACAACACTCTGTCTATGTAACCATTCTTCATCTCTTCCATATACATGCATCTTCTCAAAGATATCTGACGATTATTCCAACTCCTAACCTGTCCACTAGAATCAGCCTTACTGTTTTTCACCTGTTGCATGCTGATGAGGCAGTGGTTCTTCACGATAATAAAGAAAATTCTTTTATTGAATCATTATTTATTTTTTTATATTTCATCATACACATAACTAAAAGTTACTGTACAACATGTTGAAATAAATTTTCTAATTATCAAATTACAAATTTTATGGTCAAATTATAAGCTTAAACAATAAAAATAAAAATGACATTTTCAGTTTTAATTTGTACCAGAAGATGAAAACATCTGTCGTTTTCGGAACTAGTCGTAAATAAAAATAAAACTCATTAAACTGGTATATTCAGGTGTTTAATTTTAATAAAATAATCATGTCATTCCACAAAGTTAATGCCGAATCAATAAATAATATATTTTCTGGCGTTTCTCATGTGTGTGATTATAATCCAGGATTCGGACCTCACATACTAATATAAAAGTTTCTGCTCAATAAAAAGCTTCTGTTCATCTCACCAATAGATGTCTCTAATGAAGTTCTAGTGATTCAAGAACAATGTTTCAAAATTGGTTCATATATATAGAACTTCCAAGAATTTGTCTATAGAAATTCAAGTGGTTGTCAATAATGGGTAGAATTGGACACGCGTGTAAAGTGACCAGCCTATGACGGTCGTCAGCCCCGTAAATGCCCAGACTTCCATATTCTTCTTCATCTTTGACGAGATGTCATAAAATAATAAGATTTATCTTACAAACACGTGTTGATCCGAGTACATAAAGGTAAATATCGAGTGCACGGTACTTAAACACCATCCTGCGAGTTTCAAGAATTGATTACAATTTAGGAGCACATGTGTTATAATACTCCAGGCATCTGCAAGCTATTTCAGACGTTAAGGTCATTGTTCCTGGCTTCCATGAAAAGCATCAGTTTTCATCTCACACTTCAATCTTCAAAGAATGCAATGGACTCTCGGTATAGATACCTGTTCAATCAAACAATCGTATTTCCAAGTTCAATAAATTTTTAAATTGTAATACGATGAAACAAATAATTTTGTATAATTATATAAGCAGTGCCTATACAATTCCATATAGGCGATGCCTATATGGAATTGTTATATAGGCACTGCTTATATACTGCCTATATGATGCATGAATGTGGAAGACGTGGAGATGATACACATATCGCTCACTCCTTTCAAGAACGACATAAATAAAAAAACTTGATTTTTCAGGAGAACGTTTTTAAAGTTTAAAAATATAATACAATGTATTAAAAATAAATATCAGGCCACTTATTAAACTTTTTACTGTCCAACAGATCTTTTTAGGTAAAACCTGAAGGTTTTTTCTCCATTTGAAAAATAGTAAGTTTATTTAAAAAAATAATTAAACAATACATTTTCTTTAAAATGCAAGAACAACATTTTCTGCCCTGTAGCGGGTAAATATTAAGTTAAAAATATGCCTCTTTTGCTGGGATATAGTACATTTTTTGGGCATTCCGAAAACACGCACAACTGAAAAATGACGATTTTTGATTTATGACGTTCTTGAAAGGAGTGAGCGATATAAGAACAACGTTTTGAGTGTGTCCAAATACTTATTAACAAATCTGGATTATCTCCAATTATGTGAGTTTATCATATCGTTAAAGCTAAAATAATAAAATGACGATATTTTCTGGCGTTTCTCATGTGTGTGATTATAATCCAGGATTCAGACTTCACATACAAATACAAGAGTTTCTGCTCAATAAAAAAAAAACTTCTTCGTCTCACCAATAGATGTCACTAGTGAAAATTCTAGTGATTCTTGTACAGTGTTTCAAAATTGGATCGTATACATATAACTTCACATATCGCTCACTCCTTTCAAGAACGTCATAAGTCAAAAATCGTCAATTTTCAGTTGTGCATGTTTTTGGAATGCCCAAAAAATGAACTATATCCCAGCAAAAAAGGCATATTTTTAAATTAATATTTACCCGCTACAGGGCAGAAAATGTTGTTTTTGCATTTTGAAGAAAAGGTATTAATTGTTTAATTATTTTTTTTAAATAAACTAAATATTTTCAAACGGAGAAAAAACCTTCAAGTTTTACCTAAAAAGATCTGTTCCACAATAAAAAGTTCAATAAGTGGCTTGATATTTATTTTTAATACATTGTGTTATATTTTTAAACATTAAAAACGTTCTCCTGAAAAATCAAGTTTTTTTTATTTATGACGTTCTCGAAAGGAGTGAGCGATATGTAGAACATAAACATAGACCTTCAAAGAATTTGAGTAGTGTGGTTGTCAATAGCGGGTAGAATTGGTGAATGTTACACGTGTGTAAAGTGATCACTTAACCGATCACGGTCAGTCTCGTAAATACCCAGACTTCCATATTCTTCTTCATCTTTGATGGGATGTCAAAAAATAATAAGAAAATGACTCATGTAATTGGAGATAATCCTGATTTTGTGAACAAGTATTTGGACACACTCAAAATGTTGTAAATTAATTCGTAATAAAAAAACGTACTACAAAAGAAATTTTACTTTACTGTGTTTAAGTTTGGACAGTCGAGATTTTGGTCATAATCAAAATGCACATTATATAAAGGATAAATGAAAATGTGTAATTTTTTTTATTTAATATAAAAATATACAAAACATTATAATTTCTCGGTCAATAATATCGCGAGTTTCAGCGAAACGAATGACGCAACATTTAATAATAGGTTATAAAAACAAATCACAGTCATACTGTGATAAAATAATTATCGCAAATTATAAACAAAATGTTTTAAGACTGAAGAATTTATCTTTATTATTCAAATATCAATTGCACTCTCTTATTAATAAAACAGAATGACGAGGAATAATTATAATTTACAGCGATAAGGTCTAAACAAAGAAAATATTAATTAATTTAAATATACGCACATATACTTTAAATATCGCTCACTCCTTTCAAGAACGTCATAAATCAAAAATCGACAATTTTCAGTTGTGCATGTTTTCGGAATGCCCAAAAAATGTACTATATCTCAGCAAAAGAGGCATATTTTTAACTTTACATTTTCTCGCTACAAGGCAGAAAATGTTGTTTTTGAATTTTGAAAAGCTATTTTTAATTATTTTTTAAATATACTAAATATTTTTCAAATTGTGAAAAAACATTCAGGATCTACCTAAAAATATCTGTTGCACGTAAAAAGTTCAATTAGTGGCTTGATATTTATTTTTAAAACATTGTGTTATATTTTTAAACTTTAAAAACGTTCTCCTGAAAAATCTAGTTTTTTGGTTTATGACGTTCTTGAAAGGAGTGAGCGATATGTGCACATATCGTACATACGCGTATATGCACATATCGCTCTCTCCTTTCAACAACGTTATATACTTATATAAAAAAACTTGATTTTCCAGGAGATCGTTTTTAAAGTTTAAAAATATAATAAAATGTATTAAAAAATAAATATCAAGGCACTTATTGAACTTTTTACTGTGCAACAGATCTTTTTAAGTAAAACCTGAAGGTTTTTTCTCCATTTGAAAAATATTTAGTTTATTTAAAAAAATAACTAGACAATACATTTTCTTCAAAATGCAAAATAACACTTTCTGCCCTGTAGCGGGTAAATATTAAGTTTAAAATATGCCGCTTTTGCTGGGATATAGTTCATTTTCAGGGCATTCCGAAAACATGCACAACTGAAAATTGACGATTTTTGAAATATGACGTTGTTGAAAGGAGCGATATGTAGTTCTCTAAACTAGTCATGTTTACACTAATAATCTGAAAAAGTGATATTATATGTATGGTAAAGTGTTTTATTTTTATATTCAAATGACAACAATATGTGTAGTTTTTCCAACGTATTTTTATTTGACAGTAACCGGGATTCTTCGATACTGACATCGTCAAACTGGAGATGTCGGTAGCGACGAAACCCAATCATTGGTCAAATAAAAAATATGTGTAAAAACAATTAATTTTTTTATTTTTTATGAAATGCAGTTCCACTAATACACGTCAGTACCTACTAAACTTAACTAAAATCGAAGTTATATTTCTGCTTAAATAATTGAATCAAATGACTAAAATATTTCACACAAAATAACACTTTTAAAGTAAAAAAACTTACTAAATAATGTAATTGAAAATCACTATGTAAGGAAGGTAAAAACATTACTTTTGAAGCACTGAAAAACTACAAACACAACACATCGTTCAAGGCTTAGTCTAGTACTAAAAATAATCATGGTGTTCGATGTATACATCCTTCAAAGGATGCATACTAAATTTACCATTATGTAAGGACAATAGGATTGACTTCTAAGTCACATCCAGTGACGCATCGACACTTAACAAAAAACACCGTAACTACCATAATTTTATTTATTGTTTCGGCATTAACTTTGTGGTAAGACATGTTACAATGATTAAAGAAAACACTTCGTTTTTTACCACTTGAGTTTTATTATAGACTACATGTTTCAGAAGTTAAACTTCCATCATTCAGGTCTGTATAATAACTAGTTATTATACAGTGTTTTCTATGTATTGTATAAGTGTTTTCTTTAATCATTGTATCATAATTTCCATAAATAACATATACCGTTTTAGTAATTTATTCTACTTATGGTCATTATCCGCACCCAATGGTGCACAGGGCATTGTATCATGTCGTATCTTGATTTTCAAGACCCGGGTTTGATTCCCAGGGAGGTAAAAAAAACAGCGTTTTTTTTTCACCGAAATATGCATTTAATTTTACTCTGGACTTTGCAGTTGTGGTGCAAAACTGATTACCTTTCTTTCATGTAATAAAAAATCCAGTGCCTTATGCACCATTAGGTGCGGACGGAGGTTTAAAGAGAAGAAGAAGAAGACAAATCCGTCTCCATTTCTTTTCCATTCACCATGAGATCCTCCGCTGTAGGTAGATCTGAATTCTGCTTCTGTTATTGAAAATTATCTTTTGAAATTTGTATAAATATAATAATAATAATAATAAAACCCTTATCCACACCCCAATGGTGCATAGGGCACTGCGTCATACAAACGGAGTGTTATCTTGATCGTTTACACATGAAGGAATGGTGACCAGTCCAGGGTAATATTGAATAAATATTACAGTGAAAAAATCACTCATATTTATTTTTACCCCCCCTGGGAATCGAACCCGGGTCCTCCAGAACGGTAGCCAAGCGTGCTGACCATTACACTACGGAGGCGAACTATTTAAATATAATTTTAAATAATTTATATTATTTGAATATTAAAAAAAATACACTTGTATAATGCCGCTTTTTCGAGAGGGGGTTTATTATATATTTTAATATGTTTACGGTGTTTTGAAGACACAGTGTGAAGGTTATAATAGGACAAGATGTGAAATGTGTACTGTACGAAGTACATACAAAATGGATTTATAATATGTGTGACAATTGTACATATTATATTTATATAAAGAAAAAAACGTGTCGAAGAAAAGACAAATCCATTATATATTCTCAACGCATTCTAGAAAGGATGAGCGAGGTGCAATCTAAAAAGAACACAGGTATAAAAACACATTTTAAAAAATTTAATATTATATGACAGTTTAATACGTATTACGAAGAACAATTGTGTCGAAAATAAATTGAGTTGGGTCGTGGTTACGCAGTTAGTGTCGCGGACTGCAAATTAGAGTTCCTGGGTTCGAACTTTATTGGCTATGTTCCCACTGATGAAAAAATAAATGAAATAAAAAATAAAAATAAACTAAATATAAAATAATTAAATACTTCAATAGACTCCCTAAAGAAAAAAAATAGAAGATTTCAAAATTGTTAAAAAAAAATTAATGCCCATTACTTGCAAATCTTAAAAATAAATATAAAAAAAGAAAAAGACCAGTATACCATTATTCCATTAACCAAATAAAACCATAAACCTTGATTGTAAGGCCCTCTCCAAGCACAAGAGCGCAGTCTCTTTTTGGAGAGGCACAGCGAAACTAAAATTATAAGTTTGCCATATCGCTCACTCCTTTCAAGAACGTCATAAATCAAAAAAACTGAATTTTTCAGTAGAACGTTTTTAAAGTTTAAAAATACAATACAATGAATTAAAAATAAATATCAAGCCACTTTTTGAACTTTTTACTGTGCAACAGATCTTTTTAGGTATAATCTGAAGGTTTTTTCTCCATATGAAAAATATTAAGTTTATTTAAAAAAATAATTAAACAACACCTTTTCCTCAAAATGCAAAAACAACATTTTGTGCCCTATAGCGGGTAAATATTAAGTTTAAAATATGCCTCTTTTGCTGGGGTATAATACATTTTCTGGGCATTTCGAAAACATGCACAACTGCAAAATTGTCGATTTTGGATTTATGACGTTCTTGAAAGGAGTGAACGATATGTATAAATGTAAAGAAATTAAAAAAAAATGTAACTTCATATATTAAATAAATAAATAAATAATTAATAATAAAACAGCTATTCATAAATGGAAAATGGAAGTGGGTAGATCTGAAATGGATCGCATAATTCAGTCATGTTTTATGTATTTGATTACATCTCATTAAAAAAAACATGTAGTTTTATAAATATATATTGTAACATTTTCCCTTAACACTCAAACTCTGTTATATGCGTTTCTGTTATATTATTGTAATTTATATATATATATATATATATATATATATATATATATATATATATATATATATATATATATATATATATATATATATATATATATATATATATATATATATATATATATATATATATATATATATATATATATATATATATACAATATATATATATATATATATATATATATATATATATATATATATATATATATATATATATATATATATGTATATATATATATTATATATATATATATATATATATATATATATATATATATATATATATATATATATATATATATATATATATATATATATATATATATATATATATATATATATATATATATATATATATATATATAAACAAAATAAAAAAGTAACAGTTTCTACCTCCTCTTTATCCTTCAACGTCCCAAGGATACAACTCCCAAATTTACACTTGGCTTCACATACGGTTGTTGTGTAATATATCCAAAATTAAACAAGGTTATTGGATTGAATTCTACTTTTATTTACAAATATTATTTATGATAATATGTGACGCGTTTCGTCTTATTAAGACATTATCAAACACTGACAGTGTTTGATAATATCTTAATAAGATAAAACGCGTCTCAGATTATCATACGTAAATAAAAGTAGAATTCAATCCAAAAACCTTGTTTAATTTTGGATATTTTACACAACAATTTAAAATGGAATTCTACCAACTGTCTGCAGTTACAATAAAATTCACATACGGTGTTTGAAAATGGTACTGAATGCATCGAAACACATGTCATAAAATATTAATAAGAAATAAGTAAAATTTAAATTAAAAATACTATTTGAGGGGTCCTCTTTAAAACTAAATGGTGGACATTTTGTATGTAATAGCTCGCGGATTATAAGAACCTCAGAGATGTTTATAGGAAGTGTTATATGATTTGTCACGAGTTTGATGGACAGCAAGTTGTCTGGTGGTCACCGGAAATAAGGACATTAGTTCAAGGACGTCAGATCCTGAAGAGTACATCGATACGCCCAACAAATAACGTCGTATCTGTAGATACAGAGAGAATAATAGTTTTTAATTAAAGGATTTTAAAAATATATATTTTCATTTTGTTTCAAGATTTTTTAATTTTTTTTAACAAAGATAACGAAGAATATTGAATACTGGACATTTAAAGTGCTTATGACCTGCCATAGACTGGATCAAAAGATCAGTTTATACTGTTTATACACTAAATTTTATATTAATAGTTTTAAACACGAGTATTTGTGATTTTTTTCGTTTTTAATTTATATTACATAAATATTTTTTTTCTTGATAAGTCGACATAGAATATATGTCAAAGAATATCGAATTCTAGGCATTTTTTATAGTGATTAAGGCGTGTCATAGGCTGGTTTAAGTGATCACGATATATGATAACATTTTGAGTGTGTCCAGATACTTGTTCACAAAATCTGGATTATCTCCAATCACAGGAGTTATTTTCATATTATTTTTTGACATCTTATCAAAAGCTTCTTTACATCTCACCAATAGATGTCTCTAGTGAAGTTCTAGTAATTCAAGAACAATGTTTCTAAATTGGTTCATATATTTAGAACTTCCAAGAATTTGAGTAGTGTGGTTGTCAATCATGGGTAGAATTGGTAAATGTTAAACGCGTGTAAAGCAGCTAGCCTATGAAGGTCGCAAGCCCCGTAAATGGCCAGACTTCCATATTCTTCTTCATCTTTGATGAGATGTCAAAAAAAAAAAAAACGATATATGATCACCATTCTATCCATGATTTACAATCACACTATATAAATTTTCGAAGTTTTACATATAAGTATATGCTTCAATTGAAAATATCTTGCCTATGCTACTTTTTCGGCACCATCTGTGATTGACTTTTATAAGCAGCAGCATAATTTTCGAACAAAAATTTGAACGCACTCGAAATATTGTCTCTTAGTATGTAAAAAATCGGGAAAAATCTTACATATGTTTTATTTAAAAAAAAATGGTTTCATTCCTTTGAACCATCTACCATGCATGGTTTTGCCAGACTGAGAGATCGCATTTCGACTGCATTCAGTCTACATTCATCCATCTTTTGCCAACTCCATGCTTCGCTTCCAATTAAGCTTTCGCTGTTAGGTTTGTATTTGCTGTAACTGATTTCAGTGCATCGTTCGTTCTTATCCCAGCATCCACTCTGATCCCAGCATTCATCTCCCTACTACATCTTTATCAATCTTTCCATCCCTAGAAAACATGCTTCCCAAATATACGAAATCATCTACCTGTTCCAAAATGTTCCTATTTACTTTACATTTTATATCCAGAACACTATTTACAGCATTTTGAGTGTGTCCAAATATTGTTCACAAATCTGGATTATCTTCAATTATAGGAGTTAATTTTCACAGGATTCGGACCTCACATACTAATAAAGGAGTTTCTGCTCAATAAAAAGCTTCTTTTCATCTCACCAATAGATGTCTCTGGTGGAGTTCTAGTGATACAAGAACAACGTTTCGAAAATGGTTCATATATATAGAACTTCCAAGAATTAGAGTTTGTAGTGTGGCGAGTGTTTTTGCCTAGAATTTTCACTCATGAATTACATGAAATTATAGTAACTTTAAACATAAAGAGTAAATCCACTCACAAGTAGGCAAAGGCTATGAAACTTATAAAGTTGAAGCCTGAGTAGGGACATGATAAACGGTGTTGCATAAGCCGTAGATAGATTTCAGAGTCACTTGGACGTTAGGTAATTAAAAAAAAAATAGAGTAGTGTGGTTGTAAATAATGGGTAGAATTGGTGAATGTTACACGTGTGTAAAGTGATTACTGAAACCAGCCTATGGCGGTCGTCAACCCCGTAAATGCCCAGACTTCAATATTCTATAAATATAATATCAGAAACTGGATTAATTTCATTCAAAAACCATTACATGAAAATGAAAATTTTCATTCAAAAACCTGACTAAACCATGACATTCATCAACAAATAACATTCCTTGCACATATCATGCATTTACTATCTTTTGTGTATCTTTCCAAATCTTCACACCCCTATTTTATTCATATTTAATTAAAAATAATAATAAATATTTTGCAAACCTGGTGTGGGAGGGAGAGGTCTCGCCCTTCGAGGAAGCGGGATGGCAGTATTGGCAGCGGCAGCCGCTGCTTTATTCGCTTGTCTGTGGAGAAAAAAACATTAATTAAATACGTATAATTCCCCATTATTAGGTGCGAGTAAAAAGATTTAGTCACCCTACTGCGCCAGTCAGATCGGCTGTCCAAATTTAAAACACAGTAAGGGACTTTTTTTTGTAGTAGTTTTTTTTTGCATTTATGGACTAAGTAATGCAAAAAAAAACTACTACAAAAAAAGTCCCTTACTGTGTTTTAAATTTGGACAGCCGAGATGTGTCTCTATGATAAAATATCTCAAAAAATTATTGAATGATAATTTTTTTAAACGAGCGACTGATCCAACCCTTCTACATCATTTATTTAGTTTTCGACGGATATTCGCACGTAAAAGCATTTTGTATTTGATTGTATTTTATATTAACACTTTATTCTAGTTCTAATTCTTATAATATCTATTGTATTCTTGCCAGTGCCCTTTACTAAAACCTAAAATATAATGTATACCCACACACAGGCCATGCCTTTGTGGGATATTTTTTTGTATTTTTATTATTTTATTTATATATTAATTTTTCAAGACATATTACATATCGCTCACTCCTTTCAAGAACGTCATAAATCAAAATTCGTCAATTTTCAGTTGTGCATGTTTTCGGAATGCCCAGAAAATCTACTATATCCCAGCAAAAGAGGCATATTTTTAACTTAATATTTACCCACTCCAGGGCAGAAAGTGTTGTTTTTGCATTTTGAAGAAAAGGTATTGTTTAATTATTTTTTTAAATAAACTAAATATTTATCAAATGGAGAAAAAAACCACCATGTTTTACTTAAAAAGATCTGTTGCACAGTAAAAAGTTCAGTAAGTGCGTTGATATTTATTTTTAACACATTGTGTTATATTTTTAAACTTTAAAAACGTTCTCCTGAAAAATCAAGTATTTTGATTTATGACGTTCTTGAAAGTCGTGAGCGATATATAAATCATATATACATATAATATTCCCGATGAGTAATTTCTATTTCTCATTTTAGGACATGGGATATAGGTTAACAAGACTGGAACACAAATAATAAAGTTACAAAAAAATAACCAAAACTAATACATGGCAAAATATATAAACAAAAAAGAAGCATATTTAAAATAAACAAATGAGAAAATATAAAAAACATAAAGTAAAAAAAAATAAGAAAATATGACTAAACACTACATGTACTCGTATTCTATTATATATATATATATATATATATATATATATATATATATATATATATATATATATATATATATGTATATTTTATACATGAGTATTTTTTTTAACCCCTCACCTTCCAATAACTCTTTGATTTTCAAAATCATATATATATATACATTAAAAAAATAGCCAATATACATTCTTTAAAAAAATCGGGCGCGAACAGACGTGTGACTTCTCTGGTGGCCTCCGGAGGAATGAATTCTGTGTTTGCGAATATCCCCATTTTTTTGACATATCAACATAGATGAAGAAGATTATGGAAGTAGAACTTCCAAGAATTGTGGTTGTCAATCATGGTTGAATGTTACACGTGTGCAAAGTCATCACTTAATCAGTCTATGACAGTTCTATGTGAAGTTATATGTATATGATCCAATTTTGAAATATTGTACGAAAATCACTAGAATTTTCACTAGTGACATCTATTGGTGAGACGAAGGAGCTTTTTATTATAAGCTAGAAGTATTTGTACACACTCAAATAACAAAATGTTGTTAATATCCCTTTAAATAGAGGTCCGTTATATCGATGTTTGACTGTGTTTCCTCTGAGGAAGCATTGGGTTTTAGAGTGTTATTCTTTAACTGAATGCATCTTTTTAGCTGTTAGTCAATTATTCCCAGATTATCTGGAAGTGCATCTTAGTTAGCCGGTGTCGTGTTGCAACGCGATTCGCGTGGGTATGCAGTGGGTAATGCATCAACTTCCCACGCGAGAGAGTCTGGTTCGAATACCGGTCCGGCAGCAATGACCAAAGGAGAATGAAATGATACTAAGCAGTGATTCAATACTGCACTTATAATACTCTTATCGCCCCCGCCTCGATATAGGTTGAGGATATAAACACCTAATCGAATGCACACTTCAGGCTGACATCTCAACAGAGATGAAGAACAATATGGAAGTCTGGGTATTTACAATCCTGAGTGGTAAAATAATTTATTTATTTAAATATTATTTTTTGACATCTCATCCAAGATGAAGAAGAATATGGAAGTCTGGGCATTTACGGGGCTGACGATCGTCATAGGCTGGTTTAAGTGATCACTTTACACACGTGTCCAATTCTACCCATTATTGACAATCACACTACTCAAATTCTTGGAAGTTCTATATATATGAACCAATTTTGAAACATTGTACTTGAATCACTAGAACTTCACTAGAGACATCTATTGGTGAGACAGAAGCTTTTTATTGAGCAGAAACTCTTATATTAGTATGTGAGGTCCGAATTCTTAATTATAATCACACACATGAGAAACGCCAGAAAACATATTATTTATTGATTCGGCATTAACTTTGTGGAATGACATGATTATTTTATTAAAATTAAACACTTGAATATACCACTTTAATGAGTTTTATTTTTAATTACGACTAGTTTCGAAAACGACAGATGTTTTCATCTTCTGGTACAAATTAAAACTGAAAACGTAATTTTCATTTGTATTATTTAAGCTTATAATTTGACTGGATAGTTTGTAATTTGATAATTAGATAATTTATTTCAAAATGTTGTATGGTAACTTTTATTAATGTGTATGATGAAATATTAAAAATTTATAAAGATTCAATAAAAGTATTTGTTCTGAGTGTGTGTGGGAAATGGTAAATTTATGAAATGCTGCGATTTTCTTTGATCAAAATATGACTTACAGCATCGCACAGAATCTGGTCTGCCTCTGTACAAGAGATTCTAAACCCAAGCACCTGCGGTTGTTATTCTCTTGTCCATGTGGGTAGATAGTTGCAAAGTATCGACAACTTAACAATTCAGTGATCTACAATGTTGTCCATTCCTATTTATGTACCTCGTAAAACGCAACTGTCGGACAGCGAAGTAGTCATTCAACATACAAAGAAACCTGGACTGTTTCTTTATTACAACATTTTGAGTGTATCCAAATACTTGTTCACAAATCTGGATTATCTCAGAAACTCTTGAGTTAACTATGAGATGTCAAAAAATAATATAAAAAATCGAGTTATACCTTCTGACTTCTGGTGAAGTGGGTAGACTTCTCGACTTCCTGGTCTTGTATCCATCGTGAGGTGTATTCACAGCACCAGCGTGAGTATTACCCATCTCACTAACGCCACTTTACACCATTTTTACACCACAATTTGAATATTCACCACACACATTATATATATTATCTATCCCTTAGCATTATCATCATCCAACACTATCAAAACAATAAAATTCCAAAGTAATAAACCATCATTTGGTATATTATGTAACAGGTATCAATAGTAAGGTAGAGGAAAGGAAATTGAGATGGTATGGGCACATAAGACGCAGAGAATTTGAATTATATTGTGAACCAGGCAATTGCCATGGATCTTCCTCGAAATACATCTAGAGGAAGACCAAAAATATCATGGATGCTGCAGAAAGCAGAATGATTCGAAGCCATGGCCTCGGTGACTTTGTCCATGACAGAAGGACCTACAACCTGAGGATGAGGAGATCTGACCCCAATAGTCTTCAAAGACGATAAGTTGGGATGGAGACGACACATTGTCTCGTGAAGAGAGTGGAAAGTTTGGGTGGAAATGAATAAATAAGGAAGGGAAGGTGATTTTGTAGATTAGATTGCAGTGGTAATATACAGTGTTTAATTTTTACAAATAATCAATGAAAAGGACACATTGTGCCACGAAGAGAGCGGAAAATTTGGGTAGAAATGAATAAATAAGGAAGGGAAGGTGGTTTTGTAGATTAGATTGCAGTGGTAATATACAGTGTTTAATTTTTACAAATAATCAATGAAAATGACACCTTGTCTCGAGAAGAGAGTAGAAATTTTAGGTGGAAATGAATAAATAAGGAAGGGAAGGTGATTTTGTAGATTAGATTGCAGTGGTAATATACAGTTTACAACATTTTGAGTGTGTCCAAATACTTGTTCACAAAATCTGGATTATCTCCAATTACAGGAGTTATTTTCATATTATTTTTTGACATCTCATCAAAGATGAAGAAGAATATGGAGGTCTGGGCATTTACGGGGCTTACGACCGTCATAGGCTGGTTTAAGTGATCACTTTACACACGTGTAACATTCACCAATTCTACCCATTGTTGACAACCACACTACTCAAATTCTTGGAAGTTCTATATAAATGAACCAATATAGAAACCTTGTTCTTGAATCACTAGAACTTCACTAGAGACATCTATTGGTGAAATGTAAAGAAGCTTTTTATTAAGCAGAAACTCTTATATTAGTATGTGAGATCCGAATCCTGGATTATAATCACACACATGAGAAACGCCAGAAAATACCATTTTCATTTTTATTATTAAGCTTATAATTTGACCAGATAATTTATTTACAACATTTTGAGTGTGTCCAAATACTTGTTCACAAAATCTGGATTATCTCCAATTACAGGAGTTATTTTCATATTATTTTTTGACATCTCATCAAAGATGAAGAAGAATATGGAGGTCTGGGCATTTACGGGGCTTACGACCGTCATAGGCTGGTTGAGTAGTGTGGTTGTCAA
Source organism: Brachycentrus maculatus (assembly GCF_059751285.1). Classification (NCBI taxonomy): domain Eukaryota; kingdom Metazoa; phylum Arthropoda; class Insecta; order Trichoptera; family Brachycentridae; genus Brachycentrus; species Brachycentrus maculatus. The sequence goes on from NW_028280953.1 coordinate 1,594,017, forward strand.
CAATGGGTAGAATTGGTGAATGTTACACGTGTGTAAAGTGATCACTTAAACCAGCCTATGACGGTCGTAAGCCCCGTAAATGCCCAGACCTCCATATTCTTCTTCATCTTTGATGAGATGTCAAAAAATAATATGTAATATACAGTGTTTAATTTTTACAAATAATCAATGAAAAGGACACATTGTCTCACGAAGAGAGTGGAAAATTTGGGTAGAAATGAATAAATAAGGAAGGGAAGGTGATTTTGTAGATTAGATTGCAGTGTAGACTCTCGGGAGAGGGTAATTTATCAGACCATGGGGGGAGGATGGGGAAATAATGCACTCTGTGTAGAGAGCTAAGCACGAGGGTGAAATCGCAGGTGGGATCGATCGTGGACTCTAAAGGGATCTATTTTAGAGTTGACAAAACTTAGTTGTAGAAAATTGAGGGGTATTTTGAATCAGAATGTCGAAAACACGTTTTATTATTATTTTAATTTCATTAATTGATTCGGCAGTCACTTTGTGGTGAAATCTATCCATCTTTAATTTAAGTTTTACGTGGATGGTAAATACCACTATTTCTTAAAATCTATTGTGTGAAATCATCGAAACACGTGTCACAATAAATTTATTGAAATAGTGGTATGTAACAAGTAAAATGTAAACAATTTTTTTATTTATTATTGCTTAAGGCCATACACACAAACACAGAATGCAATCAACGGTCGACCGTCGTAGAGGTAACACGTCTTTCCACACCCGATGATTTTTTTTAAAGAACGTGTATTGGATTTTTGTTTTTAAGAATTTACTCGTATAGAAAAAATATTTTTATCATATAAATCATTAAATATATGTAAATCTAGGGAACATTTTAAGTAACTGACGTTTTTCTTAAAACGACATTTTTGTTTTGAAAAAATATTTTTTTTTTCGAAATAATGAAATAGTTGTGAAAAGATAAGAGTTATGGAAAGGTCAAGAGTTAAAAAAATATTCAAATATTTTTCAATAAAAACTCAAAAAATCCAATATTCATTCTAAAAAAAATCGGGAGTGAAGTGACGACCAACTTTCAGCGCAGCCGAACGCTTGATGAATTATATTATTGCGAGTCAGTCCTTAATACTTTATGAAACGTATACAAGAAAAAAAAGACAGCGGTGAGCTGAGTTAAAAATAAACAAGTAAGACAACTCAACATACATACAATGGTGGTAAAAATAAAAGTTTGATTTTAACGACCTAAAAATCGATTCCACGTTCTTCTTACGCATTTGAAAGCGGTTCCTCCAACTTTATCTATGCTCATTACCATTTTCTGTCATTTGGAAGCGGCAACTGTCATTCCCGAGTACCTACTTAACTGTTGTGCTCTAGTCTATGGTATTCCACGACACGCCATCGCCCAATTAGAGCGGGTGCCATTAAACATTTGAACTTTTATATCTGTCAACCAGTGGCGTGCTGATTTTTTAAATCACAGCGCGGAGAAAAAAGTATCAATATGGGATATATAAAAAAAATATTTTAGAGACGTTTACCTATTTAAATAAATGAAACATTTGTATAAGACCACGTTTTTGAAAACTTTGTAAAATAAAATTACATTGGTTTTAACCACTTTTAATTGAAATTTTACTCCAACCGGTTTCGACATGAACTTTGTCGTCATTAGGTTGGAGCAAAGAACCAATAAAGGTGGTTAAAAATTAAGTAGTTTTATTTTATAAAATGTATAACATGCGCCACAAAGTATCTGCGAAAAACATTCAAGAAACCACTTTTTTGAGTTTATTAATGTTAACATGACTAGTTTCGAGAACCTCAGATTTTCTCATCCACGGTAAAAATACTAATTGTTTGTATGTAAACTGTTGTAAAAATTGTATGCCTGTAAAAAGTTTGTATTTTCACCTCTCGATGATAACATGTTCTAGAAACTAGTCGTGTTTACATGAATAAACGCGCTTTTATTTTTGTATTTAAATCATCTCGTTAAATCATGTAAACGTCAAGTCAATAAATATTTATCTTCTTTTAATAAGTCGATTTTTTATAAATATATATTTAAATCAGTATCAAAACTTCTATGATTTTCGAAAAATAACCTTTCACATTTCCATCACTTTGCAGTTTTCCATACTTTTCTATTTTACTAAGTAGACACTGTTAATGTGCACATATGGAACGCACGCCACTGGTTTCATTAAAAACTTATTTTTTATGGAGACAACTGTCTTTTTTATTAGTTTATTCGGCAGTCACTTTGTGGTAATATCTACTCATTTTAAAATTAACCGTCAACTTAGTAAATACCACTAATTGTAATACATATTATACGAGTGTTATGACACGTGTTTCGATGGGCCTAACATCAACAACAAACGGTGTTTGATAATGATGTTAGGTCCACAAATTTTAAGTAGAACAAAACGAGATGAAAAAGGGATTTGTCAAAAGTAAAAATAACTCCTAAGTGGAAAAACCCTGATTTGTGAACAAGTATTCGGACATATTCAAAATGTTGTGATGTTATTATGTTTTTACTGCGATATTTTATATAGATTTGAGAGGGTAAAACAGAGTGATTTTCGCTTAAAAGCTTCCCCAAACACGTGAAGATTGGGAGAATTATTGAGTGCAACACGAAACTGGTCGTTGCATCGCATTTATTTTGGGGAAATGCATTACTGGAACCCTCCATGTCTACCGCGAGGTAGTATTTGCACGGTATGTGAGAATGCATTGGATTGCGAATTGCATTCTGCCCTTGTTTTAAAATACAATTATTAAAAAAAAAGAGAAATATTTGTGTTTTTAAAATTTTATTATGTCATACTATAGTCATACTATTTCTGTGAGCCTAAGCAGCTCATTATTAGAAATAGGTATTAAATTGTGGTAGAGTGGGTTCGAACCGATAAACTCTGACTTAAGAGTCCGCGACAGTTTGTCAGGACAGAAGAGTATGGCGTTCCATCCTTTCTGCCTACCCCTGTGGAGAAACGGCGTGATGGTAGTAGTAGTACTAGTAGAATTTGAATAGAGTGGTTGTCAATCATGGGTAGAATTAGTGAATGTTACACGTGTGTAAAGTGATCACTTAACCAAGCCTAAAACGATCGTAAACCTGTAAATGCCCAGACTTCCATATACTTCTTCATCTATGTTGAGATGTCAAAAAATAATGTAAATAATATAAAAATAAAAACTGCATTTGATACTTGAAAATGAGACATTTCCCGAGCAATGCCATATTAGAATAAAATGTAAAAACTTTATGAAGATTAAAAGACTCTAGTCGCTATTATATAAATAATTTATTTCGATTTATGAACGTATATCGCTCACTCCTTTCAAGAACGTCATGAATCGAAAATCGTCCATTTTCAGTTGTGCATATTTTCGGAATGCCATTTTGAAGAAAAGGTAGTGTTTAATTATTTTTTAAAATAAACTATTGTAGTTATTTTCAAATGAAAAAAAAACCCATCAGATTTAACCTAAAAAGATCTGTTGCATAGTAAAAAGTTCAATAAGTGGCTTGATATTTATTTTAAATAATAATAATAATAATAAAACCCTTACCGCACCCCAATGGTGCATAGGGCACTGCTTCATATAAACGCAGTGTTATCTCGATCGATTACACATGAAGGAAAGGTGATCAGCACTCCACTTCAGGTACCAGTCCAGTGTAATATTGAATAAATATTAGAGTGAAAAAATCACTTATATTTATTAAACCCCCCTGGGAATCGAGCCCGGGACCTCCAGAACGGTAGGCGAGCATGCTGACCATTACACTACGGAGGCGGACAAATTTTTAAAATATATTTTTAATATTTTTAACACATTGTATTATATTTTTAAAAACGTTCTCCTGAAAAATCATATTTTTCGATATATGACGTTCTTGAAAGGAGTGAGCGATATGTATTTGATAGGTCTGGAGTGCCAATAACTCCTATAGCGCAGGTGGCAACGATCAAAGTTGATCCAAAGGGAGTGAGAATGGAGTGAGACTGGCTTTTCCCATGGGCCATACGCCATGCGATGTGTCTTCCCCAGAGAGCGAAGGGACAAGCATCATTTTCTATGGGATTTGACGGGGATTTATAATGATCTCCGGCTTTGAAAGTGAATGCAAAATGATCTTTAGAAAATAACCATGAAAAAGTACGCCCGCACGCTAATCGCAAGAAGGTTGTTTGTGTGACCTGACCTTTATATACATCGTATTCACGTGATTTAAGACGAGTACGCTATATCTCATAATTTGGCTGACTTTAAAACCACTTATATTTTATATTGTATCAATATAACTGATGTTTTCGAAGATATTGGAGGTCAAATATGATTATAGGTCTGACACGAATTCAATGGTCAGGGCTATTATCACTAAATAAATAAATAAATATAAATATATATATATATATATATATATATATATATATATATATATATATATATATATATATATATATATATATATATATATATATATATATATATATATATATATATATATATATATATATATATATATATATATATATATATATATATATATATATATATATATATATATATATATATATATATATATATATATATATATATATATATATATATATATTTATCGTAGTCATACAGGAGAATGTGACCAAGTGCATTTTTTACAAAAACGTGATCATTGACTATTTGATATCTTACTAGCTTAATATTGCCCTGAAAAAAATCCCAAAGATTTTAAACTCGGAAGTATAATATGTTGACTTGTTAAAAATGACTAACTGCATTGATGTTTATTTTCTTGCCAAGCAAAAGTGACTTAAATGGCCCTCCTGAACATTTTACGTTTTGTTAGTTGGTCACATTCTCCACACACATTGTACGACTTCGATATATATAATATACATATAAATATAAAAGATAAATCGCGTCCCAGGAGCTCATAATCGTCAAGGAGACAAAGAAAGACTGTTATAACAATCACATTAGTGCAATGCCATGAGAATATTTCAAGTAACAACACGTTTAAATTTCCGTTTCCTGAGAATCTGTGAATTATGGCGTCATTATGATGATAAAGGGGTGCATTATATTCCCGAACGAGCAGGAAATAGGGGACCCCTGATCCACCCTCTAAATGATGCAAAAATCAATATTACACAATACCATCTTCATCATCTTGTATGGGGTGAAAAATAATATTAGTGTGGGGGGTGAGTAATACCTTATCATGGAGGTTTTAAAAAAAACTAGGCGGTCGTGTCGCTAAGCTAGTTATTGCGGCTACTTGCGATGTATTTTTCATCTCGTTTTCAGATAATTATTAGAACTAAGATTACAAAATTGTTACATTTCAAGTTCGACTATGGTCAACAAAGGCAACATTTAGGATTATTTACATTTCCTCCGTTTTTAAACCACATTTTCATATGGTGTACAAAATACATACATATCACCGGAGCACGTGGAAGTTTTTAGCACCGCAAGGGAAGAGTTAACAATCACATTATTCAAATTTTTGCAACTTGTATATATACAGGTATATCCTATAATTTACAAGTTTTTTCATATGTGAGTTCTCGCCAGCATCTATGGATGAGTTGAGTGAACCTTTTTCATGTATATAAATAAAAATAAAATTATAATAACAATAATATAATAAAACCCTTATCCGCACCCCAATGGTGCATAGGGCACTGCTTCATATGAACACAGTGTTATCTTGATCGTTTACACACGAAGGAAAGGTGATCAGCCTTCCGCTTCAGGTACCAGTCCAGGGTAATATTGAATAAATATTAGAGTGAAAAAATCACTTATATTTATTTGACCCCCCTGGGAATCGAACCCGGGACCTCCAGAACGGTAGCCGAGCGTGCTGACCATTACACTACAGAGGCGGACAAAATAAAATTACAGGGCATTATTAAAAATTATTTATGTAAGTATATATAGCTACACCCCTGTTTTCTATCAAACCATAAGGGGTACCTAAGTTATTAAGTCCATTGTTTAACAAACTGTTACAGTAAACTAGTGCAAAGGAAAATCGCATCCAGTGCGATATGGGCACAGAAGGGGAGGCCATATGCCGGTCATAATAACATAAGGATTCATATTCCTTGCACCGCTTCACGATAGGAATGGTGTAGCCGAAACAGCTCCAAATGTATTGATTTTTTAAATATTAATAATTTTTGTTACGAAGTATTTTAAAATAACATAAGAATTAACAAATATTTTATTTGTTGTTTCGGACTTCACTTTGCGGTAAGACATGATGAAATTTAAAATGAAAAACAGTTGTTTTTTTACTAGTTGAGTTTATTTTATGACGACGAGTTTCGGAAGCTATGCTTCCATCTTCAGGTCTAAGCGTTTACATTTAGTAATACATAATAACTTTGTTTTAAAATCACTATAAATATTTGATTATAACTTAATTATGATGTCTAACGGTTTCGAAGCTAACTGGTAGACATTTTAATTAAGTTATAATAAAATATTTATAGTGATTTTAAAACAAAGTTACATTTCAATTATAAAATGGAAAATCACAAAGTTCGTGCTTCAAATATAAATAATTTGTTTACATTTAGACCTGAAGATGGAAGCATAGCATCCGGAACTAGAGGTCATTAAATAAACTCGAGTGGTAAAAAACAACTGTTTTTAATTTTAAATTTAAACAAAAATACTTATTAAAGTTAATATAAAATAGTTGTGAATCGTCAGGTGTATATGAATTAAAGGACGAATGTGTAAGAGACGAAGAATGTTTGCAATGACAAAGTGGTGTGGCGTTCAATTATTATTTTTACCCTTACAAGGAAGGAACACACAAAATATTGTGAACACGGTAGTAACGTGTAGTATAATATTGTTTGCATGCTGGTGTAGTGATTGTCCTGACGAAGAGACGGGTACGTCTCGAAACCGGTAGACAAATAAATCACGGTGGGTGGTTATATACTAATATAACTAACATTTTTGTATTAAAAATAAAAAAAATAAAGTAAAAAAAAGTTTAAATGACTAACCACAGAGTAAATGATTTAAATACTAACCCTTTCCCCCCAAAATAAAAATAAAAATATCGGTAGATAGTTAATTCCAATCGGGAAAAAAATATTTTGTCTTCTGCTCCACATACCGTTGTAATAGATACGAGTGAACAAAATTTAAGCTTGGAATTTAAATAAATATTACCAATGATGAAAAAAATGTCGAATAACATCCGACATGGGACCTAAGAGCAAAAAATCGATGTCGAATGAGATTCGACATTGGACCAGTAAGAGTTAATACTGTAATATTGAGAATAATATAAAAATAGGACGAGAATTAAATAGAGAATTAAAAAAATAATTTTATGTATGCATAAAATATGTTTAAAAAAACAATTTAAAAAAATCTAAGTGAAGTAGAATTCAGAACTAAAAATATTATGAATCAAATCATATTTTTTTATCAATATTTTTTTTGTAAGGCGTTTATGTACTCGGCTGCGCCCATGACGGTATCTGAATTAAATATTCAATTTTATGTGCGTATAAAATATGTTAAAAAAACATAATTGATAAAAATCTAAGTGAAGTAAAATTCAGAACAGAATATTATGAATCAGATCATTTTTTTTGCTTTATATTTTTTTTGGAAGGCGTTTATGTACGGCTGCACCCATGACGATATCTGAATTAAATATTTAATTTCATGTAAGTCGTCCGGCTCTGTAGTGTAATGGTCAGCACGCTCGGCTACCGTTCTAGAGGTCCCGGGTTCGATTCCCAAGGGGGGTGAAAATGAATATGTAATTTTTTCACTGTAATATTTATTCAATATTACCCTGGACTGGTACCTGAAGCGGAGGGCTGATCACCTTTCCTTCATGTGTAAAACGATCATGATAACACTGCGTTTATAAGACACAGTGCCCTATGCACCATTGGGGTGCGGATAAGGGTTTAATAAATAATAATAAAATAAGTATAAAATATGTTTAAAAAACGTAATTGATTAAAATCTAAGTGAAGTAAAATTCAGAACAGAATATTATGAATCAGATCATTTTTTTTTGCTTTATATTTTTTTTGGAAGGCGTTTATGTACTTGGCTGCACCCATGGCGATATCTGATGGGGAAAAAATTGTTTGACGTTTCCAGCTGTCACATAGCCTTCGTACAACTGAGCTAATACCACGATACATTATAGTACATTCATCCAATTGCTGTTTATAATTCCTGTTTGACATATGAATAGAGAACCATATAATCACGTCTAGACAATTTTTTTTATACAGGGTTCAAAAAGTTACATTAAAAAGCGAATTAGTTACACCAGCACTCGTGATCGTGGAAAAATTACGACTTAAAAACCATCACGTCGCTCCCCGCAGGGGTAGGCAGAGAGAATTGAGATGGTTTGGACATGTGGAACGAACGAGTGAGGAAAGGACGGTGAAACAAATTTACGAGGCGAATGTGTTTGGCAATAGAAGCAGAGTAAGACCGAGGAAGACTTGATAGAATCAGTATTTCAAATAATTAGCTGTGGTCAGGTCAGGAGTCGGAATAATCTGCGGGTATGTATGAGGAGATGCATGAATGTGGAAGAGGCGAAAGATGTTTGCTAAGATTGACTGGTGTGGCGTTCTATTCTCTCTGTCTGCCCCTGCGCGGAAGCGGCGTGATGGTTAGTTAGATAGTTGATTTTAAAAAAATGTGCGCGGAAACACGTCTAGCCTCTCGCGCAGCCGCTCGCTTACCGAATTGTATGTTTGCGAGTGCCCACTTAAGAAGAGTGCTGCATTCGAACTACATTTTATCGCTTGCATTACGGATGTAATTGCCTTAGAGTCGTGTTTGGCTGATCACGACGGCCTCGCGGGCGAATTATTGGCTATGTGAAGAAACGGCTCCCGTTGAGGGATTCTAGACCTTACGACAAAGGGGAACGTATGGAAGTAACTTTAATATCATCTAAACGTTGTTACTTTTGAGATTTACCGTTTGTTAAGTTGCTAGAACAAAGAGCATAGTGCTACCAGTTTGAAGACAAGCACGACTCTACTATTGCCACTAGTTGAGTATTTTTTTAAAATATAATTTATATTTTTATGATTTTCCATTTTATAATCAAAATAAAACTTTGTTTTAAAATAACTATTGATTTTAAAACGAAGTTATATTTTATTTGTGTATTTTTTTAATTACCTAACGTCCAAGTGACACACGTTTAAATTTCCGTTTCCTGAGAATCTGTGAATTATGGCGTCATTATGATGATAAAGGGGTGCATTATATTCCCGAACGAGCAGGAAATAGGGGACCCCTGATCCACCCTCTAAATGATGCAAAAATCAATATTACACAATACCATCTTCATCATCTTGTATGGGGTGAAAAATAATATTAGTGTGGGGGGTGAGTAATACCTTATCATGGAGGTTTTAAAAAAAACTAGGCGGTCGTGTCGCTAAGCTAGTTATTGCGGCTACTTGCGATGTATTTTTCATCTCGTTTTCAGATAATTATTAGAACTAAGATTACAAAATTGTTACATTTCAAGTTCGACTATGGTCAACAAAGGCAACATTTAGGATTATTTACATTTCCTCCGTTTTTAAACCACATTTTCATATGGTGTACAAAATACATACATATCACCGGAGCACGTGGAAGTTTTTAGCACCGCAAGGGAAGAGTTAACAATCACATTATTCAAATTTTTGCAACTTGTATATATACAGGTATATCCTATAATTTACAAGTTTTTTCATATGTGAGTTCTCGCCAGCATCTATGGATGAGTTGAGTGAACCTTTTTCATGTATATAAATAAAAATAAAATTATAATAACAATAATATAATAAAACCCTTATCCGCACCCCAATGGTGCATAGGGCACTGCTTCATATGAACACAGTGTTATCTTGATCGTTTACACACGAAGGAAAGGTGATCAGCCTTCCGCTTCAGGTACCAGTCCAGGGTAATATTGAATAAATATTAGAGTGAAAAAATCACTTATATTTATTTGACCCCCCTGGGAATCGAACCCGGGACCTCCAGAACGGTAGCCGAGCGTGCTGACCATTACACTACAGAGGCGGACAAAATAAAATTACAGGGCATTATTAAAAATTATTTATGTAAGTATATATAGCTACACCCCTGTTTTCTATCAAACCATAAGGGGTACCTAAGTTATTAAGTCCATTGTTTAACAAACTGTTACAGTAAACTAGTGCAAAGGAAAATCGCATCCAGTGCGATATGGGCACAGAAGGGGAGGCCATATGCCGGTCATAATAACATAAGGATTCATATTCCTTGCACCGCTTCACGATAGGAATGGTGTAGCCGAAACAGCTCCAAATGTATTGATTTTTTAAATATTAATAATTTTTGTTACGAAGTATTTTAAAATAACATAAGAATTAACAAATATTTTATTTGTTGTTTCGGACTTCACTTTGCGGTAAGACATGATGAAATTTAAAATGAAAAACAGTTGTTTTTTTACTAGTTGAGTTTATTTTATGACGACGAGTTTCGGAAGCTATGCTTCCATCTTCAGGTCTAAGCGTTTACATTTAGTAATACATAATAACTTTGTTTTAAAATCACTATAAATATTTGATTATAACTTAATTATGATGTCTAACGGTTTCGAAGCTAACTGGTAGACATTTTAATTAAGTTATAATAAAATATTTATAGTGATTTTAAAACAAAGTTACATTTCAATTATAAAATGGAAAATCACAAAGTTCGTGCTTCAAATATAAATAATTTGTTTACATTTAGACCTGAAGATGGAAGCATAGCATCCGGAACTAGAGGTCATTAAATAAACTCGAGTGGTAAAAAACAACTGTTTTTAATTTTAAATTTAAACAAAAATACTTATTAAAGTTAATATAAAATAGTTGTGAATCGTCAGGTGTATATGAATTAAAGGACGAATGTGTAAGAGACGAAGAATGTTTGCAATGACAAAGTGGTGTGGCGTTCAATTATTATTTTTACCCTTACAAGGAAGGAACACACAAAATATTGTGAACACGGTAGTAACGTGTAGTATAATATTGTTTGCATGCTGGTGTAGTGATTGTCCTGACGAAGAGACGGGTACGTCTCGAAACCGGTAGACAAATAAATCACGGTGGGTGGTTATATACTAATATAACTAACATTTTTGTATTAAAAATAAAAAAAATAAAGTAAAAAAAAGTTTAAATGACTAACCACAGAGTAAATGATTTAAATACTAACCCTTTCCCCCCAAAATAAAAATAAAAATATCGGTAGATAGTTAATTCCAATCGGGAAAAAAATATTTTGTCTTCTGCTCCACATACCGTTGTAATAGATACGAGTGAACAAAATTTAAGCTTGGAATTTAAATAAATATTACCAATGATGAAAAAAATGTCGAATAACATCCGACATGGGACCTAAGAGCAAAAAATCGATGTCGAATGAGATTCGACATTGGACCAGTAAGAGTTAATACTGTAATATTGAGAATAATATAAAAATAGGACGAGAATTAAATAGAGAATTAAAAAAATAATTTTATGTATGCATAAAATATGTTTAAAAAAACAATTTAAAAAAATCTAAGTGAAGTAGAATTCAGAACTAAAAATATTATGAATCAAATCATATTTTTTTATCAATATTTTTTTTGTAAGGCGTTTATGTACTCGGCTGCGCCCATGACGGTATCTGAATTAAATATTCAATTTTATGTGCGTATAAAATATGTTAAAAAAACATAATTGATAAAAATCTAAGTGAAGTAAAATTCAGAACAGAATATTATGAATCAGATCATTTTTTTTGCTTTATATTTTTTTTGGAAGGCGTTTATGTACGGCTGCACCCATGACGATATCTGAATTAAATATTTAATTTCATGTAAGTCGTCCGGCTCTGTAGTGTAATGGTCAGCACGCTCGGCTACCGTTCTAGAGGTCCCGGGTTCGATTCCCAAGGGGGGTGAAAATGAATATGTAATTTTTTCACTGTAATATTTATTCAATATTACCCTGGACTGGTACCTGAAGCGGAGGGCTGATCACCTTTCCTTCATGTGTAAAACGATCATGATAACACTGCGTTTATAAGACACAGTGCCCTATGCACCATTGGGGTGCGGATAAGGGTTTAATAAATAATAATAAAATAAGTATAAAATATGTTTAAAAAACGTAATTGATTAAAATCTAAGTGAAGTAAAATTCAGAACAGAATATTATGAATCAGATCATTTTTTTTTGCTTTATATTTTTTTTGGAAGGCGTTTATGTACTTGGCTGCACCCATGGCGATATCTGATGGGGAAAAAATTGTTTGACGTTTCCAGCTGTCACATAGCCTTCGTACAACTGAGCTAATACCACGATACATTATAGTACATTCATCCAATTGCTGTTTATAATTCCTGTTTGACATATGAATAGAGAACCATATAATCACGTCTAGACAATTTTTTTTATACAGGGTTCAAAAAGTTACATTAAAAAGCGAATTAGTTACACCAGCACTCGTGATCGTGGAAAAATTACGACTTAAAAACCATCACGTCGCTCCCCGCAGGGGTAGGCAGAGAGAATTGAGATGGTTTGGACATGTGGAACGAACGAGTGAGGAAAGGACGGTGAAACAAATTTACGAGGCGAATGTGTTTGGCAATAGAAGCAGAGTAAGACCGAGGAAGACTTGATAGAATCAGTATTTCAAATAATTAGCTGTGGTCAGGTCAGGAGTCGGAATAATCTGCGGGTATGTATGAGGAGATGCATGAATGTGGAAGAGGCGAAAGATGTTTGCTAAGATTGACTGGTGTGGCGTTCTATTCTCTCTGTCTGCCCCTGCGCGGAAGCGGCGTGATGGTTAGTTAGATAGTTGATTTTAAAAAAATGTGCGCGGAAACACGTCTAGCCTCTCGCGCAGCCGCTCGCTTACCGAATTGTATGTTTGCGAGTGCCCACTTAAGAAGAGTGCTGCATTCGAACTACATTTTATCGCTTGCATTACGGATGTAATTGCCTTAGAGTCGTGTTTGGCTGATCACGACGGCCTCGCGGGCGAATTATTGGCTATGTGAAGAAACGGCTCCCGTTGAGGGATTCTAGACCTTACGACAAAGGGGAACGTATGGAAGTAACTTTAATATCATCTAAACGTTGTTACTTTTGAGATTTACCGTTTGTTAAGTTGCTAGAACAAAGAGCATAGTGCTACCAGTTTGAAGACAAGCACGACTCTACTATTGCCACTAGTTGAGTATTTTTTTAAAATATAATTTATATTTTTATGATTTTCCATTTTATAATCAAAATAAAACTTTGTTTTAAAATAACTATTGATTTTAAAACGAAGTTATATTTTATTTGTGTATTTTTTTAATTACCTAACGTCCAAGTGACTCTAAAATCTAGCTGTAGCTTAAGCAACACCGCTCATCATGGCCCTACTTAGGCTTCAACTTTTTAAGTTTTATGGTTAAAAAATGGATGAAAGTAGACGGAAGGCAGTCGAAATGCGATCTCTCAGAAGAATGTGCGACAAAACTATGTTTGATAGATGTTCAAATCATGAATTAAAGAAATAATGCATGGTTGAGTTAAGCAATATCGATAAAATTAAGAATTAAGTTCTACATGTCCAAACCATCTCAACACACCTTTCTTAATTTTATCGATTATGCTATCGATAAAATTGTCGATTCTGAAAGGTGTGGACATGAAGATCAAATGAGTGAGGAAAGAACGGTAAACAACTTTATGAGGCGAATGTAGTTGGAAAAAAAATCAGAGGAAGACCGAGAAAAACTTGGCACGAGCAGGTATGCCAAATACTTGAAAGCGGTCAGGTTAGGAGTCGTTATAATCGGCGGGTATGTATGAGGAGATGCATGAACGTGGAAGAGGAACATGAAAAAAAAAGATATTTTACTAATTTTCAAATCAATATAACTTTTTACACGAGCAACGAATTACAAAACTATATGTGCAAAAAATACGAATTGAAATTTCACCTTTTAAGCACATCGCTCACTCCTTTCAAGAACGTCATAAATCAAAAATCGTCGATTTTCAGTTGAGCATGTTTTCGGCATGCCCAGAAAATGAACTATATTCCAGAAAAAGAGGCATATTTTAAACTTAATATTTACCCGCTACAGGGCAGAAAGTGTTGTTTTTGCATTTTGAAGAAAAGGTATTGTTTAATATTTTTTTTAAATATACTATTTATTTTTAAAATGGAGAAAAAACCTCCAGGTTTTACCTAAAAAGATCTGTAGCACAATAAAAAGTTCAATAAGTGGCTTGATATTTATTTTAAAAATATTGTATTATATTTTTAAACTATAAAAAAGGTTTCCTGAAAAATCAATTTTTTTGATTTAGGACGTTCTTGAAAGGAGTGAGCGATATGTTAATTTGAGGCAATCGGGCCCGTGTGTAGGCATCAACACCATCTAGTGGCAAAAAATCTCGGATACTTTTTGCATGACCTATATATGTGCTCGTTAGTATCAGGATCATTGTTTTATTGGCAGTACTATAAGCGTTCATTGTTCCATAGATGGTAGCACCTTAGGTTTCCAAACCAAAGGTCGTGGGTTCAACTCCCATCTAACATATTATTACCTACTCATAACTGATCGTAAAAATTCATGCATGTCATAATTACAGTATGATTAGTTTTTAAATTCTTAAATGCAATCATTTCATGAACAATGTTTACCATGTAATACGACATCTTGTATATGATATCAGACTTGTATAACATAAAAAATTATATGTACCTTTTTCTTTTTTTCTTTTTCTTTTAACCCTCATCAGCACCCGATGGTGCATAGGGCACTGCATCATATAAACGCCGTGTTATCTTGATCGTTAACACATGAAGGAAAGGTGATCAGCCTTCCGCTTCAGGTATCAGTCCAGGGAAGTATTGAATAAATATTAAGAGTGAAAAAATCAATTATATTTATTTGACCCCCCCTGGGAATCGAATCCGGGACCTGCAGCACGGTAGCCGAGCGTGCTGACCATTACACTATGGAGCCGGACAATATATAAACCACCGTAGTAATAATGATAATATTTGTCTAATACACGGAGTCCTGGTTCCAACCCTAATGTACGGAAGTGAAGCATGGAGTTGGCAAAAGAAGGATGAAAATTTCCCATTAACTACTATTTTACACCCAGATCTACAACCATCTCTTTTATTTATAACTAACCAACTATCTATCTCGCCGCTTTCCGCGGGGGTAGGCAGAGAGAATGTAACGCCAAACTAATCTGTCTTTGCAAACATTATTCGCCTCTTCCACATTCATGAGGATATGGACGAATGTAAAAGAGGTGAAGATTGTTTGCACTAAAAGATTGATGTGGTGTGTATTTTTGTAACTGCGAAATTTGAATGTTGAAATTTGAATGTACAAAATATAAGGAATACAAATTAAAAGAAGACAGATGACGTAGCTTAGTAGGGTAGACGCTCGACTCCGAAACTGGCGTCGCCTTATAGGTAGGGGGTTAAGGAACAACATTTTTTGTAAAAGGAAACATTGATAATAATGGTGACGTATTTTGAAACAGTATATTATTAATTATTGTTTTATCTGAATTAAAATTTTTATGTATTTCTAAATTTTCTAAATTATTCATGACTTAACCTTTATTTGTAACAGAGTGTAATAATTTAAGTGTATGAGAGACAAATGAGTGGTTAGTTTCCATGATATATATATATAAATATATATATATATATATATATATATATATATATATATATATATATATATATATATATATATATATATATATATATATATATATATATATATATATATATATATATATATATATATATATATATATATATATATATATATATATATATATATATATATATATATATATATATATATATATATATATATATATATTCTTGGAAACTCAAAATCAAAAGTAAACATATTAGATAGAAGCGGTATTTATGAAATTTCCTGCGGTGACTGCGATAAAAAGTTTAATTTTTATTGAAATAATCATGTCTTTCCACAAAGTTAATGCCGAATCAATAAATAATATAGTTATTTATTGATTTGGCGTTTAATTTGTAGAACTCCATTTTAATTTATGTATTAATTTAAAATCAAACACAGATTTTTGAGTCTACTAAGTTGTATTTTATTAACAAAAACACATAAAAAATTATATTGTGACATTCGTTTGATAATGCCATAACAAGGCGAAACAATTGTCACAATATAATTTTTTATGTGTTTTTGTTAATAAAATACAACTTAGTAGACTCAAAAATCTGTGTTTGATTTTAAATTAATACATAAATAATATAGTTATACTTTTATGTACATGACAGTTGATTTTCATTTTTAGATTACTTAAGTGAAAACCTGTATTTGGAATGTTATTTTTTTAAATTTTATTATATTATGCTATTTTTGATAAACATTCTGTTGGTTTTCCAATATATAAATGAATAAATTGTGGATATTTATTGTTTTATTACCATACTACAAAGTTATAAATGATTTTAATCTACAAAATATATAAATATAAATTTATTTGATAGTATATGGTAGTCCTTTTGCATTTGACACATTTTCAAACGTCATTAAGGATATCACTAAGCGAAACAGTAATCATTTCAGTAATTGATTCAACAGTCACTTTATGGTAATATCTACCCATTTTTAACTTAAGTTTAAATAATAATAATAATAAATCCCTTACCGCACCCCAATGGTGCATAGGGCACTGCTTCATATAAACGCAGTGTTATCTCGATCGATTACACATGAAGGAAAGGTGATCAGCCCTCCACTTCAGGTACCAGTCCAGTGTAATATTGAATTAATATAAGAGTGAAAAAATCACTTATATTTATTAAACCCCCCTGGGAATCGAACCCGGGACCTCCAGAACGGTAGGCGAGCATGCTGACCATTACACTACGGGCTAGTAAAACTTAAGTTTTAATAGGTATATATATATTTCTAGATATAGTGGTATTTACTAAGTAACACTTAAAATCAAAATAATTTCAGTAATTCATTTGGCAGTCACTTTTCACATCTACCCTTTTTTCATTTATGTTTTACTTGGTAAATACCACTGTTTCTAGATAATGTGACGTTTACCAAGCAAAAAATAAATTAAAAATAATATTAACATCTTTTATTTATTTATTTTTTCAGCATTCACTTTGTGGTAAGACATGATGAAATTGTTTGAGAAAAACACTTGTATTTTTACCGATTGAGTTTATTATGTTATTATGACGACTAGATTCGTCATAATTTCTAGACATGAAGATGTCGAAACTAGTCGTCATAATAAAATAAAATAAATTCATGCGGTAAAAGTGTTTTTCTTTTACAATATCAAAACCTAGTTACCAAGTAACTTTTAAAGTAAACTATTAAAATGACACACACAAGCACTGATTTTCTGTCGTTTTCGCGCGTTTCGAACTGAGATTTCGTTATTTTTTTCCGTCACCGTTCTCGGGGGTGTTTCATCCCCCAAACACGCGTCGGCACTGACAGCAGGGGCTTTGTTTACCCCGCGAGATTCAAAGCGTCGGCGGAAGTGCTCGGCGCGCGCCTGCGCGGACTGTGGCGGGCGGCACGCGACTGGCTAGCGCTACTCGCCGCCAGAGCGCTACGCGGCACTTGGTAGGAAGGGCAAACGTCAAACTGAGATATATATATATATATATATATATATATATATATATATATATATATATATATATATATATATATATATATATATATATATATATATCTATATATATATATTTATATAAATATATATATATATATATATATATATATATATATATATATATATATATATATATATATATATATATATATATATATATATATATATATATATATATATATTTATATATATATATATATATATATATATATATATATGTATATGTATTTATACATCGTTGAATTTCTGCTAAATTACGATTGTTTTGAACTTCATATGATAAAAATTTAATTTGTGTGAGTGTGTGTGTTTACTCGTATGTGTGTTTGTATACACATAAACATGTAATATATACAAAAACTCACATATAATACGATATACAAAAATAAATAAATAAAATGAATGAAGCACTGATGTCACGATCAGAAATATTATTATTATAAGTATAAATAATGAAAAAATCATAAATTTTAATAAATTAAGATTTGTTTATTGCATGGAATGATTGAATATTCATTTTTATTATTAAATATTTCGCAAAAAAACAACAAAAACATTGATTAGTATTTACGGTTTAGTTTAAAAATTTGTTCCAATACAATCTTAAACGAAGTCCTTCTTTTTAATTTTTTTCTTCTTATTAAATAAATATATAACGTGGTAATATTTTCCTTCGTAAATTGGGTGTAAATAATATGTAAAGTGGGTGTATAATAATAAAATAAACAATGTGTTGCTTTGTAATTAAAGTTTATTCTTAATTTATCTTTACATTATTTTTCTATCTATCTATCTGATTCTGACAGTTCAGAATAATATTATATTTTTTCTATCTGATGTCTTTTGTTTTATTCAGTGCGACGCATGCGACATCTGGTGGTAGAACTTTTTTATGTAGGTACTATTTGTAAGTACTTAATAAAATGTAAAGGTACCTAGGAGTTTTATTACAAATATATCTTTTTTTCTTTAAAACAACGCATTCAAATGTCATTTCCCCCCAATTTCGAATATAGCTATGTTTGAAACTAAGCCCTGTATATTTTCGTCTTTCGACCCCGTGCCCCCGACTGCGTGGTAGAAGTAAAGCCCGATGTTGTAACGCTCAACGCGCTCCATCTCTCCAAAGGGGTAAGCGGTGACGAGGGGAACGCAACACAACACAACACAAGGACCAATGCACTCCGCTGCGAGGGGACCCACGGCTGCATCACACACAGAGCTTCTAACCGAAGGACGAAGGATAATGCAATACAAAACATTTTGAGTGTGTCCAAATACTTTTTCACAAAATTTGGATTATCTCCAATTACAGGAGTTATTTTCATATTATTTTTTGACATCTCATCAAAGATGAAGAAGAATATGGATGTCTGGGCAGTTGCTGACTATATTATATTATACTAATATAAGAGTTTCTGCTTAGTAAAAAGATTCTTTACATCTCACCAATAGATGTCTCTAGTGAAGTTCTAGTGATTCAAGAACAAGGTTTCTAAATTGGTCCATATATATGGACTTCCAAGAATTTGAGTAGTGTGGTTGTCAATAATGGCTATCCATTATTGACATTGGATTCTATAATTGGTGAATGTTGCACGTGTGTAAAGTGATAACTTATACCAGCCTATGAGGGTCGTCAGCCCCGTAAATGCCCAGACTTCCATATTCTTCTTCATCTTTGATGAGATGTCTATGCAATACTTCATCATATTTTAGGTGCGTCTAAATTTGTGTTGACAAATTCTGGATATGCTCCATTTAACAAAGGTAATAAAAAATGTTTTTCATCATATTATTTTATTGACATCTCAACATAGATGAAGAAGAATATGGAAGTCTGGGTATTTACGGGATTTACGACCGTCATAGGCTGGTTAACCACCCCTACCTCCGGGTTATTTTTAACCGTATTTTTTTTATAAATAAGCAAATAATAAATCACAACGTTTGTTGTCACAAAATATTGTCAGGTATGAAACCTGACGAAAAATTTGTCAGTGTATCCGGTACGCATTAAATATTTTTGGAACAGATATCTTTTCTCGTGCGCGTAGGACATACGGGTTAGCGTGGAATGGTGAAGAAAAACCACGCGTATCACGTACGTTCGTATGTGTAGGGCGGTTGAGTCATTGTTCCGCAAAGTGTATGCCGCGGCACACTGGTGTACCGTGGTGATTAATTAAAAAAGTCTAGTTTTGTGAAAATAGCACAATTGCTCCAAATTTTGATTGCCTGTGCTCAGTTAAGTAGGCTCACATTTCGCATTGAACATAATATGTTAAAAATGTTACCATAATATGGTAAATATCCACCTCTGAAATTTCTTAATTTGGTACATGTACCTTGAATAGAAAAAGTTTGCGAAACACTGGTTTGAGTGATCACTTAACACACGTGTAACATTCACCAATTCACGTGTGTAAAGTGATCACTTTAACCAGTCTATGACGGTCGTAAGCCACGTAAATGTGGAATAAAAAAATTGTACTGCCATTTCTTGGTGGAACTGCATTTTATAGAATAAAATAACAACCATGTGGTTTTTTCAACATGAGTTTTATTTGCCAAGCTTTAACCGATACCATCAACTGGTGGTGCCAGTCTGGTGATATCGGTTACAACGAAACCCGGTTGCTGGTCAAATAAAATTCATGTGGAAAAAAACTACATACTTGAAATTTTATTCTGTATTCTTTAAAATGTCCGTCTTTTGTCCGCCTCCGTAGTGTAATGGTCAGCACGCTCGGCTACCGTTCTGGAGGACCCGGGTTCGATTCCCAGGAGGGGGTAAGAATAAATATGAGTGATTTTTTCACTGTAATATTTATTCAATATTACCCTGGACTGGTACTTGAAGCGGAGGGCTGATCACCTTTCCTTCATGTGTAAACGATCAAGATAACACTGCGTTTATATGACGCAGTGCCCTATGCACCATTGGGGTGCGGATAAGGGTTAAAAAAATATTCTTTAAAATTCCCAAAAAAAATCATTATAAAAATCTTCGCAATAAAGCTAACTGTGTGATGTGGCCTCACAGCCACTGTAGCATAATATGCACGCGACTCGGGGACACGCTGTTCACAAAAGAAAGGAAAGCAGAGTCGCCCGACAGGCCGTTATAAATCTTGCGCACGGGGCCGTAAAGGCTAAAATTAGACGCGATGTTTATTGCCCTTGGTGCGGTTTGAAAGCCTCGATACACAAATATTGGGGGGAGCACCTACCCAATTGCAAAAGGACCAAACTGCACTCAAATTTGGCCATAGAAAAAAAACAACGTTGACCTTGTAATAGTTTCTTTAAAAAAAATGTATGGAACTTGTATTAGTTTTTTTTTATAAAAATTACATTTTAATCGTTTTTTTATGAAAATGACATAGTATTAGTTTCACTGATTAAAGAAAAAGCTTGTTTTTTACCACTTGAGTTTTATTAAAGACTACATGTTTCAGAAGTTAAACTTCCATCATTCAGGTCTGTATAATAACTAAAATATAAAATATAAAATTGTTCTAGAAATAAGGAGAGGCGAAAGTTTAGGGGGAGGGGTTAGTCAAGGGGCGGAGTTTGAAAACAAAGGAAAAATGGAAAGCAAAGGTGAAGAATTTTGAAACAATATATTATTTAATAAATTATTATTAGAATTCAGGATTTTTTTGGATTTCTAAATTTTCAAGATAATTTATAATTTGGCCTTTTTATGGAACAAGGTGTCATAATTTTAATTTATGAGAGTGAATTGAGTAATCATTGTTACATGTCTTACCACAAATTTAATGCCGAAACAATAAATAAAATATTATTATTTTCATTGGGAAAAAAATAAGTATGGAACTTGTATTTTTATTTTTATGAAATGAGTATTTGTATATTTTTTACATGAACTTGCACTAGTTTCTTTAAAAAACGTATTGAAGAACTTTTTATTTTTTTACATTAATGAGTAGTAACATTGTCCGCCTCCGTAGTGTAATGGTCAGCACGTTCGGCTACCGTTCGGATTCCCAGGGGGGGTAAGAATAAATATGAGTGATTTTTTCACTATAATATTTATTCAATATTACCCTGGACTGATATTTGAAGCGGAGGGCTGATCACCTTTCTGGAGGACCCGGGTTCGATTCCCAGGGGGGGTAAGAATAAATATGAGTGATTTTTTCACTATAATATTTATTCAATATTACCCTGGACTGATATTTGAAGCGAAGGGCTGATCACCTTTCCTTCATGTGTAAACGATCAAGATAACACTGCGTTTATATGACGCAGTGCCCTATGCACCATTGGGGTGCGGATAAGGGTTTTATTAT
Source organism: Brachycentrus maculatus (assembly GCF_059751285.1). Classification (NCBI taxonomy): domain Eukaryota; kingdom Metazoa; phylum Arthropoda; class Insecta; order Trichoptera; family Brachycentridae; genus Brachycentrus; species Brachycentrus maculatus. The sequence continues at coordinate 1,616,125 of NW_028280953.1, forward strand.
TATTATTTAACATTGTATAGGTTTCTTTGAAAATAGCATTTTACTTGTATTAGTTTCTTTTTTATATAAATTTTTTTTGTATTAGTTTCTTTACGAAAGAATAAGTAATGATCTTGATTTTTCATTTAAAAAATTAGTATTTGCATATTTTTAAAATGACATTCCACTAGTTTCTTTTAAAAAAATAGTATTAAACGTGAACTATTTTTTTTAAATATTAATAAGTAGTGACTCTGTATTAGTTTATTTAAAAAATGATTATTTTTTAAAATAGTTTCGTTGAAAAATAGTATTGAACATGTATTATTTTTAAAAATATAAAAATGAATATTGACATTGTATTAGTTTCCTCCTAAAAAAAGAGTTTTATAATTGCATTTAAAAAAAAAAATAGTAATATTATGAGTTTTTCATTTTAAAAAATTTGCACTGTGTTTCTATTAGTTTCGTTTAAAAATTGATATTGAACTCATAATAATTTTCTTATAAATTAAAATTTTACTACTGTTGCATTCAGATCTACATTGATCTTTTTCATTTATGACTAACTAACTAACTAGCCATCACGCCGCTTCCCCGCAGAGGTAGGCAGAGAGGATAGAACACCAATAACTCTATCTTTGTAAACATTCTTCGCTTTTTCCACATTCATGCATCTCCGCATACATACTCGCCGATTATTACGACTCCTAACCTGACCGCTTTCAAGTATTTGGCATACCTGCTCGTGTCAAGTTTTTCTCGGTCTTCCTCTGCTCCTTTTTCCAACTACATTCGCCTCATAATTTTGTTTAACCGTTCTTTCCTCACTCATACGTTCCACATGTTCAAACCATCTCAACACGCCTTTCTTAATTTTATCGATAATGCTTATCTCAGCCTTGCATTATTTCCGTATTTCACTCCTGCCCATATTATTTTTTAGTAATTTGACCAGGTATGTCATGGAAACTATTGTCATCGAATAAATAAATTTCAAAAATAACAATTTATTATTTTTTATTACTTTTCTTCTTTAATTTACTTCGTTCAATCGACCGTGGTAAAATTTTTAAATTACAGTAATATAGACGTTTGAATATTTATGACAAATGCATTTCTGGGGGGCATCGAACCGACGACTTCCCTATTCACAGCAGAATGAGTAACCAATGAACCGAAAAATAATTATTACTTCCATCAAAACGCATCATTTCTGTATTGTTGTCGGCTGGACTTGAATGCAGAGCCGCACTAAGTATAGGGCGCTCAACAATATTTATTTATTTTTGTGTCTTAAATTAAAAGGAATCTATAATAAATAAATGTATTTATTTATTTCATAGATACATATTAATTTCAAAGATACATTTACTATATGTATTACGGCTCTTTAGGCATGGCCTGTGTAAACACTGCCACTAGGCAAACATTAATATGCAATTCTTCTTATCATTCATCGTTCACTTTGTGTAATACTACTTAAAAACACCACTTCATGACTACTGGTTTCAGAATAACCATTCCATCATTAGATTAAATGTAGACTAATGAACTATGGTTATTCCGAAACCGGTAGTCATGATGTAGTGTTTTTAAGTGGTATTACACAAAGTGAAATATATTGATAAGGAGAGTGTCAATCACCATACCACAAAGTTAACAATGCTTTTAATATACAAAATATACAAGTTTAAAAAACAGACCAGCTACAAAAACATATTTAAAATCATATTATTTTTTGACATCTCATCAAAGATGAAGAAGAATATGGAAGTCTGGGCATTTACGGGGCTGACGACCGTCATAGGCTGGTTTAAGTGGTTTAAAATCATGTTTTCAGGCGTTTTCCAGTATGTAATAATAATATAATAGATCATAGATCATTAGTCTACATTTAAACTTATAATAGATTAGTTATTCCGAAACCGGTAGTCATGATGTAGTGTTTTAAGTGGTATTTATTACACAATGTGAATAATGATAAGGAGAGTGTCATTTTACCATACCACAAAGTTAACAATGCTTTTAATATACAAAATTTACAAGTTGTAATAAAAATTGACCAGCTACATAAAAATATTTAAAATCATGTTTTCAGGCGTTTTCCAGTATGTGATAATAATGCGTGGTTCCGATCTTGGATACATCAAAATAAAAGTGTCTCTGTCAAATAAAGGCTTTTCTAAATCCAACATTGATGACTGTTCGGCTGTCCAAACTTAAAACACAGTAAGGGACATTTTTTTGTAGTACGTTTTTTTTTTGTATTTTTGTACTACTAGTAAAATCTACTTAGTCCAAAAATGAAAAAAAAAATATTACAAAAAAATTTCCCTTACTGTGTTTTGAGTTTGGACAGCCGTGTTGTGAACTGTGAAATGGCATATAAACTGTGTCACGAGAATAATAAATATATTTAGGAATTCTGAATATTTCAGGCTTCCATATCTAGGAGTTCTGAATATTACAGACTTCCATTTACTTCTTTATCTATATTATCAAATATTTTTTCAAATAAAATATATCAAATAGACGACGTTTTTGGCACAGAACTCAACTGAATCCCACCCTGTATGGCATCTAAAAAAGTAGGTATAAAGTATAAGCATACTACAAATAGTGTATAGATTTATACAATATTGTATATCGCTCACTCCTTTCAAGAACGTCATAAATCAAAATTCGTAAATTTTCAGTTGTGCATGTTTTCGGAATACCCAGAAAATGTACTATATCCCAGCAAAAGTGGCATATTTTAAACATAATATTTACCCGCTACAGGGCAGAAAGTGTTGTTTTTGCATTTTGAAGAAAATGTATTGTTTAATTATTTTTTTTAAATAAAATAAATATTTTTCAAATGAAGAAAAAACCTTCAGGTTTCATCTCAAAAGATCTGTTGCACAGTAAAATATTTAATAAGTGGCTTGATATTTATTTTTAATACATTGCATTATATTTTTAAACTTAAAAATCGTTCTCCTGAAAATCAAGTTTTTTGATTTATGACGTTCTTGAAAGGAGTGAGCGATATGTGTACATTTATACAGACATTACAAATAATAATAATACAAAAAATATAGCTAGACAATGGGCCATCTCTGTTTCCGCTGTGACTGTCATGGCTAGCACTTGTCAAAAGGGCTTTTACGTTGAAAAAGTTTTGTTGTCACAAAACACCAAAGAGAAAACACAGCTTTGTGCTTTTAAAAAAAATGAATACACCATTGTTCGATGGTTATAATTACACTGGCTAACAATTTACAAGTTTTATTTTGTAACTGGCGTGAAAATACCTGATCTTTATGCACTTTGCATAGCTGAATTAAAAAACGAAAGCAAAAATAATGTAGCATGTCAGATTTTTTAGTTATGGATATTTTTAATTCTGATATTAACTAAACTTTATCTTATTATTTATGTATAAATATATTAAATACCAACATATCGCTCACTCCATTCAAGACCGTCATAAATCAAAAATTGTCAATTTTCAGATGTCCATGTTTTCGGAATACCCAGAAAATGTACTATAAACCAGCAAAAGAGGCATATTTTTAACTTAATATTTACCCGCTACAGGGCAGAAAGTGTTGTTTTTTGCATTTTGAAGAAAAGGTATTGTTTAATTATTTATATTAATTTACTAAATATTTTTCTAATGGAGAATAAACCTTCATTGGAAATAAATTTGTAGTTTATTAGGTACCGTAAAACGGGGCTACTTGAACTTTGATGTTTTACTTGAGCCCAGTAAAAAAAAAAATAGATCTGTATTTGATCTACAATAATGAACGTATCGACATGATTATTGTTACGATACGTTCATTATTGTAGACCAAATACAAATTTAATTTTTTTGTACTGGGCTCAAGTAACACATCAAAGTTCAAGTAGCCCCATTCTACGGTACTTGGAGTAGCATTTCCGACAATTTAAGTGTGAGAGATGCATTTTTAGAGCTTTAGAACAACGCGCTAATGTTTACATAGACAATACAGGACTTTGTGCTTGAATGAATGGTTTTTATCAAACGTTTTGTATGGAGAATGTAATATTTAATTCTCCATACCAATAAAAAACACCGTAAAAATGTCATCTCGCTAGTTAAGGCGACATTACTCTTCTTGGAGTTGAATATATTGAATCTAGGAAGATGTACATAGTGTACACAGTGTGTACCAGTGCCGGTACTTCCCTAGAAGCCCAAAAGCCCGGCTTGCCTTACAACTCCAAATAAAAATGACTAAATCTAGACCAAATGATTAAAAATACATAATTAATGTATGACTAATTTTAAATTATCGCGCGCTTACATGATTACTAAACACTATGCACGCCATTATATGGTGATGGTTCTTATTGGTTATAGTTAATATCTGAGGAAGATATTTTATTATAGTGAACATTTTCTTTTTTTCAAGGTGATGGCTATACCTTACAAAAGTTACATGTTAGCATATTTTAACAATGATTAAAATACGTTGTTTATATTTATAATACTTTCTGGGTGCTTACTATACTGGGAATGATATGAGGTGAAGAAATTATAGGTACATCATGTATTCACGAATGTGAAAAACAATGGGCTTGCCTTACTGGTAAACCCTAGGCACGCCACTGGTGTGTACACTATGTACATCTTCCTAGACATCTTCCTGTACATGTACATAGTGTGTTACTCAATAAGATCGTAGGATGATGAAAAGTCCTCGAAATGGTTTTGGCCGATCGGAAATTGTATCTACAGCTTTAATGAAATAAAAAACAACTTAAAAAAAATACAAATATTTTATTTTAACAGTGATCTGTTTTCGTCGTTACCGACACAACAAGGGTTAAAAACCATGATTTTATACAACTTTTTCTGATAAAATAAATTCAATTTGAATAAATTTAAGCAGTGTTTTATAATAATAATAATTGCATATCGATCACTCCTTTCAACATATATAAAAAATTGTCAATTTTCAGCAAAAGCAGTATATTTTTAATTGATATTTACCCGCTACAGGGCAGAAAGTGTTGTTTTTGCATTTAAAAAAAAAGGCATTGTATAATTATTTATTTTTAATATCCTAAATATTTTTCAAATGGAGAAAAAACATTCAGGTTTTACCTAAAAATATCTGTTGCACAGTAAAAAGTTCAAAAAGTGGCTTGATATTTATTTTTAATACATTTTATTATATTTTTAAACTTTCAAAACGATCTCTAGAAAAATCAAGTTTTTTTTATATATGACGTTGTTGAAAGGTGTAAGCGATATAAGTTATGATAAAGGTTTTGAGTAGGATTCCACATATTTTTGTATGTTATTATGTATATATATATATATATATAATATATATTTATATATATATATATATATATATATATATATATATATATATATATATATATATATATATATATATATATATATATATATATACACGACCATACACTCACGATTTCCAGTTTTCACCCTTCTCCCGCCGCGAATTTCACTCACCTCCCTAATCTAAATGTGTCCCGGCTTACAGGGCCCCAAATGTCCGGGGCCCGAATTAGTTTTTAGGGCTCCCCTGAGTCCCTCCGCAGGGCGCTTCGCCCCGAACAATTAGGGATAATCTCAGAGGCTGCAGATTCATCTTAATTCGCGCAAACCGCCTAATGCGGCCGTTTGGCCGTGGCGTGAAGGGTGCAATGACTGTATGTGTACACCCTGCGCCAAATCCGGCTATAGCAAGCTCCAAACTTTACGTATTCTATGGTTAATTAAGCATTTACAGTCGACTCTTCCGGAAATCCAGAGAGAGATTTGAGCAAATGTGGTTAGAGCGTTTAGCTACTGTGCTTTAGGCCCCCGGTTCGATGCGGCTATGTTAGTCTGTGTCACCAACATACCCACATTCCTTACGCGTTCCATCCGCTGTGCCTACGTCTTCAGAGAAACGCAATGATGGTACTAATGGTCAGCACGCTCGGCTACCGTTCTGGAGGTCCACATTCCCAGGGGGGGTCAAATTAATATAAGTGATTTTTTCACTCATATATTTATTCAATATTAGAGTGAAAAATAGAGTGACTGGTATCGGAAGCGGAAGCCTGACCACCTTTCCTTCATGTGTTAACACGTTCAAGATAACACTGCGTTAATATCGACGTGCCCTACGTAAAGTGCTCTAAATACATTTTTGTAAATTTTGAGATATTTGGTGTATGTTATCAAATGACCATTATCTAAAAATATAAACAAACAAAAAAATATATGAAATAAATTACGCCTAGTTTTCAGGCGTATAAAACGCTATCTACATCGAATTTTCGAAATAAACTGAACTCCTAAAACGCTAACTACTTAATTTTGGCAAAGCATAAAGTTTTAAAACGATTCAATACATTATTTTATCGTGTTTTTTAATGTATAATACTAGCTTAGAATTTCAGATAAAACCGTTAATTAATAATAAAAAAAAAATAGGTTGAAATAATCTTCTACGCTCTCTCCTGTAAAGTAACAGATTTGCAGATAGAGTACTTTACGTAGGGGCCGTCGATATGATGCAGTGCCCTATGCATCATTTGGATACGTGTAAGGGTTTGAAGAATAATACATAAGGCATCTTTTGGTAAAACATATCGCTCATTCCTTTCAAGAACGTCAAAAATAAAAAAAACTTGATTTTTCAGGAGAACGTTTTAAAAGTTTGAAAATATAATATAATGTATTAAAAATAAATATAAAGCCACTTATTGAACTTTTTACTATGCAAAACATCTTTTCAGGTAAAACTTGAAGGTTTTTCTCCATTTGAAAAATATTTATAACATCAAAAAAATAAATTAAACAATACCTTTTCTTCAAAATGCAAAAACAACACTTTCTGCCCTATAGCGGGTAAATATTAAGTTTAAAATATGCCGCTTTTGCTGGGATATAGTACATTTTCTGGGCATTCCGAAAACATGCACAACTGAGAATTGACGATTTTTGATTTATGACGTTCTTTAAAGGAGTGAGCGATATATGAAAGAGGCAAATACGGGAAATGAGAATACAGAAAAATGTTGAAGCGTTTGGGTCCTGTCTCGGGACGCGAAGCATTTCCGATTCTCGCGAGCGGAGCTGAGTTCGCGGCTATTTGGGTCCCCGCTCATTACTTTCCGGGATATTAGGAGGAAGAACTCAGATGCTGAGGTAAGGAAGGTGAGTCAAGAGAGTGTGACTCATGATTCAGGAGTGAGTCTGATATTTGCGAGAAACCACTCGATCAAAAGATCAATACAGAAAGAAAGAGTCTGATTCTTGTAAAAAATCTACTAATTTTTAAGAAAATTTTAGAAATTTAGGTTGTGAATTCGAGAATGAGTCTAATGTTTGTAAAAAAATACTCAAATGTCGGGTTGTGGTCCCATGGTTAGTGTCGCGGACTCTGAAGTCAGAGTTTCTCGGTTCGAACCCACTCTACCGCAATTTGATACCTATTTCTAATAATGAGTCGCTAAGGCCCACAGAAATATGTAGTATGAAATTGAAATACATATTTGTGTTAATATAATAATAAAAACATAAATATTACTCTTTTAATTAAAAAAAAAAAATAAAGAATATTAAAAATAAAAAAAGAAATAATGAGTATATTAAAAAATGGGTCTAAAATCTGTAAAAAAGACTAACTTTTAAGAATATTCAAGAAATATCAATATTGAATTTAAGAATGGCTCTAAAATTTGTAAAAAAATACTTAATATCAAGAATAATAAAGAAATTATGATTTTTGTAAAAAAAACTTGCTCTGTTTTAAATTATTTTGAAATTTAGACAATGAATTAAACGATGAATCTAATATTAGTTTTAAATAAACTACAGCTTTTTTTAAAAACATTTAAGAAATATAGACTGCGAGTTCATGAATGAGTCCTATATTTGAATTTTTTTCAATATCAAGAATAATAATGAAATAATGACTGTAAATTTGAGAATTAATATAGTTTAAAAAAAAACTACTACATTTTAAGAATACTACTATTATTAAAAAAAGAGCCTAATAATTGTAAATATAAACTAAATATATGTTGCCGCCTCCGTAGTGTAATGGTCAGCACGCTCGGCTACCGTTCTGGAGGTCCCGGGTTCGATTCCCAGGGGGGTTAAATAAATATTAGTGATTTTTCCACTGTAATATTTATTCAATATTACCCTGGACTGGTGCCTGAAGCGGAGGGCTGATCACCTTTCCTTCATGTGTAAACGATCAAGATAACACTGCGTTTATATGACGCAGTGCCCTATGCACCATTGGGGTGCGGATAAGGGATTTATTATTATTATTATTATTATGTTGACATTGTTGAGAATAAATAAAGAAATAATAACTGTAAATTACGCAATCGAAAACTCACAATTAAAAAAACACTTACAGTGATACCATTCCAAGAACGTCATAAATCAAAAAACTTGATTTTTCAGGAGAACGTTTTTAAAGCTTAAAAAGAAATCACAATGTATTAAAAATAAACATCAAGCCACTTATTAAACTTTTTACTGTGCAACAGATCTTTTTAGGTAAAACTGAAGTTTTTTTTTCATTTGAAAAATATTTAGTATATTAAAAAAAATAATTAAACAATACCTTTTCATCAAATAAAAAAAAACAACAACATTTTCTGCCCTGTAGCGGGTAAATATTAAGTTAAAAATATGCCGCTTTTGCTGGTATACAGCACATTTTCTGGGCATTCCGAAAACACGCACAACTCAAAATTCACGATTTTTGATTTATGACGTTCTCTTGAAAGGAGTGAGCGATATATATTTCGGTGGCAATTCTTTAGATTTTGAATATTTAAATAACAAAAATAAGATTTTAATGAACAACTAATTCCGTTACGCCCTGTAGTACTTAAAAAAATGGTTTAAATTTGCGAAAGCAAGTTAAAAAAAAATGAGTACGCAATACGCGCTATTGACCCTCCATTCGTGAGCGCGCAGATGCAAATAGCGTGACAATGTTTATTCGTTTTGCGTCAGAAAATCACAAAGGACTATTTTTAACTTCAGCAGACTTCACCGGCTAATTGAATAATTACCGCTTCGGTTCCGCTCGCTTCAAGCATTATTTGTGTAAATCCGTTCCGCAAACACCGCTTCAATTTGAAACGAAAAATATTTGTGAAGATTGTATGGGTATATATATATGTATAAATTATAAGTAAAACACTTGATTTTTACCACTTGAGTATTATATTTTAACGACTAGTTGTCGAAGCTACAGATGTCGCTCACTCCTTTCAAGAACGTCATAAATAAAAAAAATGATTTTTCAGAAGAACGTTTTTATAGTTTAAAAATATAATACGAGTACAATGTATTGAAAATAAAAATCAAGCCACTTATTGAATTTTTCACTATGCAACAGATCTTTTTAGGTAAAATCTGAAAGTTTTTTCTCCATTTGAAAAATATTATGTAAATTTAAAAAAATAATTAAATGCAAAATGCCTTTTCTTCAAAATGCAAAAACAACACTTTCTGCCCTGTATGGGGTAAATATTAAGTTAAAAATATGCCTCTTTTGCTGGGATAAAGTACATTTGCTGAGCATTTCGAAAACATGCACAACTGAAAATTGACGATTTTTGATTTATGACGTTCTTGAAAGGAGCGAGCGATGTGTCCATATACGGGTTTGGATAACAATAACAAACGATATTCAAATCCGTAGTTCAGCGCTCGGGGAACTTTTTTTAACCATTTCCCCAAAATATTTGTGTGTGAGTCGATATTACCCCTTCCCCCATTTTCGAAAGAAGACAATCGATGTATATCATAAAAATTCTAACACGTTTGTGAAAAAGCAAACTAGAAAAATTCCTTATTACCCCAAAAAAATCATTTTTACCCCATTTCGGGTAATTTTCCCCGGTTCCCGACCGCTGCCGTAGATGGAAACATCTGTAGCTTACGAAACTCATCATCAAACCCTTATCCGCACCCCAATGGTGCATAGGGCACTGCATATAAACGCAGTGTTATCTTGATCGTTAACACATGAAGGAAAGGTGATCAGCCACCCGCTTCAGGTACCAGTCCAGGGTGATATTGAATAAATATTAGAGTAAAAAAATCACAAATATTTATTTGACCCCCCCCTGGGAATCGAACCCGGGACCTCCAGAATGATAGTCGAGCGTGCTGACCATTACACTAGACGAAACTAGTCGTTAAAATATTATACTCAAGTGGTAAAAAACAAATGTTTTGTTTATAATTTAATTTAATTATGTCTTACCATACAGTGAATGCCGAAACAATAAATAAATATTAAATTCGGTGAGAAATCTCTGTTGTTTGTGTTTTTATTTTTTGTTTTTTTTTTTTAAGACTAATTCAGTTTTTAACTTTGTGTTTAAAGAAAAATATCAATAATAATTTCCACTGAAAAATATCGTTTAGTTTGATTGTATCATTAAAAAACAAAATAGATTTTATTTGGACACACTCAAAATATTGCCTATTTATTGTCTGTAGTCCTGGTTCCAACTCTAATGTATGGAAGTGAAACATGGAGTTGGCAAAAGAAGGATGAAAGCAGACTGAATGCAGTCGAAATGCGATCTCTCAGAAGAATGTGCGACAAATCGATGTATGATAGATGTACGAATAGTGAAATAAGGAAGGAATGCAAAGCTGAGATAAGCATTATGGATAAAATTAAGAAAGGTGTGTTGAGATGGTTTGGACATGTAGAACGAATGAGTGAGGAAAGAACGGTAAAACAAATTTATGAGGCGAATGTTAGCGGGAAAAGAAGCAGAGGAAGACCGAGAAAAACATGGCACGATCAGGTATGCCAAATACTTGAAAGTGGTCAGGTTAGGAGTCGTAACAATCGGCGGGTATGTATGAGGAGATGCATGAACGTGGAAGAGGCGAAGAATGTTTGCAAGGACAGGGTGGTGTGGCGCTCTATTCTCTCTGCCTATCCCTGCGGGGAAGCGGCGTGATGGTTAGTTAGTTAGTAAGTTAGTTATTGTCTGTAATTTTAAAAAGATAAAAATTTGTAAACACTCACAATATGGCCTATTTATTCGTCTACAATTCTAAAAATATCAATAAATTCGAACCACTCAAAATATTGCATATTTATTGTACGTAATTTTTCATATTTTGTTCGCCTCCGTAGTGTAATGGTCAGCATGCTCGGCTACCGTTCTGGAGGTCCCGGGTTCGATTCCCAGGGGGGTTTAATAAATATAAGTGATTTTTTCACTCTAATATTTATTCAATATTACACTGGACTGGTACCTGAAGCGGAGGGCTGATCACCTTTCCTTCATGTGTAATCGATCGAGATAACACTGCGGTTATATGAAGCAGTGCCCTATGCACCATTGGGATGCGGTAAGGGTTTTATTATTTATTATTTAATTTTTCATATTCATTATTAATATTTTTTTATTTATTTTTTATTAATATTTGTTAATATTTATTAAGTTAGATATCAATTGCTCATATATCTTAATACATTTGAGATTAAATTACGGTTTTATATTGATTTATCGACTAAATACGACAAAATATATATGGAGGGATGTAAATTCATAAAGTAGCCAGCCCCCTGGCACTATTTCATTTAAAACCGCACCACTGTCTGCTACCGAAAGGTGGAATACATAAAGCACTAAAATACAGCACTTTATAGTTAATGTGTTTATTACCGACATCGCTTTACTGCCGTTGTAATATTTTACGATACAATTAAAAATAGATTTACAACCAATGTAATAAAATCGTGCATGTAAAGCTCGAAAGATCGACAACTGCATGTTGCATCTATTGGCGCGATTTTAAACTAAAATCGTTACGCTACTCGTCGCTAGATGGCACTAGTTTAACCCAAGCGCGCTACCTTGCAAATAATATAATTTTTTTTAATTTTTGATGTAAATATACTATGAAGTATTTTAAAATCTTGTAACAAGCATAATTAATTAAAAATAATTGGTATAAATACAATAAATTTCATATACTTTTATTTCAATTATTTAAGTTTTTCATGACTATTAGTCTAATACCATCTGTTGGCGCTTCATTGAAACCTTAGCTGAGAAATATATTTAAATATTAATAATATTGAGAATATGAGAAATATATCTTTAAAGTACAACGATTTGATAATTAAGGTATTCGATAAATCATTTATATTTAAATGCATTTAACTCAATTGATTATTTCAAACAGTTTTTTGTATGGAATAAAAAGTTTTTCTTCGAAATAAATACATAGTTTTGAAAATAAAATAGTTACTGGAAGATAAGGGGTTGAAAACGTTATATTTTTTTTTTATATTTTGAATTTTTCTTGTAATTATATTTAACACCATCTGTTGACGTTTTGCTGAAACTTTAGCAGAGAAACACACCATTAACGTAACATGGTTTAGCAACTAACTAAATATTGTGTCAAGTTTTACCTGTGCTGGACCATGTTTGCGTTGGTGGCTGCCAGCAGATCGTCACACCCTGCGCCCCCTGTCATCCTGGTAACTGGCTCCGCCTTCCCGCCAGACCCCGCATGTCCCAACTGGTACTGTTGACCCCCCTGGTGCGGCTGACCCCCCTGGTGCAACTGACCCCCCTGGTGCAGTTGACCCCCCTGGTGTAGTTGACCCCCCTGGTGCGGCTGAGCCCTCTGCTTGGCGGCCTGCTTGTGCCTGCTGAGGGCGAAGAAGAGGGCAAGTATCGCCTTGAGCTTGCCCTCTCTGATGTCCTCGGCTGTGACCTGCTCGAGACCTTGGACGCGCTGCGTATGCAGAAAGTGCAAGCAAGCAGCGACGGAATCGTACTGAAAAAAAAAGAAAAAATGCATCTTATTCTAACTGTCTATGAATATTTTAAAATAAATAAAAATTACTCAGTAAATACCACTACTAAACTACATTACCTCCATCAACAGGTGAAAACACAGTTCGTTTTGTATTTTAAAACATCTGTTTTTCTCAAAACCAGTGGTGTTTATATTAATAAGCCCAAACAAGACACCGACAATGTCACACAAGGTGGCTTGGTGGGTCTTTGCAAAAAAAAGTTCTAAATATGTATAAATTGTGATTTAAATAAATGTATACAAATAAAAAAATAAAAAAAGAGGTCTTATACAAGTGAATAATGTTAATTTTGGCATTTAAATTATCGCGTTATTCCACAAAATTAATACCATTAAGTCCTTACTCTCTTAAGGTCGCTCTCTTTTCCTTCTCTCTACGTAATCTTCCTTCTCTCTCATGTAACGAAATGTGCCTAATAAACGTGACGCGTCCTCAAAATTTCAGTCTCAATTCTAGTCCAACTATCGATTTCCGCCCAAAAAGTTTCAATTCAATAAAAAACGGAATTGTTTATTACGATATATGTATGTACACTACACATAACCCGTTATTACATAATCGAATAATTCAATGCTTGATAATCGGATATATTATTTAATAAATAACTCATCTTAATTAAAGCTTCTTCGATACTCAATCACTGAGTACCGCTTTGTTTGTTATTGTATAGCGTCTGTGAGACGTTCAGCTAAAAATGTTGTTCTAACGAAACCGGTTTCGTTCGAGCTAATAACGATGATATTTTTATCAATATGACCGAATTTGTTCTCACAATTTGAATATCTAGGTCATTTAGTTTTTTCGTAATTCGTGATAAGATTTACCGTTGAGTAACTAACTCTATAATAAAAATAATGTAAGTAATAAGTAAATAGCTAAGCATCACGCTGCTTTATATAGGGGTAGGCAGAGAGAATCGAACGCCATACCAATATGTCTTTGCAAACAATCGTAAATCGTCTCATCCACATATTCATCTCCTCATACATACCCGCCGATTGTTTCGACTCTCTACCAGACTACATCCAAGTATTTGAAATACTTGATCGTGCCAAGCTTTTCTCGGTCTTCCTCTGCTCATATTACCAACCACATTCGCCTCATGAATCTCTTTTAGTGTTCTTACTTCACTCATTAGATTCACATGCCCAAACCATCTGAACACACCTTTCAGAATCGATAATTTTATATATTTTATCATTTAAATTTAAAAATACATGCTGACTTTCGAGAAACCTTTTAAATTTAGATGCGTAGGTACTTTCAACAATTATTTTAAATCTTGATGCGTAGGTACGTTCTACATAACTTTTAAAACTAGATAAATGAGTACTTTTGACAAAAAACTGAAAGTCTAGAATCGTAAGTACATTTAAATTCGACAATACTTTTAAATCTACTAGATGCGTAGGTAATATCGGCAAAACTTTTGAATTTAGATGCGTAGGTACTATCGACAACATTTTTAATTTAGGTGCGTAGGTACTTTCGACAAACCTTTTAAATCTAGATACGTAGGTACTATTGACAAAACTTTTAAATCTAGATGCGTAGGTACTACGGACTACATTTTAAAATCTAGTTGCGCTCTTTGCGGTGGTATGGACATGTGGGGCGAATAGATAGCGAGAGAGTGACTAAGAAAATATATGTGGCGAATGTGAGAGGGAAAACAGAACGTGGACGATCGAAAAAGACTTGGCACGATCAGATCAATCAGAACCTAAAATCTGGCGGTGTCAAAAGTCTGCGTAATCGGAGGGCATGTATGACTAGATGTATGGATGTGAAGGAGGCGAGGAGTGTATGTCAGGACAGAAGAGTGTGGCGTTCCATCCTCTCTGCCTACCCCTGCGGGGAAACGGCGTGATGGTAGTAGTAGTAGTAGTAGTAGTTGCGCAGGTACTTTCGATAAAAAAATTGAATTGAGATGCGTAGGTACATTCGACAATTATTTTAAATCTAGATGCGAAGGTACTTTCGACAGTTATTTTAAATCTAGAAGCGTAGGTACTTTCGACAAATATTTTATGTTAACAATTACTTGATGCGTAGGTACTTTCGATAAACATTTTTCAACTGGTTTCAGTGGAATTTAAGTGCGCTGTCCACACAATCTCACGAAATTTGAACCTCCAAGGACACGCAAATAACAAACGAGGAAAAGCGTAATTACAGTCAAGTGGAATGACTGTACTTAACATACTCGAGTATTCTGAACAATGAAATATGATAAGTACTATTCAATTACATACCTCCTCTAGTTAATGTCCTTCACAGTGTAATGGATGTGGCTTAACACATTTCATACCACATTTTGTTTTATTACGAAAAAAATATTTGTCATTTTTACATTGGTTATATTTTTACATGAAAAAACTGAAAATATGGATTTTACGAGTACACTTGGGTCTGTTTTTATGTGGATCTTTTTAATGCGATTTTGAAGTTATGCGATTTTCAAATGTAATGGAACCTATCCCTCATGTTTGTATGTAGTTCAGGTCTTTTTTATGCGAATTTGCATAAAAAATCTAAATTTTAGACTTGTGCAGGTTACAACCGTTTGAGTGTGATTAGGTTAAATCTTACATCGTATTTATGAGATCCTTTATTGGAAAAAAACAAAAACCACTTGTTATTTGGATTGATGATGTATCTCAAAAACGATTTCCCATACGTGGATATTTAATTAAGGAAAAAGCTCTTCTGTTTTTATATTTTTATAGATTTTTTATGCGATTTTTGGTATATTCTATCATATTGATTTGAAATTATGCAGTTTTTTTTTAAAATAATGGAACTTAATCCCCCAGTTTTGCATGTAATTCAAGTATTTTTATGCTACTCCCCATGGAACGTATCTATCGTATAAAAGTGTATATTTCTATTTCTATATTTAAACCATTATTTTATTCCATGTCGTATTTACAAAATAAACCCATAAGTGGTAAAAATTGGCTGCAAGCAGCAAAATAAAAATTAAATGACCCAAATAAATGGAAGGATATGGAAAAGACCTTTATATATAACTTAATTATTTATTTATTACAAAATAAATAAATAGACAAATGTGATTTATTTGTCTTCTATCTCTCTTTCAAAATTGTATTTTAGTATAAATGCCAGAACGTAAGAATTTCATTTTAATGACCTGATGATGGAATGATTATTCCGAAGCCGGTAGTCACGAATTAGTGTTAATTAAAGTGGTATTACAAAGTGAACGATGAATGATAATGAGTGTTATATTACAATACCACAAAGTTATAATGCTTTTAATACACGAAATATAAAATAAATAAAAAAAATATTAAATATAAAAAAATTATAATATTAAATATAAATAAAAAATAATAAAAATTACAGTAGTACGTAAAGCCGGTCGCCAAGGTGTTAGGTGGGCCAAAAAAATGTTCTTGGGAAATGATTTTGACCTCAGAAGATCATTTTTTTCGTGCCACTCAACACGAGAGATATCCGTCAGTTTTTTTCTGTACATCGTGTTATGAATCGACTCGACCGCAATTGTAAATTATAAATATATAAATATATACAGTATGAACAATAAAAAATATCATTACTGTAGCAATCACGTCAGTCATCAACTAGACTTGTCCTAGTATAACGAGATATTGTACAGAAATAATTTGACAGGAATAAAATTAAGGATTTTTTTCCTTACGTGTCTGGGAGTATGGACGTAAATGAACGTCAGTACGAATTTTCCTTAAAGGAGTATGGACGTTAATGAACGTCGAAGTCCGTCTGTCAGTTAGTATGATGTAACTTGTATAGCAATGACATCTGTGGATATTTGTATATAATTTTGTCATAATTGAAAAATGTTTCGAATAGGTGTGTTTAAAAAATATATATATTTTAACATAATTTATATTTTCATAATACATCGATTTAAAGAAAAAAAAATTGTACTCCCGGAAAGGTTAAATTAAGCAGTAGTATTTTCAAAAACCAGCTTACAAATTTACCATCACGTGAATGTGGAAGAAGTGATGACTGTTCGCAAAGTAGATTGAAGTGACGTTCTATTCTCTCAGCCTACCCCTGCAGGAAAGCTGCGGGCATCTCCTTAGAGCGCTTGTGCACTAAACGGAATTTTACCGTCCGGCAATCCGGTTTTTAAAAATAAAAGCGACTACGACAGTTTAACGTGATCGAATTTCATGGATTTCATTCTAAGATGGACAAAAGCACAAGCCAATCCAAGCCAATCATCGTTTTAAAACGCTAACTGAAGTGCCGGACGGACAAAATTCCGTGCAAAAACGACCTTATAGTTTTTATAAAATTAAACAACTTTGTTTTAACCACTTTTTTTATTGAGAGTACACTTTAACCTACCGGTTTCGACAAGAACCTTGTCATCATCGGGGTTTATTAAATTCTAAAACATTAAAATACTCATAGTTAATTACATTCCCTTACAAAAAACTTCCACACACTCCGTAAAAAAATCAAAAAAAAAAAAAACAATTCAAGCCCTTATAGTTAGTTACCCGCCGATTATTCCGACTCCTGACCTGATCACATCTAAGTGTTTGCAATACTTGATCATGCCATGTTTTCCTCGGTTTTCTTCTCCTTCTACTACCAATCACATTCAGCTCATAAATTTGTTTTACTATTCATTCTCCACTCATTTAATTCGCATGCAAAAACCATCTAAATACATCTTTTTTAATTTGATGGCTAATTTTAAATTAATGTTTTACTTAGTAAATACCACTATTCAATACCACTAAATAGTGGTATTTACTGAGTAAAACATTAATTAAAAACGGATAGATTTTACCACAAAGTGACTGCCGAATCAATTAATGAAAATTGATGGATTATGCTTATCTCAGCATTGCATTCTTTCCTTATATCACTATTCGAACATATTTTAGTATTTCTCTGAATTAAATCGAATTTAAAATGGACAAAATTAATCGATCAATTTCATGACACAGTACATATGAGTGCACAACAGTCATCTATGTTGGATTGAGAAAGTTTTTATTTAGCAGAGACCCTATTATTTGTATGAATGCAGGACCTGAACCCCGGATTATTTTTACATACTGATTTGTACAAATTTAAGAGTTCCAAAATCATGGTTAGACTGGTGAATATTGCACGTGTGGGCCATGTAAGTACCCAGACTTCCGGATTTTTCTTTGTCTATGTTGAGATGTAAAAAATGAAAGCTGTTAATTAATAATTCGTTAGTTAATAATTCGTTATCATTAATGAACGGCTAATCAATTACAAGAGGATTCTCTTATACGCAGGTAACAAGTACCTAGCTATATTAGATTTATTTTAAGATTACAAAAAAGGTATTGAATAATAATGAAGCAACTATTTATAGACTAACTCATGAATAATCAAAATTACTTTGGGCAATTAGTACGGATATCCAAATGCAATTGAATATATTAAAAACTGAACGAATCCTGACATACATTTATGTGACACGTCAATCAACCTAATATATTTTTAAACTTCTTACCTAGAAAAAAAATCCTTTAACCACCCTCATTAATTCCTCTTCTTTCCTTCTCCTTCCTGCTAAATGTGTTATTTTATATCATACCTTTTTTTAAATCTCTGAATGTTTTTTAATAGTTTTATAACATAAATGTGGAATTGCTTACAATAATTAAAGAAAACACTTCGTTTTTTACCACTTGAGTTTTATTATAGACTACATGTTTCAGAAGTTAAACTTCCATCATTCAGGTCTGTATAATAACTAATAATAGTCTGTATAATAGTTATTATACAGACCTGAATGATAGAAGTTTAACTTCTGAAACATGTAGTCTATAATAAAACTCAAGTGGTAAAAAACGAAGTGTTTTCTTTAATTATTGTAACATGTCTTACCACAAAGTTAATGCTGAAACAATAAATGGAATTGCTTAATTTGCTTTTTTTAAACGTAACTATTTTTTGTTAATGTAATGTAATGTTTATTATTGTTAATGTAACTATCGTTTATAATATCATTTTTTTTACATGTAAGCTGTACAATTCCCGAATAAATAAAATAAAGTATTTCGAAAAGTTCCTGATTGGCCCACACTAGATTATCCCTCCTGTTCCCAACACAGATTAAATTAAATAAAAATATAAAGTTAGAAGAAACAAAAATCCACTTAATGATCTATAAACCTTGTACATAATAAGCAAGGCAAAGAAGCTTTTTATTGAGCAGAAACTCTTTCATTTGTATGTGAATATAAAAAATAACTCCTAATTTCATATAATCCAGATTTGTGAACTAGTATTTGGACACACTCAAAATGTTGCATGTTTTTTTTCAATCCGGATTTTTCCTTATCCAAACTACCTTCATTGTATATTGATGAAACACTAAAATGGTTGAATATAAGAAAAAAGGATCAAGTAAGGAGTTGAAAGGAAAAACATTTTTAATAGAATTTTACGAAATATTCTTTTTTAAAGATGGGAGTTGCATTTATTATTTAATATCTCTTTTCTTATCAAAATCACATATTTATTTCGATGAAAAACTAGTATTTTTAAAACAAAAACGGTGTGTCAATCGAAAAATAGAATTACCTACGTTAAATGGTACCTGGGTTGAAATATCATTTTCTCATATTATTTATTGATTCGGTATTAACTTTGTGGAACGACATGATTATTTTATTAAAATTAAACACTTGAATGTACCACTTTAATGAGTTTTATTTTATTTACGACTAGTTTCGAAAACGACAGATGTTTTCATCTTCTGGTACAAATTAAAACTTAATTTGTACCAGAAGATGAAAAGATCTGTCGTTTTCGAAACTAGTCGTAAATAAAATAAAACTCATTAAAGTGGTACATTCAAGTGTTTAATTGTAATAAAATAATAATTTTTACATAGATATATTATGAAAGAATATTTTTTTTCAAATTTTTAAACACCTTACCTTTCAATTTCTCTTTTCTTTTCAAAACTATTATACGAAGACTTTCATTACAAAAACAGTGTTTTAATAAAAAAAATCAGTTACGTCAAATGTTACCTGGGTTTAAAAAAAAATAAGTTGCGGGCTATCGAATATCCCGCCTTAAAAACATTTGTTTATTGAAATGGGATGCATTTGTTTCCACCCACACTTCAACATATGTCAAAAAGTTCAAAGGCGGTTCCTTACTTGGGAAAACGAGGGTTTTAGTTCAAAAACCTTTGCGCTTGTCTCGAGATTAATGCTTTTATGAGGGCTGTGCATTAAGAAAGCGTAAAATAGCCCATGATAATAAGAGCCCGTGTTGAAAATAGCACAGTCACAATAATAAATCAAGCTTTATTTTCATATGGCGGGTATGTATGAGGAGATGCATGAACGTGGAAGAGGCGAAGAATGTTTGCAAGGACAGAGTGGTGTGGCGCTCTATTCTCTCTGCCTGCTGTGATGGTTAGTTAGTTAGTAAGTTAGTTTTTATTTTCATTGTGTTTTGAATGTTGAAAGCATTAACTTTGTGGATCTTATTGATATATTATTTTGAGAAATAAAAAGACTTTGTTTTTTGTTCCACTCACATTTTTATTAACAACCATCTAGTTTCGGAAACAACCTGTTGCCCTCTTCAGGGTTTAATTTATGACTAGTCTAGTCTAGTCACAAATTAAACCCTGAAGAGGGCAACAGGTTGTTGCCGAAACTAGTTGGTTGTAAATAAAAATATAAGTGGATTAAAAAACAAAGTCTTTTTATTTCTCAAAATAATATATTATTTTCATTATTTTAAATGAGGAAGGTGTGATTTTTCATAACATTTTGAGTGTGTTCAAATCCTGTTTCACAAATCTGAGTTTCACCACTGAAGAGTTGCATTTTCATATTTATATCGCAACATATATGAAGAAGAATGTTGAAGTCTAGGTATTTACAAGGCTTACGCAATGTCATGGGGTTGTTTAAGTGATCACTTTATTCATGATTCTACCATTAAGTCGTGTGATTGTCAATTACACGACTCAAATTTCGTTTAAAATTGTATTTATGCTTCAATCGACACATATTTTTACTGTTCACTCGCCACTCATTCGTTCCATACATTGTTTTGGCGCACATTCGTCTGAGAGATCGCATTTCGATTCCATTTAGTCTACTTTAATTTAACACATTATTTATAGAATCGGCCTAAAGTTTAAGCAAGTTGATTAATTAAAATAAATACTTCATTACACACGACTAGTTTCGAAAACTAGAGATGTTTTCATCAACAGGTGATTACAAAAACTATATAAATACAAATCATTTTGAACTTCGAACGAAAATTTGAGTTGAGAATAGTAATGAGTCATAAAAGTAATGAGTCATGAGTAAACGTCATAAATAAAAAAAACTTGATTTTTCAGGAGAACGTTTTTAAAGTTTAAAAATATAATACAATGTATTAAAAATATTTTTTTTACTGTGCAACAGATCTTTTTAGGTAAAACCTAAAGGTTTTTTCTCCATTTGAAAAATATTGAGTGTATTTAAAAAAATAATTAAAAGATACCTTTTCTTCAAAATGCAAAAACAACACTCTCTGCCCTGTAGCGGGTAAATATTAAGTTAAAAATATGCCTCTTTTGCTGGGATACAGTACATTTTCTGGGCGTTCCGAAAACATGCACAGCTGAAAATTTTTCGATTTTTTTATTTATGACGTTCTTGAGGATTCGAAATTTGAAACTGTAAATAGTAAAGTAAAAATAAAAACTAAATGCTTAAATATAAATAATTTTAAGTTTCGAACCAAAATTTAAGTCCTGTTGAGAATAGTAATGAGTCCGGTTCAAATGAGGATTCGAAATTTGAAACTGTAAATAGTAAAGTAAAAATAAAAACTATTTAAATATAAATAATTTTGAATTTCGAACAAAATTTTGAGTCCAGTTGAGAATAGTAATGAGTCTAGTATAAATGAGGATTCGAAATTTGAAACTGTAAATAGTAAGGAACAGTTTCAAATTAGGAACGCGGAATGGCGCGGCCATCTTTGTAGCTTCCAAATTCAAATCGACCAATCCGCCGCCGGCAAAATGTCCGTTATGTCTCATAAAGCGTGCACCGTTAATATCTTAATATCTTCGACGGCATGTGATATATCCTAACAGAGACGTTTTAAAAATTAGGCGATAATTCAAATATTTGAATTGTCTTCCAAAGTCAAGTGGTCAGAGCACGTGGTTAGAGTGCTGGAGGTCCCGGGTTCGATTCCTAGGGGGGTCACAATAAACATAAGATTTTTGGCCCATGTGTTTAATATTACCCTGGATTGGTACCTGAAGCGTGAGACTGATCACCTTGCTTTCGTATAATTGACGATTTACGTAACATTACGTCGATTTTGTGCAGTGCCCTATGCACCATTGGGTGCTGATGAAGGAAAGAAGAAAAAGAAAATGAAATTAATATTATTTTTAAGAATGCCCAGACTTCCATATTCTTCTTCATCTATGTTGAGATGTCAAAAATGTACAAAAATAACTCCTAGGTGGAGATAATTCAGAATAGTGAACAAGTATTTAGACACACTCAAAATGATGTAAATAAAATGACTGGTCATATTAAAAACTGCATGAAAAATTTTAAATCACGTTTTCTTTCAGTATGTGAATATAATCTAGGATTCGGACCTTCCATAAAAAGAGTATCTGGTTAATAAAAGCTTCTCTCATTTCACCATAGATGTCTCTAGTGAAATTATAGTGAATTTAAACACTATTTTTCGATTTATTTTTTGATATCTCATCAAAGACGAAGAAGAATATGGAAGTCTGGGCATTTACGGGGCTTACGGCCTATGACGGTCGTAAGCCCCGTAAATGCCCAGACTTCCATATTCTTCTTCGTCTTTGATGAGATATCAAAAAATAATATGAAGGTGACTCCTGTAATTGGAGATGATCCAGATTTTGTGAACAAGTATTTGGACACACTCAAAATGTTGTACTATTTTTCGAGTCTGATCGATATATTTAGAAGTTCCAAGTATATAAGTAGTGTGATTATCAATCATAGATAGAAGAATAATGATCACTTAAACCAGCCTATGACGGTCGTAAGCCCCGTAAATGCCAAGAATTTCATATTATTCTTTATCTATGTTAAGATGCCATGTTTTATTTTAATCTGCGTTGAAACTTGATGAGTCCGGCGTTTCAGGTAATTAAATAAATCGAACTGATGATATCTAGCATGGTAGTCGAAAGTCCTGACCACTACACTACGAAATCGGGCAAATAATCTCCTTATTCGAAACTGTATCTTACTTTAATTCTCCGTACATTATTCCTAATGATCGCATTTGTTTTTTTCGTGTACCAATTATATGCTTCACTACCATACATAAACGTATTGTATTATACACGAAAAAATCAATTGAATTTCAAGGAACGTATGATCTCATTTTTTGTGTTATCTTTACGGAAAAAATGATTCATTTATTCAATTCGGTATAAAAGTACTTAAAGTAGTAAAAAAAATTAATTATTAATAGACATGGGCATTCGAATTAAAAACCGACTTCTTTTTTAAATAGATTTGAGAAAATAGTTTACGAAAAATAGCACTGTATCATCTTCTTCCTGTCTCTATCCCAACTTATCGTATTTTTTTTTGACATCTCATCAAAGATGAAGAAGAATATGGAAGTCTGGGCATTTACGGGGCTGACGACCGTCATAGGCTGGTTTAAGTGATCACTTTACACACGTGTAGCATTCACCAATTCTACCCATTATTGACAACTACACTACTCAAATTCTTGAAAGTTGTATATAGTGGTAGTAGTAGTAGTGTATATATGAACCAATTTAGAAACCTTGTTCTTGAATCACTAGAACTTCACTAGAGACATCTATTGGTGAGATGTAAAGAAGCTCTTTACTAAGCAAAAACTCTTATATTAGTGTGTGAGGTCCAAATCCTGGATTTCAATCACACACATGAGAAACGCCAGAAAATAAAAATTTCATTTTTATTGTCTTGGCCAACTTATCGTCTTTGAAGACTGTTGGAGTCAGCTCGTCTTCAGGCTGTAGGTCCTTCTATCATATACAACGTCACCTAAGTCATGCCTTCGAATCATGTGATCGTTCTGCAGCATCCATGAATTTTTTGGTCTTACTCTAGATGTCTTTCGAGGAAGATCCATGGCGATCGTCAAGATTACAATGTGATTAAAAATGGCACCATTAAATTATCAAAATTGATTGATTATTATATAATTTTTCTTTGTATAAAAATCTAAAAAAAGGTATTTCGTTTCGATCATTTAAACGTAATAACCTTAATCAGTGTACAAATTTGGTTGCGTTTTGCTTATTTGCAGCTTCTTTTACACATATTTGACAATTTGACATTAAAAACTTAAGCTGAAAAAATAACGAATAATAAAGCTTCTTTACATCTCACCAATAGATGTCTCTAGTGAAGTTCTAGTGATTCAAGAACAAGGTTTCTAAATTGGTTCGAATATAATTCCAATCGTGTAACCGAAAAAGTAACAGTTACTAATAGTCACATCTCTAATAGTAATTGGTAAAGAATATTTCTTAGTAATGATTTTTTTCATTATAATCACAATCAGTAAGACAGTTAGTTCAAACAAAATGAATCATTTATGGAGGGAAATTATTATTTTTTATCTTTTGTGGTAAGTCATATTTATACATTCGTATTTATCGCACCGCCTCCGTAAGTGTAATGGTCAGCACGCTCTGCTACCGTACTGGAGGTCCCAAGTTCGATTCCTAGGGGGGGTCAAATAAATTTTAGTGATTTTTTCACTCTTATATTTATCCAGTATAACCCTGGACTGGTACCTGAAGCTGAGGGCTGATCACCTTTCCTTCATGATAACACTCGATAACGATCAAGATAACACTGATCACCTTTCCTTCATGATAACACTCGATAACGATCAAGATAACACTGCGTTTATATGATGCAGTACCCTATGCACCATAGAATGCAGATAACGGTTTAAAATTAAAATTAATGTAAACAAATAAATTTAAAAAAAAACACTGATAAATAATTCGTCTCTAACTGAGACAATTTGAGACAAAGTGATAATTTTTGTGTATTCGTGTGGGTTTTGTGATAGATATTTCGCCTTGAAGGCCGGATGTGGTGAGGAGAATGCCCGAAGGCCGGAGATGATAATGTAGATACAGATACAATATAAAATAACACATATCACAATATATTTCGTATACATACATAATTCTTTCAACACAATAGATTGGGTTTGGTTCAGAATTAACATAGGATAAAAGATAATAAAGAAATTATGTATGGACGGATAGTCTAGGGTGGGTCAGATAAAAATGACAAAAATAATGTATAAATATGAAACACTTGTAAAAGACTACTATTGAAACTTTTGCTTAGACTGTTAAAATTTTGCTTGGATTGTTTATAGAAGAGACAGATTTAAGCTCCTTTTTCTTGTAGACGTATCACTCATGTAGTACATGCTTGCTAACTTTTTACTTTTTACTTTTTCATATTTTTTTATGTTTTAGGTATTAACTATATTTTTTAGTTTTTCACTTTATTTTTGTTTTCTGTTAGTCAAGTATTTGTATTTTATATTAACATTTTTACTCTAGTTCAACTTCATATAATATCTGTTGTATTCTTGCCAGTGCACTTTTCTTATGACCCGCATTATATTGTATACCCACATACAGGCCATGCCTTTGAGAGATCATTTTTTTATATTTATATTCTATATATATTTTTTATATTTATATTTATATTATGTCACAACATTTTGAGTGTGTCCAAATACTTGTTCACAAAATCTGGATTATCTCCAATTACAGGAGTTATTTTCAGATTATTTTATGACATCTCATCAAAGATGAAGAAGAATATGGGCATTTACGGGGCTGACGACCGTCATAGGCTGGTTTAAGTGATCACTTTACACACGTGTAACATTCACCAATTCTTCCCATTATTGACAACCACACTACCAAAATTCTTGGAAGTTCTATATATATGAACCAATTTAGAAACCTTGTCCTTGAATCACTAGAACTTCATTAGAGACATCTCGGCTGTCCAAACTCAAAACACAGTAAGGGACATTTTTTTGTAGTACACTTTTTTTGCATTTTTGGACTAAGTAGATTCTACTTACTCCAAAAATGCAAAAAAAACGTACTACAAAAAATGTCCCTTACTGTGTTTTAAGTTTGGACAGCCGATCTATTGGTGAGATGTAAATATATAGAACTTCCAAGAATTTGAGTAGTGTGGTTGTCAATAATGGGTAGAATTGGTGGATGTTACACGTGTGTAAAGTGATCACTTAAACCAGCCTATGACGGTCGTCAGCCCCGTAAATGCCCAGACTTCCATATTCTTCTTCATCTTTGATGAGATGTCCAAAAATAATATATTATGTTGTATAATGCAAAAGAATTTAAAATAAAGAAAAAAAAACTCATTGCAATTTGGACTAAAAATATATTTTTCATAATTTGATAATTATGAACAAATAAAAACATTTGTTTAAAACCACTTTTGAATTGATTGAAATTTGAAGATACTCAAAACATTACTCACTTAACACAAACTTTGTGGAATAATAAGAAAATTTAATAAAAAAAAAAAAACATTTGTGTAAGACCACTATTGATTTAATTAATGTAAACACGACTAGTTTAGAGAACTAAAATGTTCTCATCAACAGGTTATTATACAAGCTAACAAGCAATAAATAATAAAACCACTTTTTCTTATAAATATTGTGACACGTATTTTGACAATTCAAACACCGTATACGATGTTTAAAAATGACGCGGAATGCATCGAAACACGTGTCACTAATCTATTGATTATAAGAAGTATTAATATTTGCCAAAGTGAAACTTAAATTAAAAATGGATAGATATGCCCATAAAGTGACTGCCAAATTAATAAACAAAAAAAATGAAAAAACTATTTATTTTTAATTTAACGTTTGATTCTGAACTACCCTCATTGAAAAATGACACATACAAATTAATACCTATAATAACGATTCATTTTACATAATGCTAAACACATCCCATCGAAGGATCCTGGTTCGTCACAGGTGATCACTGATCACTGATTACTGATCACCAGACAACCTTGAGATATTTTTGCATTCGACAATGGCACTATGAATATTCATTAGGATTAAAATGTAAATTGCACACGTCGTATTTGTCCGCCTACAAATTGAAGTGGTTAGCGCGTCTGGTCAACATGCTGGAGGCCCCTGGTTCGATTTCCAGGATGTCAAAACAAAAAATAGTATTTTTTCACTCTTATACTACCCAATATTATTCTAATATATAATATGGAGGATGCAAGGGAGCTGGCAGCCGACAGAAAAGCCTGGAGACAGTTTGTGGACTCCATATGCTCCACCTAGGGAGCGGATATGGTTAATATATATATATATATAAATATATATATATATATATATATATATATATATATATATATATATATATATATATATATATATATATATATATATATATATATATATATATATATATATATATAATATTACCCTGGACTGGTACCTGAAGCGTAAGACTTACTGTCTAGCCTTCTTGCATACATTTGAACAATAGGGTAACTGCTAAATTAAAGCTTATTCGAACCAACCATAGATGCTGCCGCGAACTCAAACATGAAGCCACATGAGATTTATGACACATGTATAAGATTCTAAAATATAAGTAGTGTGGCTGTCAATCATGGATAGACTGGTGAACGTTACACGTGTGTAAAGTGATCACTTGACCAGCCTGTGACCGGTTATGACCTTCATTTACAAGGCTTATGAGGCTTTTGAGTGCCCAGACTTCCATATTATTCGGTCTGGGTGTCTGAGATGTATTTTCCACATTTACTACTCCTCTTCTCACTATCCTACCTGCAGACAAGCCTCTGAAAGCAGGCTTTTCAATTTTTTTTTCAATTTTTCAATTTATTCAATAAAAAAATAATATATACATAACAAACAATATTCAAGGCGTATATATTAAAAGTAAGCAAGAAGACTTAAAGGTGTAGAAGAATCCCGCTTCGGAAAACTCCTTCGGACACATGGAACAGATCAATATCCAACGTGATATTGTTCAACATAGCGGTAGCTCTTCCTACAGGCATAACCATCGGCAGGTTGCAGGTTTCTTTGCAGGTTATTTGCGGAAACGCGAGCAGGAAAAATGTCAAACGAATGCATTATGTATGAATTTGAGTATGTACTGGAGACTGCCAAAATAGCAGTTGACCAGTTTAGTACGTGGTGCATTGTCCCATATATGGTACAAACTGCGAAACTTGGACCATTGGTCGCTTAATTGGGCCTTAACCAGAAAGAGGAGAGATTCAAGATTTATTCTTTTCTTATTAATGTTGACATCTGTAGTCTTAAGTCACATATCGCTCACTCCTTTCAACAACGTCATATATCAAAATAGTTGATTTTTCAGGAAATCGTTTTTAAAGTTTAAAAATATAATAAAATGTATTAAAAATAAATATCAAGACACTTATTGAACTTTTTTACTGTGCAACAGATCTTTTTAGGTAAAACCTGATTTTTTTTCTACGTTTGAACAATATTTAGTATATTTCAAAAAATAATTAAACAATACCTTTTCTTCAAAATGCAAAAACAACACTTTCTGCCCTGTAGCGGGTAAATATTAAGTTAAAAATATGCCTCTTTTGCTGGGGTATAGTACATTTTATGGGCATTCCGAAAACATGCGCAACTGAAAATTGTCGATTTTTGAGTTATGACGTTCTTGAAAGGAGTGAGCGATATGTGGTCTTTGGTTACATATGTAAAGATAAGGTAACATAGGTAAATATTGTTTTATTTTTTAATATTAACAACATTTTGAGTGTGTCCAAATACTTGTTCACAACTCTGGATTATCTTCAATTAGGAGTAATTTTTTAAAGAATTTTTTCGATATCTCAACATAAATGAAGAAGAATATGGAAGTCTAGGCATTTACAGGGCTTACGACCGTCATAGACTGGTTTAAGCGATCACTTTACACAGTAACATTCACCAATTCTACCCATGTTTGACAACCACAATACTCAAATTCTTAGAAGTTTTTTTATATATGATCCAATTTCGAAACATTGTACTTGAATCACTAGAATTTTCACTGTATTTAAGAATTCGGACCTCACATATAAATAAAAGAGTTTCTGCTCAATAAAAAAGCTTCTTCATCTCACCAATAGATTCTCTAGTGACTTAAGTGTAATTTTTGAACAGAAAATCAATTTTCAATCCAAATATTTTTTAAATTCAGACTATGGCGCAAATTTGATGGATATTATATTCATCTGTCTCTCTCACTCTCCACTTGAGGGTTGAAGGTAAAAAGAGGACGAGTAGATCGGCATTGCTGGGTGTCCAGTGTTCTTATGGGAAGAGTGATACGTGATAAAAATTAATTTAAACTGAGAAGCGTAATGTCTTATATCCTAATTATACCATTTTCATATTTACAACATTTTGACTATGTCCAAATATAAAATATGGGTTTCTCCACTTAGGAGTTATTTATATCGAGATCTCAACATAGACGAACAAGAATATGGAAGTCCTGCCATATGGTTTAAGTGATCACTTTATACACGTGTAACTTTAACCATTCACACGTGTAACGTAATTGATAAGAACACAGCTCAAAAATTTTGGAACTTTTATAAATATCGTATAATTGACACGTTTTTTCATATGTGAGCTCTAGGCAGAATCTATGATTGAATTGAGTAAGCTTTTCATTTAGCAGAGACCCTTATGAAATGTACATATGTAATATTCTAACCGAATTCTTTTACGTACTGGAAGACCCATGAATATTTTTTATTAATTTTGTCTAAATTTATTATTTGGCGATTTATTTTATTCAAAATATTTTTGCTCATCTCCGTAGTGTGTTATGTATACATGTTCGAGTTATATGTTTCCTATATTTTATACGAGATATTTATATAATGTGTTGATCTGGCAACAATTTTGTGAAATAATATAATGATTTTAATATTATATGAAATAATGAAAAAAGACTTGTATAAGACCACTTTTGAGTTAATGTAAAATAAGCATATACGTTCATACGTGTATGTATGTATATATATATATATATATATATATATATATATATATATATATATATATATATATATATATATATATATATATATATATATATGTATATTTATATATATATATATATATATATATATATATATATATATATATATATATATATATATATATATATATATATATATATATATATATATATATATATATATATATATATATATATATATATATATATATATATATATATATATATATATATATATATATATATGTATACATATATGTATATATTTATATGTATATATATATATATATATATATATATATATATATATATATATATATATATATATATATAAATATATATATATATAATATATGTACATACATACTCAAAACCTTCTTTCCTTCCTAGCGTCAAATTTAAAAGTCTTTGTATATGACTTAGCGCGTTATACCACTGAGGTAACGATTTATCACATTGTACAATAGATTCATGATCATATTATACAGGTATGGATATCAGGTGCATTATGTTGCATTCTTATACTCGCATACGTAATATACAATGTTATAAAAATCTAAATATGTGTATAAAACGTTGAATTTTCCTGTATAAAAGAGTATCCATATGTATGTTTTCTAATAATTAAAACGTTGTCCCAGGTGTAAGTATTCGATTCGTATCAAAATAAATAAAAATAAACCGCCCGAAGTTCGATTCAACGTTCACAAAGCAACCGAGTTTGATGGACGGACGTCGTGAGTCCTGTGGTATGCGCTAAAAAACCATACTTCCCGATTACCGTGTTCGACGCGGTCATGGAACTCGCCGAAATCGATGGTGCCATTGTAAAAACTAGGTCTTCCAGACCGCGACCATAAAATAAAGGGTCCGCCAAATAACTTTTTTTTTTTTAAAACAGGGCGCAAAACATCGAGTGTAGCTTCGGCTGTGTGGCACGTAGCGCCGTCCTGTTGAAACCAAATGTTGCCAATATCCTCCTCTTCAATTTTTGTGAACAAAAATCCGTTCAACATGGCCCGATAACGATCGCCATTGACTGTAACGGCCACTCCTTGCTCATTTTCAAAGAAAAATGGCCCAATTATGCCTCTGGACCAAAATCCGCACCAAACAGTGACTCGTTTTGGGTGTACCGGCTTTTCAATGTATGCGTGCGGGTTTTCTGTGCCCCAAATACGACAATTTTGCTTGTTTACATACCCGCCAAGATCAAAATGAGCTTCATCCGAAAAGATGATTTTTTTGGCAAAATCGGCATCTTCTGTAAGTCGATCGCAGGCCCACTCAGCGAAGCGAAAACGCATTGGATGGTCAGTTGGCTTCAACTCCTGAACCAATTGGACTTTGTATGGCGTCATACCAAGGTCTTTATGCAAAATTCGTCTCAATGATGTCTCCGAAATGTTCAATTGTTGAGAACGACGGTGAATTGATGTTGATGGCGCTTCACGCACACTTTCTGCCACAACATCGATATTCTCGGGTGTACGCACTGTTTTTGGCTTTTCACGCTTTGGTTTATCGATGAGGATGCCAGTTTCTTTCACTTTTTTCACAAGATAACGAACATACGGAGCTGACGGTGCTTCTCTTCTTCCAAAAACCGTACGCAATTTTCGCACACATTCTGCAACATTACCATGATTTTCAAAGTAATGTCGCAATATTTCCCAGCGTTGTTCAAGCGTATACACAACCATATTCGCTCAGCGGAAGGATAAAACTAATTATCTCTCAAATCAGACATGAGCTAAGTGTTACCATTCACGAAATAAGCACTAGTTGAAAAAAAAAACTTTAGATGGCGGACCCTATACAATGTAACTGTAACATTGTACACTATATAACAAACTGTTTATAGTGCCGTCCGGCAGGCGACATGTTTATTTCCGTATATCATGATTGAAGACTTTAAGGAGCATATCTCGCTCAATCCTTTCAAGAACGTCATAAATCAAAAATCGTCAATTTTCAGTTGTGCATGTTTTCGGAATGCCCAAAAAATGTACTATATCCCAGCAAAAGAGTCATATTTTTAACTTAATATTTACCCGCTACAGGGCAGAAAATGTTGTTTATGCATTTTGAAGAAAATGTATTGTTTATTTTTTTTTAAATATCCTAAATATTTTCCAAATGGAGAATAAACCTTCAGATTTTACCTAAAAAGATCTGTTGCACGGTAAAAAGTTCAATAAGTGGCTTGATATTTATTTTTAATACATTGTGTTATATTTTTAAACTTTAAAAACGTTCTCCTCAAAAATCACGTTTTTTGATTTATGACGTTCTTGAAAGGAGTGAGCAATCTGGCAAGAGTCTACGAGATAGAATAAGGAACACCAGGATAAGGGAAATATGAGAGATCCAAGATGTTGTTAGGTGGGGAAGGAGACAATGGTATGCTCATGTGAGGAGAATGGAACCATCTAGACTCCCCCACATTGCACTGCACGACCAACCACAAGGTGGACAACTCACGGGCAGACCACCAAAGAGATGGATCGACAGGTGGGAATCGACATCCCAGGAGGCTAATCTAAAAACAGGTCACAAGGCCTACACGAATCGGGAGAAGAAGATATTATTAACTCTTACCACTCTGTAGGCCAGACATTCTGTCCCGTATGATTCTAGTAGGCAGCTCCGTGGGCCACAATGTCTGGCCCGGCGCAGGTATAACTTTAATCATTGATTTCTCCATCCAAGTATATTCTACCAAAAAATATTTCAGATAAATACAGTTAATCTTAATTAACATGGTCATACGAATTGCCAGACAGAGTGTCCCAAAATCAGGGAACCAAAATATTTATTGTAATGCTAGAAAAACGTCGCATTTTTTGATCAGAGTAGCTGATCGCTTATGAGAAAAAATGGTAAGAGTTGAAAGGGTTTATAAACAAAACATTTCTGTTGAAGTAGAGAAGAAGAAAGAAGAAAAGATACTATAGCACATTTATCAATTGACAAGCAGCATCAACTGGCAGATTCTTGCGAAGACTTTCAATTTGCCTTAGTTGGTAAAAATATGTATTTAGGTACTTGTTCTGCTGATTTGAGTCGCAAGGGAGAGATGAGAATCTATGAACACGACCAAGAATTTTACTTAATAGTACTTCTTGAATTGTGTGTTTTTTTAAGATGGGAATTGCATTTATTATTTACCTGGCTTATTATGTACAAGGTTTACAGATCATTAAGTGGATTATTGTATCTTCTAACTATGTAAATAAATATGTTTTATATTATTTCTTGACATCTCATCAAAGATGAAGAAGAATATAGAAGCCTGGGCATGTACGGGGCTGACGACCGTCATAGGCTGGTTTCGATCACTTTAATTATAATCCAGGATTCGGACCTCACATGCTAACAAAAGAGTTTCTGCTCAATAAAATGCTTCTTTTCGTCTCACCAATAGATGTCTCTAGTGAAGTTCTTATGATTCAAGAACAATGTTTCAAAATTGGTTCATACATATAGTACTTCCAAGAATTTGAGTAGCGTGATTGTCAATAATGGGAAAAATTGATGAATGTTACACGTGTGTAAAGTCATCACTTAAACCAGCCTATGACGGTCGTCAGCCCCGTTAATGCCCAGATTTGCAATATTCTTCTTTATCTTTAATGAGATGTCAAAAAAATATGAAAATAACTCCTATAATTGGAGATAATCCAGATTTTTTGAACAAGTATTTGGACACACTCAAAATGTTGTAAAAAGATTTTTTATTTAAATCTGGGTTGGGAACAGGAGCATGTCTGCATTTGCTCATTGCTGGGAGGAAACCACGTGAAACTCCCTAGGAAAAGGTGGACTGTTAACTGTGATCAGCAGACCTTCCGTTCCACTAGAAGAGGATTCGGCATTTTGTGTCCTAGCTTGGTTTATGGGTACCAATGTCCTTCACTATTTTGATCGTGTATGATACCACCTGAATTGTGTGGTGTCGTGTTATGGATTATATTCTGTCGTTTAGGTGTGGGTACCCAGAGATGTATTAGATGACACCCGATTAGCATATTCTTGACATTATAATCATGTGTCGCGATTGAAGATTGTCGCGAATTACGAGTCAACCCACGTTCATCAAATGGACAGATCTCTACCGTCTCGCCAGTTGTCAGCACCAAAAAAAATACACATACCTTTGCGTCATACATTGTGCGATTATTTGCAATACGTGTTTTTTCCATCATGCATAATTGTTTCATTTGCTTTTGCGATTTTCATGATTTGCACCATGAAATGCGTAGCAATACGTAGCAATAGAAATTGCTGAAATGCGAATGCTTAGATGGTCAGCTGGAGTGTCCCTTAGTGACAATATAAAGAGTCCACGCATTTGTGGATGCCTGTTTGTAACAGTCATCAATAGTAAGGTAGAGGAAAGGCTATTGAGATGGTATGAGCACATAGGACGTAGAGAACCGGAACTTATTATAAACCAGACAATCGCCATGGATCTTCTTCAAAAGACATCTACAGGAAGATCAAAATAATCATGGGTGCTACAGAAAGATAACGTGATTCGAAGGCATAGCCTATGATAGAAGGACCTACAACCTGAGGACGAGGAGAGCTGACCCCAACAGCCTATAAAGACGTTGGGAAGAAATTGGGATGGAGCCAGGAAGAAGAAGATGGAATACGTAGCAATCTAGAAAGACCGAGAAAAACCTGGCATGATCAGGTATGTCAAATACTTGAAAGCAGTCAGGTTAAGAGTCGGAATAATATAACCATCGCAAGTTACAATTACATTTTTTTTGCTCTGATATTTATTCATTTTTACCCTGGACTGGTATTCAGGTGGACTGATCACCTTTCCTTCATGTGTTAACGATCAAGATTACACTGCGTTCATATGATGAAGTACCCTATGCACCACTGGGGTGAGGATAAGGGTTTGAAAAAGTTGCAATTATCAAACTGTTTTGTTTGTCACACTTCCAAAAGTCGATAAAACAAAAAAATACAAATTTATAAAACATTCACGATTCGATCATTATGTCCAAGTTTAGATTGTATAAGTCGCTCAGTGTTGCAATTATTCAAATAATGTTATTAAAAATTACAAAGTACCGTATTGGAGAATAAATCAAAAGGCACTAGCTTCCAAAAAAGGGTTTGAAAAAGACTCTTTGACTAAAATGCTGCAAGTCATTTTATGATTTGCACATCATTAAAAACCAAAAAATATATTAGTTTTACGATTACATTTATTTAATCATTTTAAATTTTGAAAGTATTCAAAAGATGGAGAAAAATAAGAATAAATAAAAATAAATAAGATGTATAAAAATAAAAATACTGGAATAAAAAAATTTATTTGAAAATATATGTATTAATTTATTATTAGATTAAAACCAATATTTTTAGCTTTTCCACTTTTTTATTTGACCAGCGACCGGGTTTCGTCGTTACCGACATCATCAGATGATGTCGGTAACGACGAAACCCGGTCGCTGGTCAAATAAAAAAGTGGAAAAGCTAAAAATATTGGTTTTAATCTAATAATAAATTAAAAATGCAATTCCATCACGAAGTGTCAGTGGATAATATAAATCTATTAAAAAATATATGTATTATGTTAAAAAGAAAACATAAAATA
This sequence comes from Brachycentrus maculatus, assembly GCF_059751285.1. Lineage (NCBI taxonomy): Eukaryota > Metazoa > Arthropoda > Insecta > Trichoptera > Brachycentridae > Brachycentrus > Brachycentrus maculatus. The sequence goes on from NW_028280953.1 coordinate 1,651,793, forward strand.
TTTAAAACTGAGTTTTGAAGTAACACAAATATAGATAAGTTAACAAATTTAGTACATATCCATCCCTGAAGTAGAAAAGGTGCTTGTAAACATTTTTTTATGGAGTCCTACCAAGCCACCCTTTTCATTAGTTTCTTTTTTTATATTTTTTTAATAATTTTGATCTATTTTAATATAATATAATATAAACAGATTTTTTAAAACAATTTTTGGAATATTTAGTCTTGAACCTGTTCCTTTATTTTGACCTTAATACATATTTTAGTTTGCTCTACACAAAGAAGTTTTATGCACAAGCATATTTGTCCACCTCCGTGGTGCAATGGTTAGCATGTTTAGCTACCGCGCTGGAGGTCTCGGGTTCGATTCCCAGAAGGGGGGTTTAAAAACAAAGGTAGTGGTTTTACACTATAATATTTATTTAATATTACCCTGGACTGGTCCCTGAAGCGCAGGAGTGATCACTATGCATTCATGTAAGTAACGATTAGATAACACTGCGTTAATAAGATGCAGTGCCCTATGCACTATTGGGTGCGAATAAGGTTTAAAAGAAGAATATTCATTTTTACATTTTGAGTGTGTCCAAATACTTGTTCACAAATCTGGATTATCTCCAATTATAGGAGTTATTTTTCGTATAATTTTTTTGACATCTCATCAAAGATGATGATGAATATGGAAGTCTTGGTATTTACGGGGCTGACGACTGTCATAGGCTGGTTTAAGTGATTACTTTATACACGTCTAACATTCACCAATTCTACCCATTATTGACAACCACACTACTCAAATTCTAGGAAGTTCTATATATATGAACCAATTTCTAAACGTTGTTTCTGAATCACTAGAATTTCACTAGAGACATCTATCGGTGAGATGAAAAGAGTATTCATTGTTCACTCTTGGGACCACCAACCCATGGTTGTGGGTGAAGCGGATATCATATATCGCTCACCCCTTTCAAGAACGTCATAAATAAAAAAAAACTTGATTTTTCGGGAGAACGTTTTTAAGTTTAAAAATATAATACAATGTATTAAAAATAAATATCAACGCTTTCTGCCCTGTAGCGGGTAAATATTAAGTTAAAAATATGCCGATTTTGCAGGGATATAGTACATTTTCTGGCCATTCCGAAAACATGCACAACTGAAATTTTACGATTTTTTATTTATGACGTTCTTGAAAGGAGTGAGCGATTTGTGTATTAGAGGATGTTTATACTTTTTATACGTGTTTGGATTAAAAAAAAATGGACTTGCAGCATTCTGTACGTAGTGCGTTCTGAGCAACGGTTCTCGTCTAAGTACTTAAGGAATTAATGTCGTTAATAAATCACTTTTTCAATCTATGTGCTCCGCGTACTGCTCACTGCTAGGCGCGGTGATGCAAAAGAAAAATCAATTCCAACTATGATAATCATTTATTAAATATGGTCACAGTCTGAGGATTCAGTGTATACGCCTTTTATTGCTCAATAAGGTCTTTAATTCTTATGACAGCTATTTCGGCTTGATTGATGACGTAAAGCGGCGGCTCTCAAAGTGTGTCCCGCCCAAGTCCTGGCGCTCAGCAAGGCCCCTGCGGGGCTATGCCAAGTGTTTTTTTTCTGATTCTTTTATATCAGAAAAAAAAAACACTCGACTCTGCATATTTTATAAGCTTTGTAAAGTGAATAAAACACGTGCTCTGTTTTTGACCATTTTTATTTTTGGTATAATTATTTCAGCCGGTTTTTACCAGCACCTTGTCTTCGTCAGGGAGGGATATGTACTCAACTTGTTGACTTATCTTTAATGATGTTTACTGAAACTCAGTTTATTATGTAGTTTATATATAATAATAATAATAATAATTAATAATGAAACCCTTATCCGCACCCCAATGGTGCATAGGGCACTGCGTCATATAAACGCAGTGTTATCTTGATCGTTTTACACATGAAGGAAAGGTGATCAGCCCTCCGCTTCAGGTACCAGTCCAGGGTAATATTGAATAAATATGACAGTGAAAAGATCACTTATATTTATTTTACCCCCCGTGAGAATCGAACCCGGAACCTCCAGAACGGTAGCCGAGCGTGCTGACCATTACACTACGGAGGCGGACAAAAAGTTTATATGTTATAAATATAATTAAATATTTAAAGTTTATATATTATAAATATAATTATATTAATAATGTGGTGAGCCAACCAGCTCCGACCAGCGAATGAGGGTGACGTCGCCGCGCCATTGCGGACCAGCGTGACGTCACCACGCGAAGAACGACATGGGATCTTTAAAAGGACTGACAACTGAAGGTACATCCTCGACATATCCTATATATTATTTATCCCAGTTTTTTTAAAGCTCTATATACATATATCTTACAATTAACATATATTTTTTATATGCGAGTTCTTGGCATTATGGTTGAATTAAGTATTTTTTTTTATTTGGCGGAGACCTTCAAGCAAAAATTGACGAAAAATATTAAAGATAATTTAACTTGTCAAAATAGGTATTCTACTACTGCTACTACTACTACCATCACGCCATTACCCCGCAGGAGTAGGCAGAGAGGATGAACGCCACACTCTTCTGTCCTGACGTACACTACTCGCCTCCTTCACATCCATACAGTCATACATTCCCTCCGATTACGCAGACTTTTGACACCGCCAGATTTTAGGTTCTGATTGATCTGATCGTGCCAAGTCTTTTTCGGTCGTCCTCGTTCTGTTTTCCCTCTCACATAAGCCACATATATTTTCTTAGTCATTCTCTCGTTATCCATTCGCTCCACATGTCCATATCACGGTAAAGAACTCTTCCTAATCTTTTCAATTATTCCTCGTTCAGCCTTACATTCCTTTCTTATATCTTCGTTTTAAATTCTGTCATACAATGATTTTCCACACATTCGTCTGAGGGAGCGCATTTTAAGTTAATAGGTATTATTTTGAACAATTCTGTTTTGTTTTGTATACTGTTGTAAAAGTCAGGAGTGTATAATAAACCTATTTAAATGCATTCATTAAGTTATTATAACCAAGCAATCACCATTAAACCAGGTTTCGCTTATTTTAAGACTGCGTAAAATATTCGATGTTTCAAAAAGGTTCCGTCGCCAAAAAAGTTTGAGAGCCGCCGATGAAAAGAATAGCTCAAATCGAAGTGACGGTCGATGCCTGAATGACTAATGCTATGGTATACCGAAGATGACCATGAATTCTATGGTGAGTCTGATCAAGCCATAGGGAAAACTTGGACAAGCGAGAACGATATTGCTGGAAGAACGTAATAAAGCCAGGGGCGTGCATTCCATATAGGCAGAAAAGCAGTGCCTACCCTAACTTACCCGCCTGACAAATAAAAAAGCAACCAGTACCTACCCTACCTTACTAAGTGGTACCAGCTTACCTTACTACCTACCTCTACTGCCTACCCGAATTAATTCTCTGTGCACGTCACTGAATATAGCAGCACATAATGGAGTCATGGAGTCCTGGTACCAACCCTAATGTATGGAAGTGAAGCAAATTGTTGGCAAAACAAGGATGAAAGTAGACTGAATGCAGTCGAAATTTGAGTAGTGTGATTGCCAATCATGGGTAGAATAGTGAATGTTAATAATAATAATTAAACCCTTATCCGCACCCCAATGGTACATAGGGCACTGCGTCATATAAACGCAGTGTTATCTTGATCGTTTACGCATGAAGGAAAGGTGATTAGCTTTTCGCTTCAGGTACCAGTACAGGGTAATATTGAATAAATATAACAGTGAAAAAATCACTTTTATTTATTTTACCCCCCTTGGGAATCGAACCCGGGACCTACAGAACGGTAGCCGAGCGTGCTGACCATTACACTACGGAGGCGGATATAGTGAATGTTACACATGTAAAAAGTGATCGCTTAGCCAGCCTATGACAGTTCATAAGCCTTGTAAGTACTCAGACTTCCATGTTCTTTTTCTAGGTTGAGGTGACAAAAATGAAATTATTTCATCAATTTTCACAACTTTGTGGAATGACATGATGCATATTTAAAAAAAAAAACAGTTGTATAAATCCAGTTAGTCATTATAATGTTCAGGAGAGAAGAAAAGTACATATATGAAATAAGTTCAAGTGTTTTTAAATCCAAATATTTTGTATCTTTTTGGTCATGATGAATTTAAGCAAAAAATTATGAAAAATCTTACAATGATTAAAGAAAACACTTCGTTTTTTACCACTTGAGTTTTATCTAGAAAATTTAGAAATCCAAAAAACCTGAATTCTAATAATAATTTATTAAATAATATATTGTTTCAAAATTCTTCACCATTGCTTTCCATTTTTCCTTTGTTTTCAAACTCCGTCCCTTGACTAACCCCTTCCCCTTACTTTTCCCCTCTCCTTATTTATAGAACAATTTTATATTTTATATTTTAGTTATTATACAGACCTGAATGATGGAAGTTTAACTTCTGAAACATGTAGTCTATAATAAAACTCAAGTGGTAAAAAACGAAGTGTTTTCTTTAACCATTGTAACATGTCTTACCACAAAGTTAATGCCGAAACAATAAATAAAATATGAAAAATTTTCATTTAAAATTCACGAAAATACAATATAAAGCCCTTCATTATGAAATCGGGTCGTGTTACCTGGTTTTTTTAGGGAATAATTATTGAATTTTATTGTTTGTATAATTGAATTTTATGAATAAAAACTGCAAGTCAACAGGGTGCACGATGATGGTGGATCTTTCCTTTTGTGTAAATATGTATCAGAAATATCTCAAAAAGTAGTATCTATTGTAGCGAATCTTAATAAGATAATTTTTTGCAAAAATAATATGAAAATAACTCCTATAATTGGAGATAATGCAGATTTGTGAGATAATGCAGATTTGTTAATGGTGCACTAAAATCAGTTATAGCAAATAAAAACCTATCGGCGGAAGCTAAACTGGCAGTGCACAACGGAGTCCTGGTTCCAGCTCTAATGTATGGAAGTGAAACATGGAGTTGGCAAAAGAAGGATGAAAGTAGACTGAGTGCAGTCGAAATGCGATCTCTCAGAAGAATGTGCGACAAAACGATGTACGATAGATGTGCGAATAGTGAAATAAGGAAGGAATGCAAAGCTGAGATAAGCATTATCGATAAAATTAAGAAAGGTGTGTTGAGATGGTTTGGACATGTAGAACGAATGAGTGAGGAAAGAACGGTAAAACAAATTTATGAGGCGAATGTTAGCGGGAAAAGAAGCAGAGGAAGACCGAGAAAAACATGACACGATCAGGTATGCCAAATACTTGAAAGTGGTCAGGTTAGGAGTCGTAACAATCGGCGGGTATGTATGAGGAGATGCATGGACGTGGAAGAGGCGAAGAATGTTTGCAAGGACAGAGTGGTGTGGCGCTCTATTCTCTCTGCCTACCCCTGCGGGGAAGCGGCGTGATGGTTAGTTAGTTAGTTAGTTAGTTATTTGGACACACTCATTATTACAACAAAAAATATGTTTCACTTCATAAACAATCAAACAGTTTTGGTTTGTTCAGTTTGAAACAAAAAAAATAATGCCGAGGAGTTATTCAGTGAGTTGATAGGAAAACGTGACTGATGCAAAAAGTATTGTACGTGATATCAATTCAATATCCATCCATGTGATATCAAGTAACAGAAGGTCCAAGTGTGATGTTTAAAACGTGATGGTTACTGTATACAATACAATGGTGTATGCAAGAAATCCACGCCTCAATGGTCTCGACCAACAATGATACGTACAATGAATAATTTAGAAAAAAAACATAAAAATTTAAATTCAGATAAAACGTTAACTAATAATAAACTCACAATATTTTGGGTGTGTCCAAATATTTTTTCACAAAATAATATATACATAAGGACCGTAGTCCATTTGATCTTCACATTCGTTTGATAATGCCCTAACAAGGCGAAACAATTGTCACAATATAAATTTTTTATGTGTTTTTTGTTAATAAAATACAACTTAGTAGACTCAAAAAATCTGTGTTTGATTTAAAATTAATACATAAAATAATATAATGTTTCAAAATTGGTTCATATACATAGAACTTCCAAGAAATTGAGTAGTGTGGTTGTCAGTAATGGGTAGATTTGATGAATGTTACACGTGTGTAAAGTGAATACTTAAACCAGCCTATGATGGTCGTCAGCCCCGTAAATGCCCAGACTTCCATATTCTTCTTCATCTTTGACGAGATGTCAAAAAAAATACTGTTTCAAAATACGTCACCATTATTATCAATGTTTCCTATTAAAAAAATCTTGTTCCTTAACCCCCCTCCTTCGCTATATTTATTAACCTATATAAACCCCTAAATATATTTTTTGTTCGTAAGTTTTAATTTTTACCAGAAGATGAAAACATCTGTAAGTTTTCGAAACTAGTCGTACCTATATATAAATAAAGCTCATTACAGTGGTATATTCCCAACGTTAATGCCGAATCAATAAATAATACGTACAATTCTAAGAAAAAAATTCTTCGTTGGTCTTCTGTGTGATGACTGGTTAGAAAATTTTAGGATTTATTCAGGGTTTTGGAAAATAAACGCGTGCTAAGAACACCTTATAACTCCTTGGTGCGAAGTAGACTCGAGAGTGGCTCCATGATTTGGGGACCACGTGAGCTTAAGTACTCTCTTATGGTAGAGAAAGTCCAAAATAAGTTTCTGAGGTATCTCTACATGAGAGAGTACGGCTGTTATCCTTGGCTCTACCCGACCCAGTTTCTCTAGGGTATGCTTGGCTACAATAGTTTAGAGATTAGAAGGAATGTGTCATTGATTATTATTTTTTGACATCTCATCAAAGATGAAGAAGAATATGGAAGTCTGGGCATTTACGAGGCTGACGACCGTCATAGGCTGGTCAAGTGATCACTTAACACACGTGTAACATTCACCAACTCTAAGCATTATTGACAACCACACTACTCAAATTCTTGGAAGTTCTATATATATGAACCAATTTTGAAACATTGTTCTTGAATCACTAGAACTTCTCTAAAGACATCTATCGGTGAGATGAAAAGAATCATCTTTGATGAGATGTCAAAAAATAATATTAAAAATTACTCCTATAATTGGTGATAATCCAGATTTGTGAACAGTTATTTGGACACACTCAAAATGTTGTATTTGATTACGCATTTTTATCAATTGTTGCGCGGAATGATCGATAATCCTGAAATTATCCGGAGCTAAGGTCTGTATTAAAAAATATTATAAAATTGTACAATCGTCTGTACTATAGTAATATATTATTAGATTAAAACCAATATTTTTAGCTTTTCCACTTTATTTTTATTTGACCAGCGACCGGGTTTCGTCGTTACCGACATCATCAGACTGGTGGGAGGCTATACAAATTGTTATGTTATATATAAAACAAGACAGGAGTTGATAACCATGATTTGATATAATTTTTTAAATTTTTTAAAATTAATTTCTCAACAAAATTAATATTATTAATATGATTAATTATATTGAGATTGTTGAGATAATTTTGTTGTTAAATTAATATAAAATAACATTAATTTCTCAACAAAATTATATCAAATCATGGTTATTAACTCCTGCCTTGTTTTATATATAACATAACAATTTGTATAGCCTTCCGCCAGTCTGATGATGTCGGTAACGACGAAACCCGGTCGCTGGTCAAATAAAAATAAAGTGGAAAAGCTAAAAATATTGGTTTTTATCTAATAATATATTAAAAATGCAATTCCATCACGGAGTGTCAGTGGATAATATAAATCTATGTACTATAGAAGTTGTGTATGGAAAAGCATCCAGTAGGTACAATATACAATATCGTGTTGAAATTTAATATGGGTGACATTATAAAGTGCGGTATTTTTATGGGCGCCATATTAAGAATATTATATTAAAATGCCACCAAAACATTATTATCATTTTCGTTGCATAACGACGCGACCAAAAGCCCGAGTACTGAAAACAGGTTTTTGGAACGAGAGGAATAAATATTTAACTCAAGTAATTACATATCGCTCACTCCTTTCAAGAACGTCATAAATCAAAAATCGTCAATTTTCAGTTGTTTATGTTTTCGGAATGCCCAGAAAATGTACTATATCCCAGCAAAAGCGGCATATTTTAAACTTAATATTTACCCGCTACAGGGCAGAAAGTGTTGTTTTTGCATTTTTAAGAAAAATTATTGTTCAATTGTTTTTCAAATATACTAAATATTTTTCAAATATACTAAATATTTTTCAAATGGAAAAAAAACCTTCAGCTTTTACCTAAAAAGATCTGTTGCACAGTAAAAAGTTCAAAAAGTGGCTTCATATTTATTTTTAATACATTGTATTATAATATTTAACATTAAAAACGCTCTCCTGAAAAATCAAGTATTTTGATTTATGACGTTCTTGAAAGGAGTGAGCGATATATATTTTAATTATCAAATTTTAATAAAAACTTTCAGAAAAAGATAAACTAGCGTTGCACAGTACACGGCTGTCCAAACTCAAAACACAGTAAGGAACTTTTTTTTGTAGAACGTTTTCTAAGTAGATTCTACTTAGTCAAAAAATGCAAAAAAATGTCCCTCACCGTGTTTTGAGTTTTGACATCCGTATAGTCCTAGTTCTAACCCGCGAAATATGGAAGTCAAAGCAAGGAGTTTGTAAAAGAAGGATAAAAGTAGACTGAATGCAGTCGATCTGAATGCAGTCCGTCGTGATGTAATGGTTAGCGTGTTAAGCTACCACGCTGGAGGTCCCGGGTTCGATTCACGGGAGGGTGAAAATAAATGTTAGTGATTTTACTCTCCCAAATTTATTAAACATTGTCCCTGAAGCGCAGGAGTGATCACCTTGCCTTCGTGTAAGAAGCGATCAAGATAACACAGTGCCCTATGCACCATTGCGTGCGGATAAGGGTTAGAGAAGAAGAATGCAGTCTAATTTCATTTGCGGAAAATCTGTGTTGAAAAGTCGAATGGTGAGCAAATTGTCCTCTCAGGATCTTTAAAAACTATGCTTCTCTGCTGAATGTTCCTACTGGGATCAACATCTCACACACACAGACACTCACACACACACACACACACACACACACACACACACACACACACACACACACACACATTCATTCATTTGCTAGATCTACACTAAATATTTTGTGCTTATCTTTATGTTTCTGTGGTTAACTATAATTGGCTTGTTTAATGTATATCTTTTAATGTTTAATAAAACCCTTATCCGCACCCAAATGATGCATAGGGCACTGTGTCATATAAACGCAGTGTTATCTTGATCGTTTTACTCATGAAGGAAAGGTGATCAGCCCTCCGCTTCAGGTACCAGTCCATGGTAATAATATTGAATAAATATTCCAGTGAAAAAATCACTTATTTTTATTTTACCCTCCTTGGGACCGCCAGAACGGTAGCCGAGCGTGCTGACCATTACACTACGGAGGCGGACGAACTTTCAATGTTTAGTTCTACATATGTTGCTGTTCTTAACCCAAATAAATAAATAAATAAATATTTTTTCTGAAATATGATTTTTTTGTTATTTTTCTGACTTGCATCGTTACGCAAATGAGCCTTCGAAATGTAGGTCAGTTGTTCGAGAGGATGTAAGTCGTGATAAACGATTATAATGTCACGATCGCTGTCATAAAAATATTTATTGTAATTTCTCCTGCCGATAAGGTCTGCAGACGGTTATAGCACCATATGTTGCTCAGAGACGGTATTACCTGGATACAATGCACACTGGACTACCAATTCGTGTTTAATTACTGCGTTCTCTCAGACGAACGAGCCGCAAAACGTTGCATGATAGATGCTTGAATAATTCAAATACTTGAAAAGAGGTCATGTCACGAGACGGAATAATCGGTGGGTATGTATGAGGGGATGCGTGAATGTGGAAGAGGCGAAGATTTTTTGTAGAGACAGATTGATGTGGAATTCTGTTCTCTCTGCCTACCCCTGCGGTTAGGCAGCGAGAACAAATAATTTAGAGTCTTGTTAAGAATGATAATAATACATAACACTCTCTTTATCATTCATCGTTTACTTAACGTAATACAACTTTTATAAACATGTTCGTGACTACCGGTTTCGGAAAATCATTCCATCATCAGTTCATTAAAATAAAATTATTACGATTTGACATGACAAAATTTAATAATATTAATATACAAAATATAATAATATATGTTCCATATATATTTTAAACACTAATCTGATTTTAATATATATTTAAAAAAAATGGGCGCGGTATATATGTGTGGCTTCCAGCGCAGCCGGTCGCATACTGAATTGGTTATCCTAGAGTACAAGTACAATCCCTTAAGGATAAAATCAACATTGCATCGATGAGATGCAGTGTCCTATGCGTCACTGAGTGGAGATAAGAGTAGAAGAAGAAATTTATTCATCACGAATTCTTATTATTTTGTATGTATTTTATTGTTAATTTATTGCATTTTTCTTTTTATTGGGGTATATTACTTGTAATTTAGACCACCCAAGATTGGCACATTATTATTACAGGTAATTTAAAAATGATTTTATAGCAAACGTATTATCTTTCTACCATGGCAGTACAGGGTGTTTCAAAACAATTGTTAAATCACCAATTTCGTGTTTATAACGGTACACTAACTAAAATCTAAATGTTACGCCGCATCCCCGAAGGGTAGGCAGAGAGAATAGTGCGTCACACTATTCTGTCTTTGCAAACAATCTACGCCTCTTCCACATTCATGCATCTTCTCATATATAAACCCTTATCTGCACCCCAATGGTGCATAGGGTACTGCGTCATATAAACGCAGTGTTATCTTGATCGTTTTAAACATGAAGGAAAGGTGATCAGCCCTCCGCTTCAGGTACCAGTCCAGTGAAATATTGAATAAATATTACAGTGAAAAAATCACTTATATTTATTTGACCCCCCCTGGGAATCGAACCCGGGACTTCCATAACAGTAGACGAGCGTGCTGACCATTACACTACGGAGGTTTCTTATTACAATATACACAAACGTTTCAATTTCATATTTTTTGTGTACCTATGCCTAGAAGCCCTTAGGGCTCGAACTCAGAAACTCTGACTCAGATTCCGCGACACTAACCACAGGACCACAACCGGACTCCAAAATCTCTTAGACTCTTGACAGAATTTCACATATACAATATTGAATTCTTTTTATCCAATCACCCGATGATCTACAATACAAAATCGGTGTTTAAATAATAATAAAAAAACACATTATCGGCCCCAAAAAGGTCCGTTTTTACCTGTTGAGGACCTCCGCGCAAGACTTAATGGGTGTTTTTATGTGTCCTGTAAATATTTGCGGTCTAAGAAGGCGTATTCAAAATATTGTTTGTCACTGTTAATAAAAGGTTGTCAATATTTTAAAGTGTATTTAAGTATGTATAGAATAACATAATGTGTGGAAGTGAGGCATGGAGTTGGAAACAGGAATGCGATCTTTCAGTGCGGCAAAACCATGTATGATGTGTGTTATATATACATCATTTTGAGTGTGTCCAAATACTTGTTCACAAATCTGGATTATCTCCAATTATAGGAGTTATATATATATATATATATATATATATATATATATATATATATATATATATATATATATATATATATATATATATATATATATATATATATAATATATATATATATATATATATATATATATATATATATATATATATATATATATATATATATATATATATATATATATATATATATATATATATATATATATATATATATATATATATATATATATATATATATATATATATATATATATATATATATATACTAATTCTAAAACATTGAAATACACATAGTTAGGTTATAGTTATATAATAAATTAATAACCCTTCCCTTACGATACCAAAAACTTCCACGCACTCCGTATACCATATAAAAATATGATTTAAACCCTGAGGATGACAAGATTCTTGTCAAAACCGGTTGGGAAAAGTGTACCAATAAAAAGTGGTTAAAACAAAGTTGTTTTATTTTGTCAAGTTTATAGAATGTGCCACAAAGTATCTTTAAAAAACGTTCAAGAAAAAAAAAAGTTCCAATAGTGATATATGGAAATAATAATGTTTTCAAGCGTTTTCCAGTATGTAAAAATAATCCGGGATTCGGGTCATGCATACATACATTTGAATAAAAGGGTCTCAGCTTAAAAAAAGCTTTCTCAATCCAACACAGATGGCCGTTGTGAACTTATATGTATCGTGTAATGAGATTGAACGTGCTGACCATTACATTAAGGAGGCGGACATGATAATATTACATAATAATAATTAAAATAAAAAATAAAATAAAATACAAATAAAATAAAATATCACATGCCATAAAAGGATGTAAGTTATGAGGGACCCAATTTTTTTAAAAGGTCCTATGAGAAACTTTCACATGCTATTGACTATGTTAGCCGTGGGAATCCATGTAGGGCATCGAACCACAGACTAATCCTATCGTACACAAGTGTGCTGACCACTTGTGACGCTGCCGTTTTCAATTAAATAATCCCCGCCGTAATTCTATTATTCCAATTGAAGGTCAAAAAAATTTACGTTTGATCTGATATATGGTACATACATCATAAGATACAGTGCCATTGGTCAGCCGAGACGTGAACCGCTTTGTTAGGTCAATCTAGCAACAAGTCTTTCTTTATCAAACCAAGTAACTACCTAACCATCAGACTGACTCTCCGCAAGGGTAGGCAGAGAGAATTGAACGCCATATCGCTCTGTCTTTGCATACATTCTTAGCCTCTTCTATATTCATGTATATCCTCCATACACACCTGGCCTGACCGCTTTCAAGTATTTGAAACGCTTTATCATGCCAAATTTTCCTTGGTATTTCCCTTTTTCCAATGGTGCATAGGGCACTATATCGTATTGATGCAGCGTTATTTTGATAGTTTTTTACAAGGCGATCACTCCTGCGTGTTCGGGACCCTTCCAGAGAAGTTTTCAATAATATTAGAGTTTTTTTTTGCGATGGGAATTGCATTTATTATTTACCTTGCTTATTATGTACAAGGTTTATACATCATTTAGTGGATTTTTGTTTGTTCTAGCTAATTAAATATGTTTTTATTTGAATCTGTGTTGGGAACAGGAGGGATAATCTAGTGTGGGTCCAACAGGAACTTGTCAGCATTTGCTCATTGCTGGGAGGAAACCACGTTGCACTCCTCAGGAGAAGGCAGACTGTTGACTGTCGTCAGCAGACCTTCCGATCCACTAGAAGAGGGTTCGGTATTTTGTGTCCTACTTTGGTTTATAAAATAAAAATAAAATAAAATTAGAGTGTAAAATCAGTAATATTCATTTTCTGAAGGGAAATTAGTTTTAGTTTTCTTTGTGACGTTATACATTTTTATAGTATACTAAGGGAATGTGGAAGTCTGGGAATTTACAGGAGTTATGACTTGTGAAGTAGGTTGTAAACCCTGCAAACGATTGGACTTCCACATTCCCTGCGTGTGAAAAGATATTAAATGAAAACATACCAGCGAAATATAAAATGGTAGCACACAATTGAGTCCTGGTAGGAAGCGTTATGTGTGGAAGTGAAAAATAGAGTAGGCAAAAGAAGGATGCAAGTAGACTGAATTCAGTCAGTAAAATTTAAAAAAATATATATAGATATGTTGCTCACTCCTTTCAACAACGTCATGTATCAAAAATCGTCAATTTTCAGTTGTGTTTTCGAAATGTCCAGAAAATGAATATCCCAGCAAAAGCGGCATATTTTTAACTAAATATTTACGATAGTAACTAACTGTTAGCGATATATGATATACTCGTACAAGATAAAGTGTTATTTACGAATTAAAAGTTTAGAAAATGGATAGATATTTCACAATATGATGCATTTTACTCGATTATATGATTATTCTTTAATAATAACGGTAAACTTATATGATAAACTAGATCAAGTGGTATTTACCAAGTAAAAGTATAAAAAATTATAGATATTACAACTAAGTGAAGCATTTTTTCGAAATTATACGATCATTTCTTTATAACAACGGTAAACTTACATGATATACTAAAAAATGTGCTATTTACCATGGATTTTTCTAGATATGATTATTCCTATATAACAATAGCAAGCCGTACATATCATAATGTAAAAGAAGAGATGTGAACCCTTTTAGAAACAAATAAATACTTATATAAAAAAATATAAACTTACTTTATTTAGGTCTTATTAATTCAATCCAAAGCACAAACATATCACAAAAACACAGTTGTTATTTATCAACTTTTTATAAATAAAAAAAACACTCAACACAAAACATTGTTATAATATTCACAAAACACATTTATGAGTTAAAGTTACTTAAATGCATTTGTAATTTTATTCCATGAATTTATTTTATTATTATTATCATAGACAATTAGTTACTTTTACGTTAAATCACATATTCACTTTAAGACAATGATAACAAAAAATCTGTTGTTTTATGATACCCACCTAGTAATTCAAAAAATAAATAATAAAAATAAAAATAAATAAATGTACTTTACATCAACTGAAAAGCAGTTATTAAGATGGTAATCGAGGTCTGGGTTTTTACAGGGCTTACGACCTGAATAAACTGATTTAGGTTTTTTTATTGCACATGAATACAGAATTCGACACCGGGGGGGGGGGGTGCATATCAAAATATATTACAGATGTCGCAGCAGAGACGAAGAATTTTATACTATTGAAATAAGGAAATTTGGCGATTTTTCAAACTTATAGCTTGTCATTGGTAGGCTTAAGTGATCACATTATACACTTGCGCAATGTTTACAATTCCCAGTATCATGATATTGAACCTCAATACTTATTCGCCAAATTCCAATGTATATTGAGCGAACAACACGTGTGGATTCTAGCGCACATGGTCGCATACTGACCGAGAGACTTAATAGTAAAACATTTTTTTAAAAATTACAAAATATTTTCAATTTCATATATAAAAAAATAAATTAAAATGCATTCTAAAAGAAAGCTAATTCCATTATATGTATATTTCAAAAAAAATATTCGTGGTCACAAGTCTGGCTCCTCCTACAGCCGGTTGCATACTGAATTGTTAATTTGCGAGTACACTCAAACAATAAAACCCAGTCTAAAAACAACCAGTCTGATGACGTCGGTAACGACGAAACCCGGCTACTGGCCAAATAAAATAAATATGAAAAAATAAACTACATTGTTATTTTATTAAATAATAAATATTCGGCTAATTTCAACGCAATTCTCATAAAATATTGGAATTGTAACAATAATTATTGTAGTTGTAACAGTAATTATTGGAGTTGTAACAATAATTAATGCAGTTGTAACTATCTAAAAACTGATCACGCTATTTCACAAGGTTAACAAATTAAAAATAATTATTATGTAATTTATTGTAAAAGACTAACACAATAACGGGCCGGTAGTTATTTTGTTTTCGTACAATTTGATTCACGATTGTTATCCGCGTGATAAACAATTGCGGTAGTGACTTTGTATAACCGAACCGTCATGAGCGACCGGCTGCACCGCGGTAAGGCGACTCACTGACTCGGGTCAAACACAACTGATCTTATCGCATACCACTGTGCGGAGATCCAGACATTCCTAAACTGTTTATTTATTTATTTATTTATTTGGGAAACAATAGTTACATTAACAAAAATAGACATTACATTACATTAACAAAAAACAGTTACGTTAAAAAAAAGCCAATTAAACAATTCCACATTTATGTTATAAAATAGTAATGGCCGAATTGCATTGCGCCTCTTTTAAAAAAATTGCCGCAAGAGCGCTAAAAGAGCGAAACAATGCGGTGTTAGTTTGATCGTTACTTTCAGATACAGGTGATACTAAACAAACATCAGAGTTTACAACATTTTGAGTGTGTCTAAATACTTGTTCACAAATCTGGATTATCTCCAATTAAAGGAGTTATTTTTCATGTTATTTTTTGACATCTCAACATAGATGAAGAATAATATGAAAGTCTGGACATTTACGGAGCTTGTAATTTGGGCTTGTGATTATAAAATCCGGGATTCGGACCTCACATACAAATGAAAGAGTTCCTGCTCAATAAAAAGCTTCATTCATCTCACCAATAGTGAAATTCTAATGATTCAAGCACTGTGTTTCGAAATGAAACCATCTATAATGGCAGTTCCAAGAATTTGAGTATTGAGATTGTCAATCATGGGTAGAATTGGTGAATGTTACACGTGTGTAAAGTGATCACTTAAACCAGCCTATGACGGTCGTCAGCCCCGTAAATACCCAGACTTACATATTTTTCATTCTTCTTCATCTACGTAGATATGTCAAAATGTAAAAATAGCTCTTCAGTGGAGAAACCCAGATTCGAGAACAAGTATTTGGACTCACCGAAAATGTTATAAATAATTATTTATAAAATGGAACAGTTTTACAAGCACTGCTTTTAAATCTATTGTAAAAACACCTTAAGATGCTGTCATCGCGCGTCAACTATTTAAGAAAATCAACTTTGTAAAAAAGCCAAACCATTTTCACTGCTGACAATGACCAATCATTTCGGCGTTCAACACTTTTTAGCTTTGTGTCTTCACTTTGGCTCCCATTTTTTTTAAAGCTAGCACAAAAAGTACGGAGTTCTCAAGTTTTATTACGTTAGAAAACCACTTATTTATTTGCTTTTTTTAATAATATTTTATTTATTTACCGGTTTCGGGATGAATGGAGTTGTTCTGTTGGATACAAGTGTTCCTAATGACGATGCTTGGAATGAGGCACGACGCCATTTTGTTTATTTATATATATATATATATATATATATATATATATATATATATATATATATATATATATATATATATATATATATATATATATATATATATATATATATATATATATATATATATATATATATATATATATATATATATATATATATATATATATATATATATATATATATATATATATATATATATATATATATATATATATATATATATATATATATATATATATATATATATATATATATATATATATATATATATATATATATATATATATATATATATATATATATATATATATATATATATATATATATATATATATATATATATATATATATATATATATATATATATATATATATATATATATACATATATATATATATATATATATTTATATATATACATATATATATATATATATATATATTTATATTTATTCATAATGGAAGACATTGAATAATAAGAATCACACATGTATATATGAAATACATATAAAACAGGCTCATTTCAACAAATGATAATATAAATACATTTTTTTTATTTTTTAAACTTCACGTACAGTAAAGAAAAGAGTATATTTGCGGGCTTGTTGCTAAAAAGCAATATCTTCCGACCAACCAAAAACAGACTAGTGATATTGGTCAAAACGTTTGATACCATATATAGCTTTTTGCAATCAGAGAGTAGATGGTACTTGATGATTTAAAAATATAAAACATAAATTACAAATTGATACTTGAAAAAAAAAATACAAAAGACGATAATAAGGAAGGCAAAGGATTTTAGGAGTTTAGGGAAGGAGGTAGAGGGAAAAACTAAGGGAGGAGGTTTGATGGACAGTTAGGATTCTAATGACAAATAGTAATGACGACGTTTCTTAAAAGTTATTAGATAAAGTTATCTCAATATAGATGAAGAAGAATATGGGTATTTACAATGCTTCTGACATGTCATAGGCTGGTGAAGTGAACACTTTACATAACAGGAAATTTGCTTGTATTAATAATAAAAAATGAACTATTATATTTGACTAATATCATCCTTGATCCCAAGCGCAGGACTGCACTCTTCGACTGTGCATGAATAACGATCGAGCTAACACCGCAACGTTTCGCTGCAGTGCTCTCTGCACCAATGGGTGCAGACAACAGATAGAAGAACATGATTATTCCGTTTTTTTAATCCACAAATAAACAATGGATTTTTTTGGAACGTTCATAGATAAAACATATATTTTTCTTAATACATTATAAGGAAAAAAACGAGACATGTTGGAAGAATACAAAACAAAGAAATGATACGGTTATTAAAAAGTAATTAGTCAGTTTGTAATTTATCTGGCGTGGTGTTATAATGAAACTCCATTAATCATAATATCTCGGTATAGGGTGATCAAAAAATTACATTTTGTAGCACCACGTTTGTTGTTGTAAATAATTTTATTTTTCATACACGAGTAATGTCAATGTTGCATAGGGCACTGCATCGTACTGACGCAGTGTTATCTTAATCGTTACTTGCATCATGGCAAGGTGGTCTCTACTGCGCTTCGGGAACCAATCCGGGGTAATATTAAATAAGTATCAGAATTTAAAATCACTAATACTTATTTTCACACCCCCACCTCGGGAATCGAACCCGGGACCTATATATATATATATATATATATATATATATATATATATATATATATATATATATATATATATATATATATATATATGTATATATATATATATATATATATATATATATATATATATATATATATATATATATATATATATATATATATATATGTATATATATATATATATATATATATATATATATATATATATATATATATATATATATATATATATATATATATATATACATAAATGATTCAATAATCGATTTTTATATTTTATAATTAATATCATTATTAAAATTTTATATATACATGATTTTATCTTATTTTTAACCTTTTCTTTTTAATTGTGTTGGTTTGTAGTCCCGTGGTTAGTGTCGCCGACTCGTAAGTCAGAGTTTCTCGGTTCGAGCCCATTCTACCACAATTTGATACCTATTTCTAATAATGAGCCGCTTAGTCGCACATAAATAGTATGAAATTGAAATATTTCTGTTAATAATAACATAAAAAAAAAACACAAATACATCTCTTTAAAAAAATAACTAATTTTCTATTCTGAGATTACTTACTATTTTTAACATAATACTATATCGCTCACTCCTTTCAAGAACGTCATAAATCAAAAAACTCAATTTTTCAGGAGAACGTTTTTAAAGTTTAAAAATATAATACAATGTATTAGAAATAAATATCAATCCACTTACTGAACTTTTTACTGTGCAAAAGATCTTTTTAGGTAAAACCTGAAGGTTTTTCCTCCATTTGTAAAATATTTAGTGTATTTAAAAAAATAATTAAACAATACCTTTTCTTCAAAATGCAAAAACAACACTTTCTGCCCTGTAGCGGGTAAATATTAAGTTGAAAATATGCCGCTTTTGCTGGGATATAGTACATTTTCTAGGCATTCCGAAAACATTCACAACTGAAAATTGACGATTTTTGATTTATGACGTTCTTGAAAGGAGTGAGCGATATGAGAAAGGTCTTATTAAGATTCGCTACAAAGGATACTACATTTTGAGATACTTCTGATACATATTTACACAAAAGGAAAGATCCACCATAATTGTACACCCTGTTGACTTGCAGTTTTTATTCATAAAATTTAATTATTCAAACAATAAAATTCAATAATAATTCCCCAACAAAACCAGGTAACACGACCCAATTTCATAACGAAGCCCTATATTGTATTTTCGTGTATTTTAAATGAAGATTTTTCACGATTTTTTTACTTAAATTCTTCATATCAAAAGAGATACAAAATATTTTGATTTAAAAACACTTGAACAATAATATATGTATTTTTTTCTCTTCTGAACTTTTTAATATGTATGCAAGATCCTTCCCGAATCAATTTAAATACTGGAAGTCGCCTTAAAAAATTGTATAACATTCATCATTTTACCCATGATTGACAGACACACTAATTTTATTTTTGAATCATATACATATGTCATAAATCTTATGTGGTTTGAGCTCGTGGCAGCATGTATGGTTGGTTTGAGAAAGCTTTAATTTAGCAGTTACCTTTTTGTTTAAATGTATGAAAGAAGGCAAGACAATAAAACTAACGTTTCAGGTACCGGTCCAGTGTAATATTAGATAAATATGAGAGAGACAAATTCTCATATATATATATATATATATATATATATATATATATATATATATATATATATATATATATATATATATATATATATATATATATATATATATATATATATATATATATATATATATATATATATACATATATATATATATATATATATATATATATATATATATATATATATATATATATATATATATATATATATATATATATATATATATTGTATATATATTTATATTATCCACTGACACTTCGTGATGGAATTGCATTTTTAATTTATTATTAGATTAAAACCAATGTTTTTAGCTTTTCCACTTTTTTATTTGACCAGCGACCGGGTTTCGTCGTTACCGACATCATCAGTCTGATGATGTCGGTGATTAAAAAAAAATAAAATAAAATAAAATAAAATATGTATATATATATATATATATATATATATATATATATATATATATATATATATATATATATATATATATATATTTAACTTCCAAGAATTTCAGTAGTTTATAACAACTGTTTATCATGGGTAGAATTGGTAAATATTACACGTGTGTAAAGTGATCACTTAAACTAGCCTATGAAGGTCGATAAATGCCCAGATTTCCACATTCTTATTCATCTGTGTTGAGATGTCAAAAAATAATAAGTATTTATTTAGCTTGCACCAAATCAATTAATGAAAATATTATTCTTAACTTCTCATCAAAGATGAAGAAGAATATGGAAGTATAGTCGTCAGCCCCGTAAATGCCCAGACTTCAATATTCTTCTTCATCTTTGATGAGTCAAAAGATGATGTGAAAAATAATATGAAAATAACTCCTGTAATTAGAGATAATCCAGATTTGTGAACAAGTATTTGAAGGCAATCAAAATGTTGTAATGAAAATATGTTATTCGCACTATATTTGTGTGTTGGAATACGAATGGCATGCACCATTATATTGAACCTTTATTTATGGCGTGTGTTTATGGTTTGTGTTAAGCAGGAAATAATATGTATTTAATTTTAGAAAGGAAATAGCGTGTAAGTAGGTCAAACACTTTAACTTATTAGTTTAACTGATAACGGTATTATGCATACATTGCAACGTCAGTGAACTTTCAAGAATTCCAAGAATATGTATATATATATATATATATATATATATATATATATATATATATATATATATATATATATATATATATATATATATATATATATATATATATATATATATATATATATATATATATATAAATGTATATAAAATTTCAGCAATTTCAGCAAAACTTTAAGTATTTGGCAATCAAACATTTCAATAAACTCCCTAAAGAAATAAAAAAAATAGATGATATAAAAATACTTAAGAAAAAAATTAAAGCTCTATACATTTAAATCTTGAAAAAATATACAAAAAAAACTATTATATCTTTTATTATATAACATTAAACCACGAGTGTAAGTCCCTCTCCAAGCACAAGAGCACAGTCTTTTTTATGGAGAGGCAGAGCGAATCGAAATATAAAAGTTCTCCATATGTATAAATGATACAAAATAAATGATACAAATCCACTCACAATGTGAGTGGATCAAAACACAAAGTCATTTTATTTCTCAAAATAACATATCAATATGATCCACAAAGTTAATGCTTTCAATATTCAAAACAACATCAGTTATATTCATAAATCCTACCTGACGCACGGCCGGAACTCTCTGGCCCGTGACCGACTCGAGCAAGTCCCTGAGCAGTTCTCCATCCCTGCATTCTGCGAGTGCGCGCACCCTTTTGGCACTGCGCCCTCTCTCCAAGTAATGGTTTGCCCAGTCAGTGTAAATCTAGAAAAAAATAAAAAAGATTTTTATAAAATACCCTTAAAACTCAAAGGTGGAGACTGACCGGAGCATTTCGTCGTAACGTAACATGTTACGATGCGAGCATTCAGGCAGTCAGTACAGCGAGCCGAGCGCTCCATCCATAGTTTCGGATGCTCGCTGATGCTCGCCGCGAGCGATGTTACGACGTTATGTTACGACGAAATGCTCCGGTCAGTCTCCACCTTAAAACCTAATCTAAACTTCATCGTTGAACAACAAACTAGACAAAAATATCGAAATCTTCTAGTACACAACCATGATACACGATTTACACACAACGAAGGTTTGATAGTCCCAAGAATTAACAATAAATATGGGAGTCCAACACTGCAATATATCGTTCCGAACATTTTTAATTTGTTTCCGACGGAGGTTAGAGGTCAAAATAAAATATGGAAAAAAGGCAAAATAAAGGAATGTGTGAATGATCAAGAGTTTATTTTTATGAAAATTGTTAAATGTTTATATTCTTAATTTTTCCCTCTTTTTTGTATGTATATTAGGTTAAAATCGTTAAAAACAATAAAAAATGTATTAAAAAATAACTCCACCGACAAGACACACAAGGTGGTTGGTTGGTCTCTGCAAAAAATGTTCTAAATATGCAAAAATTGTGATTTGAATAAATGTATACAAAATAATAATAATAAAAAAAGACACCCAAAATGGAAACTCGGCTTTAGTCCCCGACAATCATGTTTATACTCGCTTGTATTAAAGCGAGTATAAAAGTGATCCACGCGGGAATGTTACGCACAAAAAGAACAGGGTATACTAGTTAGTATCTGTAAAAAGATGTGTCATATTTTAAGAAAAGTTTGTCCATCGATTGTTGGGATTGCGATTGAATTTCATGTTTAAATGTACAATTTGCCAGTGTAAACTCGGCTTTAGTCCTCGACAAATCATGTTTATACTCGCTTGTATTAAAGCGAGTATATACATGAGCCGCGCGGAATTGTTACACACAAAGAGAGCCGGGTATACTGGTAAGTATCTGCAAAAATAAATGTTATATTTTAAGAAACGTTGCAACTATCTATGTGACTAATTTAGTAACCAACACATCGGTGAAGTGATGTTACTGTTTGATATCGACGCGCTTCCTTTCGGTAATCCTGCTTTGAAAAGGGAATCCAGTTTTTGGAACTTTTGAAGTTTTGAGACATAATTTTTTATTATCATGACCACTTAAATTTTTTCACATTGTAGAACATATTACATTTATTTTTTTTTACATTTGTTCCAATCTTTGTCCGTTATATCGAGGTTTTACAGTAGGTATTGATATATCGCTCACTCCTTTCAAGAACGTCATAAACCAAAATTCGTCAATTTTCAGTTGTGCATGTTTTCGGAATGCCCAGAAAATGTACTATATCCCAGCAAAAATGGCATATTTTTAACTTAATATTTACCCACTACAGGGCAGAAAGTGTCGTTTTTGCATTTTGAAGAAAAGGTATTGTTTAATCATTTTTTTAAATAAACTAAATATTTTTCAAATGGAGAAAAAACCTTCAGGTTTTACCTAAAAAGATCTGTTGCACAGTAAAAAGTTCCATAAGTGGCTTGATATTTATTTTTAATACATTGTATTATATTTTTAAACTTTAAAAACGTTCTCCTGAAAAATCAAGTTTTTTGATTTATGACGTTCTTGAAAGGAGTGAGCGATATCATCAGTAGGTTGAATAATACAGTATCTGACAGAATAAATAACTAATGAAAAAAATCAAATATGTGTTTAAAATTATAAAGGCATACAATAAAACACCCCGTCGCTTCAAATTCGTAGTGTTGCAAGTCATTTTGCTAATTTAGTTTTGCAGCAAATGGACGAAAAAAGAGATGGTGAAACAGATCGGAGAGGGGACACTATTCTCGGATGCGACTCTCCGACACGGTGGCTTATTCTGAAACCCTGGGGAATGATGGACTATTTTTAGGAAAAGATACCGCTATAAAAACACGTCATTTAAAAATGTCTGGAGACGTGTAAATCAATCTCCAATATTGCGAAACAAAATTGGACTTAAAGAGATACATTTTTTGTTTTGAGACAACTTTTTTGAGTTTATTAATGTAAGCAACAGGTGAAAATACAAACTGTTTATATTTTCAGCATTGACTTTGTAATATTTAATAGATTAACTTAGTCAAAAGCATTTCTTTTAATATAATATGTATATATTATAAAAAACTTGGCACAATCAGGTATGTCAAATACATGAAAGCGGCCGGGTCAGGAGTCGTAATAATCGTCGGGTATGTATGAGGAGATGCGTGAATATAGAAGAGGCAAAGAATGTTTGCAAAGACAGAGTGGTGTGGCGTTCGATCCTCTCTGCCTACCCCTGCGGGGAAGCGGCGTGATGGTTAGTTAGTTAGTTAGTTTTATATACATATATATATATATATATATATATATATATATATATATATATATATATATATATATATATATATATATATATATATATATATATATATATATATATATATATATATATATATATATATATATATTTATTTATATATATATATATATACAATATATATATATATATATATATATATATATAAATATATATATATATATATATATATATATATATATATATATATATATATATATATATATATATATATATATATAAATATATATATAAAGCATAATCAAGTATTTCAAATACTTCAGGTCAGGAGACGGAATGGATGCATGAATGTGGAAATGCGAAGATAATTGGAAAAAGGAGCAGAGGAAGACCGAGAAAAACTTGACACGATCAAGTATGCCAAATACTTGAAAGTGGTCAGGTTAGGAGTTGAAACAATCGGCGGTATGCATGAGGAGATGCATGAACGTGGAAGAGGCGAAGAATTTTTGCAAAGACGGATTGGTGTGGCATTCTATTTTCTCTGCCTATCCCTGCGGGTAAGCGAAGTGATGATTAGTTACTTAGTTTTAATAATAGAATTTTAATAGTAAAATTTGCGAGTGTAAACTCAGCTTCCCCTCGACGACTCATGTTTATAGTCGCTTGTATCAAAGCGAATATAAACGCGGACCGCGCATGAATGCTACACACAAAGAAAACAGGGTCTACTAGTTAGTATCTGCAAAAAGAAATAGCATGTCATTTCATATTTTTAATATAGATAAGATGTTGAAAAATGCTATTTCGTCAGCATCTTGTATTTATTCGCTATATTTTGAACTATTATTTATTTCAAAACATATTACATACGTAAATCATATATACATATAATAATCCTGATGAGTAATTTCTATTTCGCATTTTGGGACATGGGATTAAGGTTAACAAGACTGGAACACAAATAATAAAGTAACGAAAAAGATTTTTTATAACCAAGACTAATACTAATACATGGCAAAATATAAAAACAATAAACAGGTATAATAAATTGGCACAAGAAGCGTATTTAAAAGAAATTAATGAGAAAACATAAGGTAAGAAGCATTATTAAAATAAACAAATGAGATAATATAAAAAACAAAAGGTAAAAACAAAATAAGAAAATATGACTAATCACTACATATATCGCTCACTCCTTTCAAGAACGTCATAAATAAAAAAACTTGATTTTTCAGGAGAGCGTTTTTAGAGTTTAAAAATTTAATACAATGTATTCAAAATAAATATCAAGCCACTTACTGAACTTTTTACTGTGCAACAGATCTTTTTAGGTAAAACCTGAACGTTTTTTCTTCATTTGAGAAATATTTAGGATATTTAAAAAAAATAATTAAACAATACCTTTTCTTCAAAATGCGAAAACTACTCTTTCTGCCCTGTAGCGGGTAAATATTAAGTTAAAAATATGCCTCTTTTGCTGGGATATAGTACATTTTCTGGGCATTCGGAAAATATGCACAACTGAATATTGACGATTTTTGATTTATGACGTTCTTGAAAGGAGTAGGCGATATATAATATATATCTTTCCATAAAGTACCCTCTCAGATCATTTATTTTGGATCCCCGAACTCTGTGAACGTGAAAGGGTAAAATGGTCCATCGGTATGAGTTGAGAAGAACATCAGAATGGAACCGAGAGATGAGTTTCCAGGAAGAGCGCTTGGCGGTGATTCACAGCCTCGCGATAGTAGAGAAAGAAGATGTAGTAAGTATGTACTGTATATGAGTGAAGTGTAGAACGGGTATTTATATCGCACTCACTATTCCGCAAATTGTTCAGAAACAAAACAACAGTAGGAGGAACGTTCTAGAAGTTTTTCGAGTTATGCGTTTATATTTAACCACTCTACTCTCGGGTTATTTTCAAGCATAATTTTTTCTTCTTCTCCGTCTTAATCCTCATTGCTGAGGGTTGTGACCCTTGCAGAAGCAATGACTCTTCTCCAGTTATCCCTTGACTGCGCTGCACGTAGCGCTCCAACACTGAGGTGCCTGCTGCTGCCTTAATTTGATCGGTCCATCGTGTTGGGATCTTCCTCTCCCTCTCTTTCCCTCCAGGCTACCGATCACAACTAGTCGTTCCAGGCTATCCTCGTTGCCACGCGCAACGTGTCCAAAGAACTGGAGAATCCGTCGGGTACAGATATTGGCCAGAGTCAAGCCATCCAAGCGTAGTTCCTGGCGAATGGACTCATTGGTGCGTCTAGCTGTCCATGGAATTCGGAGCATGCGCCTCCAACACCACATTTTGAAGGTATCAATTTTTCTCCTTTCTGCTGCTTTTATAGTTTTTTATAAACAGACAAAAAAATCACAGTGTTTGTTGTCACAAAATCCGGTACGCATAAAATAGTTTTGGAACAGATATCTTTTCTCGTGCGCGTGAGTCATACGGGTTAGCGCGGAATACGTCCAGTTTTGTCATAGTTTATATCTTTAATTGTATTGTTATTTCAAACCTTGAGGTGAAGTAAGCAGGTTTATGAGGTGTATATGGTATATGCATTATAAAGGTCAGCAGTCACCTATATATCGATGTAGGGGAGAGTGCCCATGAGTGGGACAGAGGATGAATGGGACAATCGTCCTCCAGCCCAAACTATTGTAACAAAAAAAAATAAAAAAATACCCAACATTAACGTTACGATATTAGACAGATTAATCCTCAAACCACAGTTCTCGACTGACAGTGAAGCGAGTAAGACGTGTTACAATTTTTTTGGGTCAAAAAGTAAATTATATACTGTAATTTGATTATGTTTGCACATATAAGTTATGATGAGTGCTCCAATTGATATATACAATTATTTAAGTCGGTTCTCTCCGTATATTATAAAGTAAGTTTCATCAAATTTACTTAAGTATAAATATATCGATTTATCTATTTTTATAAAAATCACGCATTTCCTTGAATGGGACGCGTCCAGTGATCATGAATGGGACGGTCCCACTCAAAGGGAAAATTGTCCCATTCGTGACGAATACTTTTTATTTACATTAAAAATCGTTTGTACTCGTTTGTATTACACGTATTGTAAACATTATATTGTTTTTAGGTTATAATGCCAAGAACACGCATAACCAACGTTCAAATTGAAGCTGCTGTAGAAGAGGTTTTAAATAAAAATCAAAATATTAGGTCGGTTGCAAAGACATATGCAATAGGAAAATCTTCTCTTTATAGACATGTTAAACAAGTAAAGGCTGATATTTCCAGTACTAAGATATTTTTACATACACCTAGCATAGGAATAACAGAGCCTATCAGCGGAAGCTAAACTGGCAGGGCACAACGGAGTCCTGGTTCTAACTCTAATGTATGGAAGTGAAACATGGAGTTGGCAAAAGAAGGATAAAAGTAGACTGAATGCAGTCAAAATGCGATCTCTCAGAAGAATGTGCGACAAAACGATGTATGATAGATGTTCGAATAGTGAAATAAGGAAGAAATGCAAAGCTGAGACAAGCATTATCGATGAAATTAAGAAAGGTGTGCTGAGATGGTTTAGACATGTAGAACGAATGAGTGAGGAAAAGACGGTAAAATAAATTTATGAGGCGAATGAAAAACATGGCACGATCAGGAATGCCAAATACTTAAAAGTAGTCTGGTTGGGAGTCGTAATAATCAGCGGGTATGTATGAGGAGATGCATGAACGTGGAAGAGGCGAAGAATGTTTGCAAAGACAGAGTGGTGTGGCGTTCTATTCTTTCTGCTTACCACTGCGGGGACACTGCGGGGAAGCGGCGTGATGGTTCGTTAGTTTTTTTAGTTAGTTTACTCTGAAGCAAGAAGAAATGCTTTCCACGTATTTAAATTCAGCTGGAAGAATATGTTCTATAGTACAGAAAAAAATTAGAAAAGGGAAATCAAGTAAAATCTCTGACACTCCAGAAAAGGACAAGTTTTTGAAAATACAATTATTGAAGAATGGAAAAGGAAAACCTATAGATAGTCCAAAAAATAAGCCTAACACTAAAAGAGTTAAAAAAAACTCAAAGAAGAGATTTCAATGAGTGATAACAGAGATATCAGTTCAGATAAATCAGTTGAAATAGAAGGTGTATCACTGAAAAAAACAAAATGAAAGGAGGATAATAAGTGTCACATATGTGAAGGAGAATACCAATAAAGTGCTATGCAATGGCTCAAGCGTAAATTATGTGGCCCATGAAAATTGTGGAATATTAAGATATCTGAACTTTTTTTGCCAAAAATGTTGAATAAAATTTCTTTTGCATGCGTCTACATATTATATGAAAGTGCCTACCAATTATTTTTGTTTTAAAATATAATTTTTCCATTGATCTTGCATTTTAATTGATGGCCCATTCATGGTATACTGGTGTCCCACTCATGGGAGGGTGTTTATGAATGGGACATTTTAGGACATTATTTGAAATCGATTTTTCAGTCAGTTAAGTTAATTTTTTTAGAAAATAAAGTATGGCATATTTGTAGCTAAAAGATTGAATAAAGAGAAACCACTTTTACTTTTTATGATTTATTTTACGGAGAAAAACTAGAGAGGCAAAATCAAAAACGTCCCATCCATGGGCACTCTCCCCTATATTACACACACACACATACAAAATTGCTTTGGTTTATTAAATTGAAAAGTGTTTATTTTAAATTAAATAATTTTTGTCTTTTACTGTAAAAAATAAATTAGAATCCTAAAACATGAAAATTTGAAGAAGTGGCACTCTAAAAACGGTTCGGGAAATTCATAAAAGTGGAAATATCTCGAAAACTAAGGGCACTTTTACTAAGTTCATGTTTTCATTTCTTAGTGATTCGTAAGCACCCTTGGGCACCCTGTATACACTGGTCTTGTATCTGAACATCAAGACTGATCACTTTATCTTTACGGTATCATTAGATGCAGTGCCCTATACACCAATTGATTATTATAATAAGATTTTTTTTAATGAGGTGAAAAATATCACTGCTATACAGGAAACATCATAAAATGGAGGACAATATGGTGCATATATTTAAAAAAATATATTCTCCTTCTTCTTCTTTTTATAGATCCTGAGGATCTGTCTGCACCGCCGCCGACTCTTGGGATGTTGACTACCAGCTATCTCCCAATATTTTTTTTAACTAATTCAATTAATTAATAATGAACCATTCGCTGGACCCTCGCGGAGCAGTAGAGACTCGGCCGCGACGCCGAGAGCTCTCGGGCCGCGCGGCGCCCGCACAACTACTGCAAGGACCGATATTACGGCCAAACAATGGTCTGGCGTCACGATCTTACACAATTGTGCGTCATCGATCCACAATACGCGCGCAAATCAAAGGACAAAGGCGCTAATTGCACTGTTGTAGTGTTACATTGTTTCGGGGAAACCTATATATTATAATGAATATTAGTTAAGTATATATGCATGGAAGTTAGGCCCACTTTATAGAGTTGTAAATACGAATGAATATAAATACGATATAGATTTATATTATCCACTGACACTTCGTGATGGAATTGCATTTTAATGTATTATAAAATTAAAACCAATATTTTTAGCTTTTTCACTTTATTTTTGTTTGACCAGCGACCGGGTTTCGTCGTTACCGACATCATCAGACTGGTGGGAGGCTATACAAATTGTTGTTATGTATAAAACAAGGCACGAGTCGATAACCACGATTTGATATAATTTTGTCAAGAAATTAATTAAATTTGAGTGAATTTTATTTTAATTTTTTTAAAATTTTTCTTAATTTTTTTTTATTTTGTAATAATATTTTTTCATTTTTAATTTTTTTTAATTTTAATTTTTTTTAAATTTATCATACAATACTTTAATTCACTCAAATTAAATTAATTTCTTGACAAAATTATATCAAATCCTGGTTATCAACTCCTGCCTTGTTTTATATATATATATATATATATATATATATATATATATATATATATATATATATATATATATATATATATATATATATATATATATATATATATATATATATATATATATATATATATATATATATATATATATATATATATATATATTTATATATATATATATATATATATATATAAAGATATATATATATATATATATATATATATATATATATATATATATATATATATATATATAATACGTTATTTTCCAAATTTCCTAAATTGTTATATATATAATAGGTATACCTGTCACGGGACAATTTTATTTTTATTTTAATTTTTTACCTGCAGGATGCTCGCAGTTTGGTTGTTGACGTCATCGCTGGACCCCCTCTGCGGCCTCAAGCAAGTGGGGATCATGCTGACCCCACTCCGGAGAAGGGTTAGATCTCTCACGAGGGCTGAGGACGCCGGAGAGCATTCCGTGCCTCGGCACTTGCTATTTGCGTTGCAATCACAAGGGGGTCCGGATTCATTTGTATGTTAATGGCACTGTTGATCCGATGGGTGAATTCCGACCCCACTCCGCAGTTTGAGGGTCACACTGTCTCGCATTGTGTCCAAATAAATCACCCACTCATACAACACTATAAATCTGCCGGGTACATAATAATTATTGCAATTTAAATCCGATTATTCAAATGCCTATTTGTAAAAGTAAAAACAAAAAGATGAAAATGTTTTCACCCTCAATAATCGTAACTAACAAACCATTGCGTCGTTTCTCCGCAGGAGTAGGCAGAGAGAAAAGAACGCATTAACACTCTGTCGTTGTAAACATTCTTTGCTCTTTCCACATTTGTGCATCGTCTCACACATAGTCGTCGATTATTCCGATTCCTGATCTGACCGTTTATCTTTCTCAAAAGATATCTATTGCAATATGTACCAAATAAAACGTGATGCTGCAGAACGATAACATGTTTTTAAGGTATGGTATACGATGTTGTATGTGAAAGGACCTGAGGACGAGGAGAGGCTATATATATATATATATATATATATATATATATATATATATATATATATATATATATATATATATATATATATATATTTATATATATATAAATATATATATATATATATATATATATATATATATATATATATATATATATATATATATATATATATATATATATATATATATATATATATATATATATATATATATATATATATATATATATATATATATATATATATATATATATATATATATATATATATATATATATATATATATATATATATATATATATATATATATATATATATATATATATATATATATATATATATATATATATATATATATATATATATATATATATATATATATATATATATATATATATATATATATATATATATATATATATATATATATATATATATATATATATATATATATATATATATATATATATATATATATATATATATATATATATATATATATATATTGAAATATATTCTATCTATCTATATCTATATATATATATATATATATACACATATATATATATATATACATATATATATATATAAATATATATATATATATATATATATATATATATATATATATATATATATATATATATATATATATATATAAATATATATATACTAACTGACTAACCATCACGCCGCTTAACCGCAGAGGTAGGCAGAGAGAATCGAACGCCACACCACTCTGTCTTTGCAAACATTCTTCGCCTCTTCTACATTCATGCATCTCCGGCCGCTTTCAAGTATTTGACATACCTGATCGTGCCAAGTTTTCCTTGGTCTTCCTCCGCTTCTTTTCCCAACTACATTTGCCTCATAAATTTGTTTAACCGTTCTTTCCTCGCTCATACGTTCCACATGTCCAAACCATCTCAACACACCTTTCTTAATTGTATCGATAATGCTTCTCTCAGCCTTGCATTATTTCCATATTTCATCATTCGAACATCTATCAAACATTGTTTTGCCACACATTCTTCTGAGATATCGCATTTCGACTGCATTCAGTCTACTTTCATCCTTTAATATATACATTCTGAGGGATTAATGGGAAAATCCATAATCTAAAGATTTTTTTGTGTAAGATAAAAACATTTAGAAGAAATTAACATAATTTTCTTGATTGTAATCGAATGTTTCTTGCATATAAGTTGTGGCCTATTACATAAAACTTGTAAATGGTTTTAAAATAAAATTGTAAAATTGTTTTTATCCACTCATTTTTGGTACTATGACTACAAATGAGTATGGTAAAAGTTATGGTATTAGTTTTATTTTATGGAATATTATTTTTTGACATCTCATCAAAGATGAAGAAGAATATGGAGGTCTGGGCATTTACGGGGCTGACGACCGTCATAGGCTGGTTTAAGTGATCACTTTACACACGTGTAACATTCACCAATTCTACCCATTATTGACAACCACACTACTCAAATTCTTGGAAGTTCTAAATATATGAACCAATTTAGAAACCTTGTTCTTGAATCACTAGAACTTCACTAGAGACATCTATTGATGAGATGTAAAGAAGCTCTTTATTAAGCAGAAACTCTTATATTAGTATGTGAGGTCCAAATCCTGGATTTCAATCACACAAATATGAAGTTTTACATTTTCATTTAAATAGACTTAGCTCGGTTTTCCTAGTGATCCTATGAAGTAATGGCACAAACACAGACTCCGAAAGAGATTGATGGCCCATATTAAAATTTAAGTACTCTTAATGTTTTCCTATGCCGTGATTGGTCGATATATTTATTATTGATTGCCACTTTTATGGACTTTTTAATGGCGATGGGCCATTATATGTATATAGGCCATTCCATGATTTACGAATCGATCGGGAGTCCAAATGAACTGAACTACTGACCCCTTAAGTGGATTAATTGATCGTTAAATTTGGGCGATTTTATTGTCATGGTAAATGTTGTAAAAAATTGCGTACTTTTTTGATATTCAGGGTGGCGCAAAATCAGTCACCCTATCGGTTTTTGCAAATGGCGTCGTAAATCGATCGTATTTAAAATTTGTAAAGTAGACAGCTGCAGTATATAAAGTAATTAAGGGTGGCGCAAAATTAATGAACAAATTTTCTAACATTTTGAGTGTGTCCAAATAAAAAATGAAAATGGTATTTTCTGGCGTTTCTCATGTGAGTGATTATAATCCAGGATTCGGACCTCACATACAAAAAAAAAAATCTGCTCAATAAAAACCTTCTTTTTATCTGTCCAATAGATGTCTCTAGCGAAGTTCTAGTGATTCAAGAACAAGGTTTCTAAATTGGTTCATATATAAAGAACTTCCAAGAATTTGAGTAGTGTGGTTGTCAATAATAGGTAGAATTGGTGAATGTTACTCGTGTGTAAAGTGATCAATTAAACCAGCCTATGACGATCGTCAGCCCCGTAAATGCCCAGACTTCCATATTCTTATTCATCTTTGATGAGGTGTCAAAAAATAATATAACATATTTAGTATTTGAACAACTTTTTTACTAGATAAAAGTTTTACTGTCAATCATGTGTAGAATTGGTGAATGTTACACGCGTGTAAAGTGAACGATTAAACCAGCCTATGACGTCGTAAGCCCCCCGCCAGACTTCCATACTCTTCTTCATCTATGTTGAGATGTTAAACAAATAATTACGAATTAAATTCAATTACGTCTAATATTACCCGGACTTCTAGAAAATTAAGTTGCAACTTAACGAATACTGGGCCTTAAAATATCGCTCACTCCTTTCAAGAACGTCATAAATCAAAAAACATGATTTTTCAGGAGAACGTTTTTTAAGTTTAAAAATATAACACATTGTATTAAAAATAAATATCAAGCCACTTATTGAACTTTTTGCCGTGCAACAGATCTTTTTAAGTAAAACCTGAATTTTTTTCTCCATTTGAAAAATATTTAGTTTATTTTAAAAAATAACTAAACGATACATTTTCTTCAAAATGCAAAAATAACATTTTCTGCCCTGTAGCGGGTAAATATAAAGTTAAAAATATGGATCTTTTGCTGGGATATAGTAAATTTTCGGGGCATTCCGAAAACATGCACAACTGGAAAATTATGATTTTTGATTTATGACGTTCTTGAAAGGAGTGAGCGATATGTGTACAATATAACTTCACTGCGATCGTCCCTAAGTTATTGTGTTTACAATATAATATTTAAATAATAAATATCTGTGTGGGTGTATTTAAATATTAAAAAAAAACCTGATCATCCAAGATACTAATTAAATATTCGATAGGCCCGTCTGCATCGGGAATAATAGGCACACATATCACTGTAGGTAGATACCTAATTATGAGTATTGTTAATATCAGGTAGTATCGTGAATAGTCAGTGTGGTATTCAAGGAGTGGTCCAGTTGCTCCACGCTACAAGAGGTATCTAGGTGGCAGTGGGAGGCAAGTCACTTGACTTTATCTATGATAACAATGTCTCAATGTATTATTTTATCTATTATTTCGAGAAATAAAAATACTTTGTGTTCTGATCCACTCACATTTTTATTTAACCAACTAGTTTCGGCAACAACCTGTTGCCCTCTTCAGTAATAAATGTAACCCTGAAGAGGGCAACAGGTTGTTGCCGAAACTAGTTGGTTAAATAAAAATGTGAGTGGATCAGAACACAAAGTATTTTTATTTCTCGAAATAATATATCAATATGATCCACAAAGTTAATGCTTTCAATATTCAAAACATATTATTTTATCATTTTATGTCAAAAAATAATATGAAAATAACTCCTGTAATTAAAGGTAATCCAGATTTTGTGAACAAGTATTCGGACACACTCTAAATGTTGTAATTTTCTTAATATTTTTTGACATCTCAGCATAGATGAGGAAGAATATGGAAGTCTGGGGATTTACTCAATAAAAAAGCTTCTTTGTCTCACCAGTAGATGTCTCTAGTGAAAATTCTAGTGATTCAAGTACAATGTTTCGAAATTGGATCATTTGTATTTAAAACTTACAAGAATTTGAACAGTGCGGTTGTCAATCATGGCTAGAATTAGTGAATGTTACACGTGTGTAAGTGATCACTGAAACCAGCCTGTGACGGTCGTCAGCCCCGTAAATGCCCAGACTTCCATATTCTTCTTCATCTTTGTTGAGATGTCAAAAAAATAATATGAAAAATAACTCCTAAAATTGGAGATAATCCAGATTTGTAATGATATAATATGAGATAATCAAAATGATGTAAACGTCTTAATACTTTGAGCCATTTAATTTTTTTCATATTTTTAAACATATGTTTTCAGAGTCAGCTAAGGTATTTATTTATTTATAGATTTGGCGTTTTATTTGTAGAACTACATTTTAATTTATAAATTAAATGTTAAATCGAACACTGTTTTTTTGTATACTTATACTAAGTTGTATTTTATTGTTGGAAAAACACATAAAAATCAATTTTGTGACAATTGTTTAGCCTAGTTATGGCATTTTTATACAAATGTTTAAAACGTTCGTTTAAAAATGCCATAACTAGGCGAAACAATTGTCATAAAATTTATTTTTACGTGTTCTCTAATAACTTTTAAGAAAAGTATGAGACATTACTATTTATCATTAGAATCCTAACTGTCCATCCAACGTCCTCCATTAGTTTTTCCCTCTACCTCCTTCCCTAAACTCCCTTTTTCCTTTGCCCTCCTTATATCATCTTTTGTAATTTGTGTTTTTTTTTATGTTTAAGTACCATCTACCCTCTGATTGCAAACAGCTATATATGGTATCAAACGTTTTTGATCAACATCACTAGTCTGTGTTCGGTTGTTTGGAAGATATTGCTTTTTAGCAATAAGCCCGCCAATGTACTTATTTATTTTCTGTACATGAAGTTGAAATAAATAAATAAATAATACGGGAATAATGTCTTTTTGAATGTACGTATGTACATATATCGCTCACTCCTTTCAAGAACGTCATAAATCAAAAAACTTGATTTTTCAGGAGAACGTTTTTAAAATTTAAAAATATAACACAATGAATTAAAAATAAATATCAAGACACTTATTGAAATTTTTACAGTGCAACAGATCTTTTTAGGTAAAACCTGAAGGTTTTGTCTCCATTTGAAAAATATTTTATATATTTAAAAAAATAATTGAACAATACCTTTTCTTCAAAATGCAAAAACAACACTTTCTGCCCTGTAGCGGGTAAATATTAAGTTAAAAATATGCCTCTTTTGCTGGGATATAGTACATTTTCTAGGCATTCTGAAAACATGCATAACTGAAAATTGTCGATTTTTGATTTATGACGTTCTTGAAAGGAGTGAGCGATATATCACAACTTAGATACTTGCTTACAAATCAAATAGTATTAAGAAACGCATAAAACAGTTGGAGTTATATTGTACACATTTGTGTGGGCAATACAATGGCGTTTCGAATATTACATTACCGATATTAATTCTCTCATTATGGAAATTACAACATTTAATGGTAGAGAAACGAATGTGTCCGATTGCATTTTATATTATAATGCAGCGGTCGGCGAACTTTTTTAAACCATTACCCCAAATTATTTTTGCGTAAGTCGATATTACCCCCTTCCCCCATTTTAAAAAGTAGACAATCAATGTATATTTGAAATAAAACAGATTTATTGGAATAATTTACACGAAAATGTAAAAAAAAAATACATTTAAATAGCAATAGTATGTAATAGACGAATAAAATAAAATTCTCAAATTGGATCAAACGAAAATTCAGGTTTTCAGGTTTCCTTTTCAGTTTTTGGATAAGTGATGTTGCTTCAAACTAACTAACTAACTAACTAACCATCACGCCGCTTCCTCGTAGGGGTAGGCAGAGAGAATAGAACTCACACCACTCTGTCTTTGCAAACATTCTTCGCCTCTTCCACGTTCATGCATCTCCTCATACATACCCGCCGATTGCTACGACTCCTAACCTGACCACTTTCAAGTATTTGGCATACCTGATCGTGCCATGTTTTTCTCGGTCTTCCTCTGCTCTTTTTTCCACTTACATTCGCCTCATAAATTTGTTTTACCATTCTTTCCTCACTCATTCGTTCCACATGTCCAAACCATCTCAACACACATTTCTTAATTTTATCGATAATGCTTATCTCAGCTTTGCATTCCTTCCTTATTTCACTATTCGCACATCTATCATACATCGTTTTGTCGCACATTCTTCTGAGAGATCGCATTTCGACTGCATTCAGTTTACTTTCATCCTTCTTTTGCCAACTCCATGTTTCACTTCCATACATTAGAGTTGGAACCAGGACTCCAAAGTTGCTTCGAAGTATGTGAATTCAATCCAACCGTACATATAAATAAAAATTGAAACAATCATGTACTTCAAAATTGGGACTTTTTGATGTTAGAGCAATTTGAATAGTCTTCAGCGTTTAATCAATTTCTGGATAGTTTAAATTTGTAAAAATACTAACACGTTAATGAAATAGCAAACAAGAAAAATTTCCTTACTACCCCAAAAAAATCATTTTTACCCCATTTGGGGTAATTTACCATGGTTTCCCGACAGCTGTTATAAGGAATATAAATCTTATTATGTTGGCAATCATGTTTTCAGGCTGATCTAAAGTATAATTAAATCCAACCGCACATATAAATAAAAAGTGTCTCTGCTTATTAAAAGCTTTCTCTATTCCAACATAGATGGTAGTCGTGAACTCACATGTACTGTGCCACGAGTTTAATCTGGAGCTAAATTATCTTTTGTTCATAAGCTCTGCAAATACTCAGACCTCTATATTCTTCTTCATCTATGTTGAGATGTCAAAAATGTAAAAATAACTCCTAAGTGGAGAATCCTAAATTTGTGAACAAGTATTTGGACACACTCAAAATGTTGTGGACTGTAATACGTAGTTTTATTATTTGATGACTTTTTTATTTTATTTTTTGTTTTATTGTTGGCAGTCTTATTTTATCCTTATTTCTAGTGATATGTTCATGAAAATTTTTGATTAACACTATTTTTTCCTTAAAATATTTGGGTAAAATATTGTTTAAAAAATTATATATTAAGATCAGCATATTTAATTTTAGTCTCTTTTTTATACATATATAACCAGTTGATGGATAATAGAAGTAGGTCGTACAACTTTATAGCATTATAATCATAGTTCATTTGACCAAAAGAGGTATGTGCTAGGTTTTGTTTGATGTTTTTCTGTGTTTCGAGTCTTTTGGTTCTATGTACGTTACCATAAAGTGTGTTGATTGTGATTTACGCTTGCTATAAATATCTCACTTGCAGTTAATTGATAAACCCTCCCAGCATATGTGTAGTTAAAGCTGTAAATTCCAAGAGACTGGTGTCAAATTTCTGTTAATTTTCAACTGACGTTTATAAATAGATTGCAGTAACATTCAACTCGCTAATAAATGAAAGATTCGTATCAAAACTGGTACAAGTCATAAAAAATACTTTTCGAAGCGAAACATCTAATGGGTCGATTCGATAATCGATATTGGATGAGAATTGAGAGAGAAATTTCAAGGACGCATAACGTTTACTAGGCACATTTCGTTACATGAGAGAGAAGGAAGATATAACTTGCAGAGAAGGAGAAAGAGACTTAGCTATACATTCTGACGCAACGTGAGTGAAGCAAAAGAAAGCGACGTATACACAGCGATACAAAGCGATAAAATAAGATAGCGAATAGGTCAGGTCAGAAGTCGAAATAATCGGCGGGTATGTATGACGAGATGCATGAATGAGGAAGAGGCAAGGATTGTTTGCAATCATTTATTCATTTATAAAAATAAAAACAAACAATAAGAATCATTTCAATTTGTTTGTATCGCCAATTTTCTTATTCCATAATTTTTTTGAATTATCATTGTCTTGTACTCGTTGTTAATAATTGCCACCCGACCCGCACTCCTCTATGGCTCTGATTGCTGGACGATGTATAACATCTACTCTAGGCAACTAGAAACTGCTAAAACGCGAATGCTTAGATGGTTAGCTAGAGTGTCCCTTAGAGACAAAATAAAGAGTTCACGCATTCGTGGAAGCCTGGCTGTAACAGGCATCAATAGTAAGGTAGAGGAAAGGCAATTGAGATGGTATGGGCACATAGGACGCAGAGGACCTGATCATATTGTAAACCAGGCGATCGCCATAGATCTTCCTCGAAAGACATCTAGAGGAACTATATAAAATTAAACAACTTTGTTTTAACCACTTTTTTATTATTAGTACACTTTTTGACCTACCGGTTTCGACAAGAACCTTGTCATCATCAGGGTTTATTAAATTCTAAAACATTGAAAACATTAAAATACTCAATTATGTGAATGTAATTGAGTATTTTAATGTTTTTAATGTTTTAGAATTTAATAAACTCAGATGATGACAAGGTTCTTGTCGAAACCGGGAGGTCAAAGAGTGTACTAATAACAAAAAAGTGGTTAAAGCAAAGTTGTTTAATTTTACAAAGTTTATAAAATGTGCCACAAAATATCTGCGAAAAACATTCAAGAAATACCTAGAGGAAGACCAAAGAATTCATGGATGCTACAGAAGGATAACACGATTCGAAGGTATGGCCAATGTGACGTTGACCATGATAGAAGGACCTACAGTCTGAGAACGAGGAGAGCTGACCACAACAGTCTACAAAGATGATAAATTGGGACGGAGCCAGGAAGAGAACCTGAACATTTTGTATACCAGGCGATCGCTATGGATCTTTCTCTAAAGACATCTAGAGGTAGACCAAAGAATTCATGGATGCTACAGAAAAATAACATGATTCGAATGCATGACCAAGGTGACGTTATCCATGATAGAAGGACCTACAACCCGAGGACGAAGAGAGCTGACTCTAACATTCTACAAAGACGATAAATTGGGATGAAGCCAGGAAGAGAACCTGAACATTTTGTATACCAGGAGATCGCCAAGGATCTTCCTCGAAAGACATCTAGAGGAAAACCAAAGAATTCATGGATGCTGCAGATAGATAACATGATTCGAAGGCATGGCCTAGATGACATTGTCCATGATAGAAGGACCTAGAACCTGAGGACGAGAAGAGCTGACTCCAGAAGTCTACAAAGACGATAAGTTAGGATAGAGCCAGGAAGAAGAAAATTGTATTGTACTTGTTTATGAATTCTGGTGTCGAGTCCAAATTTTGAACAGTTACATTTTCCAATTTGAAACAATAGATTTCATGTGTCCGTATAAAGCGTCGTGCGATTAAGTGGTTCGATTCCCTATCAGGCAAGAGTTCAACATTCGCTATATCGGCACCGCTAATGGCTGGTGACCTTATTGGGCCTAAGCAAATGCGTTTTGCTTACAATTTAATTTACTAGTCTCAAAATAATTATGTACATATTTATTTAAAACGTATTATCAATATATCTTCCAACCAACCAAATGGCACAGAGAATAGAATGCGACACAATCTTCGCCTCTTCCACATTCATGCATGTTTTCATACAAACACGCTGATTATTCCGACTCCTGAGCTGACCACTTTTAAAGACATCGCTCACTCCTTTCAACAAAGTCATATATAAAAAATTGCCAATTTTTAGTTTTGCATGTTTCGGAATGCCCAGAAAATTAACTATATCCCAGCAAAAGCGGCATATTTTTAACTTAATATTTACCCGCTACAGGGCAGAAAGTGTTGTTTTTGCATTTTGAAGAAATTGTGTTGTTTATTTATTTTTTAATATGCCTAATATTTTTCAAATGGAGAAAAAACATTCAGGCTTTACCTAAAAAGATCTGTTGCACAGTAAAAAGTTCAATAAGTGACTCGATATTTATATTTAATCCATTTTATTTTATTTTTAAACTTTAAAAACGATCTCCTGAAAAATCAAGTTTTTTGATTTTTGACTTTGTTGAAGGGAGTGAGCGATAAGTCATATAATTAAAATCCATAGACGAAATGGATTATATTAAGAGCAGAGTCAGGTGCCCGACTATTTCCGGCGATAGACGCTTCCGTTGAACCGCCGCCGTTTCCGGGACGACAAATTCAAATTTCGAACGGCGGCGTTCTAAATTTGAAAAGTCGCTCGTTTTCTTAGTTGCAACGTTCTAATTTTAATCTGAGTGACTTGTTCATTATGCAACTTTTTTAATGGTTAGGTCGTTTGTCTATCGCGCTGGAGGTACCTGGTTCGGTTCTCAGGGGGGGTCAAAAT
The DNA here is from genome assembly GCF_059751285.1 of Brachycentrus maculatus. Taxonomy (NCBI): domain Eukaryota; kingdom Metazoa; phylum Arthropoda; class Insecta; order Trichoptera; family Brachycentridae; genus Brachycentrus; species Brachycentrus maculatus. Next base: position 1,693,417 of record NW_028280953.1, read on the forward strand.
AAAGATGATATTATAAATATTAGAGTGATTTTTCACTCTAATATTTATTTAATATAATATTACCCAGGACTGGTACCTGAAGCGCCAGGCTGTTCAAATGTCCTTCATGTATTTAAACGATCGATATAAAACTGCTTCTCTACGATGCAGTGCCCTAAACACCATTGGGATAAGGGTAAGGAAATTTAAATTGTACGAGTATTTTACTTTACAATTTTTTTCGGGATTAGTTCGTTTATCTTCCGATCTAGAGATCCCAGGTTCAATTCCCAGGGAGTTTTAAAGTATACCAGTAATTTTAATTCTACTAATTATTTGAAAAGCGCAGGACTGATAACCTTACGTTCATGCAATTGGCGATTAAAATAATACTAAATTAAACAATACATTGTCCTATGCACCATTGAGATCAGATAAGGGTTAGAAGATGTTGTGAATATTGAAAGCATTAACTTTGTGGATAATATTGACATATTATTTTGCGAAATAAAAAGACTTTGTTTTTTGATCCACTCACATTTTTATTAACCAACTAGTTTCAGCAACAGCCTGTTGCCCTCTTCAGGGTTTAATTTATGACTAGTCTAGTCTAGTTTAGTCAAAAAACAAAGTCTTTTTATTTCTCAAAATAATATATTAATGTGCTAACTCATTCACATTTATTAAAAAACAAAGATATTGATTGATCAGCACAATATCTAAACGCGCTAACCACTGCGCGCTACCGAGGCAGAGAAATCCACAGATAACAAAAATCTGAATGAAATCCAAAAAGTTTTCAACAGTTAACTCATGAAAACACAGGTTTTTTAGATTTACCAAATTTGCTTTGAATGGGGAATTAATCACACGAGTAATTTGGGTTAGGTAAGGTTAGGTTAGATATGGTTAGGTTAGGTTCCGTTTTGTCTACCTCACACGCGACCCTGTATATTTCTACGGGTGTAATCTATGGTTTTGTCACCACAGACATCCGCATTTCAAAATCCGCCAGATCTATGTGAGTCGATTTTACAAAAAATGCAAAGTTCTCCGGGTAAAATTTATAATAATAATAAATTTGGATAACTTATATAGCGCCATTTTCGTAAAAAAATACCTCAAGGCCGCTTCACTGTGAATGAATTGGGGAAAATATTATGGTGGAAATGATTTAGCAAACAAATGCGTTTTTAGTCTTTTTCTAAAGATCATCTCACTCTCACTATTTCTAACCATTGGTGGAAGAGCATTCCACGCCGTCGGTCCCGCAACAGCAAAGGCACACTTGCCAAATTTAGTGCGTTGGTTGCGAGCTGGTAAGATCACTTTGCCCATTGCAGATGTTGTAGCCGATCGAAGCGTGAGACGTCTGTCAACCAATTATGTTTCAAAGATTTGTCTATCATCAAATAAAATATGATGAAATAGAGAATTTTCCATTTTTTCCAGTATTTAAAGAAAAAAAAAAACACGAGACACAAACCGATAATGATGTCATCTTAATTTTTGACCTATCCCCGCTCTTTGATTGGCCGATATGGGTCAGAAGGCAAGTTTCATTGATATAGCGGAATTTGAAATACAACGCTGTTTTTAAGTATTTTTTAGCGGGGTTTTCAAGTATATAAATATTTTTTTTTGTCTGCCTCCGTAGTGTAATGGTCAGCACGCTCGGCTACCGTTCTGGAGGTCCCGGGTTCGATTCCCAACGGGAGTAAAATAAATATAAGTGATTTTTTCACTGTCGTATTTATTCAATATTACCCTGGACTGGTACCTGAAGCGGAGGGCTGATCACCTTTCCTTCATGTGTAAACGATCAAGATAACACTGCGTTTATATAACGCAGTGCCCTATGCACCATTGGGGTACGGATAAGGGTTTTATTATTATTATTATTTTTTAAATCTTATAAAATAGGATCTGGCGGATTTTTAAAGTAGACGGATTTTGAAAGTACACAATTAGTCTAGACCTACGAATAAGGTTTTAAGCCTTCAAAGGTCCTGGGCAGCGAAATGTGACTCATTCGCATTTAATTACGGTTTGAATTTTGAGTCAAGTTCTGACTTGTCGAGTAAGCTTGATATTTTCATCAGCAATTTGCTATGACTACTTAAACAGAAAATAAAGAAAAAAGAAAGCACACATCTGTTTGATGTTTTATTTTACTACGCTTGTGAAGCAATGGAAATTTTAATAATCTATAAAACATCAATGCAATCGATGTGATAGCGGTGTCAAGAAGCACGCTGTCCGCCACGAGAAATGTTAAGTATCACGTGTGTTGCTGTTACGTTCAACAGATGGCGCTGCCATTGCGGTAAAAGAAAGCTGTTTATAAAATAAAACGTGACTCATGTTGTCTACATTTGACCTGATGATGGAATGGTTATTCCGAAACGTTGGTGAAAAAAGTGTTTTTGAGTGGTATTACACAAAGTGAACGATGAATGATAAGGAGAGTGTAATATTGCCACACCACAAAGTTAACAATTTATTTAATACACAAAGTATAAAATATTTGTATCATATACTGAATAAATAAATCATTCAGCGCAACAGATAAACATTTGTTCTATTTTATTTAAAAACTGCTCTTCCGACTACAATGACAGCACCATCTGTTATACGTTAACAGCAATAAAACAAACACTAAAGTAAATAGTAGAATAAGTATAATAAATAAAAATAATAATAATTGCTAGTGGCAGACAGCGTACTTCTTGACCGCTGCTGTCATTTAGCATTATCAATGTTTTCGGTTGCATTGTTGTTTTAAAAATGTTATAATGAATGTTTTCATTGGTTCACCAGCACTTTGAAAATATTATGAATATGTGCATTCCATTATCTTTCTTTTCCATTTAATTATAGAGAGGCACAGCTACGCGCGGCCGGGTACATATCGCTCACTCCTTTCAACAACGTCATAAATCAAAAAACTTAATTTTTCAGGAGAACGTTTTTTAAGTTTAAAAATATAATACAATGTATTAAAAATATATATCAAGCCACTTTTTGAACTTTTTACTGTGCAACAGATCTTTTTAGGTAAAACCTGAAGATTTTGTCTCCATTTGAAAAATATTAAGGATATTTAAAAATAATTAAACGATAACTTTTCTTAAAAGTGCAAAAACAACACTTTCTGCCCTGTAGCGGGTAAATATTAAGTTTAAAATATGCCGCTTTTGCTGGGATATAGTACATTTTATGGGCATTCCGAAAACATGCACAACTGAAAATTGATGAATTTTGATTTATGACGTTCTTGAAAGGAGTGAGCGATATATGAAACATAAAGTAGGTGGAAAATTTCATTACGCATATACCATAAATGTAACGAAACAAAGTGTTGAGTTTATTAGTGGATTTCTAGGAAACGAACCCGTGAATCATAATCATTTCAGATAATGTTCTTGTTTACTTTAAGCTGTGACCACTGGACCAAAATAAATATCAGGTCAATGTTCAGGTGTTGGCAGAGAGAATCGAACGCCTCACTACTTTTACGTCTTTGCGATTCTTTCATCGCCTCTTTCACATTCATGTATCTCTTCATAGACACTTGCCGATTATCCTGACCCTGAACGAGCATTTTTAATCAAAATTTTATTCGACAAAATATAGTAATTGAAAATCTTAGCCCATGGGAAATAACAGAAAAATATTGAATGAAATGCCATTATAAATTAATGAAATGGAGGGTTAATGCGAATGTGGGCGAATGTAGTTGGTAATAGAATCAGACGAAGCCCGAGGAATACTTGGTATGATCTAGTATTTAAATACTTGGGCGTGGTTAGGTCAGGAGTCGGAATAATCGGCGGGTATGCATGAGGAGATGCATGAATGTGGAAGAGGCGAAGATTGTTCTCAAAGACAGATTGGTGTGGCGTTCAATTCTCTCTACCTACCCCTACGGCGAAGCGCTGTGACGGTTAGTTAGTTAAAAGATTGGTTAGAATGTATGGAATACTTTTTTTTTTAATGAATACAACGGAACATAGACATTAAACTAACTATAGAAATTGTAATTATTATTGAAAAAAGACCGAATGTAGACAACAGACGCCATGATAAATTATTGGCAAAATCGTAAGTATACAATATACACTATTATAAATTGTTATAGAAAGACCGAACGTAGACAATAGACAGTGTGATAAATTATTGGCAAAATCGTAAGTACAGAATAAACACTATGAAAATTGTTGTAGAAAGACCGAACGTAGACGATAGGCAGTGTTTCATTATTAAGTATTGAAAAAAGACCAAGTATTGACATAAAAAATAAAATAAAATAATAAAATAAATAAATAAAATTGAATAAAATAAAGACCGAACGTTAAAACAGACAATGTAAAAAATTATTTAAAAAAAAATAGAATGTAGACACTAAACAATGTATTTATTGATTTGGCGTTTAATTTGTAAATTAATTTTTAATGAAACACAGATTTCTTGAGTCTACTAAATTGTATTTTATTAAAACACTTAAAAAATAATATTGTGACAGTTGTTTGGCCTAGTTATGGCATTTTCAAACGAAGGTGAAGATTAAATGGACTGACGGTCCTATACAATTCTAGGTACTTAAGTGATAGTTTTAACATGTGCAGGAATATGTTATGAAACAATTTTCACAATATTAATAAAATAATTAGTTTTTAATAAAGAATAACTAAGTAGACTCAAAAATCTGTGTTTGATTTAAAAATTAATTCGTAAACTAGGCAGTGTTATAAATTATTGAAAAATGATCGAACGTAAGTAATAAACATTGTAATAAATAATTGAAAGAATACCGAACGTAGACACTGTAAGATACGTTATTCATTATTGAAAAAAGACCGAGCGTAGACACCATAAGTAATAAATGAAGAAAAAGTAACGCATGTAGATACCATAACTAATTATTAATCACAGCTACAAAATCATACTGGCAATTATTAATCCACTAAATATCTCAACGAAACTCAAATATAATCCTGAAAACTCCATATTTCAATCATCACACTTATAATCAACACAGGCTAATTACATAAACACATTAAAAATCACTGCCGAACGAATAAACAAATCACAACCGTGCAAAAGCCCGTCACGCGCCAGGCGCGCCGATAAAACTGTCGCTAAACAAACATGTCGTGTGCCCGCGAAATGAGAGAAAATGGCGGCCGGCTGACAGCTGGCCGGCTGGAGAGAGACTGAATCGGTTCGGGTTGAGTCAGCGAGGCGGATTTTCCACGATCTAAAACTGTAAATAAACACATTCGGGATAACGTCTCGGTTAGTCTATGTTTATCACAATGGATTGATTGGAAATGAGTACTCACTCTTTCGTACAACGCGAGAGTGGTATGAAAAAGATCGAGTATATAATAATACAAGGGTCACTCGTAAAAAAAGGCTCCCATTTTTTAAAAAATATACAGCCATATTGTTTTCCATAGCATTATACATCATTTTAAAGATTAAACCCTACTCTATTTTTCTATACAATTGTCGTTGCTTTTTAAACACTTTTGCAGACAATGCTCCAACTTTTGTATTCCCAAGTCCGATATTCCGCTGAGAAATCGAAAAACGTTTTCCTTGACTTCATCATCAGTATGGAAAGAAAGTTGCCATGACTTTTCCAACAGACTACATTTGTGCCAAAGTGTTTGGACTGAAACGACAATTATGTAGAAAAATAGAGTAGATTTTAAGATTCAAATTGATGTATAATAATAATGTTAAGAAAAATAATAAAGCTAAGTATGGTTATGGGTACCTTATTTTACGAATGACCCTCGTAATATAAAAAAAAAACTACTTATGTGATACGAGTTTCACGAATTTGCAATTGCCAGCGCTGAGATCGCCTACATTGTAACTCGACATTTATTCAATTCAATTCAATTTATTCAACAATAAATATATACATTACAAACTAACATTTAAAAAAAAATTAAAAGTAAGCAAGAAGACTCTTGTTAAATGTGTAGAAGAATCCCGCTTCGGAAAACTCCTTCGGACACATGGAACAGATCAATATTCAATGTGATATTGTTCAACATAGCGGTAGCTCTTCCTACAGGCATAACCATCGGCAGGTTGGTCCTGTGTATAGGAATGGGAAACAATCTATGCCGACGCTGTCTTAGGTAACTATCGGGAACATACAGACCAAATATATAGTGGTGTGTCCCTAGTTTCATACAATTTGTCTTGGACTTAAGCTTTGATCTTTCCCTTTTCCCCTTTTCCTACCTACCATCCCTCTTCCAGGTGTTTTCACAAATTTACAAAATTGTAATCGGAACAGTACGCGTATTTATTTTGTATATGATGATCATTTACCCATTCCTTTATTTTGCCTTTTTTTTCATATTTTATTTAGACCTCAGCATATAAAAATAAATATCAAACCGTGTGACCGAAAAATAACATTTACCCAACAGTCACATCTCTAACGTACGTAGGCAGTAAAAATATTGCGTAACAGCGTTTCGCAGTACCCTGTATATCATGGGTGGCTAACATTTTTAGTGGCCGGGCCAGATTTTAGAAATGAGATTTCCTACCGGGCCGTAAAACAAAATTGATTTTATTATTCAAAGCAAATATACATATAAGGCACCGAGTGGCAGGCTTCCGGGAGAGGCTGATGAAGAGCTCCAACCTCATCATAAAGCGGCTCGTGGAGCACAGATGGGTGCTGGACATGTGGCTGCACTGGAGCACAGTGCTGCCGCATGTCCAGCCAGCGAGCTAATCTTCATCTACATCTCTCCAAATTTATTATTATTAATATTATTTTATTTCACTCTGTTATTTGTTAATTATTTTTTATTTCATTGTATAAATAAAATGTTGTAAAACATAAATGGCTGACTAAGTATTGCATCCACCACTTAGTCAAGCTGGAATAAAGAGTTATTATTGTTATTATTATATATATTATAAGTTACTTTTCAATCTTATTAGCATGTTTAGTTTAGTTTAATGTTGTACTTTTTCAAGATAGAAACAGAATTATTGCAAATAGGCATGTTGGCTTTGTTTTCAATTCAACGAAAAAATAGTTTATAGTCCATCTGTCTTAAAAACTTCTCAGTTCTTCTGTTACTCTTTTCTTCTATAGTCCAACGTCTTTACTACTTGACGCCATTATGGGTTTTGAAATTGTCAGGATAGAGAAATACTCCCTTATATGGGATATGATACGAACTACGCACGATGGAATGTTCTTTTGGTGGTTTTGTGTACACTACATGAAAAAATGTGTGATTTGCTCCGCGGGCCGAGGGTTGGCCACCCTTGCTGTATATTATTTTTAAGCCCATTTTACGAGTTTCGCCAGGAGTCGGGATACTTAAACTGAGGTCGGACAACTGCCGGCCGATTTAATAAAAACGCCTTGCTCCAAGTCGTAATGGTCTGTGTAAGTGGAAACCAAACTGGGTTACATCAATTAAGATATAAATACCATTCCCTTACAGTGCCATTATACGCTGGGAAGGGTGGAGATCATGGGTATTTAATTACGAATCACATTAACTCACAACCCTTATGTGCGTACTCTATAAAGTTTGTGTAAGAGAAATCAGGAATCATTTGCTGGGTAAGCTTTGATAGAAACTAGACTTAGAGAAATATATATCGCTCACTCCTTTCAACAACGTCATATATCAAAAATCGTCGATTTTCAGTTGTGCATGTTTTCGGAATGTCTAGAAATTGTACTATATCCCAGCAAAAGCGGCATATTTTTAACTTAATATTTACCCGCTACAGTTTAATTGTTTTTTTTTTAAATAATAAAATTTATATTTTTCAAATGGAGAAAAACTATTTAGGTTTTATCTAAAAATATCTATTGCACAGTTAAAAGTTCAATAAGTGGCTTGATATTTATTTTTAATACATTTTATTATATTCTTAATTTTACAACATTTTGAGTGTGTCCAAATACTTGTTCACAAAATCTGGATTATCTCCAATTAGAGGAGTTATATTCATATTATTTTTTGACATCTCATCAAAGATGAAGAAGAATATGGAAGTCTGGGCATTTACGGGGCTTACGACCGTCATAGGCTGGTTTAAGTGATCACTTTACACACGTGTAACATTCACCAATTCTACCCATTATTGACAACCACACTACTCAAATTCTTGGAAGTTCTATATATGTGAACCAATTTAGAAACCTTGTTCATGAATCACTAGAACTTCACTAGAGACATCTATTGGTGAGATGTAAAGAAGCTTTTTATTAAGCAGAAACTCTTATATTAGTATGTGAGATCCGAATCCTGGATTATAATCACACACATGAGAAACGCCAGAAAATACCATTTTCATTTTTATTATTAAGCTTATAATTTGACTAGATAATTTATTTACAACATTTTGAGTGTGTCCAAATACTTGTTCACAAAATCTGGATTATCTCCAATTACAGGAGTTATTTTCATATTATTTTTTGACATCTTCCAGACTTCCATATTCTTCTTCATCTTTGATGAGATGTCAAAAAATAATTCTTAACTTTAATAACGATTTCCTGAAAAAGTAGGAGGATCGAGGAAAATTGTATGATTAGGTATGACAAACACTTGAAAGCGGCGTGTATTATGTATAAGGAGATGCATGATTGTGGAAGAGGCGAATATTGTTTGCAAAGACAGATTGGTGTGGTATTCTCTCTGCCTACTCCTGCGGGAAACAGCATGATCGTTAGTTGGAATGATTTTTTTTCAACTCTTTACCTTTCAAAAACTCTTTATTTTCAAAACCACTTGTTAATTTCGAAGAAAAACTTATTTTTTCAATAAAAAACAGTGTTTTAAGGGGGTACTAGCAAACACACAATTCAGTAAGCGATCACAATTTTATTTTATTGATATCCGTTTTTTTTTTAGAATACATGGTGAAAAAATATTTTTGTCATTTTCTCTTCATAACTCCTTATCTTTCATTGACCTTTCCTTTTCAAAACCATATAATTATTTCGAAAAAAACTTATGTTTTCAATAACAAAACGGTATTTTGAACAAAATATTCAATGGTGTCATATGTTACCTGGGTTAAAAAAAAAATTGTTGCGAACTATTGATTATCTCGCCTTAACGATTTGTCACATCTCAAGTCTGTCCAACATTTTGAGATTCATTTTACACAATATTTTTCTCATCTCTTCGGAAGGTCTGGCGACCCGTACTAAGAGATTATAATAATTCGGTACTTGAATTGGAATATCAGTGTCTGGAGTCTGGTTTGTGTCGAGGAGGCATCTTCCAATTAGCGTTGGATAAGACATTCAATAATAAATACAAAAATAAAGCTGAGAGCACTTTAGATCAAACCCGCTGCGCTGGTTCCCGATGCAATTGAATCGCATTTGTATATGACCATGTTTAAAAAAATAATAAATAAGTGTATTGAATTCAGAAATTATTTTTGTCTGACTTATATTTACAGAGTGTTTTTTTTGTGGTAAACAAATTCAAATTTCCCGCGATAAATTGATGGTTGCGCCATCTTGTTGAAACCACAGGTCTGTCACATCAATAACATTCAACTGAGGTACGAAGAAGTCAGTTATCATGGCACTTTCCATTGACCGTAACATTCTTGCCGGCATCGTCTTAAAAAAAATATGGGCCAATGATTCCACCTGCCCATAAAGCACATCAAACAATGACTTTTAATGGAAATAAGGACGTCTCGACAAAGGCTTCTGGGTTTTCTCCACTCCAAATTCGGCAATTCTGCTTATTGCCATTTAACTAAAATTGTGCCTCATCCACCGGTGCATCGGTGAATAAAATTTTGCGTTGATAAAGACGGTCAAGATGAATATTGTTTTCGGCCCATTCACCGACCCTACGTATACATATATATATATATATATATATATATATATATATATATATATATATATATATATATATATATATATATATATATATATATATATATATATATATATATATATATATATATGTGTGTATATATATTTATGTATACATATCTACTAGACAGTAGAGGTCAGCTGTCCTCGTCCTCGAATTGTAGACTCTTCTATCATGGACAACGTCACCTAGGCCATGCCTTCGAATCATGTTATCTTTCTGCAGCATCCATGAATTCCTTGGTCTTCCTCTAGATGTCTTTCGAGGAAGATCCATGGCGATTACCTGATTCACAATATGTCAATTGCTTTCCTCTACCTTACTATTGATGCCTGTTACACCCAGGCGTGCAGGAATGCGTGAACTCTTTAGCTCTAAGGAATACAATTTAATTTATAATAATAAAGGCAGTCCTATTGAGGGTTATGCTCCAATTGTAAGATGTAAGCGCAGGAGATATTATCTTGAATGGGATGTAAGTATTATATGCAGGAAGAAAGTGACATCTGGACAGATAGGAGGGCTGATAACACGACCCGTTATAGCTGTCAAGAAGAGAATTTTAAGTGATTAGGATTAATCGTCACACTTGACAGAGCTATGGTGAGACATCGTGATGAAAAAAAAAAGGACGATATTGCATAGGGTAAGGATGGCGAGCCATGTTATGATGATAACTTCAAACCCCTTTCCCTACCCCAATGGTGCATAGGGCACTGCATCATATAAACGCAGTGTTATCCTGATCGTTAACGCATGAAGGAAGGGCGATCAGTCCTCCGCTTCAGATACCAGCCCAGGGTAATATTGAATAAATATTAGTGTGAAAAAATCACGTGTATTTATTTTACCCCCCCCTCCTTCTGGGAATCGAACCCGGGACCTCCAGTACGGTAGCCGAGCGGCAACCATTACACTACGGAGGCGGACAATGATGATAACACCGCTTCAATAAATGTCATCCAACAAAACGCTGTCGACAAACAAAAAAGGCAAAATATCCTTTGTTTTATGTTGAATTTGTCCTTACAAATATATATGCTCAGTGGCGCATAACTCAAGGTCTATAAATACTGACTTTTTTTGTACTAAAATGACTCATCTTTCATTGTACACCGTTAACAACATTGTTTATTACACAAGTAGCTACAAAAATCGCTTCAAACAATTGTGTTAAAAATTATTGGAACAGATGACTTATGTCCCAAAGGTGACATAGAGGGGCGTTCTATTCTCTCTGCCTACCCCTGCGGAGAAGCGGCGTGATGGTTAGTTAGTTTGTCTTTTATACAATTTTTTTGACTGAATCATTAAGGTATATTTTCCTCTGTCTCAAATCAAAGAATAGGTGTACATTTGTGAACATTAATTGGCTTCAACGTCAGAGAATAATAAGTCTTATGTCAGAGGTTTTAGTTCTATATATAGTTCATTTCTTTCCGTTATTCGATGCGAGGTGAAATCCAACAGTTTCAATTACATATTTTACATATTAAAAGCATTGTTAACTTTGTGGTATGGGAATATTACATACTCCTTAACATTCATCGTTCACTTTATGTAATACCACTTAAAAACATTACTTCCCGACTACCGTTTCAGTAAAAAAAATATATATAAAAAATTTCAATTGGTATTACACAAAGTGAATGATGAATGATAAGGAGAATATATTATTTCGAGGAATAAAAATACTTTGTGTTCTGATCCACTCACATTTTTATTAACCAACTAGTTTCGGCAACAACCTGTTGCCCTCTTCAGGGTTACATTTATTACTATTTATTACGATCAAGATGATCTACAAAGTTAATGCTTTCAATATTCAAAATATAAAGAGAATGTTATATTAGTTTCAATTAGTTTCATTAACTTATTGTCAAATTGGGATTTTATTTTTTAGGAATAAAAGGGCGACATTTTAGTATTTTTTTAATTAGTTGACAATTATTTTTTTAGATAGGAGTTGAATTTATTATTTGCTTATGATGTTTAAGGTTTATAGATCACTAAGAGGATTTTTGTTTCTTCTAACTTGTGAAGTGTGAACTTCTAAAGAAGTGTGTGTTGGAAACAGGAGGGATAATCTGGTGTGGGCCAATCAGGAACTAGTCAGAATTTGCTCATTGCTGGGAGGAAACCACGTTGCACTCCTCAGGAGAAGCTGGACTGTTGACTGTCGTCATCAGACCTTCCGTTCCACTAGAAGAGGGTTCGGCATTTCGTCTATATCTTTGACTATTTTTTGTATTGTCAAAAAATTATGTGTAGTTTTAAGTGTGTGAATAGTGCTATAGTAGTGATAGGTAGTATTGTTGGCATGCTGTGGTAGTGATTGTCCTGACGAAGAGACGGGTACGTCTTGAAACCGGTGAATGGTTATATACTAATATTACTAACATTTTTGTAAAAAAAATATAAAATATAAAATTATCGTATGATTTTATTGTAAAATATAGCCAGAGACATTCTTTTCCGTTGCGCCTCTAGGGTTTGGCTATTATCTATGGTGCTCGACTTCTTAACGTGTCTATTCCCCTTGTGTCAAAAAAGGGCGGGAGGAGACGACAATTTATGACGTCATTTGTCACGTGACTTGTCCTATATGGGAGCAAAGAAGGGGGGTTAAGATGTAGAAATAAAAATAGCACAGTTAAAATAACTACAACGCCATTACTCTGTAGTTTGATGGTAAGTGTCCGCGTGACATTTCGGCTGTGAAATTCGAGATACAGAATAACTAACTAACTGATTAACAATCACGCTGCTTTCCGCAGGGGTAGGCAGAGAGAGAGATATAGAAAAACAACGTCACATTGGTCTTTCAAAACAATCCTCGCGTCTTCAATATTCATGCGTCTCCTCATACATACCCACCGATTATTCCGACTCCTGATCTAACCACGACCAAATATTTTAAAAACTTAATTCTGCCAAGTTTTTCTCGGTCATTCTCTGCTCCTACCAACCACATTCGTCTCATAAATTTGTGTTACTATTCTTTCTTTACTCATTCGATTCACATACCCTACCATCTCAACACACCTTTCTTAATTTAATCGATAATGGTTATCTCATCATTACAAAGAATATTTATTCTTAAGTTTTACTTGGTCTTCTTCTGCCCCTATTTCTTCTGAATTCAACTCATAAACATAAGTAATTTGTGTCGGGTTGTGGTCCCGTGGTTAGTGTCGCGGACTCTTTAGTCAGAGTTTCTCGGTTCGAACCCACTCTACCACAATTTGATACCTATTTCTAATAATGAGCCGCTCAGGCTCACAGAAATAGTATGAAATTGAAATATCTGTGTAAATAATAAAAACACTAATATTTCTCTTTTAAAAAAATTGTTTTACTCTCCTCATTCGTTCCACATGTCCAAATCATCTCAACACACCTTTCTTAATTTTATTGATAAAGATTAGCAGCTGGCAGTACATGACGGAGTCCTGGTTCCAACCTGAATGTATGGAAGTAAACCATGGAGTTGGCAAAAGAAGGATGAATGATAGACTAAATGCAATAGAAATGCGATCTCTCAGGCGAATGTGAGGAAAAACAAAAAGTGTTTTGGGAACGAAATATCATTTAAGAGATTGACTAATATACAATACAGCTGTCCAAACTTAAAACCCAGTAAGAGACATTTTTTTGTAGTATGTTTTTTTTTGCATTTTTGGACTAAGTAGAATCTATTTATATTATTTTTTGACATCTCATCCAAGATGAAGAAGAATACGGAAGTCTGGGCATTTACGGGTCTGACGACCGTCATAGGCTGGTTTAAGTGATCACTTTACACACGTGTAACAGATGTCAAAAAATAATATGAAAATAACTCCTGTAATTGGAGATAATCCAGATTTTGTGAACAAGTATTTGGACACACTCAAAATATTGTAAAGAATCTATTTACTCCAAATATGCAAAAATAACGTACTACAAATAAAATGTCCCTTACTGTGTTTTGAGTTTGGACAGCCGAAAAGTTGACGAGATTTTATTCGTCATTTCTTATAAGTAGTTACATTTTTTGTGTGAATGCGATGAATTTTATGACTAACATCACATAAAATAATAATCATAATTTAGCGAAGACGCGAACCAGCCACGTTTCAGCCACCTGTCAACAGATGGCAGTAAATAACGAAAGTTTAACTGAATTCCCGTTTAACGGCATCGCTTTCGGATGCAAATGAAGGAATCCGTCATATTTTTCGCCACTTTGGGGCGCGAAAAGGCAGTTAAGACGAGCGTAACGGCTCGAATGGCGTCATTAATTTCGAATTTTCAATATTTTCCCCGCCTTTTTTGCGTAATGTTGTGTCATTTGTTTTATCTCTATGTAGGTACCTACCTGGGCGGGGAATGGCACGTGCGAAATAAATGCGCCGGGCAGAAATGGGGAATTTCGCCGTAAACAAGTCGAAAATTTCACAGTTGAAGAATTTTTAAAATTCCTCATCTATACACCAATCAGGGTGCCGAGAGATCACATCCCTCACTCCTTTCAACAACGCCATATATCAATAAACTTGATTTTTCAGGAGATCGTTTTTAAAGTTAAAAAATATTATAAAATGTATTAAAAATGAATATCAAGCCGCTTTTGCTGGGATATAGTACATTTTCTGGGCATTCCAAAAACATACACAACTGAAAATTGACGATTTTTGATATATGACGTAGTTAAAAGGAGTGAGCGACATGTGAAATAAGGTGTCAATTAAATGATGGATGGTATATATACAACTTCCGAAATTTTAGAAGTGTGGTTGTCAATCGTGAGTTGAATGATGAATGTTACTCGTATATAAAGTGAGCACTCAAACCAGCATATGACATGTTGTAAAGCCTGTAAATACCCAGATACAAATATTCTTTTCATTTTGTACTCTCATTTTTGGTGGATCTGTATTTTTAAATATCTCCATCTTAGATTTGATTCGTTTTTTCATATTTTTCATATTTGAGTTTCTCGGTATCATCTGTGGTTGTATTGAGTTAGCTTTTAAATTAAAAAAAACACTTGTTTTATAGATACCATTTGGGTTTTATATTTTATTACTAGTTTCAAACCCTTCGATTAGTTATAAATGCTTCCATCTACAGGTATAAATATAAACTACATATTTTTATAAACGGTATAAAATAAAACAACTTTGTTTTAACCACTTTTGAAGTTTTTGGTATCATAAGGGATGTGTAATTATCTATAACCTTACTATGATATTTCAATGTTTTAGAATTAGTACATAAACCCTGATGATGACAAGGTTCTTGTTGAAACCGGTTGGAAAAAGTGTACCAATAAAAAGTGGTTAAAACGAAGTTGTTTTATTTTATAAAGTTTATAAAATATGCCACAAAGTATCTGCGGAAAACATAATTTTATAACTACAGATGGAAGCATCTGTAGCTTCTAAAACAAGTAGTAATAAAATATCAAACACATGTGTTTAATATGAATTTAATTATTTCATACCACTAAGTGAATTTTGAAACATTTAATTATTTGTTGGCTTTTATTTTTCTTGTATTTTGCAGTGAACCTTATTTTAAATGGATACAAAAATTTTCCTAATAAAAAATTGGTATATTGAATCAAAAAGTAAGAAAGATAAAAATGGTTAAGGAATAAAATTGTTTCATTAATTGATTCGGCAGTCACTGTGTGGTAAAATCTATCCATTTTTAATTATTTTTTTACTTAGTAAATACCACTATTTCTTAAAATCTACTGTGACACGTATTTCGATGCATTCCGCATCATTTTCAAACACCGTATGTGTTTGCACCATTTTCAAACACATACGGTGTTTGAAAATGATGCGGAATGCATCGAAACACGTGTCACAGTAGATTTTAAGAAAAAGTGGTATTTACTAAGTAAAAAATTAATTAAAAACGACTATTATTGTAATAAATAAACGTCTTACGATACCCAGAAATGATGAGTTTAGCTGGTGGAGATTTACAATACTTCGAAGATCTGCACATACCTGTAAGAAAAAAATCGGTTTAAGTTTTAAATCCTATTTATCTATTTAAACTATTTATTCAAAATGTACAGAAACGCGTACAGAAAAGAAGAATGTACGTTGGCGGGCTTAATGCTCGCAAAAAACCCAGAGAAATAAATTTTAAAAACAACATTTTTTTTATTATTTTGTAGTATTGTTTTTTTCCTAGCAAGGATCATAATGAATTGTTAATATGTTTTTTTTCAGATTTTCCCCTAAACTAATGTTTCCATTATATTATTAAAACGAAAAGGACTCTTTCCGGAACGGTTTTCTTAAGGAAATAATACGTTTTCCAATAAAACAAAAAAGAAAGTAAAATATAAATATTTATGTATTGATATTTATTTCTGACATCTCAACATAAATGATGAAGAAAATGGATGTTTGGAAATTTAATTTAATTCTACACTTTACATAATGTAACATTCACCAATTCTACCCATGATTGACAACCACAATACTCAAATTCTTGGATGTTCTATATATTACACATATATTGCACAAATTCGAAACATGGTGCTTGAATCACTAGAATTTCACCAGAGACATCTTTATTGGGATAACAGCATTAGTGTATTCATTATAAAATATGAAAAACCTTTACATTAAATTAATCTAAAACCGTAGTATGCATTGATTTATACAAGATACAAAGTTTGTATTCGATTTTAACTGAGAGGAATACTATGATGATTTAAATATATAAGATGAGTTAGAATCAGATCTAGCTGACTGACTACCTGAACTAACTAACCACTTATATCTTTCACTGCCTACACCGGGGTACTTCTAGAAACTTGGTGGTGGATTTACAAACTTGTATTTATAAAGATAACGGTGACAGGGATATTGAAAGCTATTAAATGTACATTCACAGTATAATCGGGATACTATTTTGTTTCTCATTTAACATGATTTCATAAAATAAATTTGCTTTGCAAGAGAGGTCAGTCAGAAAGCCTAGATGCTTCTGTATCAGATCCGAGAATGCGGTTTGGAGAGCATTAAACAATTTACGTATCAATTTATAATAAAACAACATTTTGAGTGTGTCCAAAATCTTGTTTACAAAATCTGGATTATCTCCAATTACAGGAGTTATTTTTATATTAATTTTTGACATCTCACCAAAGATAATAATAGGTAGAATTGGTGAATGTTACACGTGTGTAAACTGATCACTTAAACCAGCCTATGACGGTCGTCAGCCCGGTAAATGCCAGACTTCCATATTCTTCTTCATCTTTGATGAGATGTCAAAAAATAATATAATAAAACACATGAAAATTTAAATTGTGACATTCGTTTGAAAATGCCATAACTAGGAGAAACAATTGTCGCAATATTAATTTTGATGGGTTTTTAATGAAATACAACTTAGTAGACTCAAATAATCTGTGTTTGATTTAAAAATTAATACATGAATTAAAATGGAGTTCTACAAATTAAACGCCAAATCAATAAATAATGTACGTATTATATCGTCAAAAGATTCAATAATTGAAAAGACAAATTAAATACAAGTGTAATAACACTTTCCTCATCATTCATCGTTGAAGAACGATGAATGATAAGGAACATGTTATATTACCATACTGCAAAGTTAACAATGCTTTAACATACAAAATATACGAGTATAATATATTATAATTCATACATAAATTATATAATTAAAATGTAACTTTGTTTTAAAATCACTATAATTATTTTATTTAAACTTAATTATAATGTCTACCGGTTTCGAAGCTAACCGCTTCTTTATCAAAACTGATTAATATTTTTAGTATCGAAGTAAATTGTATATTATATAATTTAGTATCAATCAGTCTTGGTAAAGAACCGGTTAGCTTCGAAACCGGTGGACATTATAATTAAGTTATAATAAAATATTTTTAGTGATTTTGAAACAAAGTTACATTTTAATTATAAAATGGAAATTCACAAAGTTAGTGCTTCAAATATTAATTATATATAAATTATATTCTGTATAGACAGTTATTTTCAGGCGTTTCTTTCAGGAAATACGCGAAAGCCGTAAGATGGCGTCCCAGGAAAATTCTTTTCCACCCCATCCCTTAAGATAAGCCGTCGTGTTTGCCATTCTGTGAAGGGCGCGAACAAAGTGGCCCTTTTTTCCTTTGTAAAGGGCCCGAGTAGGTGCTGCCGCATGAAAAGCTCCGAGAAACGGAATTACAGGCCCAAGGACCTGCGGAGACCGTTAACATTATACCAGATTGTGTGGGTTATTGTATGCAGGTGATTGAAGCCACTTGATGGTGACTTTGAACCACTAATTTAGGATGCTAAATATCGGGTCGAATCTTACTCGTAAAGCTCTAAGATAAAATAGGTGACACCTCCATTTATTGACAGGCTACCGATCTATTTATTACTTATTAAAAAGAGTCTCTGCTTAGTAAAAGCTTTATTTATTTATTATTATTATTATTATCATTTGGGTTAACAACAGCAACATATCGCTCACTCCTTTCAAGAACGTCAAAAATCAAAAATCGTAAATTTTCAGTTGTGCATGTTTTCGGAATGCCCAGAAAATGTACTGTATCCCAGCAAAAGAGGCATATTTTCAACTTAATATTTACCCGCTACAGGGCAGAAAGTGTTGTTTTTGCATTTTGAAGAAAAGGTAATGTTTACTTATTTTTTAAAAATAAACTAAATATTTTTTAAATGGAGAAATGACCTTCAGGTTTTACCTTAAAAGATTAGTTGCACAGTAAAAGTTCAATAAGTGGCTTGATATTTATTTTTAAATACATTGTGTTATATATTTAAACTTTAAAAACGTTCTCCTGAAAAATCAAGTTTTTTGATTTATGACGTTCTTGAAAGGAGTGAGCGATATATACATGATACATTATACGTTATTTCGGAAGTCAAAACCGGACTATCGCGATACGTCCACTTATTATATCCTACATTATTTTGAGTGTGTCCAAATACTTGTTCACAAAATCTGGATTATCTCCAATTACAGGAGTCATTTTCATATTATTTTTTGACATCTCATCTGTCATTGAGATGACAAAAAAAAAATATTATATCCTCATTCTAACATAGATGGCTATTAAGAACTCACATGTACTGTGTGACAAGATTGATCAATATATCTAGGAGTTCTAAAAATATGAGTAGTGTGGTTGTCAATCATGGGTAAAATCGGCGAATGTTACACGTGTGCAAAGTGATCACATAAACCATCCCTATGACGGTCGTAAGCCCTGTAAATACCCAGACTTCCATTATCTCCTTTATATATGTATGTTGAGATGTCAAAAAAATGTATAAGTTGAATGATTGAATATTGAGAGTATGAAATGAAGCATAGCTGCGTCGCTAGCTTGTCACAATTTAAAAGGCATATTAAAATAATAAAACCCTTACCACACCCCAATGGTGCATAGGGCACTGCTTCATATAAACGCAGTGTTACCTCGATCGATTACACATGAAGGAAAGGTGATCAGCCCTCCACTTCAGGTACCAGTCCAGTGTAATATTGAATAAATATTAATAATAAATAATAATAAAACCCTTATCCGCACCCCAACGATGCATAGGGCACTGCGTCATATAAACGCAGTGTTATCTTGATCGTTTACACATGAAGGAAAGGTGATCAGCCCTCCGCTTCAGGTACCAGTCCAGGGTAATAATATTGAATAAATATTACAGCGAAAAAATCACTTATATTTATTAAACCCCCCTGGGAATCGAACCCGGGACCTCCAGAACGGTAGCCGAGCATGCTGACCATTACACTACGGAGGCGGACAAAAGACATAGGGAGATTATTTTAAAGGTTTTCTTGTATTGTTTCTTTTTTTAATAAAGCGTCATTTTGGTGAGATTCCAATCTTTGGATACGGGTAGTATATTTACCGAACGTAGTATTGAATGTTATCGTGAAGGTTTCTTGGATATTTTACTTTGGGGAGGTTTTATGTAAACCTGGAACCCCATTCTTTGAGAAAGTTCAAAGCTTTTGAAGATAGAAAGCTTGCCCCAATATTTTAACACATTAAGAACCAGGTAATACCTTATTTGAAAGACAAATTACTTTACAACATTTTGAGTGTGTCCAAATACTTGTTCACAAAATCTGGATTATCTCCAATTACAGGAGTTATTTTCATATTATTTTTTTGACATCTCATCAAAGATGAAGAAGAATATGGAAGTCTGGGCATTTACGGAGCTGACGACCATCATAGGCTGGTTTAAGTGATCACTTTACACACGTGTAACATTCACCAATTCTACCCATTATTGACAACCACACTACTGAAATTTTTGGAAGTTCTGTATATATGAACCAATTTAGAAACCTTGGGTAGAATTGGTGAATGTTACACGTGTGTAAAGTGATCACTTAAACCAGCCTATGACGGTCGTCAGCCCCATAAATGCCCAGACTTCCATATTCTTCTTCATCTTTGATGAGATGTCAAAAAATAATATGAAATATAACTCTTATAATTGGAGATAATCCATAATTGTGAACAAGTATGTGGACACACTCTTAATAAAACCCTTATCCGCACCCCAATGGTGCATAGGGCATTGCGTCATATAAAGGCAGTGTTATCTTGATCGTTTACACATGAAGTAAAGGTGATCAGCCCTCCGCTTCAGGTACCAGTCCAGGGTAATATTGAATAAATATGATAGTGAAAAAATCACTTATATTTATTTTACCCCCCTTGGGATTCGAACCCGGGACCCCCAGAACGGTAGCCGAGCGCACTGACCATTACACTACGGAGGCACTCTTAGTGTTGTAAGTACTGTATACTTAATTAGTAAACTAAAGGCCATACTCGCAATGATAAAACTCAGTTTGCTTCCGGAAACGCAAAGAGCCGGATGTCCGGTCACGCCCAATTTTTTTAGAACACATATGGGATATTTTTTTTAAATAAGAATGTTTGTGGAAAACATATTTTTAAAATTTTTTAAACTTCTAACCTTTCAATAACTGTTTTATTTTCAAAATCATGTATTTATTTCGAAGATAAAGTTGTTTTATCAATACAAAATCGGTGTTTTAAAAAAAACGTCAAATGTAACCTGCGTTTTAGACCAAGGTAATTTGTTTTTGTATTTTTCTTTAAGAAAATGAAGTTGCTTTTTAGCGAATACAAGGCTGTAATGAAATTGTGCATATTAAATAAGTTGACACTATTTTTTTCTGTCGCCAGTTTATTTTTTATGGTGCTATTTTCACATCCCTGTTTTTTTTAAAGTTTTTAATTATATACATAATGTAGCTGTTAATTAAAATTAAAGTCATAGTGTACTTTCGGCCGAGCGCCACTTATGGGACACATAACTTAGTGAAACAGCGATCATTATAGCTCGTTATGATGTAAAACCCGCCCTTAATGTGTTTAGGCACTACTTGCAGTTAGCAACCCCTAAATTCTCCACACAAACATACCCCCAGGCGCCGTGAAAGGTACCACATACGAGAAACGTTTCTTACGTTAAATACGTTTTTTGATACTAGATGCAAGTACTATATCTATATATATACTCTTCAACATTTTGAGTGTGTCTGAATACTTCTTCACAAATCTAAATTATCATCAATGATATGAGAATTTTTTGTTTTATTATTTGACATCTCAACATACATGAAGAAGAATATGGAAGTCTGACGACCGTCATAGGCTGGTTTAAGTGATCACTTTACACACGTGTAACATTTATCAATTCTACCCATTATTGACAACCAGACTACTCAAATTCTTGGAAGTTCTATATATATACATATATGAACCAATTTAGAAACCTTGTTCTTGAATCACTAGAACTTCACTAGAGACATCTATTGGTGAGATGTAAAGAAGCTTTTTACTAAGCAGAAACTCTTATATTAGTATGTGAGATCCGAATCCTGATATTTGGACACACTCAAAATGTTGTAGAAAAACACCTTCATAACCTTCAAAAAAATATACGAGAGTGTAAATGACGTAATTTTCTTGCTTACATAAACCAATGTAATATTTTTTCTTACCTGGAGCGTTGTTTTTCCGTTCTCCTGCCATTTGATGAGGTGTTCCCCTTTCAGGGACCATCCGGGAGCGTAACTTATGCCAGGCACCGCCTGCCTCTCCTGTAATCCCGGTACGCGGAATCCCTTACTCCCGGGAGCGCACGCGGCCGAGGAGGTGAATTTTTTCATGCCACACATACTCGCGACGCCAACGCCGGCCGAGCTACACCCCGCTTCGCTCTCCTGAGTAAAAATATCAGGAGCGCATCTCTGCGGAGAGTTCACTACCCTTTTGGGGCTGGAATTGAACTGGAATAGCCTGGTTTTATTGATTTCGAGATTTGGCTCTGATTTAACGCTGCTACTTTCTGAGCTCCTGATGAAATTCAGCACGCTTTTGCTGCCGACAAAGTTAAACAGCTTTTTTTTCGGACTTTCTTGTAATTTTTGCGTACCGGGTTTCGACTTGGAGTCGTTGCTGGGTTCAAGAACAGAGTCTGGCGAACCCAATTCATCTTCTTTGTCATCTCTTATTTCTTGTTTTATGTCGTCTTTTATTTCTTCGAGTTCTTCATCTGATGGTATCGATTTTCGAGCTGCAAAGAGCTGGGTCCTCTGCACGAATGGAGTGGCCTTGGAATAAAATTCACTCGGTTCTGGTATCCTTACATGTGATGATAGCGTGCTTCTGTCGGGCCTCGTATAACGCTTTTCCATATATTTTCGTGCCATTTATTATAAAATTACCTTAAAAACAACACTGTTTTTAAAATTGAATTAACCTTATTAACACTTTAAATTTACCTTGTTAAAAACACTGTTTTTAAGATCCAATTTTCTTTAATAACGATTAGAATTTTTACCTTAATAACAATACTGTTTTTAAAATCGAATTTAACTTAATTACACTTCGAAATTACCTTACTAAAAACACTGCTTTTAAGATCCAATTTTCTTTATAACAATTAATTTTTTTACCGGAATAACAACACTGTTTTTTAATCGATTATTCCTTGAAACACTTTGAATTTAACTGAATGAAAATACTGTTTTTAAGATCGTGGTTGCCAATTTACAGTATGTAAGTTCATAACAGCCATCTTTGTTAGATTGAAAAAGCTTCTATAATACTTAGCAGAGAACTTTTATTTGGATGTATGCAAGATTCGAACCCCGGATTATTTTTACATACAAGGAAATGCCTAAAAATATGATTTTCAATTAATTTGCAGCCTAGAATTTGAGCAGTTATTTTTTATTTACAAAATTTTGAGTGTGTGTCCAAATACTAACTTTTATTTATATATATTTTTAGAACATATATCGGAATTAGTTTTTTTAGAATATATGTAAGTAGGTATATGTTTATTGAAATAAAAAATAACATATTTTTTTAACTCCCTGGATTTCAATAACACTTTACTTTCGAAAACCATACAAGCATTTTGAAGAAAAAAATATTTTTTCAATACAAAAACGATGTTTTAAGATTTAATCTACATATTACATTAAATAGTCTATCTAGTTTTTCCCTCTACCTCCTTCCTTAAACTCCATTTTTCCTTTGCCTTCCTTATTATAATCTTTTGTAATTTATGTTTTTAAAATGTTAATTTGTAATTTATGTTTTTTTTAATGTTCAAGTACTATCTACCCTCTGATTGCAAACAGCTATATATGGTATCAAACGTTTTAATCAATATCACTAGTCTGTTTTTGGATGGAAGAAAGATATTGCTTTTTAGCAATAAGCCCGCCAATGTACATACTTATTTTCTGTACATGAAGTTTAAAGAAATAAATCCATGTTACCTAGGATTTAGAGAAAATTAAGTTGCGACTAAACAAATACTAAAATAAATAAATAAATTTTTGTCCGCCTCTGTAGTGTAATGGTCAGCACGCTAGGCTACCGTTCTGGAGGTCCCGGGTTCGATTCCCAGGGGGGTCAAATAAATATAAGTGATTTTCTCACTGCAATATTTATTCAATATTACCCTGGACTGGTACCTGAAGCGGAGGGCTGATAACCTTTCCTTCGTGTGTAAACGATCAAGATAACACTGTGTTCATATGAAGCAGTGCCCTATGCACCATTTGGGTGCGGATAAGGGTTTTATTTTATTATTATTAAACAAATACTTGGGCTTAAAGATTATTTTTCTCCAGTGCAATACTCGATTTTATATCAATATCCTCACCCCGAATCGGTCATCCTTTCTCAGCACCCTAAATGTATTTCATATACGATTGATTAGTTCGCCGAAACGCTACCCTTAGATATTTTATTTCCCTCAGAGATGCCCCAGGGGTGAGTTGGAGCGGTTGGGGGTTTTTCTGCGTTACAGGTGAAATCTAGAAATACCAACCCCCGTGCCAGAAGACGCTAAGGGAGGAATCGTCCAATGTAATTAACAACGAACGAGATAAATTAGATGGGGAAGTAATCAAATTTGAAGAATGCGATGTTGATTTTGGCGCAAAAGACATTTTGAATTAACTACCCCTATAAATATCCAAGATTGTGTGCAAATACGGATTTGTGTGGCGTTCTATTCTCTCTATCTACCCCTGCAGAGAAGCGGCGTGATGGTTAGTTGGGTACTTAGTTTTAATTTATTGATTTGGCGTTTAATTTGTAGAACTCAATTTTAAATTATGCGAAATAATTGTCTAAATATTAATTTTTACGTGATTTTTAATAAAATACAACTTAGTAGACTCAAAAAATCTGCGTTTGTTTTAAAAATTAATACATTAACTTAGTTTTAACCCCAATTTAGTTTTTTTTAATAATTAAAAGACATAAATAATAATAGCAATTTTATAAAATAAAACAACTTTGTTTTAACCACTTTTTATTGGTACACTTTTTCCAACCGGTTTTGACAAGAACCTTGTTATCCTCAGGGTTTATGTACTAATTCTAAAACATTGAAATACTCATAGTTAGGTAAACTTTGAGTATTTCAAGGCTTCAGAATTAGTACATATACCCTGAGGATAACGAGTGTCTTGTCGAAACCGGTTGGAAAAAGTGTACCAATAAATTGTGGTTAAAACAAAGTTCTTTTTATTTTTATTTTATAAAGTTTATAAAAATGTGCCACAAAGTATATGCGAAAAACATTCAAGAAATAATAACAATATTTAAATCTTGACATCGCAACATAGATGAAAAACGCAAGGCTTAGGCTGGTTTAAGTGAGAGCTTTATACATGCCCTTACAAGGCGAAACAATTGTCACAACGAATTTTTATTTTATATTTTAATGTCAAAAAAAATACAATATACAAATCAGTAGACCCTAAAAATCAGTGTGTGATTTTAATATTTTAAATATGTTCAATTCGATGATTCTAAGTTAGCAATGAAGTTACTTAGGTGAATGATTTTATGTAGTTCTACATATGTTATTTATAGTAGGTTTGACTTATGAATTAACATATGATACGAGTTTATGTTATTTTTATTTTTTATTTTTATAACCTCAACTATTATAAACTTTATAAACTTTTATAAACTTTTATAAACTAAAATTAATTAACATTGTTTTCACAACTTTTTTTATAAATACAATTCAACCTACCGGTTTCGACAAAACCTTGTCATTATTTTAAATCAAAAACATTAAAATACATTAAATTTGAGTCATCCATCTGAGACGGTTGACGCATGACAAATGGAAGGGAGAAAAGAGAAAAAAGGAATGGGAAAGGGTTCTCAATAACCCAGAAATAACAGAGAAGCGTGTTGTGAGTTATGGTGATTGACAAAATAAGAAAAAATTAAAGAGTTTAACATTTTTTCGAAAGCCATTGGACCGGTAAGGGTAGGTGTCGTATTTTATTTTCATTCATTCACGAAATAACCCGCTAAGTACAGACGAATATTAATTTAAATTTCTTGAATGTTTTCCGCAAATATTTGTGGCACATTTTATAAACTTTATAAAATTAATTAACATTGTTTTCACAACTTTTTTTATAAATACAATTCAACCTACCGGTTTCGACAAAACCTTGTCATCATCGGGGTTTATTTTAAATCAAAAACATTAAAATACTCTCAGCAAAAACTAACACACACTTCATAAAAATCCTAAATGTTATTTTTATTCTTCATTGCATAGCCAAAATTAGTACATTGATTTTAGAATTTAGTACATAAACCTTGATGAACAAAGTTCTTGTCGAAACCGGTTGGGTAAAGTTTACCAATAAAAAGTGGTTAAAACAAAGTTGTTTTTATTTTATAAAGTTAATTGTTTGTACCTTTGCAATTTTATTTTAAATAAATGTATTTTTTTATTGTTTTTTTAATGTTGGTGGGAAAAGAAGCAGAGGAAGACCGAGAAAAACATGGCACGATCAGGTATGCCAAATACTTGAAAGTGGTCAGGTTAGGAGTCGTAACAATCGGCGGGTATGTATGAGGAGATGCATTAACGTGGAAGAGGCGAAGAATGTTTGCAAGGACAGAGATTCTCTCTGCCTACCCCTGCGGGGAAGCGGCGTGATGGTTAGTTAGTTAGTTTGAGTATTTTTTTTAATTATGTGAGCATTTTCGTACAATATTATCATTCTATCGTATTATAAATATTGTATATCACATTCATCATATTCTTTAGATCTTTACCAGTGTTGCTAGTGTTAACTTGAGTCAGTCACATTAAATGGTCTATGAAACACGTGTTTCTGATTTCTCACAGTCTAAAAGAAGAAAAAAACGGAATTGTACGCATTTGTTATGATTCATTTGTACTGAAAACATTACAAGGTGACGCGTCATTAACCCTGCCCGTCTCGCTATAGGGTCCCGAACAATCGCGTATCTTGGAGTAAAAAATGTCTGAAACACTCTGTACTTTTGTAGTACGACAATTGTGGGGGCCCTCACTAAAAGGTTACATTTCCAATATAGCACAATAAAAAGTCAAAAATATCGAAATATTTTAGTACACAGCCATGAGACACGATTTACACATAACGAAGGTTTGATAGTCCCAAGAATTAACAGTAAATATGGGTGTCGAACACTGCAATATATCGTTCCGAACATTTTTTATTTGTTGTCGACGGATGTTAGAAGTCAAAATAAAATATGGAACAAAGGCAAAATAAAGGAATGGGTAAATGATCAAGAGTTAATTTTATGAAATTTGGAAAATGTTTATATCCTTAATTTTTCTCGCTTTTTTGTGTGTATATTATGTTAAAATGGTTAAAAACAATAAAAATGCATTAAAAAAAGAACTCCACCGACAAGACACACAAAGTGGCTTGGTGGGTCTCAGCAATTTTTTTATTATTTTTTTTTAAATATTTTTAAAATTGTGATTTAAATAAATGTATACAATTTATGTGAGTAAAAAAATGTAAATCTGTTCTGTTTACTGTATTCTATCGAAATCTTAATTAAAGTTGCGACAAAACGTGACCAATGCTGTGTTGAACCGATATGAAATCATTAAATTGTACCAAAACGTAACAATTTTACAAGCTAGAATTCCTGATTACTTAAAATGAATTCATTTCAAACTTTAAATGATTTTAAGCAATCAGGAATTCTAGCTTGTAAAATTGTTATGTTTTGGTGCAATTTTATGTTGATTTTACAAAGGATTGGTCACTTTTTGTCGCAACTTTAATTGAGATTTCGATACAATACAGTACACAGAACAGATTTGCATTTACAGGATATTTTTGGAAATATTACTTTTTGGTGAAGACCTCCACATTTGGTTAATCTCGTTACATATTATATTACATCGTTTTGCCGCATTTAAAGGTTTCATTTCAACTGCATTCAGTCTACTTTCATCCTTCTTTTGCCAACTCCATGATTTACTTCCGTACATTAGGGTTGGTACGAGGACTTCATTCTCATTGCAAATTTTTGTATGTACTATTGTATGTGTATTATTGCTATGATTAAAGAAAACACTTGTTTTTTACCACTTGAGTTTTATTATAGACTACATGTTTCAAAAGTTAAACTTCCATCATTCAGGTCTGTATAATAACTAAAATATAAAATATAAAATTGTTCTATAAATAAGGAGAGGGCAAAGTAAGGGGAAAGGGTTAGTCAAGGGGCGGAGTTTGAAAACAAAGGAAAAATGGAAAGCAATGGTGAAGAATTTAGAAACAATATATTATTTAATAAATTATTATTAGAATTCAGTTTTTTTTGGATTTCTAAATTTTCAAGATAATTCATAATTTGGCCTTTATATGGAACAAGGTGTAATAATTTTAATTTATGTGAGTGAAATGAGTGATTAGTATCTATTATTAGTATGTATTAATGCTATTTTTTTAAACAATAATCAAACCATTTTGGAAATTATTTAGTTGCAACTTTCATCCTTCTTTTGCCAATTATATGCTTCATGAACACACACTACGTTAGGGTTGGTATCAGGACACACTGTACGATCATTTAGTACAATGGTACTTAAAAAAAAAACTAAATATACACCGCTTCAATAATTGTTATTCAACAAAACCAGGTTTATCAAACAAAAAAGGCAAACTATAATATGCTTTAAAGAAAACACTTCGTTTTTTACCACTTGAGTTTAATTATAGACTACATGTTTCTTTAATTATTGTAACATGTCTTACCACAAAGTTAATGCCGAAACAATAAATAAAATATAATATGCTTTGTTTTATTTATGCTGAATTAGTCCTCACAAATCGTTCACTCCTTTCAACAACGTCATATATCAATAATCGTCAATTTTCAGTTGTGCCTGTTTTCAGAATGCCCAGAAAATGTACTATTTCCCAGCAAAGTGCCATATTTTTAACTTAATATTTACCCGCTACAGGATAAAAAGTGTTGTTTTTGCATTTTGAAGAAAAGGTATTGTTAATTTTTTTTTTAAATACACTAAATATTTTTCAAATGGAGGAAAAACCTTCAGGTTTTACCTAAAAAGATCTGTTGCACAGTAAAAAGTTCAATAAGTGGCTTGATGTATTATTTTTTAATACATTTTATTATATTTTTAAACTTAAAAAACGATCAGAAAAATCAAGTTTTTTGATATATGACGTTGTTGAAAGGAGTGAGCAAAATGTATGTACATATGTTCACTGGCCCATAACTCAAGGTCTATAAATAGTCATTATTTTTGTACTAAAATGACTCATCTTTCATTGTACACCGTTTACAACAACGTTTGTCATACGCAAGTAGCTCGTAATTGTTTGAATAAAAATTCAATAACTATTGTTACAAAATGACGTATGTTTTTTGCAAAAGTACAACTTTTAATTAACGTATACAGTAAAACCTCTTTTTATCGTTCCTCGAATAACCGTTTTCTCAGATGTGTTATTTATTTCTTCTACCCCGAATTCATGTCATACAAAAATAGATCGCATCGATCGTTTCTATCCATCATTTTACCGCATTTAGCGTTTGAAATACCGTAGAACTTAAACTAAGATGTATTACTTGAGCCCAGTACAAAAAAATCTGTATTTGGTCTACAATAATGAACGTATAGGTGTAACCTGTCAGGGAAACAATGAATCATGTCGATACGTTCATTATTGTAGACCAAATACAGATCTAAATATTTTTTTTGTACTGGGCTCAAGTAACACATCAAAGTTCAAGTAGCCCCGTTCTACGGTACATTGAATATTTGAATATTTTGTCTGTTTTTTTTTTATTCTTCTCAATTCTGTTACATTCGACGACAATATTTCAATGTGTGGAAAAGAAACTATCAAAAGCTTGTGTGACGCAAGGTTGACGGATACAGCAGAAGAGATCAATATTGATGAAGAAGAGTCAATGCCTGTTACTTTCAGAAGCATGCACACTCCTTTAAATATCAAAAGCAATAACTCCCAAGTGGGCAAACCCAGATACTAATCTATAAACCATAAATCAAAAACCATAGCACTAATTACACACATAAAACTACACAAAATGTGTAAAAAATGTGATTTTTGGTCGACCCGAAGACCAACATGCACTTAGTGCATGTTTAACCTCGGCTCGTAACGCATGTTTGTGCTGAAACATTTAGTGCATGTTGGTCTTCGGGTCGACCAAAAATCGCATGTGTTAAACATTTTGTGTAGTGTTAAGTGTGTAAATGGTGCTATGGTGGTGAAGGGTGGTATTGTTTGCATGCTGTGGTAGTGATTGTCCTGACGAAGAGACGGGTACGTCTCGAAACCGGTAGACATAAAAATCTCGGTGAGTGGTTATTTACTAATATTATTGACGTTTTTGTAAAAAAATAAATAAGTAAAACCCAGATTGGTTAACGACGATTTGGACACACTCAAAATATTATTTACATTATTTACATTTCATATTAATATGAAAATAACTCCTGTAATTGGAGATAATACAAATTTTGTGAACAAGTATTTAGACACACTCAAAATGTTGTAAATAAATTGTCTGGTCAAATTATAAGCTTAAGTAATAAAAATGAAAATGGTATTTTCTGGCGTTTCTCATGTGTGTGATTGAAATCCAGGATTTGGACCTCACATAATAATATAAGAGCTTCTTTACATCTCACCATAGACGTGTGTAGTGAAGTTCTAGTGATTCAATAACAAGGTTTCTAAGTTGGTTCATATATATAAACTTCCAAGAATTTGAGCAGTGTGGTTGTCAATAATGGGTAGAATTGGTGAATGTTACACGTGTATAAAGTGATCACTTAAACTAGCCTATGACGGTAGTCAGCCCCGAAAAATGCCCAGACTTCCATATTCTTCTTCATCTTTGATGAGATGTCAAAAAAAAAAACAAAACCCTTATCCGCACCCCAATGGTGCATAGGGCACTGCGTCATATAAACGCAGTGTTGTTATCTTGATCGTTTACACATGAAGGAAAGGTGATCAGCCCTCCGCTTTAGGTACCAGTCCAGGGTAATATTGAATAAATATGACAGTGAAAAAATCACTTATATTTATTTTACCCCCTTGGGAATCGAACCCGGAACGGTAGCCCGGTACCTTTTCTTAATAATTAATATTATAAGTTAAAAAATAAACTTTTTCTTCTAATAATAAATAAATATTTTATTGTTTATTATTGAAATGATGGTAAAGGACATCCAGAACGGTAGCCGAGCGTGCTGACCATTACACTACGGAGGCGGACAAATATCAAAATATTATTTTTTTACGTGCACCGTTTTGTCTGTAGACCGCGTTTAAGATAGAGCTAATCAAGTGTTGATGCTCGGAAGGCACGCGTTTTGGTACTTAATTGAATTAAAGCGTAACCCACTTAGGGCTTCAAATATTAAATTGCCTGTTATTGGGTTATTAATACTTACGCCCGTCAATTGCTGACGCTGATGATGCTTAAAACCAAATAAAACCCCGTGGCTTAAAATCAAATCTCGCTTAAAAAAAATATATATATACATTAAATTTGTCCATAATTTCCTTTTCGAGTCCGTCGATGTAATGTAGTGGTAACTGCATTATTTTCAGTGTGTTCATATATCTGAATTATCTCCAATTATAGGAGTTATTTTTCATATTATTTTTGTTTTTGTTCAAATCTTTTTTGAAAGATATTAATATATGTATACACACAGAGACAGCGAACAGCGGTCAATTGTTGCAATGTGTATTTTGGTCACATAAATTTTTATAATTTTGTTTATATCAATTTACATTGTTTTGTGATGAATTGCTTGTATTATATATTATATATATATATATATATATATATATATATATATATATATATATATATATATATATATATATATATATATATAAATATATATATATACATATTTATATATATATATATATATATATATATATATATATATATATATATATATATATATATATATATATATATATATATATATATATATATATATATATATATATATATATATATATATATATATATATATATATATATATATATATATATATATATATATATATATATATGTATATATATATCGCTCACTCCTTTCAACAACGTCATAAATCAAAAATCGTCAATATTCAGTTGTGCATGTTTTCGGATTGCCCAGAAAATGTACTATATCCCAGCAAAATAGGCATATTTTTAACTTAATATTTACCCGCTACAGGGAGGAAAATGTTGTTTTTGCATTTTGAAGAAAAGGTATTGTTTAATTATTTTTTAAATTTACTAAATATTTTTCAAATGGGGAAAAAACCTTCAGGTTTTGCCTAAAAAGATCTGCTGCACAGTACAAAGATTAATAAGTGGCTGTATATTTATTTTTAATACATTGTGTTATATTTTTAATCTTTAAAAACGTTCTCCTGAAAAATCAGGTTTTTTGATTAATGACGTTCTTGAAAGGAGTGAGCGATATATATATACATATATATGTCACTTTGTGGTAAAATCTATCCATTTTTAATTTAAGTTTTACTTAGTAAATACCACTTTTTCTTAATATCTACTGTGATACGTGTTTCGATGCGTTCCGCATAATTTTCAAACACCGTGTACGGTGTTTGAAAATTATACGATTTTAAGAAAAAGTGGTATTTATTAAGTAAAACATTAATTAAAAATAAATAAAATATACTTAAGAATTATATTACAGTATGGTAAAAAAATAAATAATGATATAAATCGTATATAAACATAATTTAAAACACTATCACTTGAACTACCGACACGAACAATCAATTATATTGCACTGTACGTAAACAATTTTCAGGTGGGTACCTATTTCCACCGCGCGTCGCTTTTCCGGCGCGTGTTTTTACCGACGCTACCGACTACCGACGCTCTGGGCGCCGTGACGCGCTGCTCGGCGACACAACCCTCCGCGTCGGAACGCCGAGTGTGACTGAGGCTAGGAGAGCATATTTTATAACGCCACCTACATGGGGTGTCGTCCCGAAACTCGGTGATGTATGGCCCCGAGAGTCGGCGTTCCTAAAATGGATGACTGAAATAAATTTAACACTCTCCTTATCATCAATAAATTTACTCTATTTTTTTAATATTAAAATCAAACACTGATTTTAGTCTACTAAATTGTATATTTTAATTTCAAGAACACTAAAATGAAAAATTAAATTACTTTACAATCGTTTCGCCTTGTTAGGGCATAATTAAACTATTGTAGTTTGATTATGACCTAACGAGGCAAAACACTGTCAAAAATATTTATTATTAATTTGAATTTCTGTAAAATTACATATACAACTCAGTAGACTCAAATCAGTGTTTGATTGTGATATTTAAAATAAAGAGTTCTATCAAAAAATTAAATAACTTTTTTCTCTGAGTTTCATTGGTAATTTTCATTATTTCTTAAAATCTATTGTAACAAGTGATTTGACGCATTCCGCATCATTTTCTCAAAACTATATTTTGATCCGGAATGCTTCGAAATACGTGTCTTAAATAAAAAATGGATACATAATTCGACAAAGTGACTACTATATCAATTAATGAAATAATACATATTTCATCTTAAATTGAGATTAGTATAGTATTCAATTAAATCTTGAATTAAAATATATTTTTAGTGCTCGTAAGAGTAACATTTTTATTTGTCATACAAGTAATTAAAATATACAAATAAAACACCTCATTAAGTCGACTTTTAAGTGTATTAATGTAAACACGACTAGTTTTGAGAACTAAAGATGTTCTCGAATCAAGTCATGTTGACATAAATAAACTCAAAGGTGATTGTTTAATTTATTAATTTAAATCATCTTGTAATTTATATATTTAAATCATCCACAAAGTCAATACTGAATCAATAAATATTACATGCGTATGTAATTTTTGCAACAATATTTGAATAAAATAATAGTTACCTTATTTATGAACGGCTAGGAATATACGAAAAGCGAAAATGGCAAAGAGCAAGCGTGCATTTTAGATGTCACTAGAATGCTGTAATAAACGTGGAATACTTTGATCTTATTTACAAACATCCGTCGATTTGCATCCTTCAGCATCCTCTACCTGTTTGGGTGCATATATATACTGCATACACTAGGAAAATAGGGAAAATAAGGGAATCATTTCACATAGTAGGTCCACACATACTTCAGTAAGATATCACAATCTTGTTTTTTCGTATATTTTATTAAAAGCATTGATATCTTTGTGGTATGGTAATATAACACTCTCCTTATTATTCAGTGTTCACTTTGTATAAAACCACTTAAAAAGGAAAACAACAACTTGTTTTAAAGTGGTATTACACACAGTGAACGATGAATGATAAGGAGAGTGTCACATTTTGATTGCCAAAATTTTAAGCAAAGTGCGATTACAGGTTTTCTTTCAATGTAACTTTAAAATATTATCATTAATTGATGCAGTCACTTTCTGGTAAAATCTATCCATTTGAATTTAAGTACTTAAATTCAAATGGATAGATTTAGTAAGTAAATAAAACTTTTGCTTTTAACTTTTTATTTAGTGTAGATTTATTATTATGAGCTACTATTTTAGCTATATCTCCAGCAAGAAATAGTGAAAAATATTAAAATATTAGTTAAAAATTATTTAAAGAATTTATGTATGTATATAATATAAACTAATTGTCCAACAAGCCGCTTCCCCTCGGGGTTATGGAAAGAGTATAGAACGCCACACCAAATTGTCTTTTCAAAACAATCTTCGCCTCTTCGACATGCATGCATCTCCTCATGCATTACCGCCGATCATTCCGACTCCTGACCAGCACTATCAACTATTTGACATAATTGATTGTTAAGGAGAACTTAAGTTTTTTCTACATATATTTTATTTGGCCAGTGAATGTGTTTCGTCGTAACCGACATTGTCAGACTGGAGATAATGTCGGTTACGACGAAATTAGGTCAATGGGGGACCCATTCGGGGATCCAAAATAAATGATACGTAAAAATACTTTATGGAATGATATATATGTATTATGTAGTGATTAGTCATATTTTCTTATTTTGTTTTTACCTTATGTTTTTTATATTTTCTCATTTGTTATATTTTCTCATTTTTATATTTTCTCATTTGTTTATTTTAAATATGCTTCTTACCTTATGTTTTTCTCATTTATTTCTTTGAAATATGCTTCTTATGCCTATTTATTATACCTGTTTATTGTTTTTATATTTTGCCATGTATTTGTTTTAGTCATTTAAAAAAAAATCTTTTTTGTAACATTATTATTTGTGTACCAGCCTTGTTAACCTTAATCCCATGTCCCAAAACGAGAAATAGAAATCACTCATCGGGAATATTATATACATATATGACTGATGTATGTTACATGTTTTGAAAAATAAATAAATAAATAAAATTTACAATATTTTCAGTGTGTCCAAATACTTGTTCACAAAATCTGGATTTTCTCCAATTACAGGAGTTATTTTCATATTCTTTTTTGACATCTCATCAAAGATGAAGAAGAATATGAAAGTCTGGGCATTTACGGGGCTGACGACCGTCATAGGCTGGTTTAAGTGATCACTTTACACACGTGTAACATTCACCGATTCTATCCATTATTGACAACCACACTTCTCAAACTCCTAAAAGCTTAATAAAATGCTTCTTTACATCTCACCAATAGATGTCTCTAGTTAAGTTCTAGTGATTCAAGAACAAGGTTTGTAAATTGGTTCATATATATAGAACTTCCAAGAATTTGGGGTCATCAGCCCCGTTAATGCCCAAACTTCCATATACTTCTTCATCTTTGATGAGATGTCAAAAAAAATACAATTTTGGCCCAAAAATGTCAGCACAAAACTTAAATCTGATAATAAGAGAAAATATAGAAGGTCCATGAAGTGTGGGTGGAAGGTAGATCTCCTGGTTCCGGAATATGTGAGATTGGAAGGGGATCAGGACCTGTTTAGAGCTGCCCGAGATAAGGACAATAACTCTCAAGTGATAGTCGACATCAGGGAGACCTGACATGACGAGCACAGAGAAAAAGAATCGAACCCAAGACCTCATAGGCGATACATAAAATCTGTTACCATTTCACTGCTGAAGCGAGCAAGTTGAGCTTTTCATGAGTATTTATTGGTGTAAGAACAGCGAGAGAGCTTTTCCTTCCCACTGCGCTGTAAAAGCTCTGGAAATGCATATTTATGCAACTCCCTTTGCAGCAAGCTGTGAAACTTATAAAATACACCCCGTGGCTCGTGCATTATTAAATTAAACATCAGCAGTGAGAAAAGCAAAGCATAGTTGCATTGAGATGGTCGTCCTTCTTTGTGTATCTGACTAACCATTATATTATTTTTTAACATCTCAAGAAAGATGAAGAAAAACATGGAAGTCTGGGCATTTACTTACATTACTTACAGTTCATAAACAATTAATAAAAGAACGGTAACTTTAAATTCCTCAAAACGCATGGAAAATTAAAACAAGAACACAAATCAATATAATATTAATATTAACATATTGTGAAAACAATTTTGATTTTGAAAACAGTCATTTGAACCTAAAAAAATATACTTTTCTTATAAGCTCCATGCAATTTTTTTATTCCAAAATAAACTATAAACCTAGTAGACTACAATAGTGTTGAAACTCTGTATCGTTTGATGTAAAAATAATTTTTAAAATATGAAAATGCAAACCTTTAAATACTAAAAACGAATAAAACATGGCTTACGCTACTTTCATAATTATGGGCACATAAAGCTCACTCCTTTCAAGAACGGCATTAATCAAAGATCGTC
This sequence comes from Brachycentrus maculatus, assembly GCF_059751285.1. Taxonomy (NCBI): domain Eukaryota; kingdom Metazoa; phylum Arthropoda; class Insecta; order Trichoptera; family Brachycentridae; genus Brachycentrus; species Brachycentrus maculatus. The sequence goes on from NW_028280953.1 coordinate 1,730,076, forward strand.
ATTTTTCAGTTTAGCGTGTTTTCGCATATCCCAACAAAAGAAGCATATTTTTAACATAATATTTACCCGCTTCAGGACTGTTGTTTTGCACTTTGAAGAAAATGTATTGTTAATATATATTTTTTTAAATATACAAAAAAATTTCAAATAAAGAAAAAACCTTAAAGTTTTAACTAAAAAGATCTGTTGCACAGTAAAAACTTCAATAAGTGGCTTGATATTTATGTTAAATATATTTGATTATATTTAACATAATTATCTTAAACTTAAAAAACGATCTCCTGAAAATCAAGTTTTTTATTTATTTATGACGTCCTTGAAAGGAGTGAGCGATATGTGCATATTCAAATATTCATATATATTTTTCTTCTGACCCTTAACCGTATCCAATGGTGCATAGGGTACTGCATCAAATTAAGATGTAATATTTGATTGATCGTTAATTATATAAAGGAAAAGTGAACAGTCCTCCGCTTTAGATACCAACCGAAGGTATTTTTAAATAAATACCAGGATAAAAACCACACTCATATTTTTGAGACCCCATGGAAATCGAACTTGGGACATACTAATAAAATACATTTTCCACTATACTACGGAGGCGAACAAAAAAACTACAAAAAATTATGATAATGCCTGAAAAAATAGGATTTGTTACCAATTATGTAAGTTTTTCCAGCAGGACTATGAAAAATAATATTTACGATTATGACTTTGGTACGAATAAAAAATAATTTGATATCCATAGCGAGGATACGGAATGTAGAAGTTGAACGAAGAGGTTGCATGAAGAAAATAAAAATTAATTATATACGTGACTCAGAACCTTAGGGTATAATTTATATACCAAAATATTCCTTTGTTTATTTATTTATATAGTATTAACTTTGTGAACTAGCATGACGATTTGAATATTAAAATAAAGCATTTAAATAATACTTTATTTTTTTAAGTTTTTCAATGTAAACACGACTAGTTTCGAGAATACAGGTTTTCACATCAACAGGTTAAAATATAAACTTTTGTAAAACAGTATTTTAACATGTTAATGAGAATCTGTAGTTGTTGAAACTAGTCACGTTTATCAGATTTAAATTTTGTACTGACATTTCTTGGTGGAACAGCATTTTATAGAATAAAATAACAACTATGTATTATTTAAGAAAACACTTGTTTTTTACCACTTGAGTTTATTTTATGACGACTAGTTTCGGAAGTTAAGCTTCCATGTTCAGGTCTAAATGTAAACATTTAGAAAAACTTGGCACGATCAGGTATGCCGAATACTTAAAAGCGGTCAGGTTAGGAGTCGAAACAATCGGCGGGTATGTATGAGCAGATGCATGAGCGTGGAAGAGGCGAAGAATATTTGCAAAGACAGATTGGTGTGGCGTTCTATTCTCTCTACCCACCCCTGCGGGGAAGCGGCGTGATTGTTAGTTAGTTAGTTGGTTATACAATCATGTCTTACCACAAAATAAATACCGAAACAATAAATAAAATAACATGTAAGTATGTAGTTTTTTCCACATGAATTGTATTTGACCAGCAACAGGGTTTCGTCGTAACCGACACCATCAGACCAGTCTGATGATGTCGATAACGACAAAACCCGGTTGCTGGTCAAATAAAATTCATGTGAAAAAAGTACAAAGTTGTTATTTTATTCTAGTCACGTTTACATTAATAATCTCAAAAAAAGTGGCCCTACATTTAGTCTTAGTTAAAAGTTTTTTTTAATATAAAATAAAACAGTGCTATAATTTGGTATTATAACGGTATCACGAATGAACTGTATGAATTTGTACAAATGTATGTAGTAACCCATACATTGTATAAGCTAACCCATACGTATGTATAGTACACTGTCGGGTCAGAAATTGCCGAACAAATAGAGGGTGGACATTGCGATAGTACATTACATATCGCTCACTCCTTTCAACAACGTAATGTATAAAAAAAATCGTCAATTTTCAGTTGTGCATGTTTTTGGAATGCCAAAAAAATGTACTATATCCCAGCAAAAGCGGCATATTTTTAAATTAATATTTACCCGCTAAGGGGCAGAAAGTGTTGTTTTTGTATTTTGAAGAAAAGGTATTGTTTAATGAATTTTTTAAACATACTAAATATTTTTCAAATGGAGAAAAACCTTCATGTTTTACCTAAAACAATCTGTTGCATAGTAAAAAATTCAAAAAGTGGCTTGATATTTATTTTTTATTCATTGTTTTACATTTTTAAACTTTGAAAACGATCTCCTGAAAAATCAAGTTTTTTTTTAATATATGACGTTGTTGAAAGGAGTGAACGATATGTGCATGCACATATACGTGTGTGCCTTTATAATATAATGTGGACTGTTGTGTGGATACCTGAAGCTAGGAGGCACGTATGTACAGAGCTTGCACATATAACACAAGCCCGAAGCAGCGTCGGTGTCGGTTTAACAAACTGATTCGCAGGGTGTTCCATTTCATAGTCGCAAAATAATAGCAAAATTAGGTTTAAAAATATATTATGAGATGCTTGAATGTATGAAGAATGAGAGTAGTCTGAAAGAATGAAAAATAAATGTTTGGTTTACTGTAAGAAGATGTAAAATAAATATATATGGTGTAAATTAAGTGTAAAAAATGGTTTGTATTAAATGTAATATAAGCTAACGTATGAAAGAAAAAAATTACATTTTGACATCCCAACTGATAATAAATATTTTTTGATTTTTTTATCAAGGTTTTACATAGTTAATACCACTATTTATTACAATTTTATTGAAATCTCAACAAAGATGAAGAAGAATATCTAAGTCTGGGAATTCACAGGGTTTACAACCGTCAAACCGTTTAAATTATCACTTTACACACGTGTAATATTCACCAAATCTACGCATGATATACAACCACACTACTTAATGATGATATGTCAAAAATTATATAGAAAATAAATTTAAAAAAACTCCCAATTGCAGATAATCCAGATTTGTGAAAAAGTATTTGGACACACTCAAAATGTTGTTTTATATTTTTCTTGCATATTTTCTAGACACCCCGTAATTTTGTTTCCAGATTTCTTGTCACAAAAACATGTAACGAATGAATGAGAAAGCAACAGCAATTTTCATTCATATTCGCATTGCAACCGGTCACGAGAAAACAGGACAGCAATATTTCCCTCCTTTCTTCTGTCGAAATAGCACTCAGAGATAAGGGCAATTTGTGAGAACGAAACAGCCATACAATATGTGCTGATTGTTTTTGATATCAAACGTGTGCGAGTGAGACCGAGTTATTGACACTGCCTTGAAATGCACACTAGCTAAAAATACACCCATAATACACAAATACATACATATATATACATATATATATATATATATATATATATATATATATATATATATATATATATATATATATATATATATATATATATATATATATATATATATATATTTAAATATATATATATATATATATATATATATATATATATATATATATATATATATATATATATATATATATATATATATATATATATTAAATATATATATATTTATATATATATATATATATATATATATATATATATATATATATATATATATATATATATATATATATATAAATATATATATATATATATATATATATATATATATATATATATATATATATATATATATATATATATGTATATATATATATATATATATATATATATATATATATATATATATATATATATATATATATATATATATATATATATACATATATATATATATATATATTTGTCCGCCTCCGTGGTGTATTGGTCAGCGTGTTTTGCTACCGTGCTGGAGGTCCCGGGTTCAATTCCCAGGGGGGGTGAAAATAAATATTACTGATTTTACACTGTAATATTTATTTTATATTACCCTGGACTGGTTCCTGAAGCGCAAGAGTGATTACCTTGCCTTTTTGTAAGTACTGATCAAGAAAACACTGCGTCAATTCGATTTAGTGCCCTTTGCACTATTGGGTGCGGATAAGGGTTATATATATATATATATATATATATATATATATATATATATATATATATATATATATATATATATATATATATATATATATATATACACACATATTTGTTAACAAGTATTCTGACATACTCAAAATTTGAACAAAAGTTATTATTATCATTATTATTTGAAAGACAGGGAATTAAGATAATCACAGTAAGAATATTTTGAAAAGTGTACTTGAAGTAAAATTTATTAAATGATTTATATGGGTAAGTATTTTGTTTACTAAGTAGTTGGTTTACTTTTTTGTAATTTTTAAACATTATCTAAACGAATACCAGTTTTATTCACATGTAAAATTTCTATGCCCTTATATTAAATTAAATTAAATTAAATTATGGTCTTCAGATATGAGATCATTGTAAAATGGCAGTTAAATTTTATATATTGTACGAACCTAGCGCCTTGTAATTTCTGAAAAATACACATGAAAACCATATCATTTTAATCAATAATCAACCGAAAATTGATTTTAAAATATGCATCAGGTTTTTCAAAATGAAAATCGATTTGTAAATAATCCCTTTAATCTGGGATTTTCCATGTACCTATTATATATTATAATCCGTTCCTACAAAATACATACTAAGGACCTCTGCCCCTATATTCATCCCCAAACATCGAACTTAGGCAGCTTTGCTCAAAGGTTGGGTAACAGGATTACAAACCACTACGTTCTTCAGCCCTGTCTCGTTAGTACATGCAGTTTGCATTATAACATAATAAAAAATAATAAAAATGCAAGATTTAGGGTGCTTGTGCACTTCGCGGATTTTTACTGTCAGGCAGTCCGGTAAGCATGATAAAACGGATGATTGGCTTGGATTGGCTTGTGCTTCTGTCCGTCTTTCTTCGGATCGGTGCTCTTGATCGGTGCGTGATCACGGTACGCGTAAATTCGATCACGATCGCTAAACTTTCGTAGTCGCTTTTATTTAAAATAAAAATCGGACTGCCGGACGGTAAAATTCCGTGTAGTACACAAGCGCTCTTAGAAAGGGTAAAATATAAAATGCTTCCTCGCTTGTAACTGGTCAAATTTTAATTTAATGACAATTTGAAACACTCGCGATAGGTTTAAATATCTTCAAACCCTTATCTACACCCGATGGTGCATAGGGCACTGCATCGTTTTGACGCAGTGTTATCTTCATTGTTACTTACATTAAGACAATGTGATCACTCCTGTGCTTCAGGGAGCAGTCTAGGGAAATATGAAAGAAATATTAGAGTGTAAAATTATTAATATTTATTTTAAGGTAAACTCAGGACCTCCAGTACTGTAGCTAAACACGCTAACCATTACACCACGGAGGCTGACAATAGAAGAAGGTTATTAATTTTTTTTATTATTATTTTGTTAAATGTATTATATTATTACCACAATAAACATTAAAATTGAAAAATAATTCAACGTTTCAAATTCATATAATTTATATTTGAAGCACTAACTTTGTGATTTTCCACTTTATAATTAAAATATAACATTGTTTTAAAATCACTATGAATATTTTATTATAACTTAATTATAATGTCTACCGGTTTCGAAGCTAACCGCTTCTTTATCAAGACTGATTAATACAAATCAGTTTGTATTAATCAGTCTTGATAATGAAGCGGTTAGCTTCGAAACCTGTAGACATTATAATTAAGTTAAAATAAAATATTTATAGTGAATTTAAAACAAAGTTATATTTTAATTATAGTTTCAAATTCAATTTATAAAAGGCTTTTTTTATTATTATTTATTTAATATATTTACATTTTTATTTATAACATAATACATTTGAACATTTATACATATGGAGAACTTTTATATTTCGATTCGCTGTGCCTCTCCATAAAAGAGACTGTGCTCTTGTGCTTGGAGAGGGACTTACACTCGTGGTTTAATGTTATATAATAATAGATATTATGGTCTTTTTTGTGTATTTTTTCAAGATTTAAATGTATAGAGAGCTTTAATTATTTTCTTAAGTATTTTTAAATCATCTATTTTTTAAAAATTTCTTTAGGGAGTTTATTGAAATGTTTGATTGCCAAATATTTGAAGTTTTGCTGAAATTGCTTGGTGTTATGATGCATGAACATAAAACTTTTTTTAATTCTTGTCCTACAGTAAATTCTAGTTGATATAGTATTTTACGAGATTGAGTGATTTATTTTTACGAGGTCGTTTAATCAGTTTAATTTTATTAACAACTCCGAAAGTAACTGCAGATAGTATCACACGACACGCTATTGTAGTATACACACATAATTTACCCCTATTTTTTCATTTAAATCGCTAAAGTTTTCCACCCCCAACGTCAGCGGACCACAGAAATGATGGAAAAGTTCTGTGATTCTTGTGGAATTTTTAAAATAGGGTTCATTACATAACAAGGTAATAAATATTTTTTATATAAATTAATTCGCTGGCTTAAAATATGGATTATAATGTTAGTTTTTTCAAAATCTTAAATCTGGTGAAGTAATTCACCGACAAAATCTTTATTCTACACGTAAACAAAGTAAGGAATCCTATTGTAATGTCAATATTTTTATGCATATGTTATTTAAGTATGTAAGTAACTTATTTTATTTTATTTTATATATTTATAAAATTAACAGAACATTAACATAAATACATTTACAATAATGAATAACAAATAAAACAGGTAATTGTAACATTCTAATTACAAAATTTCACAAATAGCTCACTCCTTTCAAGAACGTCATAAATCAAAAATCGACAATTTTCAGTTGCGCGTGTTTTCGGAATACCCAGAAAATGTACTATATCCCAGCAAAAGCGGCATATTTTTAACTTAATATTTACCCGCTACAGGGCAGAAAGTGTTGTTTTTGCATTTTGAGGAAAAGGTATTTTTTAAACATACAAAATATTTTTTAAATGAAGAAAAAACCTTCAGGTTTTACCTATAAGTATCAGTTGCACAGTTGGAAGTTCAGTAAGTGGCTTGATATTAATTTTTAATACATTGTGTTATATTTTTAAACTTTAAAAACGTTCTCCTGAAAAATCAAGTTTTTATATTTATGACGTTCTTGAAAGGAGTGAGCGAAATGTTGAATGAGTTGAAAGTAAACAGCATGAATAAAATATAGCAAAAGATAAGAAAATAAATAGGCAGACTTAATTTAGATACTTAGCTATTCATATATTGATACGTAGTACTGATATGTAATTAGCATGAATATATAAATATCTCCTATGTGAACAAACCCAGCGCTGTTAACAAAAATATCACACACTTCAAGTATTGTCGTATTTTCATCTTATCAGGGATATGTAACTTTTTTAAATGTTTGTATTTTTTTAAATTTTATTTATTTTTATTTATGGTTCACAAACAATGAAAAACATATTACAAGAAATGAAATACATTGCAATACAAATTGTTTGAATGTTTTCCATCACTTAGTTTTTCATCAAAAAACTTACAGATACAAAAAAGGTGCAGGTTAAATACATATATACAGAATAGAAATTGGTATGAAGTAGTACATATTATCTACATATAATTCAAATAATAAAAAAATATATGTTCGTTTGCTAAAAATATTAAATTTCATTAATTATATTTTCAATATTATTAATATGTAAAGAATTTACTTTGTGGTTAGTCATTTTTACTTACGTGAACAATTTATTCGCTCCATTTTATTAGGAAAATCGGTGGTATAAGAAGTACACCATTTCCCACCCTCTGTGTCACCTCCCATGTAACAATACAAGCCACCCCATCACCACAGTACATCATAATACCTGGACGTACCTGGGAATCGATCCCCAGTCCCATATAACGCATTCCAACCACGTCACTTGACTAATCAACCACCAAATTACATCCTCCCTTCCATATTACTGCCTCCACCCCCTCTCATCCCTTAATCTAACCCTTCATTGTGTTATCCTTCGAAATTAAGACTTCTATGTCAGCGGGTGATATTGTCTTTTGATAATGTTATAATATACTATGTACTTTTATTGCGATATACTATTTGCAATCAGAGGGTAGATAGTAGGTAGATAAAAACGTAAATTACAAACTGATTATAATAAGGAAGGTAAAGGAAAAATGGAGTTTAGGGAAGGAGGTAGAGGGAAAAACTAAGGGATGAAGTTTGGTGGACAGTTAGGATTTTAATGATACAAAGTAATAGTAGTGAATAAAAAATTAAATAGTTGTAAATATATTTTTTTTTGACATTTCATCAAAGATGAAGAAGAATGACTGGGCTTTTACGGGTCTGACGACCGTTATAGGGTGGTTTAAGTGATAACTTTACACACGTGTAACATTCACCAATTGTACCCATGATTGACAACAACACTTCTAAAATTCTTGGAAGTTCTATATATATATATATGAACCAATTTAGAAACACTGTTCTTGAATCACTAGAACATCACTAGAGACATCTATTGGTGAGATGAAAATAAGCTCTTTTTAAAGCAGAACTCTTTTATTAGTATGTGAGGTCCGAATCCTGGATTATAATTATACACGAAAAACGGCAGAAACTATCATTTTCATTTTTATTATTTTACAGACTTCCATATTCCACTTCAACTTTAATAAGATGTAAAAATAACAAGAAAAATAACTCCTATAATTAGAGGTAATCTAGATTTGTGAACAAGTATTTGGACACACTGAAAATGTTGTATTAAATTATTGCAGCAAATGGTTAGTATAATGATGATTACTTTTATTTATAGCTGTATATATTTCAGCAACTGTAATGTTTTATTTCAGCTTCCTATACTGACATTAGGAGAAAACCCATCCCTTAAAAACCACCCTCCTGAAAGCCTTTCCCTGCATCCCCTTCCTGCAACGCTTCTGAATAAAGAATAATATATAAGTCGAATTCAATTTTCTTTCTTTTATCTGACATTGCCTCTAAGGGATGATGTCGTGAGACTCTCCACAATTTCATCGATTTTATTTATAGTATGGAACAGAAACTTTTACAGCCGCTTTTACAGTACTGTGAATAAAGGCTAAAGTCTCAAAAATAGTGATAATATTATTTATTGACATCTCATCAAAGATGAAGAAGACTATGGAAGTCTGGGCATTTACGGGGCTGACGACCGTCATAGGCTGGTTTAAGTGATCACTTTACACACACGTGTAAGATTCACCAATTCTACCCATTGTTGACAACCACACTACTCAAATTCTTGGAGTTCTATATATATATTTGAACCAATTTTGAAAATTTATTCTTGAATCACTAGAACTTCACTAGAGACATCTATTGGTGAGATGAAAATAAGCTTTTTATTGAGCAGAAACTCTTTTATTAGTATGTGAGGTCCGAATCTTGGATTATAATCACACACATCGCTCACTCCTTTCAAGAACGTCATAAATCAAAATACTTGATTTTTCGGGAGAACGATTTTAAAGTTTAAAAATATAACACAATCTATTAAAAATAAATATCAAGCCACTTACTGAACTTTTTACTGTGCAACAGATCTTTTTAGGTAAAACCTGAAGGTTTTTTCTCCATTTGAAAAATATTTAATTTATTTATAAAAATAATCAAACAAAACATTATCTTGAAAATGCAAAAACAACATTTTCTGTCCTGTAGCGGGTAAATATTAAGTTAAAAATATGCCTCTTTTGCTGGGATATAGTACATTTTCTGGGCATTCCGAAAACATGCACAACTGAAAATTGTCGATTTTTGATTTATGACGTTCTTGAAAGGAGTGAGCGACATGAGAAACGCCAGAATATGTAGAGCGATATTTTCAGATATTTCCTAGTATGTGAAATAATTCAAATAATAATTTGACTATTTTTATTTATTTACTTGGCGTTTAATTCGTAGAACTCCATTTTAATTTATGTATTAATTTTAAATCAAACACAGATTTTTTGAGTCTACTAAGTTGTATTTTATTAACAATAGACTATTACTGTACATCATCTCTCTCTATGTAAACGCTTGTATGATGCGTTATTGATAAACTAATAATTACATCTACATATAAAAATTCTTAAAAATAATATTACCAACAATTGTATTAAAATCTCTAAAATATGGCCATGTCAATAAATTCTTCCTTTCCCAGAAAACAAATATAAGGGTACATACCTACATCCCCCATTAGCTACTGTTGTCTCCCATAATTTATTGCTGCACATGTTAAAACTGTCACTTAGAATTGTATAGCTACATAAGGACCGTAGTCCATTTGATCTTCACATTCGTTTGATAATGCCCTAACAAGGCGAAACAATTGTCACAATATAATTTTTTATGTGTTTTTTGTTAATAAAATACAACTTAGTAGACTCAAAAAATCTGTGTTTGATTTAAAATTAATACATAATAATTTGACATTCAATGAATGTCTCTGTTTCTACAGCCGCATTCACAATACTGTAAATAAAGCAAAAGACTAAATACGGGTAATAAAACACGTAGTAAATATATTTTAAGCCGTTTAGCAAGTTAGTAAGAGTAATTTTTCAATAATTTTGAAAATCATGTCACATGCGTTGATGAATGAGTCTCTACTAAACAAAATGTCATCTGTGAATTATTTTCATTAAATTTTACCATACGCATAACTGCAAATTACGATTAAATGTCCTCACTGGGTTTTTCCATGCTCAGGGCACATTTAGCAATATTCATGAAAAACATGAAAAGTAAATTATTTGTGACATGCAATTAAATAAGATATGACGTATTTCAGATCTACCCACCTGCATAATCCATTTATGAATTAAACTTTTATACTAAGTATCTTTTTTTAATGACTTTATTGATAGTGGAAGCAGATTGCATAACTTTAATGCATTGAAACCAAAAGAGGTGTGTATACGGTTTTGTTTGATGTAACTTTGTTTTAACCACTTTTTTTGATACACCTTGTCATCAAAAGTGTACCACTAAAAAGTGGTTAAAACAAAGTTGTTTTATTTTTTACTCGAAATTCGAACTCTAATGTATGGAAGTGAAACATGGAGTTGGCAAAAGAAGGTTGAAAGTAGACTGAATGCAGTCGGAATGCGATCTCTCAGAAGAATGTGCGACAAAACGATACATTATAGATGTGCGAATAGTGAAATAAGGAAAGAATGCAAAGCTGAGGTAAGCATTATCGATAAAATTAAGAAAGGTGTGTTGAGATGGTTTGGACATGTAGAACGAATGAGTGAGGAAAGAACGGTAAAACAAATTTATGAGGCGAATGTAAGAGGAAAAACGAGCAGAGGAAGACCGAGAAAAACATGGCACTATCGGCGAGTATGTATGAGGAGATGCACGAACGTGGAAGAGGCGAAGAATGTTTGCAAAGACAGAGTGGTGTGGCGTTCTATTCTCTCTGCCTACCCCTGCGGTGAAGCGGCGTGATGGTTAGTTAGTTAGTTAGTTAGTTATAAAATGTGCTACAAAGTATCTGCGAAAAACATTCAAGAAATTTGTTTGATGTGTTTCTGTGTTTTGAATCTTGTAGTTATCCGTATGTACGTATTCTTAAAGTACATACGTTAACGGTAGAGATCTGACAATCTTGCAAATGGTTCATTTTTATATTTGAAATAGTTATGTGAGAGACGTTTTCTTTCAGACAAATGCAGTTAGTAACTGCATCACTCTGCCACTTAGATGTCTTTTAGTGAATTCCGCTCCTTGTGACGTGTTTACTTCCGGAAATATATCATTGTCAATCCCAGGCCGGATGTGCGTAGAGCCGGCGCAGGGGCGCGCATCCGGTGTACCCCAAGGAAGAGGAAGTGCAATTAAAGACGGAAAGGGGAAGAACGGGTGGTTTTCGTGTGAGCAGATGGGTACGAAGGCTATTTAATTATCTACCCTTTACTTTGAAGATTAATTTGAAATATAATTTCAATTTTAGTAGCAAAATTAGCTTATCTCAAAATCACGTTGATCGATATTTTTTATTGGAAAACTTGGCATTGTTTTTTCTTTATTTTAAATTATTTTGCATGTCACAATATAATATAATTACAAGTCCAAAAAATATATAATATTAAAACAAAAAAAAAGATCCCACGAAGGCATGCCCTGTGCGTGGGTATATTTTTTTTAGGTCATAATAAAGGGCACTGGCAAGAATACAATGGATATCAGAAATAAAATAAGATTAAAAGTGCTAATATAAACTACAAACATTTAATTTTAACAGAAAACAAAACAATCAAAAAGAGGAAATTAAAAAAGGTAAGCAAATGTGTACGTTATGAGTTATACGTCTTAAAGAAGGTACCTAAGTACCTAAGTATTTAAAAAAAAAATAATCAAAGCAAAATTTTAACACACTTATGTAATTAAGGATCAAGTATGTCCGATACTTGGGCGTCGTCAAGTCAGGAGTCGGGATAATTTAATTAATTTATTTAAACTTACTACTACTACTACTACCACCATCACGCCCTTTCCCCGCAGGGGTAGGCAGAGAGGATGGAACGCCACACTCTTCTGTCCTGACATACATTCCTCGCCTCCTTCGTGCCAAGTCTTTTTCGGTCGTCTGCGTTCTGTTTTCCCTCTCACATTCGCCACATATATTTTTTTAGTCATTCTCTCGTTACCCATTCACTCCACATGTCCATACCACCACTTTACGCAAAGAACTTTATTTAAACTTCATATACACAAAACGTAAAGTCAAACCACCGCACGTCTAAAATTCTCCGCAGACACCTATTGTGAAAGATTAGTAAACGGCTGCTCTGGGCCGTTGTAAGGTGCCATGTTTCACAACCGTATAAGAGAACAGGAGAAATGCAGGCATTGTATAGATGGCATTTTGTCTTCACCGAGTATGGATTTGATCTCCAGATAGCCTTCATACCGTTAAATGCGTTATAATTTTTATAGGGGTTGTAGAAACGTATATTTGTATACATCCCTTGTTTAAAAATGTATAAACATACAAGTTTTTTATCCGTCTTTCATCACCCTGTTGACAGGTTCAATGCATTCATAATAAACTTCCAATACTGTATTATAATTTTTTACTTTGGAGGGTGAAAATTGCGTAATGGGATAAAAGGGATGACAATAAATGAACAGATTCGACAATTGTACGAAAAAAGGATTACTCATTTACAAAACTTTATCAAAATCGTATTAATTTTGAATTGTTTTTTGACATCTCATCAAAGATGAAGTAGAATATGGAAGTCTGGGCATTTACGGGGCTGACAACCGTCATAGGCTGGTTTCACGTGTAACATTCACCAATTCTACCCATTATTGACAACCACACTACTCAAATTCTTGGAAGTTCTATATATATGAACCAATTTTGAAGCATTATTCTTGAATCACTAGAACTATACTCGAGACATCTATTGGTGAGATGAAAAGAAGCTTTTTATTGAGCAGAAACTGTTAAATATTAGTATGTGAGGTCCAAGTCCTGGATTATAATCACACACATGAGAAACGCCAGAAAATATAACTTTTATTTTTTAAGCTTATTATTGTACCAGATAATTTATTTACAAAATTTTGAGTGTGTCCAAATACTTATTTTTTGACATTTCATGATAGATGAAGAAGATCTTCTTCATCTTTAATGAGATGTCAAAAAATAATATGAAAATAACTCCTGTAATTGGAGATAATCCAGATTTTGTGAACAAGTATTTGGACACACTCAGAATTTTTTATTAATTTTATTTAATATTTACGATTAAGTATTTAAAATACTGTAAAGAGGAGTTTTTTTTACTTATTGACCTGACAATTTTTAAGTATTTGAAATGCTTCATTCGATTCACAAATAAATCAGTTAATAAATAAATAATTTAAGAACATATTGACATCTCAACGTAGATGAACAAGAATATTGAAGTCTGGCTATTTACTGAGCTTATGACCCATCATAGGCTGGTTAAAAAATCATTTTATTCACTTGTAACATTCACTATTCAACCTTTGATGTGCAAGTTCACGGTAGAGTCTATATTTTATTCGAATAAGCTTTTTATTTAGCAGAGTCTCTTATTGCAAGATTCTTCCCTATTTCTTTAATTTCAAGTTTATACTGACATTTTTTAAGTAGAACTGCATTCAATATCACTAGTCTGTTTTTGGTTAGTTGGACGATATTGCCTTTTGGCATCTTATGATCGCCAATGCTCATTTTTCTTTTCTGTGTATGAAGTTTAAATAAATGGATAAATAAAAGAAAGTATATATTATAGTTTTTCCACATTTATTTATTTAACCAGTGACCGTGTTTTGCCGTTACTGACATCTTCCGACTAGTCTGATAATGTTGGTAACGACAAAAACCGGTCACTGGTCAAAAAAAAATGTTAAAAAAACAATAAGGTATTTTTTACTACACGAAGTACTACATAATACCGTTAGACGCCTGAAAACACGTTTTTAAATTTTTATATGTTTTATAAATTGAACAAGGATTGGAATTCACTAAAAATGTTACACATTATACGATGCAGTGCCCTATGCACCATTGGGTGCGGATAAGGATGAGAAGAAGAAGAAGAAAAAATTGAAAATAAATAAATTATAAAATTCAAAATAACGGAGGGTAGTCCTCATGACGTTTTAAAAAGAGCAAAAAAATGTAGCTATATTTCCGGTTCAAAAGGCTTTATCACGCCCTGAAATGAGAGTATTTGGTTTGAACAGAGCCTTCGCAGAGTCGGGGTGACAGAATGCGCGGTGGAGTAGAAAATTACCCCTATATAATTTACAGCGCGCTTCCAACTGCCCACCCCTTTGGGGAATTCATGGGGCGGATATGAAGAGATGATAAAATAGTCATTATAAAAACGTGATAAACCAAGTATTTTCCATATTTTTCTTTATGTCGAGATATCAATAATAATAAAAATAAATTTGGATAACTTATATAGCGCCATTTTATATCGTGTATATGTCGCTCACTCCTTTCAACAACGTCATATATCAAAAATCGTCAATTTTCAGTTATGCATATTTTCGGAATGTCCAGAAAATGTACTGTATCCCAGCAAAAGCGGCATATTTTAAACTTAATATTTACCCGCTACAGGGCAAAAAGTGTTGTTTTTGCATTTTGAAGAAAAGGTATTGTTTAATATTTTTTTAAAGTATGCTAAATGTTTTTCAAATGGAGAAAAAACATTCAGGTTTTACCTGAAAACTTCTGTTGTACGGTAAAGAGTTCAATAAGTGGCTTGATATTTATTTTTAATACATTTTATTATATTTTTTAAACTTCTGAAAAATCAAGTTTTTTGATATAAGACGTTGTTGAAAGGAGTGAACGATGTGTGAACTCGGTGTCATTGTAAATGTAGCATGCTGTATACAATGCCAAAGTTCATTCATATCATATGGGTAGGTTATCAACTCGCTCGTATAAGAAAACCATGACGTCACGAAGGTCAATGACGTCATTTTGGATTCTTGCCACGTTTTGCTTATTTGGCATTTGGTCCGACTCTACCCTAATCCGTTTATGACTAACATACCCAAGAAAGTCATAACGCAGGACCTAGGTCAATACCTAAACGTCATTTGATATTTGAAGCGATCGGGAAGTGTATTTGAAGGAAAAATATATTCTACAAATAATGTAAAACAGTAGAATCCCAAAATTCCGAACTTATTGGGAATGTGTCCTGTTCGGATTTGGAAAAGTTCGGATTGGCCGAGAAATTTGCAATACAGAACATATATAGTAAAACAAAACATAAAATAAGATGAAATGACGATGAAGAATGAATTTTCTTTTGTGTTTCGTCCGCCTCCGTAGTGTAAAGATCAACACGCTTAGCTACCGTTCTGTAGATCCCGAAGTCGATTCACAGGTTGGGTCAAATAAATATAAGTGATTTTTTCACTCTAATATTTATCCAATACCTACTACCTTGGACTGGTACCTGAAGCGGAGGGCTGATCCGCTTTCCTTCATGTGTTAACGATCAAGATAACATTGCGTTTATATGCAGTGCCAAGATGCAGTGCCCTATGCACCATTGGGAAGGAGAAGAAGAAGTTTCGTTTTAGGTATATGTACATTATTTGCAACTTTTGTAATTTCAATATAATATTGTAGTACTTTAGTAGCAAAACAGGTACAGTACTGTACGAATATACATGTGTTTTATTAACTTTTCAATATTTTTTTGACAAAATTAGAATAAACTCTTATATAATAATTTTATCTAATTACAAATGTGTCTAATATTATAGATATAATGTCCGTAAGTAAAGAGATTGTGGTAATATAAATATGTATGAGAGTGAAAATTGTATTATACGTTACGTCCAGTACAAAAAGTATCAAGAAACCTTTAAAAATACGAAAATAACAAGTAATTTGAAAATCTTACCTTATCTTGTTCCAAAACTTTATCCTGGAGTTCTTCATCTTCAGTAACCGTCGTCTTATGGGACTCACTCACGAAACCACCGAAAATATTCTCGTAATCATTGATCGTGTATGGGACCTTAACCCTTGCATATAGCGGAGATATTCTCGAATTTAGTCTGTCATTATCACTCCCGTTATCAAACGGTGACATGGGACTTATAATACCACTGTCAGTATCACTCACGTTTTCAAAACATACATATTGATCATTTAAATTACATTTGACGTGTTTGACAACCGTTGTCTCGTTTTTGGCATCGAAACCAGATTTCGGATCGAAGATCACATAGTTTTCTTTGTCGAAACGCACTCCGTGCTGTGAGGTCACAGTGTACTTTTTATTCGGGCTCAGATGCAGCGACCTGTCCTCTGAGTCTATGGGAGTTTTTGGTAGCTTTGAAGGTATCTTGGACATTACTCCATACTTGCTTCTATTGCTCAAACTGTAATTCAGCTTTACATATTCATTACTTTTGGCGTATTTACGCCCATCTTTAATTAGTGACATGATATTGGTCGGTTTTGGTTCTATCACCTCTTTTGTATGTTTTGAATTATCTCTTGTTCTTGCTGGGGAAAAATTAAGCCTCAATTTTGGCATCTTTAGTTTAGTTTCTTTGATGATTGATCTGCTCAAAGTTGCATCAGATGCGACTGTCTTATCTTTTACATCCCTGGAGTCTTTATTTTTAGTAGTGGTTTTGTTGCTCCCAAATTTGCTAGGGATAACGCCACCTTCGCGAGAATTTTTTCGTGGGTTATTGACATTTTTGGAGTTGGTTATGATTAAATCAGTGTTTAAGGCATCTGGTGTGAAGAGTGTAGCTGTTTCAGGGTGGACTTTGCCGCTCTTATCAATGAGAAATTTATGGTCTTTTTCTAACGATTCAGAACAGAACAGAGATGTAGGTTTTAAAGCTACGTTATTTGAAATTTTATTTTCAGATCTAATTTCAATTTGTAAAATTTTGTCTTCAACGAACAACTTTTCATCATTTGGATTCACTTCATTTTTAAAAGTTTCTACCTTAATTCGATCATTTTCATCACCTTTTATTACATCGTTGACTTCATTTTTATCTGTATTCAATTGTACACATTCAGATCTTATTTCAATTCGTAAGGCTTTGTCATCAAAAAACATTTTTTCGTCATTTGGATCAATATCATTTTTATTACTTTCTATCTGGATTCGATCATTATCATCACCTTTTATAACGTCTATGACTTCTTCATTCATATCGATAGTCATTTGAACACCATTAGCGCCCAAAGAAGCCTTTCTATCTTTCGACTTGGCATCTTCATCTATATCGAGATGGATGACTTGATGACAAAAAAGGGCATCTCCGCAAGAGTTTGGTCTCCTCTTGACGGTCCCAGTTTTGGCTGATGGAGAATCCCAGTCCAGATTTGCCACTGATGACGAGAGTACAGGAATCACGGAATGTTTAGGACTTTCCATCGTGTCCTTATCACTACACTGAGGATTTTTCACTTTTTCTTCTTGAAGAACACTAATGACTTATACATTTTGTACCAATTAAACTCGATCACTTAGAGGTTGTCCGATGGGGCATACTAGACTTTTGATAATATTATATCAAGATACACTAACTTTACACAATATTTATATTTTATATATCACAATATTTTTGTCACATGATGTAAGGAACAAAGATCTCGACATACAAAACATTGTAAATAAAGTAACTGGTCTGAATACGTATAATAAATTGAAAATGATACAGTGTTAAGGGAATGTAATTAATTATGAGTATTTTGATGTTTTTAATGTTTTAGAATTTAATAAACCCTGACGATGACAAGGTTTTTGTCGAAACAGATAGGTTGAAGTGTACCAATAAAAAAGTGGTTAAAACAAAGTTGTTTAATTTTATAATGTTTTGAAAATGATACTTTCAGACGTTTCTTGGTGTTTGAAATAATTCGGAAGAGAATCTCACATGCTTTGAAATAATATATAAAACCCGCAAAGCCTATATTTCAGAAGTTCATCTGGATGTAGGATAGTAAGATAATGGAAGATTCAAATGAAAAATATATCACAAACACACGGACGCACACGAATTTAAAATAATGAAGGGTTGAAGGCCTATTTACTAAATTTAAGCATATACTTGAATGTCACCCTATGGAATTTATTCAGTAAAAAATTGTGTTTTTACACGTAACGTATGTAAAAAATTACAAAATTTGGTGATGTCAAATAAATCTGACTTGTAAAAGAAAAAACAGAAAATTGTTTTGACAACCCTGGGAATCGATCCCGGGACCTCTAGCGTGGTAGTCCAACGCATTGACAAATGGAGGAGGAATAATGAGTATGATGAATAATACAGTGAATAACTGATGACACTCGTGGTTGCATACCTGCACTCGTACAAGCTTACCACGATTCTTAAATACTAATCACTTTGCATTATTAATATACGAATAATATAATATACGTGTTTTGAATTTTCATACATTTAAAAAAAAATTAATAGCAATAAGCACACAGTTTAAACGCGGCAAAATTACCCAAAAATACAGTAAATCAATCAATCTTTTCGCGAGATCGATCTTGCTGCAAATGCGGCTTCATTCACACTGGCGATTTCCCGAAACAATCTGCCCTTATAAGGGTTCGCTTTCCGCGCACGTTGTCCGAACGCGCTCGCGACTTTTCCAGCTGATCTGTGCAAGGCCATCAGACGGAAGTGTGTGAGTCACTCGGGAAAATTGACACATTCGGACATGTTGCTCGCCAACTGCGATCGCCGTCTGAGCATGAATCAAACCAGTGGGAAATTTTAGCCGGAGAATGAAATTCAGTTTTCAGGCGGTACTGGGTGGACTGAAATTTCATATTATTAATATTATTATTTTTATTTTTAAAAATAATGTGAAAAATAGCTCCTATAATTGGAGATAATCCAGATTTGTGTGTAAGTATTTGGACACGCTCAAAATTTTGACTGAAATTTTCGCACAAATATATATATATTTTTCTTGAATATTTTTCGCAGATACTTTGTGCCACATTTTATAAACTTTATAAAATAAAACAACTTCGTTTTTAACCACTTTTTTGTTGGTGCATTTTTTCTCCAACCGGTTTCGATAAGAGCCTTGTCATCATCAGGGTTTAACATGCACTCAACATGTACATGTTAAATCCTGATGACAAGGTTCGAAACCGGTTGGAAAAATGTACCAATGTACCAATACACTGATTTTTTTAGTATGCTAAATTGTATTTTACTGTTGGAAAATAAATAGTAAAAAATGTTTCGTCTTAATCGACATCATCAAACTGGTGAGAGGACCTATAAAATAATATTCCATGTGGAGAAACCCATATTTGTGAACAAGTATTTATACACATTCAAAATGTTACGAATACAACTTTTAGACGTATTTTTTATAGTTTTTTAAAAAATAACCCAATATTTTAAAATATTTTTTAAAACATTTTTTGGCCACCTTACCGTTTGGCCTGGTGACTCATGCCTCTTATAGATCCCACAGAGAGAGCGAGATGATGATGTAAACATGTATTTTTCTCTTTCTACAGAAAATATTTTCTATTTGAGATATACGAGTACATAATTTACTATATCCCAGCAGAAGCGGCATATTTTAAACGTAATATTTACCCGCTACAGGGCAGAAAGTGTTGTTTTTGCATTTCGAAGAAAAGGTATCGTTTAATTATTTTTTTAAATAAAGTAAATATTTTTCAAATGGAGAAAAAACCTTCAGGTTTTACTTAAAAAGATATGTTGCACAGTAAAAAGTTCAGTAAGTGGCTTGATATTTATTTTTAATACATTGTATTATATTTTTAAACTTTAAAAACGTTCTCCTGAAAAATCGAGTTTTTTGATTTATGACGTTCTTGAAAGGAGTGAGCGATATATGTCTTTCCATAAAGTATTTTTTCAGGTCGTTTATTTTGGATCCCTGAATGGGTTCTATTTTATATATGTCAGTCAGCTGGTTAATTTGGGTATAGGCAATATATAATATATTAATGACCTATGTTAATTTATATTCAGGTCAAAAATACATATATTTACACTGTTTTCCAATAGCAAAAACACCCTTTTATGGTGTAAGATATCGCATTTTAATATTGCATCCATTTTGCTGTTACAAAGGCATATTGTAATGGCAAGTGTTTGTTACATTTAACGTCTGTAACAATACTTTCCTCCCCCGAGGTATACTAACAGCCCTCTGGAGCTCAGCTGATCTTAAACCCCACTCACCCTTATGAATTTTTCTTAACACGTTGAGCGACCGATATGTGAGTTAAGTTTTTATTTTGATGAATTTTAAATGCAGAAAAAGTATTATTGGCATTTATCTAAATATTCTTCCATATAACAAGATAATACACAAGGTTACAAGATAATTCCCTCGTACTACATAAAAATATATGTTCCCCAGTATTCTTGCTGATAGTATAATGTAAAAAAATGTATTTACATTATACTATCAACAAGAAAAAAGAAGAAAAAAGTCCCTCTCCAAGCAGAAGAACTCATAAAATTATAAGATTGTAAGCATATAAGTAGAAATATATAGAAATTGCATTAATTTTTTTAAAACTATATTCACCTTTCCATTCCGGTGCTAAAATAAAACGCGCGTCCCGGTGTTGGGTAGTCACTACAGAAAAAAAAACAATTAGAGATTTCAAATCGGATAAATACGGAAATGCATAGTTAATCCCCTTAATTAATTATAAATGAAGTAAAAAAATTAATAATTTAGATTTGTTTACTGAAAATATATTAAAAAAAAACATTTGCCAACGCTTACGAGACAAGCATAGGTCCACTTTTATCGGAAGCCCAAAATCTACTGCCGCTAGCCAGAGAACATTGAGCTTGGAGCTCCTCACGTTTCCACAGTGCAAGTATGCAAGAGTGAGATGCGAATATAGTATTCCCGTACACACATCACGCGCTATTTATACGCGAATTTGTTTCCGATATTCAAAAAATACCTCCGATGTACCCGATAAATTTTGATTATTATTAATATTATTTTTTAAATCAATGCGTAAATATGTTATGGAAGAATACCTAAAATCTTAATCTTGTATTTATTATATTTATAGAGATATTGATGGTCATTAGAAGCAATGTGTACAAGGTACACAACATCGGCAAGGGAGGGTTCAATAACTAACAAAAAAAAGGAGTAAGGTTACGAAGGTTTTAACCCTTACCGGTCCAATGTCGAATCTTATTCGATATCATTTTTTTCCTCTCAAGTCCCATATCAGATGTAATTCGACATTTATATATATATATATATACATATATATATATATATATATATATATATATATATATATATATATAAATATATATATATATATATATATATATATATATATATATATATATATATATATATATATACATATATATATATATATATATATATATATATATATATATATATATATATATATATATATATATATATATATATATATATATATATATATATATATATATATATATATATATATATATATATATATAATATATATATATATATATATATATATATATATATATATATATATATATATATATATATATATATATATATATATATATATATATATATATATATATATATATATATATATATATATATATATATATATATATATATATATATATATATATATATATATATATATATATATATATATATATATATATATATATATATATATATATATATATATATATATATATATATATATATATATATATATATATATATATATATATATATATATATATATATATATATATATATATATATATATATATATATATATATATATATATATATATATATATATATATATATATATTTATATATTTTTTTTAATTTTTTTATTATTTTTTTTTTTATATATTTTTATTTATGTAACGATAAAACAAAGGAAAAAAATAACGTATCTGAAGGTGTTTGAGACGATCGTGGATTTCTTTCATCAGTTACCCCTGTATTATAATAGGGGCGCTTTAGATTGGCCGAATATTCCTTAAGGGATGTCCCCATTCTGCATCTTCCATTTCTCACCCCCACCCTTGGATGAATCACCACGCTTTCATTCACACATAACTAAACGAAAGAACGGAATAACATTCAGTATATTTGAAGTGTGTTTAAATCTTTGTCAACAAATTCTGGATTTTTCTTCACTTTTCGTAAATATCAGGTAATGCATTCAGTTATTGATTTTTTTGTATTGATACCTCAACATACATGATGAAGAATACGGAAGGCATTTGCAAAGTTTGAGATCTTTCATAGGCTTGACACACGTGTAACATTTACTATTCTACCCATGATTGACAAACACACCTCATAAATTTTTGGAACTGTTATAAATATAAATATATCTGAATTCTCTTGTTTTAGTTAACGGGAGCCATTTATGGTTGGTTTAAGAATCACTGTATACACGTGTAACATTATCATTTTACCCACACCATGATTTTTTTTATTTGATACTTAATTTTTTTTATATGTATTACAGCTCTTTAGGCATAGCTTGTTAATACAGTAGCCGAAATATTTATACATATGTTAATACAATATATATTAGAATATTTTTGGAATTTAAAATATGGAATGGACTTTCATTTCCATTAAACATGTAATTTCACCAGTTTTTTTATTGACAATATCAAGAGCTTTTCCAAAATTTTGTTCACCACTCTAGGTTTATCTAATTCCATTAAGTGATTTGGCAGTCACTTTGTGGAAAAATCTATCCATTTTTAATTAATGTTTTACTTAGTAAATACCACTATTTCTTAAAATCTACTGTGACACGTGTTTCGATGCATTCCGCATTATTTTCAAACACCGTACGTACGTTACGGTGTTTGAAAATGATGCGGAATGCATCGAAACACGTGTCACAGTAGATTTTAAGAAATAGTGGGATTTACTAGGTTTATCTACTTAGGAGCTATTATATTGACATCTCAACAATGATGAAGAAGAATACCATTCTTCATCTATGCTGGGACATCAACAAACAAAGCTTCACGTCATATTTTATTTTAAACGCACTTTTCACTTTTTTTAAACCAATTTTCGTTTGCAGTGAAATGCACCGACCGCGCCACGTGAGTTTTCCCAAACAACTGAACAAGTGTAGCCGGACTGCATCGACACATTCCGCCACAGTCGTCTCTCCCCAATCTTTAATTCCATTAACACCTAAAGCGCGATGGCCTCAAACAAAACGCGCCCAGCGGTGGTGGGTCTGATCTGACCCAGTACAGAAATCGCCTTTTAGGCGTTTTTCGTCGGGTTTTTATATTTTATATATTATTCAAAATAGCCTACATAGCAATAGGATAATGTGTCATAAGTTTTGTATGAGAATTTTCAAGTTTTTGATAGTTTTGAAATTAAATTATCCAGGCGCAACATTTTACATCCAAACGCGACTGCGCGCTGTGGCTCACTACCACAGACTAACTAATTTATGTACTCACTACTACCGCGGAGCATGTCACACGCGCATGTAGCATGGTTGGCAATGAAGCAGTGGCTGTAAACATTTTTATTTTTACTGAATTCAAATAATTTGTGTTTTTAATTTTATAACTATATTTTAAGTCAACATCATAACAGATAGAATTATTAACAAAATGCAACTAAGTAATTATCTTCAAATATAAAACGTGGCAGTTAGCTCCAAAAACCACAAAATGATTCTAGGATTTTAAGTTAATATTTCAAGATAAATTTTTGTCCACAATGCAATTAAAATTCATTTTAAATACAGTGAAAATATTTAAATTTTCATTGAAAAATATATACGGAATTGCCCAAAATGGTGTAAATATTCATTTAAAGTTCGCCATTTCTTACATAAACATTTTGCGGGTTTTAGAAATTATGAATACAATTTTGTACGAAACCAAATAAAACTAATTATTATAAAAATTTTATATACAAGTTCGTTAGACATAATAGGTATGATATTTAATTTTATTATTGACCAATAAATTATTACCAAAAAATAAGAGGACAATCGGTACTTTTCTTGTTGAAATCGATGTTTTTATCACTTACTGACATTTCTTATAAAACCACGTTTTCCGTTGCACTTTCAAATTCTGAATCTAAGGTTTTTGAATTCTAAATCACTGTCATCTGCACTATTCTCTCACTTTTCTTTCACTTTTAGAACTGTCCAAAAGTCGTCCAATCTCGTCATGAGATAATTTTTTTTCCTGCCATTGTGGTAAAGTGTCGAAAAGATTTAAAAAAAAATAAAACTAGAAATCGTTCAAATATAAAACAGTTTATTGTGAAGGTCTGTGTTTTGTAATATTAATATTTTTTAAATGTAGATTTACCTTATAGTCTATATATATGATATTTAATCCGTCATACAAGTAAACAAATAAATCAGTTAAAAACAAATATAAAAAAAAACAATAAACGGAAACAATCGCCAAAGATTGACAATGTATGCTTTTGTTTTTGGGATTTCAAAATCACGGCAGACGGCACACTAACACATTGATAGCGAACAACTGACCTTACTCAATATGATTTTTGATATTTTATTTGTTCTTTTTTTTAAATAACTCATTTGAATCTGGTCCAATAATTTTCGTTTGTATCTCAATTTGTAGGTAATTTTTTGAAGAACGATTACACTCAAGGAAAACGACGTAAACAAATTACCTATTACGTAATCAATAATTTTCCGCGATGGTGGGTCTGACCAGACCCACCATCGCAGAGGAGGTGTTAAAAGGGAAAACTGCAAATCCACGCGTACCTCCCCCGACACATGGACCCTATCATAATCTGCAAAGGGCTAGTTTTTCAATCGAGAGTTTCGCGAAGTATTTAGCCCTTCACTGCATGGCTTTTTTTGCATGACTGCATGACTGCATTGACAGTTTGTCTTCGAGAGACAGGTGAAGTTATTATTTTGGCGTTCATAGCGCATCTTTTGGCTAAATTATGAACTATATACGTGAGTTATGAATTTATGTAATCAGTAACAACAAAAAATGGTTGTTTATATTTTTAAAGAACGTTTTAACACTAACTTTCGGGTATGTAACAAATTTGATACACTATGCAGTAAAGGGTTAAAATGCATCTGATATTGTATTCTTCTACTTAAGATTTCTGTTCTGCGCTGCTGGATACACGCCTCTTACATAATCTTCCATTTCCTCCGGTAGGCTGCTTCTTGCAGCCAGTTTCTACCCCCCACAGTATGCTATGTCGTCGGACCATCTTTTTTGAGGTCTTCAATGCCTTTTTTATTTTCCCAAGGTCCACATCTCAAAATTTTAGGTGTTCACATGATTCGTGTGCTTTTTTGATATTAACAAACATGAATTGGCTTAAAACTAATACAACCATCAGCTAAACATTATTCATTGATGCAACCAATTAAGTATTATATAACATAATCTTCGCAAGAATCTTAAAAACAGTTCAAAAGGGTCTCTGCTATGTAGAAAAAACCCTTATAAAATGTTTAAATATTCTTCGGTGCCATCTATGGTCAAGTTCAGTAAGCTTTTTTATTTAAACTTGACCATATATGGTGCCAACAACTCACATTGCTCACTCCTTACAACAACGTCATAAATCAAAAAACCTGATTTTTCAGGAGATCGTTTTTAAAGTGTAAGAATATAATCAAATGTATTAAAAATAAATATCAAGCCACTTATTAAACTTTTTACTATGCAACAGATCTTTTTAGGTAAAACCTGAATGTTTTTGTTTTACATTTGAAAAATATTAAGTTTATTTAAAAAAATAATTAAACAATATATTTTCTTCAAAATGCAAAAAACTACACTTTCTGCCCCATAGTGGGTAAATATTGAGTTAAAAATATGCCGCTGGGATAAAGTACATTTTCTGGGTATTCTGAAAATATGCATCTGAAAATTGTTGATTTTTGATATATGACGTTGTTGAAAGGAGTGAGCGACATGTCAAAAAACGTGTTTTAATATTATTTTGTATTATAATTACTTATCTCAAATCGACAGGTTTTAACTTTGTTGAACGTCTGAAACTAGGAGATAAATTCATCGATTGAAATCTGACTATTTTTAGGATAGCGGACGAATTAAGTTACAAGAGAGGAAACTAGCTTTAATAAACCAGTCCCAAAGGTCGTAAATCGAGTGAAAGAGACGCAACCGTACGCATTGTAAAATTGGTGCTTCGAAATGACTTGGTCGAATTAAAAACTAAATTGGAAATATTACTGGAAGGGTAAACATCAACGCGTTATACAGAACACTTCCACTAGGGATTGAAGCTCCTAAAGCATGAGTGGAATATGTATCCAGATATTGCCAGCTCCCTTAT
Organism: Brachycentrus maculatus; assembly: GCF_059751285.1. Taxonomy (NCBI): domain Eukaryota; kingdom Metazoa; phylum Arthropoda; class Insecta; order Trichoptera; family Brachycentridae; genus Brachycentrus; species Brachycentrus maculatus. The sequence continues at coordinate 1,756,979 of NW_028280953.1, forward strand.
GAGCTAACAAGGGTGCATAGGGCACTGTATTGTTTGGAGGCAGTGATATCTTGATTGTTAAATACAAGAAGGAAGGGTGATGCGCTTTGGGTACCAGTCCAGGGTTCTACGAAATGAATAATATATCTATAAATATTACTATGAACATTATAATATCTTTAAATATTACGCACCCTATGGTGCATGGGGCACTGCATAATATAAACTCAGTGTTATCTTGATCGTTAACACATGAAGGAAAGGTGATCAGCCCTCCGAGTAAGGTGATTTATATATATAAATATATATTTATATATATATATATATATATATATATATATATATATATATATATATATATATATATATATATATATATATATATATATATATATATATATATATATATATATATATATATATATATATATATATATATATATATATATATATATATATATATATATATATATATATATATATATATATATATATATATATATATATATATATATATATATATATATATATATATATATATATATATATATATATATATATATATATATATATATATATATATATATATATATATATATATATATATATATATATATATATATATATATATATATATATATATATATATATATACATATACATTCATAAACATACATATATATAATTTACTGTAATTTCTAAATATTCAATACATACATGTACCTATGCGTAATACACATACACATACTAAAAAATACGTAAAAAAATTTTACAAACGTAAAAAATGCACCTTCTATCTTAACCTTCAAAAAACGCCTGAAACGTCATTATCTTACCTTAGAACCCTAACTGTCCATCTTCTCCTCCCATGACCCCTCCTCTCTTTCTTAAACTTGCTACCTGATTCTACCTATTTATCATTAGAATCCTAGAATACTTTTTTGTCTAATTGTTAATAATTGTTTTTTAGTTTTTTGATAAAATCTATTACATCAGACAATAATATGTATTAACTTTTAAAATCGTCTGAGACATTACTATCTGTCATTAGAATCCTAACTGTCGATCAAACCTCCTCCCTCTACCTCCTTCCCTAAACTCCCTTCTTCCTTTGCCCTCCTTATTATCGTCTTTTGTTAATTTATGTTTCTTTTTAAATGTCAATTTGTAATTTATGTTTTTTTAAATGTTCAAGTACTATCTGCCCACTGATTGCAAACGTTTTTTCTGTACATACTGAATTTTGAAATAAGGTAAAACGATCAAATATAGGTAGATTGATAAGGTTACGTTTAGTTTATTTAACTTTTTTGGTAATTCATAGAATTTGTTTTTGTTTTTTAATTTACAGGTCAAAAAATAAGACGGTTTCTAAACATCAAAACCTCAATATGACAAATCACATGTACCGTTTTTTTCAAACCCCTTTGAGGTTCGTTATATCGAAGTTGTACTGTACAATACACCCATGACAGCTTAACCGGGCATAGTTACTCAGTAAGAAAAGCCAATTTCGAACGTAGGGGAATTTTTGATGGCATCAAACTACACAAATCTAGCGTTATTACATGCTGGGGGTGGAGCATTGTGTATTTGCATAATATTAATTAAACACGGTAGTATTTGGTGATATTTGAAAGGGGATGTTTTATTTTCAACCCTCAAACTCCAAGCGTAGTAATAAAAATATTACACACCTGATTTTAAATTTCAAATAAACAGATCAATCAATCTGTTGTAACAGGCATCAATAAAAAATAAAATGCCGAAGATCTGATGACGACAGTCACCAGCCGCCTTCTCCTGAGGAGTGCAACGTGGTTTCCTCCCAGCAATGAGCAAATGCTGACAAGTTCCTGATTGGCCCACACTAGATTATCCCCCAACACATATTAAAATAAAACGTTTAAAAAAATAAATAAAGTAAGAAGACCATGAAGATTTTCAATGTGTTCAAATACTTGATCACAAATCTGGATTATCTCCAACTATAGGAGTTATTAGAATATTATTTTTTGACATCTCATCAAAGATGAAGAAGACTATGGAAGTCTGGGCATTTACGGGGCTGACTGTCGTCAGCGTATGACAGTTTTATTGAGCAGAAACTCTTTTTCAGTAGTGATAAAGAGTTTCTGCTCAGTAAAAAGCTTCTTTTCATCTCACCAATAGATGTCTCTAGTGAAGTTCTTATGATTCAAGAACAATGTTTCAAAATTGGTTCATATATATAGAATTTCCAAGAATTTGTCTATGACTATCGCCAGCCGTAAATACCCAGGATTCCATATTCTTCTTCATCTTTGATGAGATGTCAAAAAATAATATGAAAAATAACTCCTATAATTGGAGATAATTCAGATTTGTGAACAAGTATTTGGACACACTCAAAATGTTCTGAAAATTATATTGTTTAAAACTTTATTTAAATGTTTTATTTAATTTTTAATTTTGAATTTTGTTTTTTAAAAATCCATATGTTTACACTGATTTTATGTGTGTCGATTACAGCTGAAAATTATTTTTTAATCAGCCATCTGTCATTTAGTCTGGTGGCTATAAATGTTCAATGTATTGAGAAAGCAAAATATTTATTTACGTTCACTAATACGAGTAACCCTTTGATGATTTCGGTTATAACGAATTTGCAAATTGGGTGGAGGATTCATCACGACCCAGCGAGGTAAAACTTCATTTGTCCGGCGCGATATAGTTCCACGCGATCGATAGCCGAGGCGCATGCATCTATGTAGGTAACGGAAGCATAACGTTGTGGATATGCAGGGCCATATAGGTAACTGAAGTATCCCACTGGAAGTGCTGTAATTGATGGTCACAAACTATGCGGAGATGAATGCACGCGGTGCCGCTGGGGTAACACCACGATATGGGGACAATAATTATTAAATTTGTAAAATTATCGATCGGAATAAAAAAAAATACATTTTTTGACATCTCGTCAAAGCCGAAGAAGAATATGGAAGTAAGGGCATTTACGGGGCTAACGACCGTCAAAGGCTGGTTTGAGTGATCACTTTACATACGTGTAACATTCACCAATTCTACCCATTAAAGACAACTACACTACTCAAATTCTTGGATGTTTTATATATGAACCAATTTCGAAACATTTTTCTTGAATCACTAGACCGTCACTAGAGACATCTATTGGTGAGATGAAAATATTCCAAATTCTTCTTCGTCTTTAATGAGATGTAAAAAATAATATTAAAAAAAAATCCTATAATTGGAGATAATCCAGATTTGTAAACAAGTATTTAGACACACTCAATTTTTTTTAGAGGTACATTTACAAATTCAAATTTCCCGCAAAAAATTGATGGTGGCCCGCCGTGTAGCATGTTGCGCCATCTTGTTGAAACTACAGCTCTATCACATCAATGCCATTTAACTGAGGTACGAAGAAGTCAGTAATCATGGTTTTGTAGCGCTCTCCATTGACCGTAAAATTCTGGTCGGCATCATCTTTAAAAAAAAAAAGTGCCAATGATTCCACCTGCCCATAAAGCACACCAAACAGAGACTTTTAATGGATGTAAGGACGTCTCAACAAAGGTATCTGGGTTTTCTCCACTCCAAATTCGGCAATTCTGCTTATCGACATAGCCATTTAACCAAAAATGTGCCTCATCGATGAATAAAATTTTGATTTGAAAAAGAGGATAGAACTAAATATTGTTTTCGGCACATTTACCTAACCTACGACGCGCATAATGGTCATTCACTCTATTCATGGTGAAATAGAAAAACGTACTTACGCACTGTAGTATTTTACGAAAATGGCGCTACAAAAATTTTCCAAATTTAATATTATTTTTACAAATAGAGCGACTAAAAGTAAGTAAATTTCGTATGTAGTAAGTAAATTTCGAAGCATCTGACGTCAATGTTGTTCATATAGGCGTATTGTGACGAGCTAGAACAAAAGAAAAGTCTCTTCAATTCTCAAATACTGGTCACCCTTCTAGACATATTGCACATCCAGTGGCGTTGCACCCGTAGGGGAGATATTTTGGTGCGGGGTCGTAGATGATCCGGAAAATAATTTATTACCCCCTGGCTACCCCAAATGTGAATAAATTCAGGGGCGTCCGCGGAAATTATAATCTAACTACATTTGTAAAGGAAATAAACTTTTCCGATTCAAGGGGAGATGGTGTTTAAAGAAGATTGAAAATGAAATGAAGAGATGGGAATAATAATAATAATATAATAATAAAACCCTTATCCGCACCCCAATGGTGTAAAGAGCACTGTGTCATATTAACGGAGTGTTATCTTGATCGTTTACACATGAAGGAAAGGTGATCAGCCTTCGGCTTCAGGTACCAGTCCATGGTAATATTGAATAAATATTACAGTGAAAAAATCACTAATATTTATTTTACCCCCCTTGGGAATCGGACCCGGGACCTCCAGAACGGTAGCCGAGCGTGCTGACCATTACACTATGGAGGTGGACTAATAATAATAGGATATTTTATAGGCGGGAATAATAATAGGATATTTTATTAATTGTTTCGGCATTAACTTTGTGGTAAGACATGTTACAATGATAAAACAAGTGTTTTCTTTAATCATTGTAATAATAGGATACATTTTTTTGACATCTCAACATAGATGAAGAAGAATACGGAAGTCTGGGCATTTATGGGGCTGACGACCGTCATAGGCTGGTTTAAGTGATTAAAAAAAGAATAATATATTATTACACGATTCAGGATGTTATATTAAATACAGAGATGTTTTGTTTTAAAAAGAAAAATTAATAATAAGTATAATTTAAAAAGTATTTTTACTGGCAAAAATATGTTTTGAAAGATGGTAGACAAAAAAATGTAATCCTTTATAGAAAATCACAATTCTTTTATCTCATCCTTCCGTAACAAGTAATGAAATTTGACATTCGTTAAACTTTGTAGAAATTTCAAAGGAAAAGTTCGACTCATAGGAATCTTCATCTTTGATGAGATGTCAAAAACATACAGTTGAATTTGCTTTGAAATTTAATTAAAATAAATTAAAAATCGATAAAAACAATTCGGTAATGCGTACAGCGCCAACTGACCCCAATAGTGCCAGATCACAATGGGAGCGATACAAAAGTGCCGCTGTCAAATGAGTGGAAAGTGCTGCGGCAGGTTAAAAATAGGGGGCTCGCGGCGAAATCGTAGATGGGTACCTACCTACCTACCTACATGAACCGTTTGCCGAAAGTACCCACCCAGCTGGAGCATCGACCCCGGGCTGGATCAGGGTTGCCGACGAGGGGCTTACCACTTACCTGAAACAAGAATAATAAAAAAATAATAATAAAAATAGTACCACAGGTGTAAAAATGGAGCTTTGTCATTACAGACATTTGAATGCCATTATGAGAATTTTCAACAAGGCGAGTCACGTTCAATATATTTCACGTTAGCTGATAATCATCGGTTAAACCGTTATTATTTATACGTCACAATCTTCCAGTTAAAATATTTCATTCGTTATTTAGTGAGTTCAATCATATGTATAGCAGTTACAAACACGGTTTTCAGGAATTTAAATGAATTTGAAGTATTTTTTACTCTCAACACATCGCTCTTTCCTTTCAACAACGTCATACAACAAAAAAACTTGATTTTTCAGGAGATCGTTTTTAAAGTTTAAAAATATAATCAAATGTATTAAAAATAAATATCAAGCCACTTATTGAACTTTTTACTGTGCAACAGATCTTTTTAGGAAGAACCTGAATGTTTTTTCTCTATTTGAAAAAATTTAACACTTTCTGCCCTGTAGCGGGTAAATATTACGTTAGAAATATGCCGCTTTGGCTGAGATAAGTAATTTTCAGGGTATTCCAAAAAAAACATGCACAACTGAAAATGGACGATTTTAGATAAATGACGTTGTTGAAAGGAGTGAGCGATATGAAGACACGCATGAAAGGGGCAAATATTGTTTGCAAAGACGGATTGATGAAGCGTTTAATTATCTCTCTCTAACTGTTAATTCATTTATAAACCAAGTAGAAGGGACAGTTTACTAAAAGCAAGTCCTGTACTCGACTTGTGGTCTTGCACTACTTTATTTTTGGCAACCCTGTCGGGAATGAGACATCTTTGGCCGTTCGCACCCCTAAAACACGTGGCCGAGTTACTGTATTATTATTGTCATCTGAGCTCGTACCGGCATATGCCGGCCGCGTAGGTACGGAAGTGATTATTTCTAATTCGGTCGCGCTAGGGTTGATCCACGCAGATAAGCGCACGGCGCGCACTCGATATGTAAATATTTACATTTCCAAATTAAAGCACAATTATGCCGACCCTAAACAGTTGACGTTGGGATAAGACCAGCTAAAAAGGATGTTTATTTATTTAGAAATTTTTGGTACTCACACACACACACACTTTATTACACACGAGTTTATTCCTAATTAATCTTTACAATATTTTTTTCTATCTATCTGATTCTGACAGTTCACAATATAATATTTTTTCTATCTGATGTCTTTTGTTTATTCAGTCACGCATGCGACATCTGGTGGTAGATTTGTACTATTTGTAGGTACTTAATAAAATGTATAGGTATTATATATATATATATATATATATATATATATATATATATATATATATATATATATATATATATTTATATATATATTTATATATATATATATATATATATATATATATATATATATATATATATATATATATATATATATATATATATATATATATATATATATATATATATATATATATATATATATATATATATATATATATATATATATATATATATATATATATATATATATATATATATTTATGTATATATATATATTTATATATATATATATATATATATATATATATATATATATATATATATATACATATATATATATATATATATATATATATATATATATATATATATATATATATATATATATATATATATATATATATATATATATGTATATATATCGTAGTCGTATAGGAGAAAGTGACTAACTAACAAAATGTAAAATGTTCAGGAGGGCCATTTAACTCACCTTTGCTTGACAATTAAATAAATATCAATGCAGTTAGTCATTTTTAATAAGTCAATAAATTATACTTCCAAGTTTAAAATCCATTGGGATTATTTTCAGGGCAATATTAAGCTAGTAAGATATCAAATAGTCAACGATCACGTTTTTGTAAGAAATGCACTTGGTCACTTTCTCCTGTGTGACCTGAAGATGGAAGTTAAGCTTCCGAAACTAGTCGACATAAAACAAACTCAAGTGGTAAAAAAAACAAGTGTTTTCTTGAATAATTTCAACATGTCTTACCACAAAGTAAATATCGATACGTTATCTTAAATTTTTTATTTAATTTAAATTAGTAGTTTTATCAAAACTGATGCGTATATTCCAGCATGTCAGCTCCATCTCATAACAGCGTGTGCATCACCTACGAACGCGTATGATTACGATCAATTGATGCATGTGTGTACATGCATTTATCCCATAGCCACTGATCTACCATTAATTGAACCAGCATGCTCCATAAATCAATTAAAAGCTAACAGAAATTTATTGGTCTATTTTATTCACGAAAAAATAAAAAATACTACAATATTTATTATAAAGCACTATCCAAACTCCCAACTGACTAAGCATTACTCCGCTTTCCCGCAGGGGAAGGCAGAGAGAATATAATGCTACTCCGTCGCCATAAGAGCTATATATTTTAAAAATATTAATATTTTAAAATAGATGAAGAAGAAAATGGCAGTCTGGGTATTTAAAAGAGTTACTATAATTAAATAAACTACTTTTTTATTTACAACATTTTGAGTCTGTCCAAATACTTGTTAACAAAATCTGGATTATCTCCAAATCATTGGATATAATCCAGATTTTGTGAACAAGTATTTGGACACACTCAAAATGTTGTAAAATAAATTATCTGGTCAAATTATAAGCTTAAATAATAAAAATGAAAATGATATTTTCTGGCGTTTCTCATGTGTGTGATTATAATCCAGGATTCGGACCTCACATACTAATATCAGAGTTTCTGCTCAATAAAAAGCTTCTTTTTATCTCACCGATAGATGTCTCTAGTGAAATTCTAGTGATTCAAGAACAAAATTTCTAAATTAATTCACATATATAGAACTTCAAGAATTTGAGTAGTGTGATTGTCAATAATGGGTAGAATTGGTGAATGTTACACGTGTGTAAAGTGATCACTTAAACCAGCCTATGATGGTCATCAGCCCCGTAAATGCCCAGACTTCCATATTCTTCTATGTATAAATTCAATTACATTACAAAAAGTGATTACACTAACCGTTACAAACGCAATTTTCTTACACTCAATTTGTTTTATTATTCTAACGCGAATCAAATTTGAAATAAAATTTTATACCTCAATAACTATAAAATCTTTCCAGTTTTAACCCTTTAGTCTGGCAGTGCTATCGAGCGCGAGGGTTGTAAAACACCCCTATAAAATATCAAAGGAATATAAAAATTAAAACGTTCATCCGAATGCCGATGGATTCCACCCTTACTGAAATATCTTAATGGATTCCTGTACATTCTGGGTTCGAAAACTGATGAGAAAATGTATGAATGTGGAAGTTGCGAATATTGTGTGCGAGGCAGATTTGTGTGGCGTTCTATTCTTTCTCCCTACCCCTGTGGGGAAGCGGCGTTATGTTTAATTATGTAGTTAGTTAGTTATTTGTGTTTAATAGAATAAAAAGAAGAATAAAAAAGTATTATTTTTTGACATCTCATCAAAGATGAAGAAGAATATTGAAGTCTGGGCATTTACGGGGCTGACGACCGTCATAGGCTGGTTTAAGTGATCACTTTACACACGTGTAACATTCACCAATTCTACCCATTATTGACAACCACAGTACTCCAATTCTTGGAAGTTCTATATATATGAACCAATTCAGAAACCTTATTCTTGAATCACTAGAACTTCGCTAGAGAAATCTATTGGTGAGATGTAAAGAAGCTTTTTACTAAGCTGAAACTCTTATATTAGTATGTGAGGTCCGAATCCTGGATTTCAATCACACACATGAGAAACGCCAGAAAATACCATTTTCATTTTAATTATTTAAGCTTATAATTTTGATGTCAAAAAAATAATATGAAAATAACTCCTGTAATTAGAGATTATCTAGATTTTGTGAACAAGTATTTGCGCACACTCAAAATGTTGAAAATAATATTTTAATTAATTTTCGTTTTTATCTATGAATTTTAAAATATACTTACGCCAGAGAAAGTTGGCTTTCACCCCCCCAGTTATTATCTTATGGCACATAGGTAAGGAGGGGGGGGGTGAGGAACCACGTGACTTATCTCATCAGGCGCCATCTATTAGTGGCTTCATCAACTAGAAAATTTAGGGTGCCTTACGAGTACATTTTCCGGCTTATTAACTTTAAATCATCTCCGTTGGATAATTTCTAATTAATTTATAATTGAATAACGAAATCATTTATTTATTTACCAAAAAAAACTAATCTACCACCGTGCTGTTTAATAGCAAAGGTAGGCAGAGAGAATAGAACGCCACAGCAATGTGTCGTTGGAAACAATCTTCGCCACTTCTTCATTCATGCATCTCGTCATGCGTACCTACCCGCCGATTCAACCAACCAAAAACAGTCATGTGATATTGGTCAAAAAGTTTGATATCTTATATCGCTCACTCCTTTCAAGAACGTCATAAATCAAAAAACTTTTCAGGAGAACGTTTTTAAAGATTAAAAATATAACACAATGTATTAAAAATATATATCAAGCCACTTATTGAAGCTTTTGATGTGCAACAGATCTTTTTAGGTAAAACCTGAAGGTTTTTTCTCCATTTGAAAAATATTTAATATATTTAAAAAAACAATTAGACAAAACTTTTCTTCAAAATACAAAAACACTTTCTGGCCTGTAGCGGGTAAATATTAAGTGAAAAAATGCCTCTTTTGCTGGGATATAGTACATTTTCTGAGCATTCCGAAAACATGCACAACTGAAAATTGACGATTTTTGATTTATGACGTTCTTGAAAGGAGTGAGCGATATAGCTGTTTGCAATCAGAAGGTAGAAATAGGAAAAATATATCATAAATTACAATTTGCTTCTGTATTAATTTAACTCTCCGCCTCTGTAGTGTAATGGTCAGCACGCTCGGCTACCGTTCTGGAGGTCCCGGGTTCGATTCCCAAGGGGGGTAAAAATAAATATATAATATAATATTGAATAAAGATTACAGTGATTTTTTCACTGTAATATTTATTCAATATTACCATGGACTGGTACGAAGTGAAGCGGAAGGCTGATCACCCTTCCTTCATGTGTAAAACGATCATGATAACACTGCGTTTATAAGACACAGTGCCCCATGCACCATTGGGGTTGCTGATAAGGATTTTATTATTATTATTAATTTAACTGACTAACTGAAATTACTAAATACTAATCTTTATAAAATGAAATAACTTTGTTTTCACTACTTTTTTATTGATACAATTTGACCTACCGGTTTCGACAAAAACCTTGTTATCATCAGGGTTTATTTGAATTCTAAAACATTAAAATATTCTCACCAAAAACTTTCACACACTCCGTAAAAATCCTAAATGTTATTTTTTACGTATCTCTTTCACTGCCTATACCGGAGTACTTCTAGAAAATTTGGTGGCGGATTTACAAACTTGTATTTATTTAGATTGGGAGTGACAGGGATATTAAAAGCTTTTAAATGTAAATTCAAAGAAAAATCGGGATAGAATTTTTTTTGACGTTTTCATTAAATTTCGCAACTTAGTTTAAAAAAAATACTTTACAAGAGAAGATCTGTCAGGAAGCCTAGATGCTTCTGTAATAGATCTGGGAATGCTGCTTTCAAAATGTATTAATTAAGCTGCTACTTTTTATTTTATTAAAAAAAAAATACAAATTGATGATAATTTTTTTTTTTTTTTTTTTTTTTTTTTTTTAACTCTTTATTCCAGCTTGACTAAGTGGTGGGTGCAATACTTAGTCAGCCATATATGTTTTACAACATTTTATTTAAACAATGAAATTAGAAATAAGAATAATAAGGATGGCAAAGCAAGAAGGGATATAGGGAAGGAGGTAGAGGAAAAACTAAGGAATAAGGTTTGATACATATACTTATATTATATACATAGTTCCTCAGTAGAAACAAACGAAGGATTTCTAAACAAAGATTTGGATACTCTGAAAAATATTCTTGACCTATTCATTTCCACCATTTTGTCTTGTTTATGCTCTTATGTAGTAAATCCCCCGTACAGATTGACTATACGAGATTTTCGCAACAAGCTTAGTTTCCGTATGGATTTGCCATTTGGCAGCGCGCATGCGCCGGTTTCCCTCTCATCGTCGGCGGGAAGGGGTGTTAACGGTCTCTGGGGCAGTCCTGAATGACGTCCCGCCGCCTCGCGCACTGCCATCTGTCGGGCAGTAGAGAAAACTTGTTCCGAAATAGCGGAGACTCAAACCATTGTAGACGTATGGAAAGTTTTTAATTTGTATTTGCATGATTCTTCGTATCGTAAATATAAATATTTATATTCATTTATCGTAGTCGTACAGGAGAAAGTGACCAACTAACAAAATGTAAAATGTTCAGGAGGGCCATTTAAGTCACTTTTGCTTGGCAATAAAATAAACAACAATGCAGTTAGTCATTTTTAACAAGTCAATATTTTATACTTCCAAGTTTAAAATCCTTTGGGATTTTTTCAGGGCAATATTAAGCTAGTAAGATATCAAACAGTCAATAATCACGTTTTTTGTATTTTAATTTAAGTATTTAAAATTTAACTCAAATTACAATGATTGGCCTTCATGTGAGTAACGATCAAGATAACACTGGGTCAATACGACGCAGTGCCCTATGCACCATAGGGTGCGGATAAGGGTTAGAAGAAGAGGATAACGATTGATTAGCATGATTATTTTTTTAAGGAGAAACGACCATTTCTATTTCTTACAACATTTTGAGTGTGTCCAAACACTTGTTCACAAATCTGGGTTTTCTTTACTTACACAGGAGTTATTTTTACTATTTTTTTGACATCTCAACATAGATGAAGAAGAATATGGAAGTCTGGATAATTACACGGCTTTACACAAGTGCAACATTCACCATTCTAACCATGATTAAAAATCACATTCTATTTTTTACATAAACAAAACTGTAAAGGTTCGTTTGCCTTTTGGCCTTAATGGCAGCGCCATCTTTTGAACGCCACAGCAACACATGCAATACTAAACGTTGCTCGTGGCGGACAGCGCGCTTACTAAGCATTATGAATGTTTTAATTGTTTTTTTTTACTAACAAACATTTTCAAATTTATGATATTAGAAAATTGCGCTTTCTTTTCAATTTATCCGGACTGAGCCACAGCATCGCGTGGCGAGTAGATCTAGTGAAAATAAATTATGTACAATGCATAGCTTTAGTTTTAAATTTATGCAGACGATGTATTTTTCAGTAGACTCCCAAATTCCACATGCGTGCACTGTTTGACACATTCACACTGATGACCAGACATCGCTGTTCAGAGCAACATGTTTCCAAATTAGTTACACCCTCCCTGATTTACAATTCAGGAGCTAGTATTCAAATGCAGATAAATCCACTTTTTGAAAAAAGCCTACTAAATAACTCTTCTATATTTATATTGAATATATTTTCTAGATTCATATATATATATATATATATATATATATATATACATATATATATATATATATATATATATATATATATATATATATATATATATATATATATATATATACATATATATATATATATATATATATATATATATATATATATATATATATATATATATATATATATATATATATATATATATATATATATATATATAGTCACTTTCTCCTTCACGACTACGATATGTAAATATATTTATAAATAAATATGTATATATATATATATTTATATATATATATATATATATATATATATATATATATATATATATATATATATATATATATATATATATATATATATATACATAAATTAATACTTATGGTGATACATACCGCTCACTCCTTTCAACAAGGTCATATATTTATATTATCCACTGACACTTCGTGATGGAATTGCATTTTCAATATATTATTAGATTAAAACCAATATTTTTAGCTTTTCCACTTTATTTTAATTTGACCAGCGACCGGGTTTCGTCGTTACCGACATCACGAGTCTGATGATGTCGGTAACGACGAAACCCGGTCGCTGGTTTGTGCGTTTGCGTGTGTTTGTGGTTGTGCATGTTTTCGGAATGCCCTTAAAATGTACTATATCCTAGCAGAAGCGGCATATTTATAACTTAATATTTACCCGCTACAGGGCAGAAAGTGTTGTTTTTGCATTTTGAAGAAAATATATATTGTTTTATTATTTTTTTTTTAATATACTAAATATTTTTCAAATGAAGAAAAAACCTTCAGGTTTTACCTAAAATGATCTGTTACACAATAAAAAATTCAATAAGTGGCTTGATATTTATTTTTAATACATTTGATTTTATTTTTAAACTTTCAGATCGATCTCCTGAAAAATCAAGTTTTTTGATATATGACGTTGTTTAAATGAGTTAGCGATATGTAAGCCATGATATAAATAATTTTCACGCGATTTCTTTTGAAACCCAGTACCAACATAGAATCATACATAAAGACGTTAATACCAATTTTGTTTTTATTTTTATTTCAAATCAATGCTTATCGCTAGATCATAAAACGTGATTTTAATAATTATTAGGCAATTATAAAAAAAAACTAAGTACCCACTTGGATCTATCATAGATTTACTGAGCGATTTTATTTTAAGAATAATTAGTGGTGATACATAGGCCATGACGTTAATAATTGTTAGGCGATTTTTTGAAAAACGCGGTACCTACTTAGAATCATATGTGGATTTTGATGGCGATTTCGTTTTTGAACGTATCTGTACGCTCCTGGTGCATAAATACGAGCACAATACGAGACATGAAAAGTGTCTGAAAATATTCAGGAGTCTACCTCACTCTACGCTCCCGTCGGTATTGCTCCAACTCCACTGACATCCACGTTATCTGAATAACAATGAGGAGTTGTACTCGGTGAGGGTATACCCCGCCGCCTACTACCCTAAGAATGAAGGCTTTCACAGATCGATATAGGGATGAAATATTTCTAGATAATTTTCTATTCAAATACATATTTCTAGTTAATTTTCTATAAAAATATTTCTGCCGAATTTTATATTAAAATATTTCTAGCTATCTTTCTATTAAATTTTTTAAAGCTTTTTTCGTATTTAAATATTTCTGACGAATTTCCTATTCAAATATTTATACCTTATTCTCTATTTGAATATTTCTAGCTAATTTTCTATTCAATCATTTCTAGCTGATTTTCTAATTAAATATTTCCTGCTAATTTTTACAAAAATATTTCAAAATAATTTTGTATTAAAATATTTCAAGCTAATTTTCTACTCAAATATTTCTTTTTTAGTAGTATTTAGTTTTATTTGGTAAATTACACTTTTGTGTACGTGTCACAGTAGATTTTAAGAAATAGTGAAACTTACTAATTAAAACTTAAATTTAAAACGGATAGATTTTACCACAAAGTGACTGCCGAATCAATTAATCCAATATTTCTAGCTAATTTTATATTAAAATATTTCATACACTTTTTTTTTTAATTACCTAACATCCAAGCGACTCTGAAATCTAGCTACGGCTTATGCAACACCGCTTATCATGACCCTACTGCGGCTTCCATTTTTTAAGTTTTACAGCCTATGCCTACTCGTGAATGGATTTACTCTTTATGTTAAAAGTTGCTATAATTTCATGTAATTCATGAGTGAAAATTCTTGGCAAAAACACCCACTATCTTGCTAGAGGCAATGAGACACCCAGACTTCCAAATGTATCTATTTTGAGATGCCAAAAAGTTACAGCAAGTGTCGTTCGATCCTCTCCGCCTACCACCGAGTGAATATGTGATCCCAAATGAATGTGACAGTTAGAGATAGAGTGGGGTCAGTTGTATCGCGGGGAATTTCGTAACATAATTTTATATCCGTGTAGTTAGTTCCGTATACCCCATAGAGAGAAGGGATGACGTTCGAAGGTAAAATGCGATATTATCAAAGATTGTCAAATGAAAAATAAAATAGAAGAATACAATAGACAATAAAATAAAAAGGAAGGAGTCGAAATAATCATCGGGTATAATAATAATAATAATAATAAAACCCCTATCCGCACCCCAATGGTGCTGAGGGCACTGTGTCATATTAACGCAGTGTTATCTTATTCGTTTACACATGAAGGAAAGGTGATCAGCCCTCCGCTTCAGGTACCAGTCCAGGGTGATATTGAATAAATATTACAGTGAAAAAATCACTAATATTTATTTTACCCCCCTTGGGAATCGAACCCGGGACCTCCAGAACGGAAGCCGAGCGTGCTGACCATTACACTACGGAGGCGGACATCATCGGGTATGTATAAGGAAATTCATAAATGTGGAAGGGTCGAAGATTGTTTGCAAATATATATTGGTATGGCATTCTTTTCTCTCTGCCTACTCCTACCGGGAAGCGGCGTGATACTTAATTACTTGATATCTTAATTAGTTATATATAAATATACATTGGGTGCGGATAAGGGTTTTTTTCAGATGAGAATTGTATTTATTATTTGCCTTGCTTATCATGTACAAGGTTTATAGATCATTCAGTAGATTTTTGTTTCTTCTAGCTAATTAAATATGTTTTTATTTGAATCTGTGTTGGGAACAGGAGGGATAATCTAGTGTGGGCCTATCAGGAACTTGTCAGCATTTGCTCATTGCTGGGAGGAAACCACCTTGCACTCCTCAGGAGAAGCCGGACTGTTGACTGTCGTCAGCAGACCTTCCGTTCCACTAGAAGAGGGTTCGGCATTTTGTGTCCCAGCTTGGTTTATATTACCAATGTCCTTCACTATTTTTATCATGTTGCGGATAAAGGTTAGAAATATATATATATATATATATATATATATATATATATATATATATATATATATATATATATATATATATATATATATATATATATATATATATATATATATATATATATATATATATATATATATATATATATATATATATATATACATATATATATATATATATATATGTGTATATATATATATATATATATATATATATATATATATATATATATATATATATATATATATATATATATATATATATATATATATATATATATATATATATATATATATATATATATATATATATATATATATATATATATATATATATATATATATATAAATATATAAATATTTATATATATATATATATATATATATATATATATATATATATATATATATATATATATATATATATATATGTATATATATATATATATAAATATATAAATATATATATATATATATATATATATATATATATATATATATATATATATATAAATATATATATATATATATATATATATATATATATATATATATATATATATATATATATAATATATATATATATATATAAATATATGTATATATATATATATATATATATATATATATATATATATATATATATATATATATATATATATATATATATAACGTGGTAATATTTTCCTTTTGAAAATTAAGTGTAAATAATATGTAAAGTGGGTGTATAATAATAAAATAAACAATGTGTTGCTTTGTAATTAAAGTTATAATTAAAGTTTATTCTTATTTTATCTTTATAATATTTTTATATCTATCTATCTAATTCTGACAGTTCAGAATATTATCGGAAGTCTTTTGTTTTCTTCTGAGCGACGCGTACGACATCTTGTGGTAGAACTGTTTTATGTAGGTACTATTTGTAAGTACTTAATAAAATGTATAGGTAGGTACCTAGTTATTTTATTACATCTCCCCCCTTGGGGATGAAAATTCATAGTAAAATTTTCACTCGTCCTCCGGATCATCTTCTTGTAGTGAAGGGACTGGTATAAGTTTAGTGATATGATAAAGGTTTGATTTTATTTTTTTGTGACCTGTATCAATTCTGTATATTGAGTTAGAAATTTTTTCAATAATTTTATAAGGTCCAATTTTTAGTTCATCCAATTTTTTTCTGTTTAGCTTGTTTCCATTTTCCACATACACCATGTCTCCTACGTTGAATTCGCAGCCTATTCTATTTTTGTCAAATAATGTTTTATTGTAATTATGTGATTTTATTGTATTTTCAAGCGCTATTTTCCTGTCTCTAATCCAGTCATTATTAGATTTTCCTTGTTTTAATTCGTTGGGTAAAATATTTACATCTGTACCCCATATAAAAGATAACTTGGGGAAAAGTCAGTGACTGAGTGATTAGTATTATTATATTTATTAACACATTCTTGAACTATTGTGGTCCATGCTCTTCTTTTCCCTTTTTCATTTATTTTGCATCTGATTTTGTTCACCAATGTTTGATTCAGCCTTTCATTTAGGCCATTTGAGAATGGTGCATTTACTGCAGTGAAGATTATTGGGATCTGCTTGTCATTTAAGAATTCCTTGAATTCTTTCGAGTTTATTCCTGGGTATTGGCCGGTGAGAAGCATACCAATATCCTCGGTTTCTGTTATTTTCATGACTAGTTTTATAAAATCATTTGCATTCTGAGTTTTCGAGGTTAAAATAAATGCGTATCTTGTAAAGTGATCCACTAAGAGATGTAGATATTTTTTCGTTGATCTTGAACCTCCTAAACCTCCAATTGTGTCTAAAGATATTATTTCAAAAGGCTTTGTGGCCGGGCCTAGATGAGACATAAATCCAAATTTCTTTTGTCCTCTTGATTTATTTTTAATACAAATTTCACAATTTCTACAAATTGTTTTTATGTTTTTCGTCAAATTTTTGGCTGTGTAATGTGGACTAATAGTCTTTTGCATTTGTCCAATTCCAATATGGCATAGGTTTTCATGTATGTCTTTTATGATTTCGATGCTAAACGGTTCTGAAAGAATTATTTTTTCTTTTTTCTTGACCTTTTTAAAATAGACATTGTTTTTTTCAATCCATTTGTTTTTTTTCTGTTGAATTCTTTCATTTTTATTCTGATCTCTTAAAATATCTTCTAATTTAACCAAATTTACAACTTTTAATTGTTCATCTGCATTTTCACTCGATTCTAATACTGGATTCCTGCTTAGACAATCTGCTTCTAAATTCTTCTTTCCTGGATTATATTTTATTTCAAATTCATATTGCGATAAATAATATGTTAAATCGCCTAACTCTTCATCGGTCCTAGATTTCAGATTCATATTTTCCAAAGGTTTGTGATCTGAATAAACCGTAAATGATTTACCTATTAACCAGTATTGCCAGTATCTTACTGCTTCCTTAATTGCTAAACATTCTAAATATATTGCTTTTTTTTCTTCTGGGCTTCATTTAGTTTTTTTGAAAAGTATGCCACTGGTTTTTCTCTACCATCGGGCTGCTTTTGTTTCAAAATGGCCCCAACACCTTCTAAAGAAGCATCGGTATAAATGTTGATTGGTAAATCCTGATCAAAAATTTCTAGAACGGGCTGTGAGCAAAGCATGCTTTTTGTTATTTCAAATGCTTTTTGGCATTTATCACACCAAATAAATTTTTGATTTTTCCTTAGTAAGTTATGCAATGGATCTAGTATTATTGCACTCTTTGGTATGTATTCATGGTAAAAGTTTATTTTCCCCAGAAATTGTCTTACATTTTTTATCGTTTTTGGAACAGGAAAATTCTTTATTGAAATCAAATTATCCTTTACTGGTTTTATTGAATTATTTTGAATTATATGACCTAGATATTTTACCAAGTCTGACGCAAATGCGCATTTTGTAAATTTTAACCTGAAACCTTCTGTTTCGATCGCTTCCAGCAACTGTGTTAGATGTTTAATGTGCTCAGCAAAAGTTTTAGAAAATATAAGAATATCATCTATGTAATTAACGGTGAAATCAGTAAGTTTATACTTTCTTAATATGTTACCTAGTATCCTTTGAAAAATTGCTGGTGAGGTCTTCAATCCAAATGGTAGGCAAGTCCATTGGAAATGTCCTTCTTGTGTAACAAATCCCGTCTTTTTTCTGTCTTCGATTCGTAAAGGAATAGACCAAAACGCTGAGTTTATATCTAGTGTTGAAAAAAATTAGCAATTCCTGGTCATTAGGTCTTCAATTAAAGGAAATGGTTGAGCTTGAGGCACTACTATTTTATTCAAGTCTCTGAAATCTATACACAGTCTTGATTTTTTGTTTTCCTCTTTTTTAAATGCCAATGTAACAGGTGCAGCAAATGGACTGTAGGATTCTTCTATTAGCTTATTATCCAGTAATTTTGCAATTTGTTTTTCTATCTCCTTTTTATCTTCTACAGTACATCTGTAAGGCCTCTTACTGCAATATCTGTCTACTAGTAAGTCTATCCTCGCTTCGTATCCACTAACAGTGCCGATATCATATTTGTCTTTTGCAAAAACGGATTTATATTTGCAAATCAGTTCATTTATTTTAGATTTTTGAAATTGATTTAAATGATTTATTTTTATTTCAAAATCTTCTTCTTTTACATGTTCATTATAATTTATTTTGCATTCCTTGCTGTTGTTATTTTCTGTATTTTTAAATTCACTATTTTTAATTTTATATTTTGTAGAAATTTTTTCTACTTTCTTTTTATTTTCATTTTTCAAGCATTGTCTTTGTGTTATTTTTAAGTCTTCATTTTGGATTAGTTTAAATTTTTTTATCATATCTAATCCTATCAAAAAATTATATTTGAAATTTTCTTCATCAATAATATATACATCAACGTTTTTTTCCAATTCAAATATTTTTATTTTCAAAGTCGTCAAACCGTTTGTCTTTTTAACACCATTAATTGTTACTAAATCTGCTTCATTCATATTGTTTCCTTTTCCTTTTAGTTTTAATAACTTAGAATTTATTAGAGAAACATTTGAACCTGAATCGTAAATTCCAAATATTTCAATTTGATCATTTAGTAATAGTTTGACATTTATTAATGGTGTTATTATTCGTTTTTTTGATCGGTTTCGTTTAACTTAGCTTCTATAACTGAATTGTTTACATGTCTGATAGTATTTTTATTATTAAACTTATTATCCTCCTTTGTTCTAAACCAGCACGTTACTTCAGGGTGATATCGAGTTCCCTTATTTAATTTTTCACAAATCTTACATGGACTTTTATCTTTAATTTTACCACTAGTTCTTAGATTTCCATATCTTCTTTGATCCGAAAACCTTTTTTTATTTACAATGTTTTCGTCTTTTTTTACTTCATTGAATAAATCGACTGTATCTTCTAATTTTTCTCTATCAATCTTATTAATTATAAATTCTGGTAAACCAGCCACAATAAGATCTACTAAGGTACCCATGTCGATCGTTCTTCTCATCTCCAACAAAAGTTTTTCCTTCCTTATGGCATAGTCTAACAAGGAACCGTCGTTATATTTAAAAGATAATGCAAACATTACATGGTTCCATCCCTTGTTTGTAAATGTTTTACAAAAGTTATTTTTCCATACTATCCATTCTGAGTTCATGGAAAATTTTATTATCATCGAACTGTACCAATCTTCACAACTTTTATCCATAAACAATCTTAATATTTCAATTTTTTTCTCATCCGTTGTCACCTCAAAACGTGTACATTCTTTTTCAAAAATATCCATCCACTGGTTTGCATTAGGATTTTTGCTTGTAAATTTTTCAATGATGAACTTCTCTGAAATATCTTTTAAATTTTGATGTTTGCTTACCTGAGCATTTTGTATTAATTTTTCTAGTAAGTTTTCTAATGTTTGAGGAGCAGTATCCATTTTTTTATTTATTTTGTTTCTTTATTTTTGATTAACAAAATTGTCGTTTTATAACGTGGTAATATTTTCCTTTTGAAAATTAAGTGTAAATAATATGTAAAGTGGGTGTATAATAATAAAATAAACAATGTGTTGCTTTGTAATTAAAGTTATAATTAAAGTTTATTCTTATTTTATCTTTATAATATTTTTATATCTATCTATCTAATTCTGACAGTTCAGAATATTATCGGAAGTCTTTTGTTTTCTTCTGAGCGACGCGTGCGACATCTTGTGGTAGAACTGTTTTATGTAGGTACTATTTGTAAGTACTTAATAAAATGTATAGGTAGGTACCTAGTTATTTTATTACATATATATATATATATATATATATATATATATATATATATATATATATATATATATATATATATATATATATATTTATAAAATAAATTTCCAGGATCATAGTATTGATTAATTATCAACAAGGACATTGTGTATCCAACAACGGTACAAAACGCTGACAAAGCCTTCTCAAAACTTGATTCCGAATCTCGAAGCAGCCTTGAAAGTTTGGGAAAGCGATACACCGACCATAAAAGCCGCCACGCTCCCCCCGCCGGGGAAAGTGACTTCATTTTCCTCCCCCAACCCTGCCGCGCAGCCTGAAATCCACCCCCGAAAGGAAAACACTCCAAACCCACCCTCACAGTTTTGCAGCGACACCTGCTAGAGTGGGGGCTAGGTACATGCATGCATTCAAGGGTTGCTGATTTGAAAACTGAAATTTTCAGCATTCAGGGAAAGATATATTAAATTTTGTATATTAAAAGCATTGTTAACTTTGTGGTATGGTAATATTATATAACACTCTCCTTTTCATTCATCGTTCACTTTGTGTAATACCACTTAAAAACACTACTTCATGATTACTTTATAATCACGTCAAATGAAGACTAAAGTGGGATTTCTATTCACACAAACCAAAAAAAAACATTATTATCAACCAAACGAAATTGGACACCTTGCAAAATAAAATTGGACGTTCTGCAATAGAAATTGGTTGATATATTGTATTTAAAAAAAAGTGGTATTGAAAATCTTGTCTGAAAACTTCGTTACATATCACGCGCACAGACTATGACAGCGCGCCGCGCAAGCCTGCTAATTTGACAACTAACACACTTGAAAAAAGTAAAGGATAAAATATGTGGGCAGGTATTCACGTTGACGGTATATGTACTACAAATATGAATATATTTTAAAATTGATTTTAAAGACAGATTAAAGGTCCTTTTTCTTATAGACGTATCACTCATGTAGTACATGTTTGCTAACTTTTTACTTTATGTGTGTGTGTATATATATATGTATAAATTATGTTGTATAATGCAAAATAATTTAAAATTAAGAAAAAATATATTTTAAAACGTCCAATTTGACCAAACACCAGTAACGGTTTTGAATTACTCATATCCTGAAAGTTATGAAGCCCTGCCACCGTCGACATTAAACCGGTAAAGTAAACTGGCCTTAAGGAGCGCTGAAAGTGTTGCGGAGTTTAGTGCGAGGATCTTTACTCCCGAATGTGTTCCTGAAACCCTGAAATGGGGGCAGACGGGGGTGGTTTCAGGTGGGAAATTTGCATGGAAGAGGTATAAACAAGAACTGAAAAAAAGCATAACGAAATTATGCTAAACAGTGGCGGAATTTTATTCAATTTTTTTTAATGCTTATGTTATTAGCTTTTATGTGGTATAATTAGTTTACTCTCGTAACTTATGATTTTTTTATAGAAAATTTTTTTTTTAAGGCTAAGTTCCGTATCAAAATAATCAAGAAATATCTAATAAATTTATTTGATACAAAGTCTATATTAAAAAAAAATGTAAATGTATTTTATGAATATAATTTAAATTCACAACATTTTGAGTGTGTCCAAATACTTGTTTACAAAATCTGGATTATCTCCAATTACAGGAGTTATTTTCATATTATATTTTTACATCTCATCAAAGATGAAGAAGAATATGGAAGTCTGGGCATTTACGGGGCTGACAACCGTCATGGGCTGGTTTACACCCCGTGGCCAGACTTCCATATTCTTCTACATCTTTGATGAGATGTCAAAAAATAATATAATTTAAATTCGTTTACGAAATTAATAATATCTTAATAGAATTAATGATAAAAAAATACAAATTCACCATATATAATTTATATTTGAAGCACTAACTTTGTGATTTTCCATTTTATAATTAAAATGTATCTTTGTTTTAAAATTGATATAAATTATAGTGATTTTAAAACAAACTTACATTTTAATTATACAAATTCACCAGTTCGTCGATACGAAATTAAATTCTCAGACTTTTTTAATATATTTTCTTTCTTGTAGAAACATAGCATAAACGCAAACGGCAACTATGATGTATATTTTAATATTCGTGCTTCAATTAATAATCCAGTCCATTTTACAGAGCCATCTGTTAACCTTTATATAGAAGAAAGGATACAATATGACAATGACTAAAGTCTCCCCCCTAATCTCTATGTTCCCATTGATAAAAAATAACAAATATAATAAATAAATTTAAATTTATTTTGATAGTCTATATGAATACCATTAAAATAAATGTGTTCCAGAAAATTGAAAACCAGAATCAGGGAACATGAATTATGTTTGAGAAATAATAATTTTGTCGGAATTCTCTAACCATTTAATAGAGAATGATCACAAATTTAACCACAATAACGTAGAAATCCTAAAAGTAATCAATACGAAAAGCCATAAACTACAACATTTTGAAACAATAGAAATTCATAAAAATATAAATAACAATAAACCCATAATTGACAATATGACAATGACTAAAGCCTCCCCCCTATTTTCTATGTTCCCACTGATAAGAAATAATAATAAAATTGAAATTAAAATTAAATAAGTAAATAAAATCACAAAACAGCTCCTGTCCCCTCTTCATCCTTCAACGTCCCGATGACACAACTTAAAAATACTTAGCTTCACATACGGTGTTTGAAAATGATACTAAATGCATCGAAACACGTGCCACAGTGGATTCTAAGAAATAGTGGCATTTACCAAGTAAAACTTAAATTAAACATGTATATACATATATCACCACTAAGTGCACTTGCATTTAAATTAAAACGTATTAAATTTAAAAAAAAATCCATTGTGATTCATTTGTCTTCTCTCTCTCTCTCTCTCTTTCAAATTTCAGTTCTGTATAAATGACAGACCGTAAAAATTTCACTTAAGTCATTTTTATATTTGACTTTTTTATTTTCATTTATATATATATATATATATATATATATATATATATATATATATATATATATATATATATATATATATATATATATATATATATATATATATATATATATATATATATATATATATATATATATATATATATATATATATATATACATATATATATATATATATATATATATATATATATATATATATATATATATATATATATATATATATATATATATATATATATATATATATATATATATATATATATATATATATATATATAAATATATATGTATATATATATATATATATATATATATATATATATATATATATATATATATGTATATATATATATATATATATATATATTTATATATATATATATATATATATATATATATATATATATATATATATATATATATATATATATATATTATATACATATATATTTATATATATATATATATATATATATATATATATATATATATATATATATATATATATATATATATATATATATACATATATATATATATATATATATATATATATATATATATATATATATATATATATATATATATATATATATATATATGTGTGTGTGTGTGTGTTTTTACTTTGTTACTGTTTGTATATTGTACACTCTACTGTCCTATAATTTGAGTCCGAATAGAGCCACTTGTCTCCATTACAGCCCTTCTCACCCCAATGAAGAGGGGTTACTATATCACCCCGTATGCCAACCTATTCCGACGCCTTCCTGCTGATACACACGGAAGAGAAATTTCGCAGGGAATTTAAATAGCATCTGCAGCGTGCGATAAGGGTACTGAATATCGTCCCCTTCAAGGTGAATGCCAGCATCAACCAAGCGTTATCACACTTTTTGTGACGTCACTTAGGATAAAAAGCATTTTAAAACGTTTTAAACCATATATATTATTTACATATTTTTTTGAATTCTCAACATAGATGAAGAAGAATATGGAAGTCTGGGCATTTACGGGGCTTACGACCGTCACAGGCTGGTTTAAGTGATCACTATACACACGTGAAACATTCATCAATTCTACCCATGATTGACAACTACGCTACTTAAATTCTTGGAACTTCTGTACATATGAACCAATTTTGAAACATTGTACAAGAATCACTAGAATTTTAATTACAGACATCTATTGGTGAGATGAAAAAAGCTTTTTACTGAGCAGAAACTCTTTTATTTGTATGTGAGGTCCGAATCTTGGATTATAATCAAATACATGAGAAACCCCAAATTCATTGGTCAAAGCTAAAAATAATAAAATAAAAAGGATATTTCCTGGCGTTTCTCACGTATGTGATTGTTATCCAGGATTAGGACCTCATATACAAATGAAAGAATTTCTGCTCAATAAAAAATGATTTTTTCATCTCACCAATATATGTTTCTAGTGAAATTCTAGTGATTCAAGCACAATGTTTCAAAATTGGATCACATATCGCTCACTCCTTTCAAGAACGTCATAAATAAAAAATTGTCAATTTTCAGTTGTGCAGGTTTTCGGTACGCCCAGAAAATGTACTATATCCCAGAAAAAGCGGCATATTTTTAACTTAATATTTACCCGCTACAGGGCAGAAAGTGTTGTTTTTGCATTTCGAAGAAAAGGTGTTGTTTAGTTATTTTTTTAAATATACTAAATATTTTTTGAATGGAGAAAAAACCTTCAGGTTTTACCTAAAAAGATCTGTTGCACAGTAAAAAGTTCAATAAGTGACTTGATATATATTTTTAATACTTTGTATTATATTTTTAAACTTTAAAAACGTTCTCCTGAGATATCAAGTTTTTATTTTATTTATGACGTTCTTGAAAGGAGTGAGCGATATATAGAACTTCCAAGAATTTGAGTAGTGTGGTTGTCAAAATAAAAATGTAAATACTTTTTTTTACACGGTTCCATATGGAATGTATCTACCGTGTAAATGGGGGTTCATTGTATTTTTATCAACATAAACCGCAGATAATATCATATAATATGAATGTTCTTATTAGGGTTGTAAGCGGAGCATACGCAACGATATTAATCATCAAAATAATTTACGATTTAAAGGTTGGGTCATTAATAATTTTAGGTCGCCGGTGCCTCGCAGTCTGCTCACTGCTTCCACCGCTCTAACGAGGGTGTTGAATGCGCAGAAACTTGAAGGTTTAACTGAGTGTTAATGGGTGTAAAATTTACCCATATGCAAAACTAAGTAATGGGGAAAAATTTAACTGAAATATAATAAAAACACCCATCGTTCGTTAAATTTTAATTAATTTTTATTTATTGATTTAGCGTTTAATTTGTAGAACTCCATTTTAATTTATGTATTAATTTTTAAAACAAACACAGATTTTTCGAGTCTACTAAGTTGTATTTTATTAACAAAAACACATAAAAAATTATATTGTGACAATTGTCTCGCTTTGTTAGGGCATTATCAAACGAACATTCGTCATCCTACCTGTATAGTCTCCTCGGCAGAGTACTTGGTGTCCTGATTGGCCATTGTAGGTGTAAATTCTCCATTACACATGGATGCCTCCACTGCAATGCTTATCTGGAATTGAAAAATTAACATAAATACTTAAATAAATACACAAAACCACCCTTGTCTTATGTACCCTAGGGTACAAACAGATTAAATAACAAGTCATATGAAAAAAATAAAGCATAGACAAACTCAATGTATAGAACATTGCAAAAGAAAAGGGTTAAATCCGATATTTTAGAATACCTCATTAAGAAAATTTTAGAAAAAAAAGTATTGTTTATTTCAAATAATAGTATATAAATTGAAACTAACAAATAAATCATCATGCCGCTTCTCTGCAGGGGTAGGCAGAGCACACAAATCTGTCTTTGCTAACGATCTTCGCCATTTCCAAAATCATGCATGTCCTTATACGTACCCGCCGATTATTCATTCTTCTGACCTACCACTTTCAAGTGCTTCAAATACTTATTCATGCCAAATTTTCTTTTGTCTTCTTCTGCTTCTATTTCCAACTATATTCGCATCATAAATTTATTTTACTGTTTTTTCTTCACTCATAAGTTTCACATGTACAAATCATCTCAACACATATGAGGAGACGCATTAATGTAATATAATATAAAACCCTTATCCGCACCCAAATGGTGCATAGGGCACTGTGTCACATAAACGCAGTGTTATCTTGATCGTTTATACATGAAGGAAAGGTGATCAGCCCTCCGCTTCAGGTACCAGTCCATGGTAATTTTGAATAAATATTACAGAGAAAAAATCACTAATATTTATTTTACCCCCCTCGGGAATCGAACCCGGGACCTCCAGAGCACTACGGAGGCGGACATATTAATGTAAAAAAGGCAAAAATTAACAAATAGTGGTTTGGCGTTCTGTATCATCTCCGCCTACCACTGAGAGGAAGCGGCGTGATGGTTAATTAGTTAGTTATATAATGCCACCTTCGTGAAAGGGTCATTTTAAACCACATTCAACCTATATTCCATTGAAAATGATACTGTTTTTTTTTTTATTTCAAAAATATGTGAGCAAAATAAAACTTCGACGAGGATGGGATTCGAACCCACGCGTGCAGAGCACATTGGATTAGCAGTCCAACGCCTTAACCACTCGGCCACCTCGTCCCACACTCCCCGCGCCTGAATTTTTAATCTGTTCTTTGAAACAATTTATGTAAAAAAAAAACAGCTGTTACAACAGCTGAATAAATAAACATACATTGTCAGCTTTGCTACACTAGTAGTCAAAAGAATAGACAAATAGACACGTGGAACTATCCGATTACTTGTTCGTTTATGAAACAAATAATAAATAAAACACTTGATTTTTACCTCTCGAGTATTATAATGTTACGACTAGTTTCGGGAGCTACAGATGCTTCCGTCTACTGGATTGAATATAAAGAGTTAAAAGTAAAACCCGTAAATGGAAGCATCTGTAGCTTTCGAAACTAGTCGTAAGAATGTAATACTCGCATAAAAAAGTTTTTTTTTAAATTATTAATAGTTTAATTATGTCTTAACATAAAGTGAACGCCGAAACAATGAATAAAGGTGACATTTTGAGTGTGTCCAAATACTTGTTCACAAATCTTGATTATCTCCAATTATAAGAGTTAATTTTCATATCATTTTTTTGAAATCTCATCAAAGATGAAGAAGAATATGGAAGTCTGGGCATTTACGGGGCTGACAAACAAGAATTTGAGTAGTGTGGTTGTCAATAATGGGTAGAATTGGTAATTGTAACACGTGTGTAAAGTGATCACTTAAACCAGCCAATGACCGTCGTCAGCCCTGTAAATGCCCAGACTTCCATACTCTTCTTCAACTTTGATGAGATGTCAAAAAATAATATAATTTATAATCGATAAAATAAAGAAAGGTGTGTTGGAGTGATTTGAAGAAAGAACATTAAAACGAATTCACGTGGCAAACGTACTTGGTGATAGAAGCAGAAGAAAACCAAGGAAAACTTGGCATGATCGAGTATTTCAAATTTTTGGGGTGGTCAGGTCAGCAGTCAGAATAATCGACGGTAATGTATGAGGAGACGAATGAATGTAAAAGAGGCGAAGATTGTTTGCAAAGACAGATTGGTGTGGCGTTCTATTCTCTCTGTTTGCCCCTTTAGGAAGAGGCATGATGGTTATTTAATTAATAAAACCCTTATCCGCACCCCAATGGTGCAAAGGGCACTGCTTCATATAAACGCAGTGTTATCTCGAACGTTTACACATGAAGGAAAGGTGATCAGCCCTCCGCTTCAGGTACCAGTCCAGGGTAATATTGAATAAATATTACAGTGAAAAAATCACTTATATTAATTTGACTCCCCCTGGGAATCGAACCCGGGACCTCCAGAACGGTAGCCGAGCGTGCTGACCATTACACTACGGAGGCGGACAGATTTAGGAAGAGGCATGATGGTTATTAAATTAGTTAGTATAATTTCAAAGGTCGTTATAAATTCGCTTAATAATATGTTAGCGGTAATGTGAGACCAAAATTAGAACTAAAAAATGAGTCATTTAAACTAAGTTTGGGTCGAGTTTTCATAAATTTTTAAACGCAATAAAAATGAGTCATTTGACTCACATTATTACCGTCAGGAGCGTCGTAAAATTTAAGTATCTTTTTAAGTAAATTTAAGTGCTTAACTTATGTAAGCAAGAATAAGTTAAGTTTGAAAATTTACAGAAAAAAAAACATTAAAAAATCATTTTTATGGAGGTACGTAAGTATATACATTTTTTCTTAATTTTTTAATCCATAGTAGAGCAGACACCGTTGCCACAAAAAACGCGCTTAGAGTGTCAGAAATGAAGACTCTAAGAAGCATACTCTGTTTACTCTCCACCAATAACATAGTTATATTATGGGTGGGGGTGAACGGTGCGTGACAATTTTTTTTTTGTGTATATAATGTAAATGTACATGTATGTATATGTGTATATGTAGGTATATATATATATATATATATATATATATATATATATATATATATATATATATATATATATATATATATATATATATATATATATATATATATATGTATGTATGTATGTATATTTATAATATATTTTTAAACTTCTTACCAAGAAAAAAAAATCCTTTAACCACCCTTATTAATTCCTCTCCTTTCCTTCTCCTTCCTGCTAAATCTATTATTTTTATACAATACCCTTTTTTTGTTAAATCTCTGAATGTTTTTTAATAGTTTTATAACATAAATGTGGAATTGTTTAATTGGCTTTTTTTTTAACGTAACTATTTTTTGTTAATGTAATGTAATGTTTATTATTGTTAAAGTAACTATTGTTTATTATATCATTTATTATATGTAAGCTGTGCAATTCCCGAATAAATAAAATAAAATAAAAATAAAAAATATATCAGGCAAGAGTCTTCGAGATAGAATAAGAAACGCCAGGATTAGGGAAATATGCGAGATGGAAGATGTCGTTAGGTGGGGAAGGCAACGAAGGAGACAATGGTATGCGCGTGTGAGGAGAATGGAACCATCCAGAATCCCCACATCGCACTGTACGGCCGACCCTATGTTAGACGGCTCCCGGGCAGACCATCAAAGAGATGGATCGACAGCTGGAAATCGACATTGCAGGAGGCTAATCCCTCTTAAAAACAGGCCACAAGGCCTACAACAAGATGAAGAAGAAGAAGTAGGAATTATAAGATTGTATTAATTAGAAATGAATAGAAATTGTACAAAAAATGTAATTACATTAAATAAATAAATATATTAGATTGTGAAGAACGATTCGGACAAACTCAAAATATTGTAAGTTTTTTTTATTATCTATATTTATTGCTAGGAGTCCAGACGGGTGAGTTTTCATAAATAACTGAAGTGCTACAGAATTCGCGTGTTTGCTTCATATTTAGATCTTAAAGGAAAACCTAGTAAATATTATTGCGCAACTTGCCTATAATTATAGGCTCATCACTTCAAGAAAGAAGAACCATTCCATACGATGTTTTTTTAAGCGAGTGTTATCAGGACCAGCGTATTTGTAAGGGTTTTAGGGGAAGAAAAACCTTTGAGGGGTGCTATTATACTCTACCATATATTGTATAATATATAATATAATACTATAGAGGAGACACAATGCCAAGAAATCTTAAGGGTATGTGAGATAAGGGTGAAAAAAAATGTACTCATTGTTAAATCATTTAATCTTCACATCCGTTTGAAAATGTCATAACTAGACGAAACAATTGTCACAGAATATTTTTTTTTAATTTTACACAATTTAATACAATTTTGTAGACTCAAAAAATCTGTGTTTGATTTAAAATTAATACATAAATTAAAATGGAGTTCTGCAAATTAAACGCCAAATCAATAAATAAGTTACATATTTTATTTATATACCTTTATTCAATACCTTGTGGTTAAGTGTGCAAGGCCTCTAAAGTTCATACAGTATATGCCTTGTATAAAATAAAATGATGTGAAATTAATCATATAAGTGTATATATATATATATATTCCTCCTCCGTAGTGTAACGGTCAGCACCCTCAGCTACCGTTCTGAAGGTCCCGGGTTCGATTCCCAGGGGATCAAATAAATATATGTGATTTTTTCACTCAAATATTTATTCCATATTACCCTGGACTGCTACCTGAAGCGGAGGGCTGATCACCTTTCCTTCATGTGTAAACACGATCGAGATAACACTGCGCTTGTATGATGCAGTGTCCTATGCACCATTGGGGTGCGGATAAGGGTTTAAAAAAATTATACATACATACATATATACGATCCATATCATAGTTTAATTTCAATATGCTTACTGTAGATCGAATAATTTGTTTAACATTTTCCTTCAATTCAGTTCAATTATTGATATCAATATTTTCTCTCTTTTCTCCATTATTTTACTATTACTATGTATTTTGTTTGAAAGAGTCAAAATTAGTTTTCACTAACAAAAAAACATGAAAGTAGACTGAATGCATTCGAAATGAGATCTCTCGGACGAAGTATTTCAACAATTACTTATAGAAATAATTTTTTCGTTTATGGTGTCATTTTTTCCATTGACTAATGGGTTCCACTTTTCTGAACATCGATTTATCATTTAACGTCAGCTTTGACTCGAAGAAGGCGACGTGTTGACAATCAAGGTTTATGGTGAAATAATTTTTTAAGTGATTTTTTATTGATATCTCAACACAGTATTTATGAAATTATTTATTAAGATGGACACATTTTTATACACCCATTCTGTGTATGTATGTAATAAAATAACTAGGTATCTACCTATACATTTTATTAAGTACCTACTTACAAATAGTACCTACATAAAACAGTTCTACCACCAGATGTCGCATGCGTCGCATAGAATTAAATAAAAGAGATCCGATGGAAAAAATATAATATTATTAACTGTCAGAATCAGATAGATATAAAAATTATTGTAAAGATTAATTGAGAATAAAATTTTATTGTCGTTTCTTTAATTACAAAGCAACACATTGTTTATTTTATTATTATACACCCACTTTACATATTATTTACACCCAATTTATAAAGAAAAATATTACCACGTTATATGTATATGTCGCTCACTACTTTCAACAATATCAAAAAAACTTGGTTTTTCAGGAGATCGTTTTTACAGTTTAAAAATATAATAAAATATTTACAACATTTTGAGTGTGTCCAAATACTTCGCAAAATCTGGACTATCTCCAATTACAGGAGTTATTTTTATATTCTTTTTTGATAAAAAATAATATTTAATTGAACTTTTCAGTGTGCAACTGACCTTTTCAGGTAAAACCTGAATGTTTTTTCTCCATTTGAAAAATATTTAGGATATTTAAAAAAATAATTAAACGATACCTTTTCTACAAAATTCAAAAACAACACTGTAGCGGGTAAATATTAAGTTAAAAATATGTCGCTTTTGCTGGGATATAGTACATTTTTTGGGCATTCCGAAAACATGCACAACTGGAAATTGACGATTTTAGAAATATGACGTTGTTGAAAGGAGTGAGCGATGTAAGTGTACTGTCTACAAATACGTTGGGATGAAGCAAGGTAGAGGAGGAGATGTGTGTTTACATTTAATAAAAAAATATTCAATACAAAAAATATGACAATAGAATTGATTTGCTATACATTTCTACTTATAACATATCGCGCACTCCTTTCAAGAACGTCATAACTCAAAAAATTTAGATTTTTCAGGAGATCGTTTTTAAAATTTATAAATAAAATACAATGTATTAAAAATAAATATCAAGCCACTAATTTAACTTTTTACTGTGCAATAGATCTTTTTAGGTAGAACCTGAAGGTTTTTTCTCCATTTAAAAAATATTTAGTATATTTAATAAAATAGTTAAAAAATACATTTTCTTAAAAATGCAAAAATCACACTTTGTAGCGGGTAAATATCAAGTTTAAAATATGCCTCTTTTGCTGGGATATATTACATTTTCAGGGCATTCCGATAAGATGCACAACTGAAAATTGTCGATTTTTGATTTATGACGTTCTTGAAAGGAGTGAGCGATATCTCATACTATGTAGTAGCGCTATGCTCTCTTCAAAACAGACAGCAAGCTCTTTTGCTCGGAAAGGGACTTACGCTCCATGCTTATGGTTTATACTTATGAATGATATATAGCTTTTTTCCTTTGAATTTTTATTATTATTATTAAATCAACATGTATAAATGGCATTCTTCTGCTTCTTCTTCTTTTTATAGGCATTGCGGCCTGTTTTTAAGAGGGATTAGCCTCCTGCGACGTCGATTCCCAGCTATCGGCCCATCTCTTTGGTGGTCTGCCCGGGAGTCGTCTACCATGGGGTTGGCCGTACAGTGCGATGTGGGGGAGTCTGGATGGTTCCATTCTCCCCACATGCGCATACCATTGTCTCCTTCGTTGCCTTCCCCACCTAACGACATCTTCGATCTCGCATATATCCCTAATCTTGGCTTTTCTCAAATGGCATTGATTTTTGTAAAAGAATTTTAATATTTTTTTAAAATATCTGTAGGAAGGTTATTGTTGTAATTTTATGATACTATTTAAAATGCATTTCGTTATAGTAAAATCATTTTAAATTATCAAAGATGAACCTTTTAAATTAAAAAGATTTTTTAGATTTTTGTGTCAGGTTGTGGTCCCGTGGTTAGTGTCGTGGACTCTTGAGTCAAAGTTTCTTGGTTCAAACCCCTGTTTCTAATAATGAGCCGCTTAGGCTCACAGAAATAGTGTGAAATTTAAGTATTTTTGTAAAAATTAAAAAACACAAATACTTTTTTTGCTTTTAAAAAATGTTGGTAAAGATAGATCGGTGTGCCATTTTATTCTCTCTGCCTACCTCTGCAGCAAGCAGTATGATGATTAGTTAGCTAGTTTTATATTACCATGAATTTTAGAAAATATATTTACATCACTACGACAGGCAACACTCGGCAGGAACGCAAGCCCGAGTCGAAATACCCATAAATTACCGCGAACATAGCAACACCGTTTCCTTAGGATATCCTTCGCTAACTTGGCGAGTACTTAGTTCAGTGCTCTGGTACTTAAGCTAACTTTGTAGAGTTGGTGAATTATTTCGCTTGCCGCATTCCGGAACGCCGTTCTTACCCATTGTTCTACCTGACCGGGTGGATTTAAACGTTTTCTAGCAATTCTGTGAAATGGTCGTATTCTTGAAATATTGGTCGTATTTTCAGCTGAAGATTTAAATATACAAATGATAAATCGGCGGAAGCTAAACTGGCAGTGCACAACGAAGTCCTGGTTCCAACTCTAATGTATGGAAGTGAAACATGGCGTTGGCAAAAGAAGGATGAAAGTAGACTGAATGCAGTCGAAATGAGATCTCTCAGAAGAATGTGCGACAAAATGATGTATGATAGATGTTCGAATAGTGAAATAAGGAAGGAATGCAAAGCTGAGATAAGCATTATCGATAAAATTAAGAAAGGTGTGTTGAGATGGTTTGGACATGTGGAACGAATGAGTGAGGTAAGAACGGTAAAACCAATTTATGAGGCGAATGTAATTGGGAAAGGAAGCAGAGGAAGACCGAGAAAAACATGACACGATCAGGTATGCCAAATACTTGAAAGTGGTCAGGTTAGGAGTCGTAATAATCGGCGGGTATGTATGAGAGGTATGTGAAAGAGGCGAAGAATGTTTGCAAAGACAGAGTGGTGTGGCATTCTATTCTCTCTGCCTACCCCTGCGGGGAAGCGGCGTGATGGTTAGTTATAAATGGTGGAATAAGGCCACTTTTAAAAGTTTTTTGATGACACGATAATTTTTATCAACAGATAATTTCATCAACAGGTGAAAATATTTACAAACTGTTGATGAGAACATCTGTAGTTCTCGAAACTAGTCATGTTAACTAGGGGTAAGTAATACCTTTTCTTCAAAATGCAAAAACAACACTTTCTGCCCTGTAGCGGGTAAATATTAAGTTAAAAATATGCCGCTTTTGCTGGGATATAGTACATTTTCTGGGCATTCCGAAAACACGCACAACTAAAAATTGACGATTTTTGATTTATGACGTTCTTGAAAGGAGTGAGCGAATTGCTTAAGACTACTTTTGAGTTTTATAAGTCGGGATATTCGATAGCCCGCCACTTATTTTTTTTTCTTTAAACCCAGGTAACATTAAACGCAATTGATTTTTTTGCTTGAAACGCCGCTTGGGTATTTAAAAAAATAGTTTTTCTTCGAAATAAATACATGCAACTGAAAATTGTCAATTTTTGATATATGACGTTCTTGATAGGAGTGAGCGATGTAAGAAAAAATCTCAGCAATTAAACGGCTGAAGTTTCAAATCGCAGGATACCATGTTAGGTTACGTCGGCTACATATGTGCAATATGTAACACGATACGACAATATCCAGGAACTCGCTACACTGGAACACGCATGATTGCAAGTCAACAGTGTGACATATGGCGAGCTGTTGACTTGCAGGCGGTTCAACGTTCGCTTGACAGTTGCCAACTTTCAATTTCAGCCGCCAGGGGCGCTAATTTACTATTTTAAGTAAGTATAAACGAGAAAACTTTAAGTAACACACTAGCAAACTAACTTCCAGGAAGCATTAGGCTGCAGTGCTGGAGGTACAGGATTCGATTCCCAGGGGGGGGGGGGGAAACAAATATTAGTAATGTTTCACTCTAACTATTTTTAATTAAGGTTTTACTTGTACCTAGTACCTTGTAACTAAAGTGACAAGTAAACGTGTACCAAGTAATACTTTAATTAAAAATAGATAGATATCGTAGTCATACAGGAGAAAGTGACCAAGTGCATTTTTTTACAAAAAACGTGATCATTGACTATTTGATATCTTACTAGCTTAATATTAAGATATCAAACAGTCAATGATCACATTTAATAACTCCTGTAATTGGAGATAATCCAGATTTTGTGAACAAGTATTTGGACACACTCAAAATGTTGTATACAATTTTAAACATATTTTAAATATTTTTTGCAGAGACCCACTAAGTCAACTAGTGTGTCTTGTCGGTGGAGTTCTTTTTGTATCCATTTTTTATTGTTTTTATCCATTTAAACCTTTATACACATAAAAAAAGAGAAAAAAAATTAAGAATATAAACTATTTTACAACTTTCATAGAATTAACTCTTGATCATTTACCCATTCCTTTACTTTGCCTTTGTTCCATATTTTATTTTGACCTCTAACCTCCGTAATATAACATATATCGTAGTCATACAGGAGAAAGTGACCAAGTGCATTTTTTACAAAAAACGTGATCATTGACTATTTGATATCTTACTAGCTTAATATTGCCCTGAAAAAATCCCAAAAGATTTTAAAATTGGAAGAATAATATATTGACTTGTTAAAAATGGCTAAGTGCATTGATGTTTATTTTCTTGCCAAGCAAAAGTGACTTAAATGGCCCTCCTGAACATTTTTCGTTTTGTTAGTTGGTCACTTTCTCCTGTACGACTACGATATTATTACCACAAGGTGATATTATTACCACAAGGTCAATTAATGAAACTACCTAACTAAGTACCACGTCGCTTCACGCAGAGGTAGCCAGAGAGAATAGAACGCCACAACGCTCTGTCTTTACTAGCATTCCTCGTCTCTTCCACAGTCATGTATCTTCTCATACATACTCGTCAATTATTCAGACTTCTGGCCTACTTTCAAGTACTTGAAATACGTGATTATGTCAAGTTTACCTCGGTTTTCCTCTGCTTCTATTTACTTGCCAACCACGTTTGCCTCATTCATTTGTTTTACTATTCTTTCCTCAGTCATTCGTTCCATATGCCCAAACCATCTCAATACACCTTTCTTAGTTTTATTAATAATGCTCATCTCAGCCATGCATTATTTCCTTTCACCATTCAAACATCTATCATACATGGTTTTACCGCACTGAGAGATCGCATTTTGACTGTATTCAGTCTTCTTTCATCCTTCTTTTGCCAATTCCATGCTTCACTTCCATACATAACGGTTGGAACCAGGACTCCGTTGTGTACTGTGGGTTTAGAAAAAAAACTTATATCCATATCAAATCCTATTGATTACCTATCCCAAGTTTTCCTTGGTCTTCCTCTGCTTATATTTCCTACTTTATTCGTTTCATATTTTTTACAGTTCTTTCCTCACTCATTCGTTCCACATGCCCAAACCATCTCAAAACACCTTTCTTAATTGTATCTATACAATTCACAATACAAGTGTAATACAAGTCTGTATTTTCACCGGTTGATGAGAACATCTATGGTTCTCAAAACTAGTCGTGTTTACATTAATAAACTCAAAAGTGGTCTTATACAAGTATTTTATATTTATTTTTGTATTAAAAGTATTATAACACCAAAACGGTGCAAACTTTTTTTTAAAATAAAATATACTGAGAAAACAAAATATATACATCCGTCTCCTTTTATCTTACGTGATTGCGTGTTGTTAGAATGAAACAAAAATATGGCATGTTGTCGTAATCGTCCTGCAATCCTCACCTTTACATAACTGCATCAGTCTCGCATGAGAAAAAAAAACCGTAGTAATACATTTTTATAAAAAGATCAGTTTATAAACACAGCGTAAGTTTGAACGTCCTGGAGCGTTTTGAGATTTTTTACTCAGAGCCTTAATTTTCATAGACAAAGGAATTAGGAATTTGATTATTAGAACCGAAAATATTTGGTGCATTCAAAAATAGAGTACGTAACTTGTGGAGCTATGGAGAGAGGAGTGGTTTTACTCGGCTTTCTAAGAAAGTTTTTCAAATTAGTTTAAAAAAATTGAAATTTTTAAGTGAAAATTTTGGCTCAATTTTTCAGTGCCCATAAAAAAGTTTCATTTAAATTTATGCTTGTAAAACTTGTAAAAGTGAAGTTATCAGTGGTAAGATCACATCTCGACAATCTAATAACATTTATTGACTCGTCAGATAACGAATTAACTAAATTATAGGCATTTCTGTAATTTTAGGGAGATGATTGTAAAAAAACAGCAAACTGAGTGTATTTTGCCAGTTTATAGAACGTTGAAAACAGTAAGTCAAAATTGCATATTTTCGAGTTGAGGTTTTTTCATACTCTTAGAGCGTTTGTGCACTACATGGAATTTTACCGTCCGGCAGTCCGGTTTTTTTTTATTAATAAAAGTGACTACGATAGTTAAGCGTAATCAAATTTACGCGTACCGTGATCACGCACTAACCAAGCGCACTGATCCGAAACAAGACGTCCAAAAGCACAAGCCAATCATCTGTTTTATCATGCTAACCGGACTGCCGGACGGTAAGATTCCGTGTGATTCCGTGTAATTTTGCCGTCAGCAAGACAGTTAGTGTTTTAAAACGACGATTAGCTTGTGCTTTT
Source organism: Brachycentrus maculatus (assembly GCF_059751285.1). Lineage (NCBI taxonomy): Eukaryota > Metazoa > Arthropoda > Insecta > Trichoptera > Brachycentridae > Brachycentrus > Brachycentrus maculatus. Next base: position 1,795,746 of record NW_028280953.1, read on the forward strand.
GTCCATCTTTCTTCGGATCGGAGCTCTTGATCAGTGCGTGAACACGTTGCGCGTAAATTCGACCGTAAAATTGTCGTTTTAAAACGTTAACTGACGTGCCGGACGGTAAAATTCTGTGTATTTCCGCGTAGTGCACAAGCGCCCATACTGCGTGGTACTAGTATTATACTTTCTAATCCACGCGTGAAGTGCGACCGCTAATAGAACGCCACCTGACAGGATGTAGGCAAGCGCACATGGTTTGCGCCTCGGCTAAATTGATAGCTTTTTAATGACTGCAATCGCCCTCTGTATTTTTTTCCGAAGCGTCCCGACGATTGATCGAACCCCGCTTATGTTTTTAAAAGAAAATAAACTATCCCAGCGTCGTAAATCTAACTTGGTTTATATTCTTAATGCCCATCTACATTTCGCAAGAATCACTTGCGGGTTGGTTCTAAAACGCTTAACGCAACATTGAGATAATTCATTTGACTTATCTAATGAGCAAAGGCAAATCGCTCACTCCTTTGCATGCGAGAAAGCGGCATATTTTTTTCTTAATATTTACCCGCTACAGGGCAGAAAGTGTTGTTTTTGCATTTTGATGAAAAGGTGTTGTTTAATTATTATTTAAGATATTAAATATTTTTCAAATGGAGAAAAAAACCTTCAGGTTTTACCTAAAAATATGTGTTGCACAGTAAAAAGTTCAATAAGTGGCTTGATATTTATTTTTAATACATTGTGTTATATTTTTAAACTTTAAAAACGTTCTCCTGAAAAATCAAGTTTTTTGATTTATGACGTTCTTGAAAGGAATGAGCGATATATTAAAATGGAGTTCTACAAATTGAATGCCAAATCAATAAATAAATTGTTGAATGCTTGGTGTGATACATTATTCTGATTGCAGTTGTTTTCATTCTTGTAAAATTATTATGCTACTTGTCCCATCAGAGTCCCAGGGCTTTGCGAAGCACACTTTGAGAACCGCCGCCAAAAACCAAGAAATAAAAATATCGAAACAAGGACAAATGATAATGGGAGTATGACACACCGGGATGTGGTTAACTCGTAGCCCGTAACCCTTAAACCGACCAACCCCCTGTCGCCAGAATAATGGGACTGTATCGGGTATCGGGGGTAACCGACACCCACCCGCTTCAGGCGTATCTGCAGCTACCTAATACCACACGCAGTGCTAATGACACGGAACGGATATTGACTACTACTACCATCACGCCGGTAGGCAGAGAGGATGGAACGCCACACTCTTCTATCCTGACCTACCCTCCTAGCTTCCTACACATCCATATATCTTGTAATACACGACACGAAACGGATATCAAGTCAAATTTATTTGTTTGTTCTTCATCATACACATAATTACTACCGCTACGTTGATCAATATCACACTGGATATTGATCTGATCCATGTGTCTGAAGGAGTATTCCGAAGCGGGATTCTTCTACATATTTAACAAGAGTCTTCTTGCTTACTTTTTACTTTGTGTTTTTAATGTACACGCCTCAAATGTTAGTTTGTAATGTATATATTAATTGTTGGGTAAAATATCCAGAATTAAACACGATTATTGGATTGAATTTGACTTTTGTTTACATATATATGATAATATGTGACGCGTTTCCTTAATAAGACTTCCTTAATAAGTGTTTATAAGACGAAATGCATTTCGTATGATGCGGAATGCATTGAAACACGTGTCACAATAGGTATTTAAGAAATTGTGGTATAAACTAAGTAAAACTTAAATAAATAAAAATGTAAAAATATAAACGAAAGCTTCTCAAAATATCAGTAATGAAACGTCATTTAAACTCAGTAGGTATTTATTTACATTTTAGGACTCATTACTCAGTAAAAATAAAATTAAAAATGGATAGATTTTACAACACTTTGAGTGTGTGTGTCCAAATACTTATTCACAAAATTTGGATTATCTCACACAAAATTACAGGAGTCATTTTCATATTATTTTTTGACATCTCATTTACGGAGGGTGGCGACAGTCAATTTTTGACGTTCGAAATGCCCAGACTTCCATATTCTTCTTCATCTTTGATGAGATATTGCAAACTGCCGAATCTTTCTATTTGTCGAGCGGCTTTTTTCATGATTTTAACACGCAAAGGAATGCGTCGATTCTGTATCGTGTCGTCGTTGGACCAGTGACTGGTCATAAGTCTGGACTGGTGCAGTGATGTAAATAAACTGTAGCTAAGAAAAATAACTCGAGGAAAGTTCAAAGATTATTTTACGTGTTGTGACTCAAAGGTTACTTTGGGATAAATAAAACAAAACAGGGCTGTCACACTCTTTAAAACAATTTAAATATAAAATTACTTTCTTAATTTTATATCGCTCACTCCTTTCAAGAACGTCATAAATCAAAAAACTTGATTTTTCAGGAGAATGTTTTTAAAGTTTGAAAATATAATACAATGTATTAAAAACAAATATCAAGCCACTTACTGAACTTTTTACTGTGCAACAGATCTTTTTAAGTAAAACCAGAAGTTTTTTTCTCCATTTGAAAAATATTTCGTTTATTTAAAAAAATAATTAAACAATACCTTTTCTTCAAAATGCAAAAACATCACTTTCTGCCCTGTAGCGGGTAAATATTAAGTTAAAAATATGCCTCTTTTGCTGGAATATAGTACATTTTCTGGGCATTTCGAAAACATGCACAACTGAAAATTTATGATTTTTGATTAATGACGTTCTTGAAAGGAGTGAGCGATATATTACGTCAATTGATTCGGCAGTCACTTAAAGGTAATAGTATGAGGAATATCAACAAAAAAATATTTAAAGATTTGGCGTTTTATTTGTAGAACTCCATTTTAATTATATGAGCATAAAACGTTAAAATCAAACACTAATTTTTTGGGTCTACAGAGTTGTATTTTATTTTAAAATCACTAAAAATATTTTATTAACCATATTTTATTACAACAGCCATTCGAGTAACAAAACTGATTTTATAATTTAATATAACTTTTTTTAAATCACTAAAAATATTTAACTTAGTTATAATGTCTACCGGTTTCGAAGCTAACCGCTTCTTTATCAAGACTGATTAAGAAGCGGTTAGCTTCGAAACCGGTAGACATTATAATTAAGTTATAATAAAATATTTTTAGTGATTTTAAAACAAAGTTACATTTTAATTAAGAAATGGAAAATCACAAAGTTATTGCCTCAAATATAAATTATATATATTTTATTGTTAAAAAACACATAAAAAATAAACTTTGTGACATTTGTTTCGCCTAGTTATGGCATTTTCAAACGTTAGAGCATTTTCAAACATTCGTGTTTTTTTTTAAACTATAAAATACAACTTAGTATTTTATTGTTTAAAAAAAACGGTGTTTGATTTAAAATTTAATACAAATCAATGCAAATAACTGCTAAGTGGACAAAGCTAGATCTGTGAACAAATATTTGGATACACTCAAAATATCGCGCTTCAATAAGCGTTAATTACAAACAATTTATATCGATTAAATATCGATTATTTCGAATTATAGGGATGGGGTATTCTGTCCCCCAGATTTATGGTCGAAACTAGAGTACAAATTAACTCGTGGGGGTTCAACCAATGCACTATTTTTCAACAGTAATACTATTTTTAGAAGCGCGTGCACTATTGAAACATTTCTTAAGTACAAACAGGGGTGCCAAAAGTCAAATCGATATAAATAAAAATTTAAATATTTTAAATATTTTCAAAAGCTTAAAATAAATTAAGGTGTGTTAAGACGGTTTTGACATGTGGTGAACGATGAGTCAGGAAAGAACGATAAAACAAATTTAAGAGGCGAATTCGTTGGAAAAAGGAGCAGAGCAAGACCGAGGAAAACTTGGCGTGATCAGGTTTGTCGAATGCTTGAAAGCGGTCAGGTAAGGAGTCGACATCATCAACGGGTGTGTATGAGGAGATGTATGAATTTGGAAGAGGTGAAGAATGTTTGCAAATACAGCGTAGTAAGGCGTTCTATTCTTTCCACTTACCCCTGCGGGAAGCGGCGTAGTGGTTAGTTCGTTAGTTTAAAATTTTATTTATATATATATATATATATATATATATATATATATATATATATATATATATATATATATATATATATATATATATATATATATATATATATATATATTTATATATATATATATATATATATATTTATATATAAATAATTATTAACAAACTTGTTCACAAATCTGGGTTTCTCCACTAAGGAGTTATTTCATCATAGATGGCTGTTGTGAACTCAATCATGGAACATTATGAGATTGATCATTTATACCTATATGTATGCCTTCCAAAAAAAATAGAAGTGTGGTTGTCAATCATGGGTAAAATGGTAAATGTTACACGTGTATAAAGCGTTCACTTAAACCAGCCTATGACAGATTGTAAGCTTTGTAAATACCCAGACCTCTAAATTCTTCGTATCTATGTTGAGATGTCAATATAAAATAACTCGAAAGTGGAAAAACCAAGATTTGTGAACAAGGATTTGAAAACACACATCGCTCACTCTTTTCAACAACGTCATTTATCAAAAATCGTCAATTCTCAGTTGTGCATGTTTTCGGAATGAATATACTATATCCCAGCAAAAGTCGCATATTTTTAACATAATATTACATATAACCCGCTACAGGGCAGAAAGTGTTGTTTTTTGCATTTTGAAGAAAATGTATTGCTTAATTATTTTTTAAAATTTACTAAATATTTTTCAAATGGAGAAAAAACCTTCAAGTTTTACCTAAAAGATTTTTTGCACTGTGAAAAATTCAATAAGTGGCTTGATATTTATTTTTAATACATTTTATTACATTCTTAAACTTTAAAAACGATCTCCTAAAAAATCAAGTTTTTTTTTATATATGACGTTGTTGAAAGGAGTGAGCGACATATCGAGAGTAAAAAATACTTCAAATTCCTTTAAATTCCTGAAAACCGTGTTTATAACTGCTATACATATGAATGAACTCACTAAATAACGAGAATTTTAACTGGAAGATTGTGACGTATAAATAATAACGGTTTAACCGATGATTATCGGTTAACTTGAAATATATTGAACGTGACTCGCCTTGTTGAAAATTCTCATAATGACATTCGAATGTCTGTAATGACAAAGCTCCATTTTTAGACCTGTGGTTGGCTGGGGTGACTTGCGACAATACGGGACACTTTGATTCATGACACCTACTCTAAGCAACTAGAAACTGCTGAAATGCGAGTGCTTAGGTGGTCAGCTGGAGTGTCCCTTAGAGACAAAATAAAGAGTTCACGCATATGCTGGACGATGTATAACACCTACTCTAGGCAACTAGAAACTGCTGAAACATGAATGCTCAGCTGAACTGTCCCTTAGAGACAAAATAAAGAGTTCACGCATTCGAAGCTGTAATAGGCATCAATAGTAAGGTAAAGGAAAGGCAATTGAGATGGTATGGGCACATAAGACGTAGAAAACCTGAACGCATTGTAAACCAGGCGATCGCCATGGATCTTCCTCATGTAGGTAGAGGAAGACCAAAAAATTCATAGATGCTACAGAATGATAACATGATTCGAAGGCCTGGATCAGTGTTCCGCAAACTTTTTATTTTAATGGTACACCTACCAAATTAAGAAATTTCAAAGGTGCATATTTACCATATTGTGGTAACATTTATAACACATTATGTTTAATGCGAAATTAGAGCCTACTTAACTGAGAACAGGCAATCAAAATTTGGAATTATTGTGTTATTTTCACAAAACTATACGTTTTTTCCACGGCACACTAACTAATCACCACGGTACACCAGTGTGCCGTGGTTCACACTTTGCGGAACAATGGACTAGATGACGTTTTACATGGTAGAAGGCACTTCTAAAAAGTGCCTAAAACCTGAGAACCTTACAGTATACAGAGACGATACGTTAGGATGAAGCCAGGAAGAAGGAGTGACCTTGAAATTTCACTCTATATTCTCGTCCAATTATAGATCATAGAATTGATGCCTTAGAAGTTTCACCTAAAAAATTAATTTCAACACATCCAGTGTTTGTATTTTAGACGAATTCTGATATTCTATTGTCAAATCAGCCTATTTAGACAATTTTAACTGGAAAATACCAAGCAATATTGCTTTAAGAGCAATTTCGACGATTTTTTTAATAATAAAGAAATAATGTAATGTTTGTGGTGATAGAGTAGTGATTTCGAAATTTTTGTTTGATTTGATTTTGAATTTTGAAATTTCACTCTCAATTATCAAATTATAGAACCACCGTAAGTTTCACTTAAAAAATGTTGATAAGATTTTATTTAAATTTACATATTGTTTTGACGATCAAAGTTACCTCGAGTCACAGGCGCTAATAAAGGAAATATAAGTTTGGTTTATTCATGTTGTTTTGACAGTGAATACAATGGGAACACCTTTGACAGTTCTCACAATGACAGTAGATGATGGATGCCTTGTGTAACGCTTCGACGAACGTGTCTAACATACTTAGCGATCAAGTTGATCATCATGAATCTCCGAACTTACTTTCCTCGAGTGTCAAATGGCTGTGTTTAGGTGACTCAATCATAGATGGAGATATATATTTATTTATTTCAAAACATATTACATACATAAGTCAAATATATAATATGAATGATTTCCATTTCTCATTTTAGGGCATGGGATTAAAGGTTAACAAGACTAAAACACAAACAAGAAATTTACAAAAAAAATAAACAAAACTAACACAAAGAAAATATAAAATAAAAAAAAATAAAATAAACGGATATAGTTAATAGGCATATAAAAAAACATAAGGTAAGAGCAAGAATAAAATCATATATATATATATATATATATATATATATATATATATATATATATATATATATATATATATATATATATATATATATATATATTTAAAACCCTTATCCGCACCCCAATGGTGCATAGGGCACTGTGTCATATTAACGCAGTGTTATCTTGATCGTTTACACATGAAGGAAAGGTGATCAGCCCTCCGCTTCAGGTACCAGTCCATGGTAATATTGAATAAATATTACAGTGAAAAAATCACTCATATTTATTTTACCCCCCTTGGGAATCGAACCCGGGACCTCCAGAACGGTAGCCGAGCGTGCTGACCATTACACTACGGTGGCGGACAGAATAAAATAAACAAATGAGAAAATATAACTTTTCACTGACACAAATAAATTATAAGTAGTTTTATGTACGGGTAAATTCAAACATAGATTGAATTTTAAGATAAGAGGATTTAAAAATGTTAAAACAAAGTTTAATGATCAGCACGCTCGGCTACCGTTCTGGAGGTCCCGGGTTCGATTCACAAGGGGGGTAATATAAATATTAGTGATTTTTTCACTGTCATATTTATTCAATATTACCCTGGACTGGTACCTGAAGCGGAGGGCTGATCACCTTTCCTTCATGTGTAAACGATCAAGATAACACTGCGTTTATATGACGCAGTGCCCTATGCACCATTGGGTGAAGATAAGGGTTTTATTATATAAAACAAAGTTGTTTCATTTTAAAACATTTTTAAATCTTCGGCGTATTGGTCGTGTCTCGTGTGGCCTTTGTTTTAGAAAAAAGGCGTAAAAAGAGAGGGTAGAACGTCACGCGGTATTATCGGAACTTGTGCACGCGCTACCCATTGTTGTCACGTCATCACGACAATCGAGTATGTATTTAAGGACGTATCAATTTTCAGATCGTGCCTTCTTCACTCTTTCTGGATAGCAAGGATAAGGTCTTTTATATAATTTTTGACGTGAAAAAGCGTATCTCTTTACATAATATAGTATATTATCATAATATCCATTTATTAGTGGACATAAGGAATAAATTACCAGTAGACAATTAATTATTAATAACCCTTATCCGCACCCCAATGGTGCATAGGGCACTGCATCATATAAACACAGTGTTATCTTAATCGTTAACACATGAAGGAAAGGTGATCAGCCCTCCGCTTCAGGTACCAGTCCAGGGTTATATGGAATAAATATTACAGAAAAAATCACTAACATTTCGCTCACTCCTTTCAAGAACGTCATAAATCAAAATACTTGATTTTTCAGGAGAACGTTTTTAAAGTTTAAACATATAATACAATGTATTAAAAATAAATATCAAGCCACTTACTGAACTTTTTTCTGTGCAACAGATCTTTTTTGGTAAAATCTCAAGTTTTTGTCTCCATTTGAAAAATATTTAGTTTTTTGAAAAAAATAATTAAACAATGCCTTTTCTTCAAAATGCAAAAACAACACTTTCTGCTCTGTAGCGGTTAAATATTAAGTTAAAAATATGCCGCTTTTGCTGGGATATAGTACATTTTCTGGGCATTCCGAAAACATGCACAACTGAAAATTTACAATTTTTGATTTATGACGTTCTTGAAAGGAGTGAGCGATTTATTTGAACCCCCCTGGGAATCGAACCCGGGACCTCCAGTATGGTAGCCGAGCATGCTGACCATTACACTACGGAGGCGGACAATAGAGTACACAATAGAGTAGACAATACTGACGGCAATAGAGTCAGAGCATTTGACATCTCAACAAGCAAGAACGTAACATGTTCCATTTCACTAACAGACAAGAATAACATTTACCACTCACTTATATTAAAATATCCACAACTAATCGATATTAACCAACCGTATACAGGGTTAGTCAAACACAATACAGTTCATCATATAGGTACCCGTGGCAAACTATTATGTGTAAGGCTCGTCGCTTGTCTCATTAGTTCTGGAGACAATGTAAAAAAAATGCAGTATTTGAAACGAAAAAAGTGTTTAGATTCTTTATTGATATCCCAACAAAGATGAAGAAGAATATGGATGTCCGGGCATTAAAAGGGCTTATTAGCAGCTTACAGAGCTATATTTATATTATTAAAGCTATAATAAGGCTTAATTTTTTTCAAACCCTTATCCGCACCCAACGGTGCATAGGGCACTGCATCGTATTAACTCAGTATTATCTTGATCGTTAACAGATGAAGGCAAGTTTACATTTTGTCCGCATCCGTGGTGTAACGGTTAGCGTGTTTAGATACCGTGCTGGTGGTCTTGGGTTCGATTCCCAGGCGAGGTCGAAAATAAATATTAGTGATTTTATGCTCAAATATTTGTTTAATATTACCCTGGACTGGTCCCTGAAGCGCAGGCGTGATCACCATAATTGGACTATAATTAGCTATAATTATAAAATTATTGCAAGGCCATAGTTATAACAAACAAAAAAATAACTATCTGTCTTTGCAGAACTTTGCCTCTTCCACATTCTTTCATTTCGTCATACGTATTTTCTTTATAAATTAATATTTGAACAGATCGAATCGTATTAGATTCTAATAAGTATAGCTGGTATTTTTCAGTTTTTTCTTTAAAAACAAGATAGATTCCAACATTAAATAAATGAAATTACAGTATCTTTAAACATAAAGGCATGGGCTATAAAAATTAAAAAAGTTGAAGCCTGGGTAGAGTCATGATAAGCGGTGTTGCATAAGCCGTAGCTAGATTTCAGAGTCACTTGGACGTTAGGTAATTGAAAAAAAATTGCAAGTTGGATACTCCACGGTCAAACTATTAAAAAGCTATAATAAAAAAAACATACTACAGAAAAAAAGCAATATCCCTATTCTTCTTCTTTCAACCCTTATCCGCACACAATGGTGCATAGGGTACGGATAAGGGTTGATATATGTGCTCTCTCTATCTCCGGTTAAATCCTTTTATTATTACAATGTACAACATATTGAGTGTATCTAAATACTTGTTCACAAATCGCTCGCTCCTTTTAACAACGTCATATATAAAAATCGTCAATTTTCAGATGTGCATGTTTTCGGAATGCCCAGAAAATGTACTATATCCCAGCAAATGCGGCAGATTTTTAACTTAATATTTACCCGCTACAGGGCCGAAAGTGTTGTTTTTGCATTTCGAAGAAAAGGTATTGTTCAATTATTTTTTTTAAATATACTTACTTAATATTTTTCAAACGGAGAAAAACCATTCAGGTTTTACCTAAAAAGATCTGTTGCACAGTGAAAAGTTCAATAAGTGGCTTGATATTTATTTTTAATATATTTCATTTTATTTTTAAACTTTAAAAACGATCTCCTGAAAACTCACGTTTTTTTTAATATAATATTTGACGTTGTTGAAAGGAGTGAGCGATATTACAACGTAGTTAAATATTATCGTATTGTATGGCCGAAAGTATGCAACAATAACTCACCCTTTTGTTGATTTAATACTGAAACATTTTCCACGACAAAAAATGTTGTATTCTTAGTTGGCATAAAAAAACTGCAACAGCTGTCGAAAGCATGTAACTAACTACCTACCACACGCTCATAAAGTAACAAATACAATAAAAAATACTACACCACTGACTTCCCACATCAAACCACATTAAACCTACCTAACAAAGCTACAATTAACATCTAAACACTGCACAGATTAGATTAAATTCATAGCAAGAATATCACTAATTTCAAATGTGATATTTGATATTTTGGGCACATTTTCGGTACCCGCGCGCCCGGATACAACCTCCCCTCGCGAGGGCAAAAGGGAAACTGAAATGAAATAATGTGAGTTTACGGGAAAACACGCTTCCTAGCTACGAGCTTCGAGTATTCGTGTTCATTGGGATTTCGTGGGCGTGCGTTGTACATACAAATGCGACTAAAAATAAACCCCTATTTTTATTCAATCAACCACGACTGTGGTCGAGTAGTGAAACTAAAAAAGGTGTGATTCTTTACTATTTCACAGTAGATTCATATATCGCTTACTCCTTTCAACAACTACATAATAAGATAAGTACTTAAGTATATAAAAAAAACTTGATTTTTCAGGTGATCGTTTTTAATGATTAAAAACATAGTAAAATGCATTAAAAATAAATATCAAGCCACTTATTGAACTTTTTACCGTACAAAAGATCTTTTTATGTAAAACCTGAATGTTTTTTTCTCCATTTGAAAAATATTTAGTACCTATATTTAAAAAAAAAATTAAACAATACCGTAAAGTGGGTATACATTGCACCAAAATACTGCATTTTTTCAAAAAAATGTCTATTCAGATCAGGTTTTTTACTTTTTCTGAGGTTTCAACTATTGCAATGTAATAACACATATATATACCTGTAACATGTCTGATACATTTTTAAATTTTTATCTTTTTTGCCTGTATTTTTTTTTTTATATTTATATTTTGGTGCAAAGTATCCCGGGGTAAAGTACAACTTTGCACCATGATATTTTCTCTACACTTTTCGTACTAGAATCCAAATTGATGCAAAGTAAAGACTATCCTACAAGTTTCGTTGCATCTTATGAAGGGTTTTGGCTCACGGTTCGCTAAATGCAGATTATAATATCGTATAATTTTGGAAAAATAAAACACTTCATAGAATTTTTTTTTTTAAATATTGAAAAATCTAACAAAAATGTTTTTTTTTCCAATACTGAAGGTTTAAAATTAAATAAAATAAAAAGTGGATATTAAAACATATCTTACTACATAGGTAATAGGAATTAAAATGAAATTAGGTCTAAATATGGTCAAGTTCCGGGACGGTAAAGAAACCTCTTTTGGATTGCATTTTCGGTTCTTTTATGGAACCCACTACATCCTTCCAAGAATATTGAAGAAAGTTATCCTTCATCGGCCACTTCCACGATTTGAGACTCTCCTGCATGGATTTAACAGCTCTGTCTTTCTTTATTTCCAAAATCTGTCCCGGAAATTTTTCTCCTTTATAATGAAATACGACATATTTTCCCACCTTCTTTTTTACTGGTCCTAATGAAACGGAAGAACAAATACGATAACTGGTTTCAGTCATCGTTTTTGTTCTTCTCCCTCTTCCTCAAAGTTTCCGTGTGAACTTTTTTCAGTTAATGCTAGATATTCTGGAAGTTTCGATGCGGAAGGTGGGATCATTGATGTAGTTGGTTCAGGTTGCATTTGTGTCTCGTCAACGTTCATTTCGACATTTGGATCGTGAGCAATGCTCTTACCTGGTTCTATCGGTATCGTTTTCCTGCGTTTTAAGACTGAATTCTTTGGGTTGAATCTGTTTTCTTCCAAAAACTGTTGAAAACCCTGGCGCACGTCATCGTCATACGCTTTTAATGGCAACCGATTAAGCAACTGACTAGTTTTAGCAACAGTCAAGGTTTTATGTTTTTGCAAAAATGATCTTATCCATTCAGAGCCTGGTACGTTGTTCTTTAATATTCGTACTCTTCTGCCAAATCTATCCAAATAGGCTATTAGAATGTAGTGAATGTTAAAAAAACTCACTGTGAAACCGTACTCACTCATGTCTACTATGCAGTTTACGAAGGATTGCTCTTCGCCCTTGTCACATATCGGAGGTTTTCCCACAGGTTTTGTGTGCTGACCTTTGAGCTTATATTTAATCGTCCTTCTGGGGATTTTGAAAATTTCTTCAGCCTTTTTTTGACTGATTGTACCATTTCGAATGGCCTCCAAACACTGCTCCACTCTCTTTGGTGTAAAATCGCAGTATCGTCTGGCATAAGGCCGCTGTTTGTGTGTTCTTGACATTTTTGAAAAAAATATACCATCAGGAATTAAGTAAGTACACAAAACCTATAGATATTTAGCAAAAATGTCAAGTTGTATTAGCCGTTTTAAGACTTTTCATCAAATTAATTAACTATGGCCTTTTGTGGATACTTTGCACCTGGTGCAATGTTACCCCAAATGTGGTCAATACAAGTCAGTTCTTAAAAAAATATTATTTTTACATAAACTTGACCACGTAACTAAAAAATACTGCATTTGAAAAAAGCAGGGCCTACCTATCTACGATTTAGAGACCACTCACTTGTTGTAACTTGTTTCAGTATACTGATTACACTGGATTTTTTCAGACACAATTTTCAGACAGAAAACTTTCTTTACGTTTGGACAGGAAAAACGCATTGAAGCAATAGCCACCGACTGTTATTTCTGTAAACTAAAAAGTAGATTGAAGTCCCATCTATCAGAAACAATAGAAAGTAGAATGAAAAATGACATGTATCAGAGATGACCAGCTCCACAATTTCTTTACAGAAGGTGGTGCAAAGTATCACCCATGGTGCAAAGTATACCCACTTTACGTTACCTTTTCTTCAAAATGCAAAAACAACACTTTCTGCCCTGTAGCGGGTAAATATTAAGTTAAAAATATGCCACTTTTTATGGTATATAGTACATTTTCTGGGCATCCCGAAAATGTACACAACTGAAAATTGACGATTTTTGATATATGACGTTGTTGAAAGGAGTGAGCGATATATCCGATGCAGTTTTCATATGACACATTTTCCGTATCAAATGCAAGTCGAGTAACCTGCCAGAATTTTCAATACAAATAAAGAAAACGCATATTTTAAATGTAACTTTAATTTTTTTATAACTAGTTATATATCGAACTCAATCTGAGGATGTAAATAATGATTTAAGTTTTAAAAATCATTTATACCCCATTTATTGTAACTGCAGACAGTTGGTAGAGTTCCATATTAATTTTTTTGGGTAATATATCCAAAATGAAACAAGGTTATTGGATTGATTTCTAATTTTATTTAAATATATAAGTATGTACAATGCTGTATATTGTGACGCGTTTCGCCTTAGTAAGACATTATCAAACCAAAAATCAAATAGTTTGATAATGTCTTAATAAGACGAAACGCGTCACAAAATACATCATTGTTTATATTTAAATAAATGTAGAATTCAATCAAATAACATTGTTTAATCTTAGATACTTATATTACCCAAAAAAATTATACCTCGTTAACCTTAATCATAAAATAAGTAATGGAAATGACTCATCGCAAATATTTTATAGTTACTCAAATGTATGTAATATATTTAAAAATACATACATAAAAAACGAAAACAAAAAATACGAGAAACTCAACTAAACTGGGTGGAGAGATGTTGAAAGTTTATAGTCTCAAAAAAAGGTTTCTATACTAATTTTTAGGTTTTCAGTAATGAAACAAAAATTATTTTGTTTATAAAAAATTATTACAAATTGAATGAATCATTCGTCATATGTATTTTGTAATTTTTATCATTAGCAGTAATTATTTGGTGAATCCATGAATGAGTATTATTTTGTTACTTATGTTACTGACATCTATTAAATTATGCAACATTAAATTGAAGGTACTTTGTATTTAAAATACAGAGTTCTGTTTTACCGACATAACAGGCAACAAACTTCTGCTTTACCGACCAAAGCTGATAGGACTGTAGCAAATGGCAAAAACTCTCTCTCGCTCGACGCCATTGTTGGTTGTCGATCGTTCTCGTGCCTTCCATCACCTTCCATCTATATAAATTAGTTAGTCTGTGCTTCCATCTTTCCCAGGGGGGGTCGACTCGTAAACGTCAGATTGTTCAAAAAACGACCAGAAAATGACTAGACACACTAATACACTAACCAAAACACCAAAACGGGAACGAAATATACGAGATACCAACAAGTTGTTCAAATATATCAAATAAATATAGACAGACTATGGTTATAGACAATTATCGATAGAAAAATAGAAATCCGTATATGAAGAACTTGATAATATTGAGTATTATGCCAAAGTTAAAGTTAAATTTTGCGTATGAAAGTGTAGTTTTTCTTACTTAACACAACGCTCCCTTGAATTTCTGTAGCACCCCCCAAATGCAAAAAATTTAAAAACGCCTAGCCAGACTTCCAAAACGCCCACAAAGGGGCGCTGGCACCCCCGTTAAGAAACATAACTTCAGGAAGTGGTGGGCACTCCTTCCGCCCTTTTAAAATATTGTATTTTCTAGAATTTTAAATATAATATAGTAATTTGAAAATTCTATCGTTTTTGTTTTTGTTGAAAAGCCTTATATTTATACATAGTTTGAGATAATTATTTAAAAAAAGTTACCATTACCATTTACCATTGTAAGGCTGAGTTGAGTAACCATTATTAATCGGCTGAACTCTTTTTATAAATGTCGCGTTTTAGCCGTGACCTTTCTATTTTTGTTTACACTGAAATAAATAAATTTAGATAGTGAAATGTCTTCTTTGTAATATTAATATTATAATTTTGAAAATATGTAATACAACAAATTTCAATATAAATACCATTTAACCTGAAAAATTAATGATAAATATTTCGGCGGGTGGATTCGACATTCAGCCGCGGCGAAGTCACGCCCAGCCGGGAGCTTAGTATTTCTAGCCGTTTACGTCACTTCCGGCCGCTGGCGAATATCACTTCCAGCCATAAAAAATCGAGGCAGTTGGCGGTCTTTATATAAATTAGTTAGTCTGTGATCTTTCCGGGCTTGCACCATTGCTTGCCGGCTCCGTCATAACAATGTTAAATATTTAACATTTAACAACCCTTTAAACTATATAATAGTTACAATGAGTGTTTTTTGTTGTTGTCATATTGTGAATACGTTTTAGACGATGTAAATCGCCACACGGCAAGTGTGACGAAACACCGACATTAGAAATGATTTTCCTATTGTACACATTTATTCATTTAAATGACGAATATAGTGAAGGTTTGGAATCTCGGGAGATCATTTTATGATCAATCTAACAAGATTCAACAGTATTTATCAAAATTGCACAGTTTTAGTGACCGCAGCATAACCAAACAAAATTTCGCCAAAAATGTGGCAAATCCTACGGAAACAAATGAATTCGGCGTTCACAACACTCTTCTCATCGTAGAACATGAACCAGTTTATACCGCAGGTGAGTTTATAGTTTATATAATCAATAATATTTACCAGACAAAGGGGAAGAAAATATAAAATGGCGTCTTATTCGTTAAGAAAATTCCAGAAGGACCACTTATAAAATCCCTCGGCATCTAATTCCCTATGGATTACCGGCAATGCTACAGAAACAAATGAATTCGACATTAACAAAACTCTTATCATAAAACACGAACCGGTTTTTACCGCAGGTGAGTTTATAGTTTATGCAATCAGTAATATTTTGCCAGACAAAATGAAAAATGGCGGGTTTTTCGGTCAGAAAATTCGAGAAGTATGACTTGTAAAATCTTTATTCTGGCGTCTTATTCCCTTTGGATTATCGTCAATCCTGCAGAAACAAATAAATTCGGCATTGACAACACTGTAGAACATGAACCAATTTATACAATCAATAATATTTTGCCAGACAAAATAAAAAATGGCGGGTTAGTCGGGTCAGAAAATTCGAGAAGGTCGACTTGTAAAATCTTTCTTCTGGCGTCTAATTCCCTTTGGATTGTCGGCGATCATTCGTCTTTTCACTCTTATCGACTGGTGCATAGGGCACTGCGTTGCGTCGATGCGGTCTCATCTTGATCGTTACATGAAGGCAAGGTGACTCAATGCTACAGGTGCCGGTTCTGAATAGAGTGAAAAATGACTTGGTTTATTTTAACCCCCCTGTGGTTATTATCTATCATCTGCGATGGAGAATCAACAATGAATATGGGAGTCGAACACTGCAATATATCGTTCCGAACATTTTTAATTTGTTGCCGACGGAGGTTAGAGGTCAAAATAAAATATGGAACAAAGGCAAAATAAAGGAATGGGTAAATGATCAAGAGTTAATTTTATGAAAATTGTAAAATGTTTATATTCTTAATTTTTTTCTCTTTTTTGTGTCTATATTAGGTTAAAATCGTTAAAAACAAAAAAAAATATATAATAAAAAAACTCTAATGTATGGAAGTGAAACATGGAGTTGGCAAAAGAAGGATGAAAGTAGACTGAATGCAGTCGAAATGCGATCTCTCAGAACAATGTGTGACAAAACGATGTATGATAGATGTGCGAATAGTAAATAAGGAAGGAATGCAAAGCTGAGATAAGCATTATCGATAAAATTAAGAAAGGTGTGTTGAGATGGTTTGGACATGTAGAACGAATGAGTGAGGAAAGAACGGTAAAACAAATTTATGAGGCGAATGTTAGCGGGAAAAGAAGCAGAGGAAGACCGAGAAAAACATGGCATGATCAGGTATGCCACATACTTGAAAGTGGTCAGGTTAGGAGTCGTAACAACCGGCGGGTATGTATGAGCAGATGCATGAACGTGGAAGAGGCGAAGAATGTTTGCAAGGACAGAGTGGTGTGGCGCTCTATTCTCTCTGCCTACCCCTGCGGGGAAGCGGCGTGATAGTTAGTTAGTTAGTTATAAAAAAAACTCCACCGACAAAACACACAAGGTGGCTTAGTGGGTCTTTGCAAAAAAAAAATTTCTAAATATGTATAAATTGTTGTTTAAATAAATGTATACAAATTTTTAAAAAAAAGACCTTGGAAGAACAAAAGAGGTATCGGAAGACCCTAAAAGCCGTCTTGCCATAGACATATGTTTAGTTTGCAGAAATCAATATCTCCCCGTGTTTCCAGGTCTCCGCGACTGCCTGTCAGAGGCGGAGCAGGCCAGGCTGCGGGCGCTGGGCGCGCAGTACCGCCGGGCGGACAGGGGCGGGCTGGCCACCTTCCACGGGCCCGGCCAGCTCACCGCCTACCCAGTCCTGAACCTGCGCCACTTCAGGCCCAGCGTCAAGTGGTACGTCGACCGGCTGGAGGAGACGGCTATACGCACCTGCGCCATGTTAGGTAGGACAGCATTGTGGATAGACTTGTTTGTAAACGTGTTGTCGTTAAGACACGGCATTTGCCGTTTATCGCGGACTGTCGGTCAACTGCGGGACACGGCAAATGCCGTTTTTGTCGACTGTTGGTTTTCGGCGGGAAACGGCAATATACGGGTTTGATATCAGCGTGAAATAAAAGGCCTTGAAGGGTAATTTGCTACCTGGGTGCTACGCTTCCCCGCAGGGGTAGGCAGAGAGAATCGAACGCCTCACCACTCTGTCTTTGCAAACGTTCTTTGCCTCTTCTACATTCATGCATCTCCTCGTACATACCCGACGATTATTACGACTCCTGACCCTGCCGCTTTCTAGTATTTGATATACCTGATTGTGCCAAGTATAAATAATATGAAAATTTTGGGTCAGGTAATGACTATTATTCACCGACTATACTCAGCGGAACTTCGAGACGCCAAACTGACCTGGGAGGAAGCCGAGGAGATGGCGGGCGACAGAGTGACTTGGAGACGTCTCGTGTTGGCCACATTCTCCACCTAGGGAGCAAACATGGAAAGAAGAAGAAGAATGACTATTCTTTTTTTTCCAGGCATCAAGGCGGAGCGGTCTCCCCACACGGGAGTATGGGTCGGCGACAAGAAGATCTGCGCCATCGGCGTCCACGTGTCCAGAGGCATCACCACCCACGGGCTCGCCATCAACTGCTCCACCGACCTATCCTGGTTCGGCCACATCATCCCGTGCGGCATCCAAGGTAAAGGGGTCACCTCGGTCACTGAGCAGCTGGCCAGCACGTGCACAATCCAGGATGTCCTGCCCATGTTTAAGGAGTCTGTGCAGCATGTTTTCGGTTGCCATCTAGTCGATATGACGGATGATGAGAAGGGGAATGTCTTGGCGGCTGTTGAAAAAGTCGGTTAGCGTTAGTTCAGGTACAACGTTTTGAGTGTGCCCAAATACTTGTTCACAAATCGCTCCTTTCAAGAACGTCATAAATCAAAAATCGTCAATTTTCAGTTGTGCATGTTTTCGGAATGCCCAGAAAATATACTATATCCCAGCAAAGAGGCACATTTTTAACTCAATATTTACCCGCTACAGGGCAGAAAGTGTTGTTTTTACATTTTGATAAAAAGGTATTGTTTAATTATTTTTTTTAAATATACTAAATATTTTTCAAATGGAGAAACACCTTCAGGTTTTACCTAAAAAGATCTGTTGCCCAGTAAAAAGTTCAGTAAGTGGCTTGAGATTTATTTTTAATACACTGTATTATATTTTTAAACTTAAAAAACATTCTCCTGAAAAATAAAGTTTTTTGATTTATGACGTTCTTGAAAGGAGTGAGCGAAATCTGGATTATCTCCAATTGTAGGAGTTAGTTTTCATAATATTTTTTTAAATCTCATCAAAAATGAAGAAGAATATGGAAGTCTGGGTATTTACGGGGCTGACGACCGTCATAGGCTGGTTTAAGTGATCACTTTATACACGCGTAACATTCACTATAAATAAACCAAAAAATGATTAGTTCAGGTGATATTTTGACTGTTAGAGTGCTGAGGATTGATCTATCGACTCTGGTAAATAGCTGAACTCCAAATATCCGACCCATCTGACTATTGAATCATCACTGATTATCAAAAGTATGATACAGCACTCCTTATCATTCATCGTTCAATTCATACCTTTAATAAGAATGATAAGAATATCACCATACCTCAAAGTTAAAAAGGTTTTTATTTCAAATAATTAATTGTGATAGATAGTTATTTGCGTTCGTGAATCTTTCTTCAACACTCCGTAATACACACCAATATGTCTTTTGCCGAATGTTTTTGCAAATTCGACGTCATCAATTTGTATGACAAAGATTACGCTTTGTTACTTTCTTTAAATTATCAATTATTTCAAAGTGGTCCAACAGATTGCTTGTCTTATTACGATATAATGAAGGTGAAGACGTGTTTCAATAGCGTTTTCATCTAACAACGTCTGACTGTTAGAGGTAAGGGGTTTGGGGCGCTTCATGGCCTTCCCCCTTTGGGTGAAAACTGTTGCGTTGTAATTTTCTAAATATTGATTACATTTTCTCTAAATTTAATCTATATTGTACCATTTATTTAGGTACGGTGACAGCTATTGGATTATTGTGGACTCTAATATAGCGCTATACCTGAATATAATTTAAAATTATCCACGCTTTGATTCACAAATCATCCTATTCAGAATTACACATGTTTTCAATTTCCATTTTTCTTGGAATTATATGTCACCTTGGACGATCTCTTCACAGAATCATCTCTTCGTCTAGAGATAGGCTTTGATGTGGCTTATACGCTTCCTTGAATTTCGCTGAGAACTAGTCGCTTTGAATTTTTATACGACGGTTTGTGCTAGCGGTCGGAATTTCGTCGCTATTATTAAAATGGAAATGTCGTAAAATTTGTGAAAAATCTTTAGGAATCGGTGCGGTCGTGGTGATGAAGAAGTCAGGTTGAGTAATAGGTTTTATTCTGATATTATACAATGTGATATCCACATATTTTAGATTTGCTGAGCGGTTTTATGGTAGAAGACGTTATGGTCACATTTATTATGAGAGGTGAAAGTTTCTGAAGCAGTTCTTAGCTTTCGTGTAGCATAAAGCCACTCCGCATTTTTCACACACATTGTGGGTAAATCCTTTGCATTTCGGAAATTTGCACCTGATTTTTTTTTCAAACCATTGCGGCCAGTGCCCAATCTGGTCTTGGCGAACTGCTTTTGGAGGGACATGCTGAGTGGGTCCTTTGTGCTTTTTGGCTTGAATCTCGTTCTCCAACGACCGCCGACTACTGGCTTCTGCCAACTTTTCAGAGCCCATTCACCAAAACTTGTGCATTGTGGTAGGTCGTTCGGCTTCAATTCTTGCACCAGGTGTATTTTGTAAGGCTTCACACCTAAATTCTTGTGCCAAATTTTGCTCATTGGACTCATCGGTGCGTCCAGCTGTCCATGGAATTCGGAGCATGCGCCTCCAACATCACATTTCGAAAGCATAAATTTTTCTTCTTTCTGCTGCTTTTATGGTCAATGTTTCAGCAGCATAGAGAAAAATGGAGTGGACCAAGCTCCTGACAAGCTTTATCTTGGTGTCGTTATTCACACCCCGGTCTTTCCAGATTTTGTCTAGCTTAGACATGGCACTTGGCATAGACACAAAACACAAAATCAGTGTTGCCAAAAACAAATTAGTTAAAAAATCACCCTTTATAAAGGATGGATTCTCGTTTGCCTAATTGCGGCAATTCTGCTTGTTAACGAATCCACTGAGTTGAAATCCTATCGTTTCTATCATCATTACTAAAATTTTGTTCCTTGTCACTTGTTTCCATTTTGCGTATGTGAGCTGATGTGAGCATGACACATCTATGGAGCCATCAACGGTCTCCCGTGCATATCCCGTTAGTCAAGGAAATGATTTCATTACATAGTTGATCAGACTCCATTAGCATTTCAGTTGTCGCAGTCATTACTGAGGGTTGTTACCCTTGTGGAAGCAATGACTCTTCTCCAGTTATCCCCTGAATCAAGTTATTCACATGAATACTTGAATCTTAAAGTACAATCTACATCTTCTTCTTCTTCTTCTTCTTTCCATGTTCGCTCCCTAGGTGGAGCATATGGCCAACACGAGTCGTCTCCAAGTCACTCTGTTACGCGCCATCTCCTTGGCTTCCTCCCAGGTCAGTCCGGCGTCTCGAAGTTCCGCTGAGTATAGTCGGTGAATGGTCGTCAGCGGCCTTCCGGGGCGCCGGAATCCTCGGAGTTGGAAGAAGAGACATGAGGGGTTGATGTCCTCAGGTGGCATTCTAAGGACATGTCCCAACCATGTCCACCTTCTTCTCTTCAGGACTTCCAGTATGAGGGGCTGTTGAGTTCTTCTCCTCACATCGTCATTCCTGACAAAGTCATACCACTTTATACCCAGTATTCGCCTCAGGCACCTATTTTCAAAACTTGCTAGTTTCTTGCTTTGAGCTTTGGTGAGGTGCCACGACTCACATCCGTACAGCAACACTGTTAGGATGCAGGCGTTAAAGAGATGACACTTGGTTTTTGTCGAGTAAAGCAATCTACAACCAGATGATAAATCATGTTGATTAGTTTTGCCATTTTCCAGATGGTTTGCATCCCAAAACGTGCAACTCTGACAATGATACAATTTTCCGATAACGATTCCGTCTATAACATTCCGCCATACGAGGGTTTCAAAAATTAAAATAAAACACAGGTGTGTTATCCGGATCAGCCGAAAGTCAACTGATGACGAAAACAGGAAGAAAGAAAGCTTTTATAGCGTCGTTTGATAAAAATAATCTACAATGGTAGCTCGCAGTTATAGTTGGAGGGTGTGAAGCGTTAGATTGGAAATAATCAAACTTTTTCTACATTATTATATTCAATCAAAATAATTTCCATCGGCATCCATGACTTTTCTGCCAATGATTGGGCAAATCATATATCCCTTCTTTTTAAAAACAATTTTCATCTTTGGAACAATTTAAAGTCATCTTTTACATCGTTTTGGTAATTATATATTTTTTCTGTTGTAACAATAGCACATAATTGCAAAACAGGTTATAATATGTAGATGAAATTTCCGAGGAATAAGGAGGATGCAGTAAAATTAAAGAAGTTAATTTATCAATGGTTGATGAAGCTTTATGGGGTCGTGAGTTATCGTGCAATAATAATGTGTCGATTGAGCAGCGCTGGTTGCTTTTTCTCTTGTTGCATGATATCAATTTCACGGCAGTATGATAGGGCTGTTATGGTTTCTAAGGAATAGTGAATCACTCATTACCAGGCGTGATTTAGGATCGTCACATAATTTAGTAACCATGTTATTCTAGTGAAAAGTAGCTGGTTGGTCACTATACAAGGGATTTGCCGGTCACTTACTATGGACTGTTTGGCTGGCTTGCTAGGTGCGGTCGCGCTTTTAGTAACCATAGAAGTGTACTGGAAGAATGATAGGTGTGAAGCGCGACGCGCCGGTACAGTCGCTGCAAGAGTATGGCAGCGTGGCCCGCGCTGACAATTTAAATGATCGAAGTTGAAATAAATTTATTTTCTCCGACGTTTTTCATTCCTGCAATTCCTATTTTAAAGTTTGCAAATTGTAATATTTGTTTTTAAATCGTGAGTACCTAGCCACGTGAATTCGGTTAACTCCATTGATTCTGGAATCTAGGTATTACGATTGTTAAAACACTACGGTCTCCCGTACATATTCCGTTTGTAGAGAAGATGATTTCATCACTTGGTTGTCTCGCTGAATCAGTATTGAATTCAATCAGTTTGTATGAATTGTGTTTGGTGTGAATTCGATGTATCTATAACAGTGGTGGAAATGTTTTACGTTACGTTACACGCCTTTATGGCTGTAATATTACTTTTAACTTTGTCAGGGTCAAGTCCTGTATCCATTTGCCGCAAAATATTTTGTGACGCCGCTATCTTGTTTGTAGTTTTGCGATTTGATGGCTTGGACACGTTCAAATTAGGGCCACTGAGGATTTTATTCTTAGTATTCGTTTTCGCTTAATTTGCGTAACATTTTACGGCGCGAAGACAGCGACTGACCAACTACTGATTTTGGTGTTGACGTATCAGTTCCGCTGGCGAGGGTGGCTTTGAAAATAAATACCGTGAACATTGAAGTCAGCACTGATGCGGCAGCGCTGTACAGATGTGGATATTATTATTATTTTTTTTCTCAGATCACATTCAGAACGGTACTGTTCCTGGACAGCAATAAAAGAGAATCTTGAACAATAAGGTTTTAAGTGTTGGCCCCTTTTATATTGGCAGCATTGTCCGAGAATACCATTTGTACCTATCATTAATAATACCATGAGAATATAATTCTATTATATTATTAGGAAAAGCATAGTGTATGTTCCAACGTGCTAGATAAGTTTAAAGAAGTGTGCATCACACTTGATTACATGTGTCGTCAATGTGGTGCGCTGTCTCAGTCAAATAACTTTCATTGTCAGATGACGTCCAGCCATCTGTAGTCAAACGTACGGATTTTATTTCTATATTAATTTAATTTTCAAATTCATCGCAACATGTTTAGTACACGCTGCCAACTCTCAGGAAGTACGAAGATGAACTTTCCCTTTGGCTTTGTTTCTCCCGAATCATGGTCGACGCAAACGCACGTGCCAATACTTTCAATATAGCCGCCCTCAATCCTAATTTGAAGGTCTTGTTAATTTCATTTCCAAGTTCATTGTATCATTTTTGTACACGCTGCTAACTCTCAGGAAGTACGAAGTTGAACAAATAAAAATGCGAGATCTGGTGAATAAAAAGGATGATTTTGACCTTTTTGGAGGCAATTTTTATGAAGGTCATTGCTGCCTTTGTCATCCAAATTAGAACATTTTTACCTTTTATTATTCATTCTCTCGAGCTGTTCACAATGAACTGCAGCGGTTACTGTATCGGTCGGTTTTAAAAGTTCATAATGGATAATTCCATAAATATTCTACGCACACGCAGAATACGTTGTCAATAAATCTGACTTCATCTCCGTTGATTGTTCTCGGAGGCCTTAGTATCGGCTCCCTTCCACTGGAATTAATATCTACAACAAAAAAAAATTAAAAGTTGTGAGCCTCGCAGTACCATATTATCGCTAAAAGAACGGTGCGCTAGGCGGTTTACATAATATTCCCTTATTGGAATATAACTACACTTCACCCCACGCCAGATGTTGTATGGCATACGAAATATCCAACCGGAGTCTCCGCATACAAAATATAGGAGATTTTTTTAATTTTTTTTTTTATTTAAAAATAATATGAATAAAATATAAATATAAATACAAAAAAAAGATCCCACAAAGGCATGGCCTGTGTGTGGGTTTACAATATAATTTAGGTCATAGTAAAGGGTATAAGGGTATAGGTATTATAAGCAGAACTAGAATAATATTGTTAATATAAAATACAAAAAATACTTGACTATCAGAAAACAAATTTTTTTTTTTTTTTTTAAATAAAATTAAAAACTTAAAAACATGAAAAGTAAAAAGTTAGCAAGCATGTACTATAGCAAAAAGGAGCTTAAATCTGTCTCTTCAATGAACAATCTAAGCAAAATTTTAAATCTACAGTAGATAGAGAAGAGGATCAATAAAGAGTGAAGTATTGGGAATGTGCGAAGCACTGTTGTGAAACGAATGAACGGCAATGTCTCCAGACGTAGGGACTTTGCTGTAATCCGTTTCTAATACAATAGCAACTTGATCCCATACTGGTATAGAGATTGCTGCTCAGACAGTGGCAGCACAGGTTCCACCCCCCCCCCCCCAACGGCGGCTCTTGTCCGAAATCATATTGTTGAAAGAAATAATTCTGGCAAAGTAATCGGTGAGAGCTTGTTTTATTTTTTGGCGCAAGGACCATATTTCCAGCTTCTTAAATGTAACATAATCGTCCTCCTCGAAGCATTGTAAAATTGTGTCTTTAGGGCAGTCCAGTCAGACGCGGCGTTTCAATACTGTGGAAGTGGATGGCTGGAAAGAAGGAATTTGATGGAAAATGCCAGTGGAAGTATTGTAGATGGTTGGGAAGAGGGAATTTGATGGAAAATGCCAGTGGACGTAGATGGTTGGGAAGAAAGAATTTGATGGAAAATACCAGTGGACGTAGATGGTTGGGAAGAAGGAATTTGATGGAAAATGCCAGTGGACGTAGATGGTTGGGAAGAAGGAATTTGATGGAAAATACCAGTGGAAGTAGATGGTTGGGAGAGTTGAATTTGAAGCTGATGATAGTGGAGTGGAAGATTCGGATCATGATAAATACTGTTCTATAACAAGATTCAGATCATGATACGTATTGTTCTATAGCAAGATTCTCTCTATAGAGAATTTTGTTGCCTTGAGGGATTCTCTTTTGTCCATTCATTCATATAACTGCCCTTCTCCAATACAGGGGAGTGTAACTCCCATCTAGACGCCGGTTAAAGAGCCTATGCAACTATGTGAGAACTATTTCACCACCATTCTCGATGTATTCTGCGATAGAATTATCAAATCCTACAGCTTTTCCTTTTTTTAAGGACTTGGTTAAAGAGCCTATGCAACTATGTGAGAACTATTTCACCCCCATTCTCGATGTATTCTGCGATAGAATTATCAAATCCTACAGCTTTTCCTTTTTTTAAGGACTTGGCGTTCTTAATTTCTTCCATACCTATGTATATTCCTCAAACTTATCTAAATTAATCTGAAAACCACAATTTATGCTTTCTTAATATGACATAAAAACGTTTTAGAATGTCTACATTAACCCCAGTTATTTCAGCAGATTTTTAAAGAAATTACAAGCCGTATTTCCATCATTCGTATTTCCCATTTGCTGTTTGGCAAATCTATTAATAATTCGAAGTCATTCTTAAACTTCCTGGAACTTGCCAGCCTATATCAAAGGTGAAGTATACATTCAAATAAATGCATCCACGAATGTAAAGGTGACAATCCAAAGGAGAGGAAATCCGTAATGGATAATTCCACAAATATACCATCACACGCACAACATATTGTCAATAGAGGTATAGAAGAGGTTCAATAGAGGAATGTGTGAAGCACTGTTGTGAAACGAATGAACGGCAATGTCTCCAGTTTCCGTTTCTAATACAATAGCAGCTTGATCTCAAACTGGTAAATTGTGAATACCCGAATGTTGTCTTCGGCCGGGTTGACGCAAATGCATAATTAAATTAGGCGGTGTTTGTCCCGTAATTTATTTATAAATAGATAACTCATTGGGTGCAGAATATGGACATTTTATTTCTATCTTGGGGATCGAGGTGGTGTAGAGGAAGAAGTCAGTCGGATTGAATATTGTATTTATTAATTATTGATTCGGCATTAACTTTGTGGAATGACATGATTATTTTATTAAAATTATACACTTGAATAAACCACTTTATCGAGTTTTATTTTTATTTACAATTTAATCAAATTAATTTTTTTGTATTTATTAATATATAGATGCTACACTAAGCGGTGTCGTGTACTTGGTGTAGCGATGACGTAGCGTGTCGTAGCGGGGTCGAAGCGATGGCATAGCTGTATTACTGGGCTCGGGTATAGATAATAATAACTCGTAATTAGGATGCAATCGGTTTAATCAACAGGTCGCTACCACAGTACAATGTCAAGTGTCCCAGACTCCCCTGCATTCATCTCATAAGGGTAACGTAAACATTCCCCGCGTACCCCTTTCCCTGCCTCCAGCGGGCGCTTGGGGTCATAGGTTTAAGTTCAAGTGGTTAGAACTATTGCGCCGTAACAGCTGTGTCGTAGCGCTGTCGTAGCAGAGTCGTAGCGGTGTCGTAGTTCGGTGCTGTCGACAGCGTAGATGGTCTATCAGTCTGATTTGATGCGGAGACTCTTGTTGCGTTTACCGGAAACAGTGGTTCACTCATTGTGTACGCCGGCTTTAGGCGGTCGATTATTACTGTTCGTTCTTTGCCCCGCACTCGGATAGTGAATGTATTTTCTTCCTTTTTCGCCACCTCGTGCTGGCCGCTGTACGGAGATTTTAGAGGACCTCCCACGGTGTCTCGTAGAAACACGTGGGTCTTCTAGGGGAAATCCTGAAAGAGGAAAGTTGGATATATCAACAAGTGTGTTGGGGGTTGGGCCTATGCGTATAAATTTCATATCACCGATATTATAATTTTGCCTTAATTATTACCATATCGTGATTTGACGAAACCTGCTATGTGCGAAAAACAATATTTTATACGAGATAAAAAGATTAATAAAATATTATTCTAAAATATATATATATACCAACCACCTCTATATTCATAACCCGTGCTCGTTGCTCGTGATTCTCATTCAGATGAAGGGCATTTTTTAAATTTAGGCGAAGCTCGCCGATTTCAATCTTTTGGTTTCAATTTTCAATTTTGGTTTCACACGCTTCTACTTTGATACACAAGGAGGAGATAGTGTTTAATAGGTCTTTTTCTGACCGCATTAGTCGTATTTCATCAGATAAAACCTTCAGTTGGTCCCCGCTCATGTCCTGGTTTCCGATCCCGCACCCACTATCGATGCGCCGGCAGCAGGCGGTACATTTAAGTTATTTACGTACGGCCGCAGTAAGTCTTTTAGATGAATCAGCGGGCAAACCGCCGCAGCTGTAATGGAAGGAACCTTTACACTCCGAACATATAAATGAGTTAGCTGCACTCACGGGCTCGGGACACACAGCGCACTTTAATTTTGACATTACTAAGTTGCAGTAAACAGATCTAAGTTATGCGCAACACTGACAGTTATCTATACGTAATATTTTTTATGTAGCAAACTTCGGTTGGATATGGCAAAAACGGATATATATTTATTACTATTAAATAGTATTTTAAATAAAATGAAACTGGTGTGTTGTCCGGATCAGCCAAAAGTCAACTGATGACTAAAACCGGAAGAAAGGAAGCTTTTATAGCATCGTTTGATAAAAATAAGACCCAATGGCAGCTCGTGGTTATATATTTGTAGGGTGTTACGATGAATAAAGTAATGCATTTATTTTCAAATCATGACACTTTTCATTGGGAAATTGTAATATAAATATCTCTCGTCTTTAGTACTGTTTTCTTTGCTAATAAGCAAAATTTTGTACGAGTGATCACTCTGATTTAAGCCCAGACTTTCATAGTATTTAGTTCCTATAAAAAGTTTCTTTCTCTAATATCTAATATATATCTATGTGTTTACGCGGTAAATATAAACTACATTAGATCCTGGTTCTTTCGTAATTGTTTGGCACACAGATATATTGTATGCATCATATTTTACATTATTTAATACATTGTTTTTGGTCACGTGGATTGTATAAAAATATTAATACAACCCATTTTTGCTTGAATCTCAATTGTTTTTGTTCCTTCAAATAGACCTGAATTTTTTTAATCTCGTGTCATTTTTTGTAAGCCTTGTTTTGAAATTTCATGTTTAATTGATCTAATATATTATATTCTTTGTGGAATAACATGATGATTTTAATATATAAATGAAACACTTGAATAAGAGCACTTTTGAATAAATTAAGACCACTTTTAAGTAAACACGGCTAGTTTCGAGAACTACAGATGTTCTGATCAACAGGTTAAAATATAAACAGTTTGCATTAATAAACTCAAGAGTGGTCTTATACAAGTGTTTTATTTTTTATACTAAGCCAGATATATTGTTTATATAAGGTAAATTAACAGTTTTGTATAGAATATAAATAAAAAACATTTGTATTTTTTATGAAATTATTTATTAAAAAATAGTACAAACATGCAAGTCTTGCGTTTTTATTTATTTATTTGATTACATAGTTTTGTTCATAGATAAACTAATAGAAAACATTGATATCATTGCCGACACTAGAAAATAATATATCCTGATCTCTTCTCAACACGTTATTGCTTGCACGTGTTTCGAATCAATCCAAACCCGTGTCAACACAGTTTTACATATATGTATATAAATTTTTTGTTAAACGGCTTTCTTGTCAGAACAATGATACAATACTTTCTATTTTATTAATATTAGTTTGTAAATGAACAATTATCCTTAATCTACAAAGGTGTATAATTTTTTTTAAATAATTTAATTCCGTTGGTGTGTCTCAAGATGGATTGATAATTATTAAAATATATATTTCCACAAAATATAATGAAATAATAAAAATAAAAAATCACAAGTATTTAAAACTTGGCATTCAATAGTTTAAAACATTTTAAAAAAATGGTAAATTTTTCATTAACACATTCGCCACGGATGACTCGTATATGAGTCTGTGATTTGTGCAATATTACTTTGAGATTTTGCCAACAGATGACACTAGAAGGATATTATCAAACAGGACAAAATAGCATGTGGCCCTGAATTTAACGGAACGCAGATTGAGAACCTACAAAAATATAGTATTTAAAAACTTGGATGTAAATAAATATCTCTGAAATTTTTATCTTAAAATTCCTACTAGTTAAAAATTTATGCCCATTTTTCAAAAACGATGCATTTTTTGCAGAATTCTACTGCCACCTCACAGTAGTAGTTTTAATACAATTTATACCTTAAGCGAAAGTGTTAATTGAAATACATATTTTGAGCATAATATGAAAGCGAAGATATTGAATTTAGCAAAACACCAAGGAAGCATTTTAAAACGCATAAAAAAATTGTCTAATAATATAGTAGCCCTTCAACATTCAACAGCAGGTAAGGTAAGGTGTATTTACGGATATATTTCTAAATATTGTCCGGATGTTAGCTCATTGGCTGGATAATTTTATTGATTTTACATATAATTTTAGATAAATCATGACTATGGGTGTGTTTTCTTCACCGGCACAACATTCAACATATACATAAAAAATTATGTAATTCCATAGAAATGGTCCAAAATTTGACAGCTGCACTGCCTCCATAGACAAAATAGTAGAGAATATACCAGCGACAAAGATAGAAGGCCTCCAATTAAAATCCACATTATATGTCGAACATATTTCATTAATCTGTGAAAAAATGTATCGCACAAATGAGGAATATTTTCAGAATCACTAGCAAGCTGTCCCTGATGAACACTGAAGGACTGTTTTATTTATAATCTTAATATTTTCATATATTTTTTTGTTTAAAAAAAAATCGAGGTCAATTTATACAAATTACATTGACCGAATTTAACCCAATTGAAAGACACCAACAGATAAAATAAATATTACATTCTAAAAGGTACCTAATTAGGATAATTAATCTAAATTAGTTATGTAAACCCTTCGGTATAATAAGGGTTAAAACTTAAAACTACATTTTTTAGTATAACTGGAGTCATAAGTTATTTTCATAAAATACTTTGAATGAAATACAATCAAATTTAGAGAGAATACTGCAAAAAGCTTGTCACATTCCATGAACATATCGCTCACTCCTTTCAAGAACGTCATAAATCAAAAATCGACAATTTTCAGTTGTGCATGTTTTTGAAATGCCCAGAAGATGAACTATATCCCAGCGAAAGAGGCATATTTTTAACTTAATATTTACCCGCTACAGGGCAGAAAGTGTGGTTTTTGCATTTGGAAGAAAAGGTGTTGTTTAATTATTTTTTTTTAAATTTACAATTTTTTTCAAATGGAGGAAAAACCTTCAGGTTTTACCTAAAAAGATCTGTAGCACAGTAAAAAGTTCAATAAGTGGCTTGATATTTATTTTTAATACATTGTGTTATATTTTTAAACTTTAAAAACGTTCTCCTGAAAAATCAAGTATTTTGATTTATGACGTTCTTGAAAGGAGTGAGCGATATGCATTGATGGTGTACATTGCTATTAGGAAATACATTCACGGTACTTCGACAATGATTAATTCTGATTGCATGTGATAGCAAACAAACTGCAAAGAATCCTGCCCGACAGCTGCTAAAGGTAACAGGTATTTGCAAAAGGGTCAAATGCAAAGTTTTTTTTTTTTAATTGCCAAATTACATGCTATCACTGTACTCTAGTGGCTGTCGTGTAAAACAGGGATGCGCGATGAAGAGTTCACGTTTCCGCATTGCAGAAGCAAAGTGTGCTAACGCACGTTCAAAGGTAATTATAGCCGTAAAAATGCCATGCTTTTCTAAAAATCAACATTTACCATACAAATATTAATTTTATTCATAAAAATGAGATTCAAATATTAATAAATTACTACGTGTCATGATTGCAGTTCACTTTTTGAGTCGACATCACACTCTTTGAAATTCAATAAATATATTTCTAAACGATTTTCAATGTATGATAATATAACTATGACTACAACTATGTAATATTGCAAAAACCTACGTATAAGAATATATTTACTTATAACTTAATTCGATATTTTATTTCCTCTTAGTAGATACAATCTTTATACTTTCTCCATTTAAAACAAATTGCGATGTGTGTTAAAAAAAATTCAGCAGAGAAATATATAAAGATTGTATTGTACTTTTATTTAAATTAATTTAAAGCATTCCCAAAAGATTTTCGTTATGCCTGCTGCTCTGAAAAGATAATATAGTATGGAGCGTAAACATCTTAATAGTTAATGGACGGATACACACTGATGATACAAATATTTTTAAATGCATATAATTCATAAGATTCGTTGTTTGAGAATATCATTCGTTGTTAAATTTAAATCAACGATATATAAAGCTTGATAAATTCCAGCAGACTCTAAAATGTGACATTTCCTCTGAAATTATTGTTGATAATTTAGCTATGGGAAAAAAACATTTCACCAATAAAATCTAAATTATAGAGTCTACCATATTTTAAATTCACTTTATTTAACAATGGAGACAGACTAAATAAATGGTGCATTTTTCTGATGATATACCACCGGATCTGTATCCAGATAAAAGACAATCAAGATTTTTCAAAACATCATACATTTCCGCTGTGTTAACACATTGTTTACGGTGAGCACATACTTGTGAATTTATGAAACCTTATGTTGCTGTGGTGCTCATATTTGTGAACTACTGAAACCATGTGTTGCGGCGGTGTGTGCATATTTGTGCATTTCGGTTACCTTCAACATCATGCACATAAAACACATCTTATGCGTCTAATTTCTTCTCATATTTGCTTTGCTGTGTAGCGGATAGGTGTCTCACTAAGATAAAAAAATATTATTGACTATGGTAATACCCCGTTTAGCGCAGGTAAATGACAGCAAAATGGCCCATTAAACTAATCAGCGCTAAGCGGAGTCTATTTTCCACATGGTTTATATATAGAAATACTTTGTTTTTTGCGTTCCCTTGACAAACTTCCTTGCACGAATGTCTGCCATTTTTGTACGCAGATTGCCATTTTACATAAAAAACTAATGCGTTTCAAGCTTTAATGAACTTCACCGTAATCAATGTGTTAATTGAATTATCTATTATATTAGATGTATCTCCACAGCTGATATGTCGACTTTTAATCAATTTATAATTTTTTACTGGAATAATTAATTAAATCATACTGTCCATGATGGTACAGGGTGACATTTCACCATTTGAAGTCAGGTTAGGTTAGTGTGTGTGTGCTTGAAGTTGGTCTATGGCATCTGCTTTGCTGGCGACATCCACTTCTTCATGAAATAGCAGAGGATGGTGCAGATGTACAGCAGCAGCATGAGGGCACAGGCCACTCCGAGTGCCAGCACCGAGTTTTTGGTCGGGCATGGCTCAACGATGGTTACAGTCTTATCTGAAAAATGTAAAAACATTTGTCAAATATATATTTTTTAACTTTCATGAAATAAATCTTCGGATTTGTTTTAACTACTTTTATTTTTGCAAGCACCTTGTCTCATCTTCAGGGATTAATATGTACATATACATTCCTGGATTATTTTAGTCTGATGTTGGTGTCTTGCTGGTAAGATTATTGTTTTACACTGCTGGAGCTATTTGTCATATTTTAATTTTATTTTTAGTACAATATAGTAAAAAAAAAAACTAACTAACTAACCATCACGCTGCTTGCCCGCAGGGGTAGGCAGAGAGAATCGAACGCCACATCACTCTGTCTTTGCAAACATTCTTTGCCTCTTCTACATTCATACATCTCCTCATACATACCCGACGATTATTACGACTCCTGACCCGGCCGCTTTCAAGTATTTGACATACCTAGTTTTAGCAAATAAAAATCTATCAGCGGAAGCTAAACTGGTAGTACACAATGGAGTTCTGGTTCCAACCCTTATGTATGGAAGCGAAGCATGGCAAAAGAAGGCAAAAGAAGGATGAAAGCAGACTGAATGCAGTCGAAATGCCATCCCTCAGACGAATCTGTGGCAAAACGATGTTTGATAGATGTTCGAATGATGAAATAAGGAAAGAATGTAAGGCTGAGATAAGCATTATCGATAAAATTAAGAAAGGTGTGTTGAGATGGTTTGGACATGTGGAGCGTATGAGTGAAGAAAGAACAGTTAAACAAATTTATGAGGCGAATGTAGTTGGAAAAAGAAGTAGAGGACGACCGAGGAAAACTTGGCACAATCAGGTTTGTCAAATACTTGAAAGCGGCCGGGTCAGGAGTCGTAATAATATAGTATATTGTATAATAAGACATTTTCCCTATAAAAATGTCTTGGGGAAAATAATGATAGTGGCAAAGAAATATTTGCAGACAATTTATCAGATTGTTCTTGCAACAATGATGGTAAAGTGTTTTAAATCTAGTAGTGATGATGAGGACATACCGATACCTAAAATATGTAAAAAGTGCCCACTCTTTATAATAATAATTTTAAATTTGGGTAATAGTGCCATTTTTGTAAAATACTACCTCAAGAGCGCTTCACTGTGATTGAATTGAGGAAAAGGTGATAATGGAAATGGTTTAGCAAACAAATATGTAGAAGAATATGGAAGTCTGGGCATTTACGGGGCTTACGACCGTCATAGGCTGGTTTAAGTGATCACTTTGCACACGTGTAACATTCACCAATTCTACCCATTATTGACAACCACACTACTCAAATTCTTGGAAGTTCTATATATATGAACAAATTTAGAAACCTTGTTCATGAATCACTAGTACTTCACTAGAGACATCTATTGGTGAGATGTAAAGAAGCTTTTTATTAAGCAGAAACTCTTATATTAGTATATGTGAATGTTACACGTGTGTAAAGTGATCACTTAAACCAGCCTATGACGGTCGTAAGCCCCGTAAATGCCCAGACTTCCATATTCTTCTTCATCTTTGATGAGATGTCAAAAAATAATATGAAAATAACTCCTGTAATTGGAGATAATCCAGATTTTGTGAACAAGTATTTGGACACACTCAAAATGTTGTAAACAAATATGTTTTCAGTTTTTTTCTAAAGATCATCCTGCTCGCACTATTTCTAACTACTTGTGGAAGAACGTTCCACGCTATCGATCCCACAGCAAAGACATGGTAGTCAAATTTAGTGCGCAGGTTGCG
Organism: Brachycentrus maculatus; assembly: GCF_059751285.1. NCBI lineage: Eukaryota > Metazoa > Arthropoda > Insecta > Trichoptera > Brachycentridae > Brachycentrus > Brachycentrus maculatus. Next base: position 1,830,511 of record NW_028280953.1, read on the forward strand.
AGCTGGTAAGATCACTTTGCCCATAGCAGTTGTAGCCGATGGAAGCGTCTATCAACCAATTTGTCTGGAATACACAGACCTTTTAGGTTCTTGAGCCATATATTATGTACTGATTTATACATGAGTAGACAGAGTTTATACCCTTTCAGGAAAGCATAACCAGAGCAGTTGGTGAGGTAGTGTGGTGATGTGACTGAATTTAGAAATTCCAAAAATCAGTCTCGCTGCAGCGTTTAACACTGATTACTATTTAGCACGCAGATAGCCCGACATTAATATGCTAAACGGATGCTCAGGGAGTGAGTAGTGCCCAGATGGTGGTAGTTCTGTGTATGTACTTATGTTTTTATAATTATGTTTTTTTTAATGTTCAAGTACTATCTACCCTCTGATTGCAAACAGCTATATATGGTCTCAAACGTCCGTCAATCTGAGTTTCTCGGTTTGAACCCACTCTACCACAGAAATAGTATGAAATTGAATATTTGTGTAAATTATAAAAACACATATATTTTTCTTTTTCGAATAAAATAAATAATAAAAAAATCATTTTAATAAATAAACAAAATACCTCTGGTAAAGTCAGCCTCCGCAGCCAGGCCGCCCAGCTGGTCGGTCCTCAGGAAGTCGGCGCTCTGGCGCTCGTCTCCAAAGTCCAGGACCAGGATCTCCTGGGAGATGTTCATGTCGTCCTCCTCCTGCTCGGCGGCTTGCTCCGTCGCGTTGACGGACCTACGCCTCCTGCCCCAAGACTCGATGGAGTCGCGGCCCCAGTCACAGACAGCCTGGAAACAATCGGTTAGCATAAATATGCTGAAATAATCTTTACATAACTCTCTCCAAGATCCATGCTTGATTAAAACTTAAGAGATTGACTTGAAAATGACATTCTCCCAACATATGAGATTTCAAATACAATTTTTTTTTTTAATTCTTTGGAATTTTACAATACATAATAATTACAAATACAAAAAAATATATATAATATAAATACAGAAAAAGATCCCACCAAGGCATGGCCTGTGTGTGGGTATACATTATATTTTAGATTATAGTAAAGGGCACTGGCAAGAATACAATATATATTAAAAAAAATAAAATTAGATTAAAAGTGCTAGTATAACTACAATGCTTCAAATAATGTTTAAAACGACCCATAGCAACACCAAACCGTTTTTTAACAGAGAAATTCATAATTTTAACACACAAGGGAATAATAAAAGAACATGTGGAGCCGATATACACAACTTAGTTTGGAGTAAGGTCCTTACAATATATTGCTTGTACCCAAATTGACCAGCTGCCTGACATATAAAAAAGAACCCAGTCAGGAATCCAAAATGAATGAACTGAAAAAATTACTTTATAGAAAGATATTTGTGCTAGTGATTAGTCATATTTTCTCTCAGTTTTCCTTTAAACATGCTTCTTGCCTTATATTTTTTTATATGCTTATTTACTGTACCTTTTGTTGCTTTATTTAACATTTGTCCTGTGTTTTCTTATTTCTTACTAAAGCGTATGTTCTCTAAGCTCAGTACATGGCTGCTCTGAGCCCTTGTAAGGTGCCATGTTTCACAGCCGTATAAGAGAACACGAGCAATGCAATTGATGTAACTATTCTGGATAATTCCCAAATAAAATGTACTGCATACTTAAATTGTAAAAGAAAAACACTTAAATTGTAAACTTAGTTTACATTTAGACCTGAAGATGTAAGCATAGCTTCCGAAACTAGTTGTCATAAAATAAACTCAAGTGGTAAAAAACAAGTGTTTTTCTTTTACAATTTCATCATGTCTTGCCACAAAGTTAATGCCAAAACAATAAATAAAATACTGCATGCTTACCGGCTCACACTGTCCCAGGCAGTATTTCACGTTGCATTGGAAGATGACCCCATAGGACTCCGTGAACCTGAAGGCTTCGTAGACAGATTGCAGAGCGTTGCCATCGGGAGTGAATGCAGGGAAGATTGAAGCATCAACCGGACACCTATAATATATAATTGATCATCTGTAGGGTGAATAATCCAGTGTTTGATGAAATCGACATGCCCTACGTAAAGTGCTGTAATTACATTTTTGCCAATTATGAGATATTTGGTGTATGTTATCAACTGACCATTATCTACAAATATAAACAATAAAAAAAAAATAATAAATCACGCCTAGTTTTCAGGCATAGAAGACTATCTATATCGAATTTTCAAAATGAACTGAACTACTAAAATAACTACTTAATTTTGAAATAGCATAAAGTTTTAAAATGATTTAATACATTATTTTATCGTGTTTTTGAATGTATAATACTAGTTTAGAATTTCAGATAAAACCGTTGATCAATAAATAAAAATACGTTGAAAAAATATTCTAAGCTCTCTCTTGTAAAGTAATAGATTTAGAGATAGAGTACTTTACGTAGGGGCCGTCGAAATAAATAATAATAAACTGACTCTTTTCCATCATTTTCCTCATTACTGAGAGTTGTGACCCTTGTGGAAGAAATAAACTGTAGAACAGGTAAAATTTTTGGGGTCATGTGCTTAGAGGAGAGAGATACAAGCGCACCTAATAGAGGGTGGACGAGGTTTAATTACGCGATTTAATTGAGATTAGAACTGTTGAGGTACTGTCTAGAGCTGCCCAAGACAAGGACAATTACTCTCATGTGATAGTCGACGTCAGGGGGACCTGACATGACACGTACGGAAGAAGAAGAAGGAAATATCTTGACTCACCCTTCATCATCAATGATCTGGAAAGTGCTCTTCGAATCCTTGGCCATGGCAACACAGCTCCGAGCGAAAATGCCATAAGGAGCTGAAAATTAAAAGCGAAAACATTTTTTTAGTATAACATACTAACTAAGATTATTGTACACACATTCTGAACGGCACCCTTGCAATGGCAACTCGCAAACACACAATTCATAAAGCGACTGGCTGCGCGAGAAGCCAGAAGTGCATCCACGCTCAATTTTGTATTTTAGAATATGATGGAATGTTTTTTTTTAAATATACATATATGGTATTGAAAAAATATTTTTATACCTTTTCATTGAAACTCCTTCCTTACCTTTCAATAAATCTTTTCTTTTCAAAACCATATATTTATTCCCAAAAAATTAAAAAAAGTACCAAATCAGTGTTTTAAGAAAAAAAATCTACTAGGTACGTTAAATGTTACCTGAGTTTAAAGAAAATTGCTGGCTTTTGATTACTGGGCCTTAATAGAAAAATGCATTTACTGCATAATATAATGCACATAGATGAAGTAGAAACAGATTCTATGCATATGTAATGCAGTAGTAATACAGTTGTAATTTGAATCCTTGTTATAAGTTTATAATTTTGATTTTAAACTGTTCATCATACAAAATAATTTAAAAAGTAGATCTTATGGGATATGTTGAATTTTTTTGTTGATAAGGGAATAGCATGGAAGACTGATTTCTAATAAATGAACCTCACATACATTAAAACAGATTTCAGCTCTATACAATAATTTCACAATAATTTCAACAGATGTCATGGAAAATACAGTCTTTAAAAAAAGTAATATGCCTTCTTATGTTGAAATATCCATACTTAAGAAAAATAGAATAAAATGCAAACTTGTATTTTGTACTCACTGTCTTCTGGGATTTCAATTCTGAAGGTGAGCTTGTCTCCAATGCGGACAGTTTCCACTTCGCGGGCTCGTGCATCGAGGATTCGGATCCTCGGAGGAGGAGCTTCGGGGGCAGACGTGATGGAGATCATCTCAGGATCTCTGCAAAGCCAAAACAAAGTCAATAAGTACGCTTTATTTTTAAAAAGCATTGTTAACTTTGTGGTATGGTAATATAACAACCACAGTTGACCTAATGATGGAAGGTTATTAACGGGTATTACACAAAGTGAATGATGAATGATAAGTAGAGTGTTCAAAAGTAAGTGCTGTCTACCTCATATTTACTATACCAAGTAAGGATAGACAGGGTCAAATATGATGTTTAAAGCTGAGATAAACATTGTCCATTATATGAGATGGTTTGAGCATATGAATGAAATGAATGAAGAAAAAACAGTAAACCAAATTTATTGATTAGCAAACACTGATTGCATTTCGACTACATTCAGTTCACTTCCATACATTTAGGTTGGGACTAACCAGTTGTTGTGTAAAACTAAATACAACATTTTGAGTGTGTCCAAATACTTGTTCACAAAATCTGGATTATCTCCAATTACAGGAGTTATTTTCATTTTATTTTTTGACATCTCATCAAAGATGAGATGTCAATAAATAATATGAAAATAACTCCTGTAATTGGAGATAATCCAGATTTTGTGAACAAGTATTTGGACACACTCAAAATGTTGTAAATAAATTATCTGGTCAAATTATAAGCTTAAATAATAAAAATGAAAATGGTATTTTCTGGCGTTTCTCATGTGTGTGATTATAATCCAGGATTCGGACCTCACATACTAATATAAGAGTTTCTGCTTAGTAAAAAGCTTCTTTACATCTCACCAATATATGTTATAGTGAAGTTCTAGTGATTCAAGAACAAGGTTTCTAAATTGGTTCATGTATATAGAACTTCCGAGAATTTGAGTAATGTGGTTGTCAATAATGGATAGAATTGGTGAATGTTACACGTGTGTAAAGTGATCACTTAAACCAGCCGATGACGGTCGTCAGCCGCGTAAATGCCCAGACTTCCATATTCTTCTTCATCTTTGATGAGATGTCAATAAATAATACAACTAAATAGTTCAGATTTATATTATCCACTGACACTTCGTGATGGAATTGCATTTTTAATTTATTATTAGATTAAAACCAATATTTTTAGCTTTTCCACTTTTTATTTGACCAGCGACCGGGTTTCGTCGTTACCGACATCATCAGACTGGTGATGTCGGTAACGACGAAACCCGGTCGCTGGTCAAATAAAAAGTGGAAAAGCTAAAAATATTGGTTTTAATCTAATAATAAATTAAATAGTTCAGCTTATACTGATCGCATTTCGACTGAATTCAGTCTACTTCATCATTCTTTTGCTTCACTTTCATACGGTTGGCATGTGTTCTGCTTGTTTAGCTTACAGTCATCGCATTTTTACTGCATTCGGTGTTTTCTTTTCAATTTCACCATTCTATCTATCATTTTGCCCCACATACAACTTCATTCAGTCTACTTTTATCCTTCTTTTGCCAACTCCGTGCTTTACTTCCACAACATTAGTTGTGCACTGCTAATTTAGCTTAGGCTTGTCTGTCAATTTATTCAGCTATATTTTAACATATCTTACCTGACTGGCATCATTCCAAAGGTGATGTTTCTGGAGCTCATATCGTAGGTGCACTTGACTCTGTAGATCTTGTCGGCTTTGGTCATCACGACACTATGATGCTGCAGAACTACGGTGTTGGAGTACACACCAGTCTGAAATGAAGCAAGTTCATGTTTCTTACAAAAATATTGCAATATACTAGTACCCGTCACTAACTGAAAAATAACAGGAATATACACATTTGTAAGTTATTAGCGTTAAAATACTTATAATTTACTTCTACAAAATAATTAAATTTTGACATCGCAACACTAATGTGCAAAGGCAAATAGCCGCAAGTTAAAAACAGTAGTTTTGAGATTAACGAGTTAAAAGTTAACTTAAAATGATGCTTTTTGCCAACACATGTCGCTCACTCCTTTCAAGAACGTCATAAATCAAAAAACTTGATTATTCAGGAGAACGTTATTAAAGTTTAAAAATATAACACAATGTATTAAAAATAAATATCAAGACACTTACTAAACTTTTTACTGTGCAACAGATCTTTTTAGGTAAAACCTGAAGGTTTTTTCTCCATTTGAAAAATATTAAGTTTATTTAAAAAAATATATATAAAAGTATATACAATACATTTTCTTCAAAATGCAAAAACAACACTTTCTGCCCTGTAGCGGGTAAATATTAAGTTAAAAATATGCCTCTTTTGCTAGGATATAGTACATTTTCTGGGCATTATGAAAACATGCACAACGGAAAATTGACGATTTTTTATTTATGACGTTCTTGAAAGGAGTGAGCGATGTATCAAATTAATAAAATTTTGCGGCTATTTGGATAGTGAATATCTCGGTAAAGGAAAGAGATAGAGCAAAATCTGTGATTGTATATGATAGAGGCCAGTTATAAGAATGCTTTGAGCCGTGTTACGGCAAACAGCCGCAACATGAGTTACGGCTAGTTTTTCCCTTACACATTAGAACATAGATGAATAAGAATATGGAAGTCTGGGATTTATAGGACTTACGACCTGTATTAGGGGCATATGTCATAAATAAAAAGTTCTCTGCTAAAAAGAAAATCTTGCTAGTCCATGGTTTGAGATGGCTTCAGTCTCAATCTCATGACACAGTACATGTGAATTCACAACATTCATCTATGTTGGACTGAGAATGATTTTATTTAGTAAAGATCCCTTTATTTGTATGCAAGATTGGAACCCCGGATTATTTTTATACACTGGAAAACGCCTGAAAATATGATTTTCAATTTAAACAAACACTAACACCCAAGTGGATAAAACCCGGATAAAAAGTACGACATAGAAATAAAACGAGAATACATAAAACTTTTATTATTTTATAAGTAGGTAATAGTAACATTCTTTGGGTGACGATGACGCAATGATAAAAAAATGTGAATGACACATTAGGAAGGTACTGTGAAGCAGGGGGCGAGGGCACGACCCGAAAACTGTTTTTTTTTTTCAAATATATTTTTTTCAAATAAAAATTATGTATCAAAATACTTAAAAAAAAACTTCTGGATCTCCAATGAAAGGAGTTATTTTTCATACTATTTTTTGACATCTCAACATAGACGAAGAAGAATATGAAAGTCTGGGCGTTTACATTTATTCATCTCACATACAAATATAAGAGTTTCTGCTCAGCAAAAAAGCTTCTTACATCTCACCAATAGACGTCTCTAAAAAATTCTAGTGATTCAAGCACAATGGTTCGAAATTGAATAATATATTATGTACATAGAACTTCCAAGAATATGAGTAGTGTGGTTGTCAATCATGTGCAGAATTGGTGAATATTACACGTGTGTAAAGTGATCACTTGAATCAGCCTATGACGGTCGTAAGCCCCGTAAATACCCCGACTTCTATATTCTTCTTCATCTTTGATGAGATGTCAAAAAATAATATGAAAAATAACTCCTACAATTGGAGATAATCCAGATTTGTGAACAGTATTTGGACACACTCAAAATGTTCTTATGTAAATTTAAAAAATAAAATGAAAAACAAATAATTTTAATAGAAACGCGCCGACATTGACTCTTTGGAACACCTTACAACCGGAAAATTGCATTATTTCCAAAAAAAATGTACAAATCGGGTAAAAAGTGAGATTCTCTCAATTTCAAGTTAAAAGCTCGGGTTACGTTCAAGACGATCTCTATAAAATATGTTTTTGTCTAAATTTAAAGTGATTGACGATCGATAATCAATTTATTGGTGTGGTCATGCCTTGATCTCTACAGTGGGAACTCCTCCGCCTGCAGTAGCGAAACTAATCGCTTCAGGCCCCCAATTTTAAAGAAGAATGAACCAAAAAAATTGTTTATATATAGCCCCCGTAAATTTGATGAAAAACGTGGTATAATGTTTTACCGCCGAGCTCTAAATGTTCTAAAATATTTATAACTAAACATAGATGAAGAAGAGTATGGATGTCAGGGTGTTTAGAGGGCTTACGACCTGTAAAGATGGTTTAAGTGGTAATTTTTGCATATGTAATATTTACCATTTATTCTACCCATGATTGACATCAATTATGGAACACACACACATATGGATACGATTCAAACGTCGCATCGTGTGCGAGCTCACGGCAGTATCTATGTTTGATTTGAGTAAGCTTTATTTAGCAGAGACCCTTTTAAAATGTTTAAATGTATGCAACATCCTTACCGAATTATTTTACACACTGGGAGACGCCCAAAAACATGAAATTTTTCTCAAGACGCTTATAATTTATAAATTGTATTAAATTTCATTTATACATTCTTATATATTATTAAAATTTATTCACGTGTAATATTTACTATTGTACCCATGATTAATAAAAATACTGATAGTAATATACTCATAAAAATAGTCATAAAATAAACCCTGAAGAGGGCAACAGGTTGTTCCTGAAACTAGTTGGTTGTTAATAAAAATGTGAGTGGATCAAAATAAAAGGTCTTTTTTTTCTCAAAATAACATATCACTATGATCCACAAAGTTAATACTTTCAATATTCAAAATATAATAAAAATACTACACAAATTATGGAAGTTGAATTTATCGTTCAATTGGCACCTTCTTTCACATGCTAGTTTTCGGCACCATCTACGGTTGAGTTTAATAAGTTTTTATATTTATTTAGGTTTGCTGTTTTTTTATAATTAAAAAAATGCGTATAATATTTATTGATCGGATTTTTTGTCCGTTATATTCGAAGTTCGTTCAATAGAGGTGCGCTATATCGAGGTTTTACTGTATAATGATATAGGGGTGCCCGTATTATATTAAATTCACGATTACGCATGGCAATATTTCAAAAATTGCTCTTACATTCACTTTGTAATAATTATGTTATCGATTGTCACGAGTACTGCGTAAACTACAAATTATAAAATGACTTTATTACTGATATTTCAACATAGATAAATAAGAATATGCAAGTCTAAGCATTTACAGGGCTTACGATATGTCATAGGTTGTTTTTTAGAGATTAATTTATACAGGGAGTCCCATAATCCAAGGGGTGTTAGGCCAGCTTATGAATCACCAAAAAATGAAAATATGATCTGAGTAAAAGTGCCTTAGTTCTCGAGATATTTCCACTTTTATGAATTTCTCGAATATCTGCGCTTTAGATCAGTTTTTTACCGGCCACTTCTTCAAATTTTAATATTTTAGGATTCTAATTTATGTTTTACAATACTGAATAACTATTTTGTTGATCACATTACAAAATATTACCAATACTGGCTTGCTTTGGCCGAAAAAAATATATTAATGCCCGCTCAATGATTTTGAAATAAATCTATAGGTAGGTAACTTTGACTTTTCACCCTGAAAAATAATATATGACGCTAACCTGAGTGGTTATTTAAAAAAAAAGTTCAATTCATGTCATTTTTAAAATGGTATAACATTGACTATATTTTATTTTAGAAAAAAAGTATATTGCTTTTGAAATGCAAAATGAGCTGATTGTATAATTATTTCATTAATTAAGAATTCCGATATAAGCAATCACTTTGGTTTATTAAAGTAAAAAAGTATTTATTTAAATTCAATTATTATTGTAAAACATAAATTAGAATCCTAAAATTTGAAAATTGCACGTCCACCGATGAGATGGGTGGACGACATCAGGAAGTTTGCTGGAAGACAGTGGATGGGGACGGCGCAGGATCGGGAGGAGTGGAGGCGGAAGGGGGAGGCCTTTGTCCAGCAGTGGACCTCAACGGGCTGATATGATGATATTTAGTAGTATGGTTGTCAATCATGTGTAGAATGGTGAATGCTACACGTGCATAAAGTGACCACTTGAAGATAGAAGAATACTGACCACTGATTGGGTGTTGCAGTCCTGCCCACCCATGGTGAGGTCGAGCCTGAAGAGGTCGCTGTTGATGACGTCAATGTTGCAAGTCTCAGATCTGCCGAGGGCGTATATCCTTCCGTTAAAAGGTTTGTTGGTCCTCACTTGAATGGCGATCCTGGTGTCCTTGCAGTTGACAGACACTGAAAGTACAAACCCACAATATCAATATTGTCCAGTAGTTAGTTAGTTCGTCCGCCTCCGTGGTGTAATGGTTAGCGTGTTTAGCTACCGTGCCGGAGGTCCCGGGTTCGATTCCCAGGGGGGGTGAAAATAAATACTAGTGATTTTACACTGTATTATTTATTTAATATTACCCTGGACTGGTTCCTGAAGTGCAAGGGTGACCACCTTGCCTTCGTGTAAGTAATGATCAAGATAACACTGCGTCAATTCGATGCAGTGCCCTATGCACCATTGGGTGCGGATAAGGGTTATAAGTAATAAGTTAGTCAGGAGTGGTTGACTACAGAAGAGAGAAAAAGAGGGTCGTAGGAGACTTATGTCCAGCAGCATTTCATTTCACTTTTGCATTTCACAATACATATATTATAATTACAAGTACAAAAAAATATACAATATTAATACAAAAAAAGATCCCACAAAGACATGGCCTGTGTGTGGGTATACATTTTTTTAAGGTTAAAATAAAAGGCACTGGCAAGAATACAATAGATATCACAAATATAATAAGATTCAGAGTGTTAATATAAACTACAAATATTTGATTTTAACAAACAAAAAATCAAAAAGGTGAAAATGAAAAAAGTTAGCAAATATGTACTATATGGGTTAAACGTTTAAAAGAAGAAGGTACTTGGATCTTTATTTTAAACAATTAATTTAAGCAAAATTTTAAATCGAAACAAACTTAGGTAATTAATGTTTAACATATAGTCTTTGTGGAATGAATTAAACGAAAAATGAATTAAAATTAAATGAAAAATGAGTGTCCTTGCATGAGTCTAGATTTACAAAAAGGGATTTCTAGTAAATTATTAATTTTTTGGCTAGATCTATTAATATTTTTAGGAAATAAATATTGGCGCACGAAAACGTATTTAAGACACCGTTGGCAATAGATTTCTCGTCGCTCCAAAAGTTTAGCTTCCTGAAATAATTGGTTGGATGGAAAAGTAATTTTTTAAAGCATGATTTTAATAATAAGTTTTGGAACTGTTTCTAAAGGCTTTAATCATTAATAATAAGGATGGAGGGTGTGCAGCATATGTATTGCATAGAATTATTATGGGGTGTATGAAATTCCGACCTGTGATGAAAGTCTTGTGGGAACCATAAATGCCAGCCACGCTTAAGGGAAAAGTCTACCAAAAAATTGTCAGACCCGCACTCCTCTATGGCTCCGAATGCTGGACGATATATAATATAATACCTACTCTAGGCAACTAGAAACTGCTGAAATTCTAATGCTTAGATGGCCACCTGGAGAGTCTCTTAGAGAAAAAACAAACATTTGTATAAGCTTGGGTGTAACAGACATAGAAGGTAAAGGAAAGGCAATTGAGATGGTATGGTCACAGGACGTAGAGAACCTGAACATATTGTAAGCCAGGCATCTCGAAAGACATCTAGAGGAAGACCAAAAAATTCATGGATGCTACATGAAGATAACATGATTCGAAGGCACGAGCTAGGTGACGTTGTATATGATAGAAGGACCTACAACCTGAGGACGAGGAGAGCTGACCCAACAGTCCACAAAGACGATAAGTTGGGATGGAGCCTGGAAGAACAGGTCAGTAATGACAAATTTAAATATATGATCTGAAAAAATACTTTATGGGAAGATATATATATGTAGTGTTTAGTCATATTCTCTTCTTTTGTTTTTACCTTATGTTTTTTATATTTCCTTATTTGTTATATTTTCTCATTTATTTATTTGAAATATGGTTCTTATGCCTATTTATTATACCTGCTTATTGTTTTTATATTTTGCCATGTATTTGGTTATTTAAAAAAAAGTTTTTTGTAACTTTATTATTTGTGTTCCAGTCTTGTTAACCTTAATCCCATGTCCCAAAATGAGAAATAGAAATTACTCATCGGGAATATTTTATATATGACTTATGGATGTAATATTTTTTGAAAAATAAATAAATAAATACACAGAGAGAAGAAGAAAAGAGAGATTTTTGTTCAGCAGTGAGTCAGGAATGGCAGACTTACATACATAAATAGAAGAAGAATCAGGCTTACCATCATAGCAGGTTCCGGTTTTGTCACAGTTAGCATCCGTTCTTGTCAAGTTGTTAAGTGTAGGGTCTTCCTGGGTTTCGATCGTCACTGGAAGGGTGCTGTCAGACTGAGCTCCAGATTGAGGAGGTTCTAGAAAAATGTAATGAAAATAAACATTTGATTTTAAAAAGCATTCATTGAAAGTGTTAAAATAACTGAGTAAAATGTATTTATTGTAACTGCAGACAGTTGGTAGAATTCCATATCAATATGGAATTCTTCAACAATTCAAATTGTTGAGTAATATATCCAAAATAAAACAAGGTTTGTTGGATTGAATTCTATATTTATTTCTGTATATATACGTGACGCGTTTCGTCTTCTTAGGACATTATCAAACACTTGATTTGTGTCAAACACGTGTTTGATAATGTCCTAAGAAGACGAAACGCGTCACGTATTAACATATAACATATAACAATGAGTAAAATGTAACATGAAGATTAAGTCTGGGTATTTACAGGGCTTATGACCTTATAAATTGCAACATTCCTATCTATCTAATTAATATTTGAAGCACTAACTTTATGATTTTCCATTATATCATTACTTTGTTTTAAAATCACTTTTTAAAACAAAGTTGCATTTTTAATTATATCCTTTTTTGTTTTTTCATCTTGTTTACCTTAACGTTTGTCCAAAAATGAGTAATATATTTTACTCATCGGGAATATTATATAATATATCGATCACTCCTTTCAACAACGTCATATATAAAAAAAAAACTTGATTTTTTTTATTAAAAATAAATATCAAGTCACTCATTGAACTTTTTACTGTGCAACAGATCTTTTTAGGTAAAACCTGAAAGTGTTTTTTCCATTTGAAAAATATTTAGTACATTTAAAAAAATTATTAAACAATACTTTTTCTTCAAAATGCAAAAACAACACTTTCTGCCCTGTAGCGGGTAAATATTATGTTAAAAATATGTCGCTTTTGCTGGGATATAGTACAATTTATGGGCATTCCGAAAACATGCACAACTGAAAATTTACGTTTTCTTTTATGACGTTGTTGAAAGGAGAGAGCGATATGTGACTTATGTGTGTAATATTTTTAAATAAATAAAACGCAAATATGACAGCTCATAAATAAATGATTTCGTACATCCCCGATGCTTCCGACTCCGTTCCAGCCACGAACACACAAACAAGACAAGTTTTTACGAGTTTTCGATGATTTTTACTTAAATAATATAATTTTTATATCACGAGATTCACAGAGCGTAGAATTACCTGAGACCGAAATGTGGCGCAACAAATTCTCCGGAATTTGCCACAATTTGTCGCGGTATGATCTCATCCATCGCCCATCTTGTTTTTTAATGTTTCCAACATAAGGATGTTGCTCTCATTTCGAAAAGTCAAAACATTTTTATTTATTTTTATTTTATTTGTTCGGGAATTGTACAGCTTTACACATAATAAAAGTATATAACAAACAAAAGTTACATTAACAATAATAAACATTACATTACATTAACAAAAATAGTTACAACATTTTGAGTGTGTCCAAATACTTGTTCACAAAATCTGGATTATCTCCAATTACAGTAATTATTTTCATATTATTTTTTAAATCTCATCAAAGATTAAGAAGAATATGGATGTTTGGGCATTTACGGGGCTGACGACCTGAATTATCTGGTCAAATTATAAGCTTAATAATAAAAATGAAAATGGTATTTTCTGGCGTTTCTCATGTGTGTGATATATACTCACATACTTATACAAGAGTTTCTGCTTAGTAAAAAGCTTCTTTACATCTCACCAATAGATGTCTCTAGTGAAGTTCTAGTGATTCAAGAACAAGGTTTCTAAATTGGTTCATATATATAGAACTTCCAAGAATTTGAGTAGTGTGGTTGTGAATAATGGGTAAAATTAGTGAATGTTACACGTGTGTAAAGTGATCACTTAAACCAGCCTATGACGGTCGTCAGCCCCGTAAATGCCCAGACTTCCATATTCTTCTTCATCTTCATCATGAGATTTAAAAAATAATATTAAAATAGTTACATTAATAAAAATAAAGCCAATTAAACAATTCCACATTTATGTTATAATAACTATTAAAAAAAACATTCAGAGATTTAAAAAAAGGGTATGGTATATAAAAATAGATTTTGCAGGAAGGAGAAGAAAAGAAGAAGAATTAATGAGGGTGGTTAAAGGATTTGTTTTTTTCTAGGTAAGAAGTTTAAAAATAAACATTTTGTGTGTATCCAAATACTTGTTCACAAAAATATAAAAATAACTCCACGCAGGAGTTATTTTTATATTTTTGACATCACAACATAGTTCAGCCGGTTCGCACCGGTTCGCTAGAACCGGTGCCTAAATTTTTTAGAGTTCGCCGAACCGGTGCTTAACCCTTTGTTGTCACACAATATTCCGATTGAGATCATGTAGCGGAGCACGCTCGGTTTACTTCGTACGCCACGTTGTAAAAATATATGAACCTCACGAAAAGAAAAAATATTGAAAAGATGAAAAAAATAGTAGAAAAATTCAGTTAAGTTATTGCACTTAGTAAAAAGAATAGCATAAAAGTAATATGCTTCAGTAATTGAAGCATTCTCAGTTGTTATGTGAAATTCTATTTATTCAACAACTACAATTCAATTTATTCAACAAAAAATAATATATACATAACAAACAATATTCAAGGCACAATATTAAAAGTAAGCAAGAAGACTTAAAGGTGTAGAAGAATCCCGCTTCGGAAAACTCTTTCGGACACATGGAAGAGATCAATATCCAATGTGATTTTGTTCAACATAGCGGTAGCTCTTCCTACAGGCATAACCATCGGCAGGTTGGTCCTGTATATAGGAATGTGAAACAATCTATGTCGACGCTGTCTTAGGTAACTATCGGGGACATACAGACCAATGTTCCGGATAATTTCAGGATTATCGATCATACCGCGCAACAATCGATAAAAATGCGTAATCAAAAAGTTCTGTTTATGTGCACAATAAAAAATAAATTAATGAAAAAATGTAAAAACTATTTTTTTAAACGGAGGGGGTAGGGATAGTACCTAAAGGGCGAACCGGTTCTTGAAAATTTTGAATCCCATCATATGTACTGTATTTTGTATTTTAAAAGCATTGATAACTTTGTGGTATGGTAATATAACACTTTCCTTATCGTCCATTGTTTTCTTTGTGTAATATCACTTTTTTAAACACTTATTTGTGACTACCGGTTTCGGAAAATCATTCAACCTCTTAATAAATAATCAACTAAAAAAAAAACAAATAAATTTAACTTTGAGTCCACTTTTAAAAGTATTCCCATTGTGATTCATTTATCTTCTTTCTCTCTTTATTTTATTAGGTCATCATCATTCCGTCATACAAAAGATGACGGAATGATGATGACCTGATGATGGAATGATTTTCCGAAACCGGTAGTCACGAATAAGTGTTTACAAAAGTGGTATTACACAATGTAAACTATGAATGAAAAGGAGAGTGTCATATGTACTGTGTCATGAGATTGATCAATATAGGAGTTCCAAAAATTTGAGAAGAGTGATATAATTGATAATAACCATTTAATAGATAATGATCACAAATGTGACCACAATAACGTAGAAATTCTAAAAATAATTCATACAAAAAGCCATAAACTGCAACATTCATGATATATAAATGACAATAAACCCATAATTAATAATACGACAATGACTAAAGCCTCCCCCTTTTGTCTATGTTCCCACTGATAGGAAATAAAAAATAAAAAATAAAATTAATAAATAAAAATAAGAAACAGCTACTACCCCTCTTCAACCTTCAACGTCCCAAGGACCCAACTCTAAAATTTAGAATTAGCTACACATAAGGTGTTTGAAAATGATGCGGAATGCATCGAAACACGTGTCACAGTATATTTTAAGAAATAGTGGTATTTACTAGGTAAAACTTTAATTAAAATAAAATTATATATTAATTTTGTTATATAGTAGCCGAAACGTGGGTCAGAAAATAGTCGTTTTGAGTTTTAATACTTTTCTACATGAAATTGTGCATAATTTTTACGATTTAGTTTGAACATGAATATTTAATTCATGTAAAACGATCAATTTGGAGAAAATTTTTTTTTGTAGTAAAACAATAACATTTTATAAAATATTTCTTTCTTTCAGTACAATTACGAAATTACTATATTATTTATTGATTCAGCATTAACTTTGTGGAATGACATTTAATTATTTAAAAAAAATTAAACACTTGAATATACCACTTACTGAGTTTTATTTAAATATACGACTAGTTTCGAAAACTTACAGATATTTACATCTTCTGGTAAATATTAAAAATTGTTTTAATTTTTACCAGAACATGAAAACATCTGGAAGTTTTCGAAACTAGTCGTATTTATAAATAAAACTCAGTAAGTGGTATATTCAAGTGTTGAATTTAAAAAAAAATAATGAAATTATTATATTAAATATGTACTAATTTTTTTTTAAACAAAGCGAGCGTTTATTGAACTATGCTCATCTGGAAATATTTGCAGAGAAGAATACTGGTGATACCAAACGTTTCCGCGTACTCAGTTTCAAATATTTTTGGAAATTGTAGTTTTAATGCAAAGAGGCAATATTATAGAGTAAGTTTGAGTTATTTTGATGCATCTGAAACGCTTTAACAAGGCGGTACATATGTAGTTTGATGACCCGATGGTTGAAATTAAAGGTTCGTCCACCGACTCAGCTTGGAATTTACGTCGAATATATTATACATTAAATATGAATCCGGTCAATTCGTGTCTGGGGAGTTTAATATCAATTACGAAATAATTTAAATCGGTTTTTTAAGCAGTTATTTTTAACGAACGCTGTTTATCGTTTCATCCGGTAATTTTTACATGTTTCATACTTCATTTAGCGAACGGATTCGAGTCGTAAAATTAAGTTAAAGTCGATCGATAAGACGTTAAATTTGTATGGAAATTTACAGCTTCCGTGCATACCGCTCACTCCTTTCAACAACGTCAAATATTAAAAAAAAACTTGATTTTTAAGGAGATCGTTTTTAAAGATATAGTGAAATGTATTAACAATAAATATGAAGCCACTTATTGAACTTTTTACTGTGCAACAGATCTTTTTAGGTAAAACCTGTAGGTTTTTTCTCCATTTGAAAAATATTTAGTATATTTAAAAAAATAATTAAACAATACCTTTTCTTCAAAATGCAAAAACAATACTTTCTGCCTGTAGCGGGTAAATATTAAGTTAAAAATATGCCGCTTTTGCTGGGATATAGTACATTTTCTGGGCATTCCAAAAACATGCACAAGTGAAAATTTACGATTTTTGATATATGACGTTGTTGAAAGGAGTGAGCGATAAGCATACGTATATGATTTTTTTCTTAAAAAACCGTTTTTGCATTGATAAAAGTCTCTGATAAATGAAAGCTTTCTAAATCCAACCGAAGATAGCTGTTGTGAACTCAATCAAAGAAAGTCATGAGATGTATCATATATCTATGATTTCCAAAATTTAAGTATTGTGGTTGTAATAATAGGCAGAATGGTGAATGTCAAATGTATGTAAAGTGATCACTTAACCAAACATGAAATGTCGTAAGGCTTGTTTAAACCCAGACTTTTATATTATTCTTCATCTAAATTAAGGTTGTCCGCCTGCGTAGTATAACAGTCACGCTTGACTACCTTACTGGAGGTCCCGGGTTCGATTCCCAGGGTGGCGTCAAGTAAATATAAGTGATTTTTTCATTATAATATTTTTTCTATTTTACCCTGGACTGGTACCTGAAGCAGAGGGCTGTGTTATCACCTTTCCTTCATGTGTTAACGATCAAGATAACACTGCGTTTTTATGATGCAGTGGACTATGCACCATTGGGGTGTGGATAAGGGTTTGATGGAGAAGAAGAAGTTGTAAGTTTTTTATAATTTAATTAGACGTTTCTACTTTTGACCATCTTAAAATTTGTTTCGCTGTGCCTCTCCAAAAAAGAGACTTCGCTCTTGTGTTTGGAGAGGGACTTACACAAATTGTTTATTGTTTATGCTTCTGTCCGCCTCCGTAGTGTAATTGTCAGCATGCTCGCCTACCGTTCTGGAGGACCCGGGTTCGATTCCCAGGAGGGTTTAATAAATATAAGTGATTTTTTCACTCTAATATTTATTCAATATTACGCTGGACTGGTACCTGAAGTGGAGGGCTGATCACCTTTCCTTCATGTGTATCGATCGAGACAACACTGCGTTTATATGAAGCAGTGCCCTATGCACCATTGGGGTGCGGTAAGGGATTTATTATTATGCTTACGAGTGACATAATTTATTTTATTATTAATTTAGTTTTTAAATAGTTTATTTTTAGTCAATGCTTTTTAAAATACCAATACTTATTATTTATTGCATAAAATAGTTCTGCACTCAGGTGGAGAATTGTAAAGCAAACATGATTACGAAGTTGAAGCACCGTTGAGCTTTATAGGAATGAATGTGCACCATAATTAATGAGTTTTACATGGTGAACAGCCATAACGGTGATATACAAACGGCTATGTTGGGATTTACAGCCTAATTTAAAAGCCCAGATCAAATAAGATGACGGAAATATAGCCAGAGTGGATCTAACGAAGAGCTGAGACCACTCATTATGTAAAATTTATATTTGAAGCACTAATTTTGTGATTTTCTATTTAACTAACTAACTAACCATCACGCCGCTTCCCCGCAGGGGTAGGCAGAGAGAATAGAGCGCCACACCACTCTGTCCTAGCAAACATTCTTCGCCTCTTCCACGTTCATTCATCTCCTCATACATACCCGCCGATTGTTACGACTCCTAACCTGACCACTTTCAAGTATTTGGCATACCTGATCGTGCCATGTTTTTCTCGGTCTTCCTCTGCTTCTTTTCCCACTAACATTCGCTTCATAAATTTGTTTTACCGTTCTTTCCTCACTCATTCGTTCTACATGTCCAAACCATCTCAACACACCTTTCGTAATTTTATCGATAATGCTTATCTCAGCTTTGCATTCCTTCCTTATTTCACTATTCGCACATCTATCATACATCGTTTTGTCGCACATTCTTCTGAGAGATCGCATTTCGACTGCATTCAGTCTACTTTCATCCTTCTTTTGCCAACTCCATGTTTCACTTCCATACATTAGAGTTGGAACCAGGACTCCGTTGTGCACTGCCAGTTTAGCTTCCGCTGATAGGTTTTTACTTGCTTTAACTGATTTCAGTGCACCATTCACTTTGTTCCCAGCATTCACTCTCCTTTCTATGTCTTTATCAATCTTTCCATTCCTAGAAAACATACTACCCAAATACACGAATTTGATGATTTTCTATTTAATAATTCAAATGTAACATTGTTTTAAAATCACTATAAATATTTTATTATAACTTAATTTTAATGTCTACCGGTTTCGAAACTAACCGCTTCTTTATCAAGACTGGTTAATAATACTAAAACACTATCTAATTAACAAAATTCAAAATATTTTGACGGTTAGGCAAAGGAGCTTGGGTAGATCTCAAAAAATTTTGTATCATAAAGTCATCACCTAAACCAGCCTATGACGGTCGTAAGGCCCGTAAATGCCCAGACTTCTACATTCTTCTTCATCTATGTTAAGATGTCAAAAATAATGTAAGAAATAACTCCTCATTGGAGATAATCCAGATTTGTGAACAAGTATATGGACACACCAACAATTGTGAATGTTTCTTCAAACCTTTATCTAGACCTTTGATGGTGCATAGGGCACTGTGTTATATAAATGCAGCGTTATTTAGATCGTAAACATATGAAAGAAAGGTGATCAACCCTTCGCTCCAGGTACCAGTTCAGGGTAATATAGAATAAATATTAGAGTGAAAAATCACTTATACTTATTTGACCCCGCCTTGAGAATCAAACCCTGGACCTCCTGTACCGTAGTCGAGCGTGGTGACCATTACCCTACGGAGGCAGACAGTAAATACTAAATTTCATTAATTGATTCGGCAGTCACTTTGTGGTAAAATCTATCCACTTATAATTTAAGTTTCACTTAGTAAATACCACTATTTAAAGTGGTATTTACTAAGTAAACTTGAATTAAAATAGTGTATATTACACTAATTAAAACTTAAATTAAAATGGTGAATATTTATTTTACATAATTTTCATTGCAACTGCTCCAAGCGAGACGCTACGTGACACGCTGAAAGTTTAAAAAAGTTTTCTATTTGAATCGTAAGTACAAAAAGCTGCAAGTCATTTAGAATACTTCTTGATAGCCTTGCGTCTCTCGAGTTTGATCTGAACAGCTATTTTGCAGCAGAGGCAATTTAGCTGTGGGTCGTGACTCCGGTACGTCACGACGTCTTTAGGCACGGGCGGTTGTGGATCGCTCAGTCCCATGGCTGGATTCCATCGGATAGAATATGCACAGTTGTTTTTTTAACCTGGCAATTGTCGTCTAACAACTGGTGAAAGATTTCCTGGTTGTGATGGGGACACACGGGCGAATTTTAACCCTATAAGTGTAGACAGAGCTCGTAATAAGGAAGTTGGGTCGTATTGTTGCGCGGTATGATCGATAATCCTGAAATTATCCGGAACATTGGTCTGTATGTTCCCGATAGTTACCTAAGACAGCGTCGACATAGATTGTTTCACATTACTATACACAGGACCAACCTGCCGATGGTTATACCTGTAGGAAGAGCTACCGCTATGTTGAACAATATCACATTGGATATTGATCTGTTCCATGTGTCCGTAGGAGTCTTCCAAAGCGGGATTCTTCTACACCTTTAAGTTTTCTTGCTTACTTTTAATATACACGCCTTGAATATTGTTTGTTATGTACATATTAATTTTTTGTTGAATAAATTAAAATTGAAATTGAGTGAGATGTATATTGAATAATCGCAAATATAAATACTATCGTCATCTTACGATGAAAATGTAGGATTTGGTATTAAGTTTGTGAAAAAACATGATAAATATAAATATATATATATATATATATATATATATATATATATATATATATATATATATATATATATATATATATATATATATATATATATATATATATATATATATATATATTATATATATATATATATAAATATAATATATATATATATATATATATATATATATATATATATATATATATATATATATATATATATATATATATATATATATAAATATATATATATATATATATATATATATATATATATATATATATATATATATATATATATATATATATATATACATATATATATACATATATATATACACATATATATATATATATATATATATATATATATATATATATATATATATATATATATATATATATATATATATATATATATATATATATATATACATATACACCAAAAAAAAAAGTGATAATTCTTGTATGTATTTAATGTAAACTCGACTGGTTTCGATGTTTTCTTTAATAGGTGAAAATGCAAACAATTTTTTTCTTTTATGGCAGTAAAACACATAATATTTCTAATAAATATATATAAAATAAACTCATAAGTGGTCTTATACGAGTGTTTCATTTTTATAATTAAAAAAAATGTCCTTCATATTTAACTTTTGCTTTTTCAATACTGCTATTTATTGAAGTGTATTGTGACACATGTTTCGATGCATTGACATAATGATAATGATCAAACACCAAATTTGGATCTTTGTCTAAATTTTACTAATGCTTTCACTGTTCAAGTACCAAGTCTTTCTAAGCGGTTCTCGTTATGTTCTCCCAGTCACATTGATCAAATATTATTATGTAAATTGGTTTTCTTTACTCTTGTCTGATATCAAGCCACGAACGACCTCCTCATCATTTCTAAACTCCTGATATTGGACACTATGCAACACTTCATTCCTAAGGTAGATGTTCGACTAATCATCTATATTCCTTCCATCTTCCAATATTACCAATTCGTTCCTCTTATTAAATGGTCCAGCGGTAGCCAAACTCTCTTGCCAATAGAGCCACGTATCCACAGTACAACGATAGAGGTTAGTTTTAGGGCCAAACACGCATTAATAAAAAACTCAGTTGGCTTCCGGAAACGCATAAAGACGGTCGTTGAATCATGTCCATTTTTATAAAAGAAAATGTATTGGATTTTTATTTGGTTTTTAAAATATGTATTGATATATATTTTTATATATTGTTTATAACTCATTACCTTTCAATAATATATAGATATATGTATATATATACATATATATATATATATATATATATATATATATATATATATATATATATATATATATATATATATGTATATATATATATATATATATATATATATATATATATATATATATATATATATATATATATATATATGTATATATATATATATATATATAAATAAATATAAATATAATATATATATATATATATATATATATATATATATATATATATATATATATATATATATATATATATATATATATATATATATATATAAATTATTATATTAAAGAGAAATATTTGTGTTTTTATGATTAAGACAAATATTTCTATTTCATACTATTTGTATGAGCCTAAGCGGCTCATTATTAGAAATAGGTATCAAATTGTGGAAGAGTGGGTTCAATTTTAAAAGAATATATTAAGTTAATGAACAGTTTTATAAATAATGAAATAATATTAAGTCAAAGCGAAAGCTAAGTCCTGGTTCTAACCCAAATGTATGGAAGTAAAGCGTGGAGGCAAAAGAAGGATGAATGTAGACTGAATTCAGTCGGAATGCAATCTTTCAGTGCGGCGAAACCATGTATGGTAGATGTTCCAATGGTGATAAAAGAAAGTAAGGCAAGGTTGAGATAATCATCATCGATAAAATTAAGGAAGGTGTGTTGAGATGGTTTAGACATGTGAATCGAATGAGTGAAGATACAAGAGTAGAACAAATTTATGAGGTGAATGTAGTTGGCAGTAGTAGCAAAGGAAGATTGAGGTGAACTTTGCCACATTTGGGTCTGACGCCCACATTTGAGGGCACTCCTGCGCCAAAGAGGGGCATGCGTCATGCGAGCCGAGGCTTGACTACCATTGGTATTATAGCCTTAGTTATTTTGGGAGCTTCGAACTTCTTCGGCCATTCGTTTCCAGAACAGTTAAGATATTCGTTAATAAGATATGGTTTACACATCTGATGAATCGTTAAAATTGTCTGATAACGTGCAACTTAAAAGCTCAGGTCATCAAAGCACGATGGCCTTAGATTTTGCGATAAGATCGTTAATTGCTACTCAATCGGTTTGTGTTTATATTATGTTGTGTGTTCTGCTATGCAAAAATAAATTAGACGTTTAAACTGTATTTTACGTGTTACTAAACTTTTGTTACCAATATTTTGAGTGTGTCTGGATTATCTCGAATTATACAATTATATTTTCTTGAATGTTTCTCGCAGATACTTTGTGGCACATTTTATGAACTTTATAAAATAAAACAATTTTGTTTTAACCACTTTTTTTACTATTAACATTAAGGATTTAGTTTTTGGTAAGGGAATGTAATTAATTACGAGTATTTCAATGTTTTTATTGTTTTAGAATTTAATGAACCCTGAGGATGACAAGGTTCTTGTCGAAACCGGTAGGTTAAAGTGTACCTACTAATAATTTTTAAAAAGTGGTTAAAACAAAGTTGTTTAATTTTATAAAGTTTATAGAATTATAGCCTATGTTAGCCCCGTAAATGTCCAGACTTCCATATTCTTCTACAAATATATAAACTTCATTAATTATTCTTCGTAATATTCTTCAATAATACAAATTTTTGCTCACAAATGCTGTATTTGCTCAACTTGGGAGCTATTTACATCGAGATTTTTGCTGTACTCTAAAAAATTAGAAGTCTTTTATGTGGGAATATGGAAGTCTAAGCATATACATTATGTAGTTAAAAACCTATCATTGGCTGGTTTACATGATCACTTTATATACTGTGTTCTGAGATTACTACTTTTAGTACTTTTACATATAAACTAACTAACTAACCATCACCCCGTTTTCCCACAGGGATAGTCACAGAAAATAGAATGCCACACCGATCTGTATTTGCAAACAATCTTCTCCTCTTTCACGGTTTAAACGACTCCCGGGCAGACTACCAAGGGGATGGATTGACAGCTGGGAATCGACATTGCAGGAGGCTAATCTCTCTTAAAAACAGGCCACAACGCCTATACCAAGAAGAATAATAAGAAATTTGGTTTTTCAAAATCAAAACTTTTAATTTATTTATGTTTTTGATACATATTGTATTCTTTTCAGTACCCTTTATTATAACTAAAATTAAATGTATACCCACACACAGGCCATGCCTTTATGGAGTTTTTTTTGTTACATTTATAGAGTAAAATACTTTTGTACTTGTAATCATATTATATTGTGAAAAAAAAGTTTCTCCATTTCTGATCAAGATTACTTTAGTTTAGTTGTACAGGGTGGCAAAAAATAAATCACGCTATCGGAACATGTTGTAATTTTTGCAAAAAGCGTCGTACGTTCGTCATATTTGACATTTCGCTCACTCCTTGCAACAACGTCATATATCAAAAATCGTCAATTTTCAGTTGTGCATGTTTTCGGAATAGTCCATAAAATGTACTATATCCCAGCAAAAGCGGCATATTTTTAACTTAATATTTAATGCTAAAGGGCAGAAAGTGTAGTTTTTGCATTTAAAAAAAATCATTGATTAATTATTTTTTTTTATATACTAAATATTTTTTGAATGGAGAAAAAACCTTCAGGTTTTACCTAAAAAATCTGTTGCACATTAAAAAGTTCAATAAGTGGCTATTTATTTTTAATACATTTTATTGTATTTTTAAACTTTAAAAACGATCTCCTGAAAAATCTAGTTTTTTGATATATGAAATACGTTTGTTGAAAGGAGTGAGCGAAATGTCAAATATGATTGACCTACGACGCCATTCCATAAAAATATAATATTTTCCGATAAGGTGATTAATTTTGCGTCACACTGTAGTTCAGACGGTATAGAAAACCAAGATGCCATTTGTATTTCTAATCAAATTTTAATTAAAGGCGTTTGTGTGCGATTCAGGAGTCATTGGCCCCTCACATGGGCAATACCGAACAAAGCCATACTTAGAAGTTCCGATTCATCATCAACACTCAATAAAATGCTTTAAATTAATAATGCTTATCCGAGAATGCATCAATGTCGGCCACTCTACGCAATTCAATTACTGGTCAATTCGCTTTGAGTATGAAATGAGAATTACAATCGAATACAAGGCATAGGAATTGATTTTGGACGATTATTCTCACTACGCTGAAGGAGAGCTAATGAGGTGTTACATAGAAAAAACTGTTATAGAAAAATGATTCAAATAAAAAACAATAAAACACTTATATAGACTATAGTCTATGCAATTATTTTTACATTATATATAATGTAAGACGAAATTCAAAAGAAACAAGCACTCTAAAAAAGAAACTAAACGAACACTTTGAACATATACAGACTAAATAATAAAAAAACTAAAAATTATAACTCCCACTCATTCCTCCAATTACCAAAAATTTTCTACCTAACCAAATCCAAAATCTTGTTAACACTCATAGCGAAGCTGCAGACATTTTTTCCTCCCTATCTGCCTATAAACAAGCATTGCGCAATAGTTTTCTGTCAGCTACTTGTAATTTTTTATTCATGTAATTCTTAATTTTTTATTCATGTAACTATTCATGTATTTTTTGTAATGTAGATCATAATTTTTTGTTATTTTATGTATCTGAATGTTCTTGTCTTATATGTTCTTATAACAACTCTTTATATTTTTTTGTAACTTATACTTAAAACAACTCTATATTTATTTGTAACTTATACTTACAACAACTCTCTATTTTTTTGTAAATTATACTTATAACAACTCTATATTTTTTGTAACTTATACTTATAATAATTCTCTATTTTTTGTAACTTATACTTATAATAACTATATATATTTTTTTGTAACTTATACTTATAATAACTCTATATTTTTTTGTAACTTATACTTATAACAACTCTATATTTTTTTGTAACTTATAATTATAACAACTGTATATTTTTTGTAACTTATACTTATAATAATTCTCTATTTTTTGTAACTTATACTTAAAACAACTTTCTATTTTTTTGTAACTTATACTAATAACAACTCTATATTTTTATCCTGCTCTGGTACCTTCCTATTAATGTCTGTTGCGGTGAGAACGTCCACATACAATAATATATAAAGCTCTTTCGGACACAAACAAGATGGCTTGTATCAATGTACATGGTACTATACAATAGATATATGAATACACTTATAAAATAAAAAGATTACAAGCACTCCGTGTATTTCTACGGCTCATTGTTCGATCCAGATCTAGAGATTAAAACACTAATTAATTTAGTACAGTTATTTAGTGCTTAATGATAAGTTACTTGAACAATGAGATGAGAGGTGTGAACATTTTTTACACCGGTTTAATTTGAAAATTCACCCACCCGTAAAATCAAGTTCATGGGTTCTGCCTGGAGGTTCGTGGATTCGGCTGTTTGGGTAGAATATTAATAATACATAATTAATAGATTCAGCTGTTTGCGCAGAATACTAATATGATATACCTAAATTTGTTTCGATTTAAAATTTTGCTTGAATTGTTTATTGAAGATACAGATTTAAGCTTCTTTTCTTGTAGACGTATCACTCATGTAGTACATGCTTGCTAACTTGCATGCTTTGTACAATAAAACATAATTAATAGATTGAGCTGTTTGCGCAGAATATTAATATCATATACCTAAATTTGTTTCGATTTAAAATTTTGCTTGAATTGTTTATTGAAGAGACAGATTTAAGCTCCTTTTTCTTGTAGACGTATCACTCATGTAGTACGTGCTTACTAACTTTTTACTGTTTACTTAAGTATTTAATTTAATTTTTGTTTTCTGTTAGTCAAGTACTTTGTATTTTTTGTATTTTATAAAAACAGTTTTATTCTGGTTCTACTTCTTACAATGTCTTATTGTATTCTTGCCAGTGCCCTTTTCTATGGACCTAAATATAATGCATACCCACACACAGGCCATGCCTTTGTGGGATCTTTTTTGAATTAATATTTTATTTATATGTTTTGTATTTGTATTTATATCCATTATGTTGCATAATGCAAAAGAATTTAAAATAAAGAAAAAATATATAATAATAGATTTACCTGTTTGCACAGAATTTAAATATGACCTAATAATGGATTCGGATGTTCGCGTTGAACATTAATATGACATATTTAATAGATTCAAATGTTTGCGCAGAATATTTATATAACACAATCAATAGATTCGTATATTTGTGCAGAATTTTAATATGATTTAATAATAGATTCATCTGTTTGCGTAGAATGTTAATATGACACCATTAAAAGCTTCAGATGTTTGTGTTAATTAATATGCCATAATTAATAGATTTGGATATTTGCGCAGTATATCAATATATAATAATAAAACCCTTATCCGCACCCCAATGATGCATAGGGCACTGTGTCATATAAACGCAGTGTTGTCTTGATCGTTTACACATGAAGGAAAGGTGATCAGCCCTCCGCTTCAGGTACCAGTCCATGGTAGTATTGAATAAATATTACAGTGAATAAATCACTTATATTTATTTTACCCCCCTTGGGAATCGAACCCGGGACCTCCAGAACGGTAGCCGAGCGTGCTGACCATTACACTACGGAGGCGGACATATCAATATGACATAATTAATGTATTCGGATGCTAGCGCAGAATATTAAAATGACATTATTAATAGATTCACCTGTTTGCGCAGAATAGTAATATGACATAATAAGAGATTCACATGTATGCGCAGAATATCAATATGACGTAATTAATAGCTTCGGATGTTTGCGCAGAATGATAATATGACATAATTAATAGATTCGTATATTTGAGCAGAATATTAGAATAACATTATTAATAGATTCATATATTTGCGTAGAATATCAAAATGACATTATTAATAGATTAGGATATTTGCGTAGCATATTAATATGACAATTAATGGATTCGTCTGCTTGCGCAGAATATAATCAATACACAATAATAGATTCAAACGTTTGGGTCGGACATTAACAAACAATATAAATATTACATGAAATCTAACCGATGCAGTGCCCTATGCACCATTGGGTGCGGATACGGACCAAAAAATAATGTTACTGTAACGAATTTAACCAGTTTTTGCACTGCTTTTTTTAAAATTACCTAACGTCCAAGTGACTCTGAAATCTAGCTACGGCTTATGCAACACCGCTTATCATATCCCTACTCAGGCTTCAACTTTTTAATAGATTTATATTATCCACTGACACTTCGTGATGGAATTGCATTTTTAATAAATTATTGGATTAAAACCAGTATTTTTAGCTTTTCCACTTTATTTTTATTTGACCAGCGACCGGGTTTCGTCGTTACCGACATCATCAGACTGGTCAGTCTTTTTAAGTTTCATAGGCTATGCCTACTTGTGAGTGGATTTACTCTTTATGTTTAAAGTTACTATGATTTCATGCAATTCATGAGTGAAAATTCTAGGCAAAAACACACGTTTTTGCACTGCATTTAGTCGTATATTTTTTATCATATTCTTCGCGAGACTCCCACATTTAGCGTACATATTTTAAGCTCACCTGGCAACAAATAATTGATAACGTGCGCAAACAATTTACTCCGACTTCCTGTGCATAATTTTACGACACCAAAAGACATCTGCTCGGTTTTAAGTAAAACGATTTCGCACGGACCTGGTTTTTAAACTGCATGAAGAATCCGCTGAGATTCCGCAATAAATTGGGCTGAACAAGGTCCGTGAACTTTACACAATGGAAGCGATCAAATTAAACTATATTTACAGCGACAGGCAAACTTTCCGGACGACCCTCAATTTGTATTATGTCAGCTTTTTAAGTATACGTCGAAAATCTAAAACCAATGTCAAAAATGTCTATAACCAGAGTCGGGTTGTGGTCCCGTGGTTAGTGTCGCGGACTTTTGAGTCAGAGTTCCTGGATCCAAACCCAGTCTACCATAATAACTAACTTACTAACCATCATGCCACTTCCCCGCAGGGGTAGGCAGAGAACGCCACACCACTCTATCTTTGCAAACATTCTTCGGCTCTTCCACGTTCATGCATCTCCTCATACATACCCGCCGATTGTTACGACTCCTAACCTGACCACTTTCAAGTATTTGGCATACCTGATCGTGCCATGTTTTTCTCGGTCTTTCTCTGCTCCTTTTTCCAATTACAATCTCCTGATAAATTTGTTTTACCGTTCTTTCCTCACTCATTCGTTCTACATATCCAAACCATCTCAACACACCTTTCTTAATTTGTCTTGTCTCAGCTTTGCATTCCTTCCTTATTTCACTATTCGCACATCTATCTTACATCGTTTTGTCGCACATTCTTCTGACAGATCGCATTTCTACCGCATTCAGTCTAATTTCATCCTTCTTTAGCCAACTCCATGTTTCACTTCCATACATCAAATTTGACATTTGTGAACTAGACAGCTGCAGTATACAGATTTAGAGTGGCGTAAAAGTAATTATCCAATTTTGTAAATGAATAACTTTTTTAAATAAAATAAAAAAATTGAGTGATGGGAATCTTTATTTGGACCTTGATTTTTTTCTGTTAAGTGGGAAAGATGATACGCGTCAAGTGTTGATACATATTTGTGCACGTTTTATCAATATGTTTGTATACTGCAGCTGTCTAGTTCACAAATACCGAAAAAATACAATTTAGTAGTATTTTTGACATCTCATCAAAGATGAAGAAGAATATGGAAGTCTGGGAATTTACGGGGATGACGACCGTCATAGGCTGGTTTAAGTGATCAATTTATATACTTTGTGCCAGTAAAAAATACGAACAAAAATAAATTATATTTGCAACAAACATTAACAATAAAAAATAAGTCTATGTCCCTCTCCAAGCACAAAAGCTTAGTCTCTTTATTAGAGAGAACTACGTTATTAATTTTAAAGATAGTAAAGTGAAAATATCTTAAAATAAATTGAATTATTTAAAAAAATATTGTTACTATGTTAACAAAATTAAATGATTTTTTTTATTACAATGATTAAAGAAAACACTTGTTTTTTACCACTTGAGTTTTATTATAGACTACATGTTTCAGAAGTTAAACTTCCATCATTCAGGTCCGTATAATAACTATTAATAATAGTTATTATAATAGTTATTATAATAGTTATTATAACAGTTATTATACAGACCTGAATGATGGAAGTTTAACTTCTGAAACATGTAGTCTATAATAAAACTCAAGTGGTAAAAAACGAAGTGTTTTCTTGAATCATTGTAACATGTCTTACCACAAAATTAATGCCGAAACAATAAATAAAATATTTTTTTTATTCATTTGAACCCCCCTGGGAATAGAACCCAGGATCTTCAACATAGTGGCCAAATGCGGTAATCATTACACTACGAAGGCAGATAAAACATATAACTAAACTTTAGGTCGAGTTGAAAAGGTTAGAAGTTTAAAGCAAGAGCAAAAATAGTACAATGTAACAATCTTTTAGAAGTAGATCGAGTCGTAATTGAAAAGTAATTACGTCTGAAGCAAATCGTGAATGTGTGGTTACAGTTTGTTACAAAGATTTGACCATTAACTTGTTTAAAATTTGTTACAAAGACTCCTCCATTAACTTTGTAAATAAAGAAAAAAACGTAATTTAATGATGACTCCCAGTTGGGACTTGTCAGATGGAATGATTTATGGAGATGAGTGACTTTCAAGGTGTTCCAACGCTTTAATAACTATATTTATTCGTTTTTAATAGATTTTTTATAAAGTAATTTAATTATAACATCAACATAGATGAATGGGTGTATTGAGATGAGGAATGGATTCTGAATATTTACAGGGTATACGACCTGGCTTAAATTACTGTCTGAATTATTTATTCTTTTTATTTTTTTTCATTCAGACCCCAATGGTGCATAGGGCACTGCATCATATAAACAAAGTGTTATCTTGATCATTAACTCATGAAGGAAAGGTGATCAGCCCCCCGCTTCAGGTACAAGTCCATAGTAATATTGAATAAATATTACAGTGAAAAAAATCACATATATTTATTTGACACCCCCCCCCCTGGGAATCGAACCCGTGACCTCCAGAATGGTAACCGAACGTGCTGACCATTACACTACGGAGGCAGACGATTTCATTACTCTTCTCATATTTTAATGTTGAATTTTTCTAAGGTTTTTCTTGTTTAAAGTTTATTATAATTAGCGTATACCATCCTAAAACTGACATTATATAAAAATAAAAACATCTCTTGGAAACTAATCATTCGTCCCTTTGGCTGCAAATAGCTGAAAGAGCAATTGAAGCATTCTTGTAAGAAATATGAAATATTCGCATATTTATTATTAGTGATATTATGATATTTATTTTAAAATATACATTATTTACTTATTTGTCCGCCTCCGTAGTGTAATGGCCAGCACGTTCGGCTACCGTTCCGGAGGTCCCGGGTTTGATTCCCAGGGGGGGGGATCAAATAAATATAGGTGATTTTTTCACTCAAATATTAATTCAATATCACCCTGGACTGGTACCTGAAGCGGAGGGCTGATCACCTTTCCTTCATGTGTTAACGATCAAGATAAAACTGCGTTTATATATGATGCAGTGCCCTATGCACCATTGGGGTGCGGGTAAGGGTTTGATTATTTTAAAAACAGTACAGCTGGAGTCAATCATTAGTATATGCCTCCGTAGTCTAGTTGTCATGCCGTAGTGCACAGTCGTGGTGTAAATTCGAAGTGAAGTTTCAACCCAAATGAGTAAAAATTAAGCATGGAGTTGGCAAAAGAAGGATGAAAACGCAAAAAACATGTTACTTATAACCTCTTAAGGTTGGAGCAGTGACCCCTCTCGGCATTCAATACAAAATAACCAAAAAAAATGGTAAAACCGATTATTAATTTCAATAAGTAACTACGATTTTTCATTCATTTCAATGGCGAGTTATAATTATTCTTGTAAAAAAATCGATTCAATTAACACACAATACAATATGGCTTCGTACATTGATGAACTATATGCAGTGTATTCGGCAATTACTTTTTTTAAGTAGGTATTTTTATTTTTATTTTTGCTTGAATGGTTTCCGCAGATATTTTGTGGCACATTTTAAAAACTTTATCAAATTAATTAACTTTGTTTTAACCACTTTTTTATTCATAATAAATAATAATAAAACCCTTATCCGCACCCCAATGGTGCATAGGGCACTGTGTCATATAAACGTAGTGTTATCTTGATCGTTAACACATGAAGGAAAGGTGATCAGCCCTCCGCTTCAGGTATCAGTCCAGGGTTTCACTTTTTTACTAATACAATTTAACCTACCGGTTTCAACAAGAACCTTGCTGTCAACAAAAACATAACATTTAGGATTTTTACAGAGTGAGTGGAAGTTTTTAATGAGAGTATTTTAATGCTTTTAATGTTTTTGAATTAAAATAAACCCTGATGATGACAAGGTTCTTGTTGAATCCGGTAGGTTTAATTGTATTAATAAAAAAAGTGGTGAAAACAAAGTTAATTTATTTTATAAAGGTACTTAATTGATTCACAATCACGTTGCTTCCCCACAGGGGTAGGCAGTGATAACAGAACACTACACACTCAGTCTTTGAAAAAAAATTATTCGCCAATTCCACATTCATGCATCTCCTCATACATACCCGCTGAGCATTCCGCATACATACCACGTTTTAGTTTTTAAAATACTTGATCATGCCAATTTTTCTTCAGTCTTCCTCTGCTTCTTTTTACACCTATCTCACTCAATCGTTCTACACATCTAAACGATCCCAACACACTTTTCTTAATTTTATCGATAATGCTTATTTCAGCCTTGCATTTTTTCCTTCTTTCACTATTTAACTAACTAACCACCATCACCTCGCTTCCCCATAGACGTAGGCAGAGAGGAGAGAACCCCACACTTCTCATTCTTTGAAAACATTCTTCATCACTTCCACATTCATTCAACTCCTCGTATATACACGCTGATTATTCCGACTCTTGATATTACCACTCCCAAGTACTAAAAATTCAAAATACTTGATCACGCCAAGTTTTCTTTGGTCATCCTCTGCTCCTATTTCCAACTGTATTAGGTCAGTTGACAAAAATTGATGAGGCAATAGGGCAATCTATCAGATTTAGTGTGTCCGTCTCTGTAGTGTAATGGTCAGCACGCTCGGCTACCGTTCTGGAGGTCCCGGGTTCGATTCCCAGGGGGGGTAAAATAAATATGAGTGATTTTTTCACTGTAATATTTATTCAATACTACCCTGGACTGGTACCTGAAGCGGAGGGCTGATCACCTTTCCTTCATGTGTAAAACGATCAAGATAACACTGCATTTATATGACGCAGTGCCCTATGCACCATTGGGGTGAGGATAAGGGTTTTTATTATAATTTATTTTATTTAGAAAATATGACAAGACGAAAAAAATGAATGAGCTATGTGACAAATCTTGATAAGAAGGAACAAAATCCACGTTATGATATATAAACCTTGTACATAAAAAGTAAGGTAAATAATAAAAACAATTCCCATCTAAAAATCCTTCTTTCGCCAACTCCATACTTCACTCCCATACATTAGACTTCATACTGAAATCAAAACGTAATAACTACCTACTTTGTATAGTATAATATCCAATACATTCTCACGTCGATGTGAATTCATAAATTATAAAGCTGCGTGGTTTAATTATCGAAATATCAGTTAATTGGCAGGAAGCCAACCATTTGGACGCCCCTCGGGCGCTGCACTAAGGATGAGAAACTTGTTATAAGAGGAGTTTATGAATCTCGAACATAATGGCGGGGCGTTCAAAAAGTTCTCGACTTGCATTCATTAATTATTTATAAGCAAAAAACTGCTTCCCAAAAGTTGTTTTTTTTTATTGGTGTGGTTTATGCATCTCATCTTATTTAATAACTTGTATTCATATGTATCACAGTAAAGTTTAAAAAAACACTAGCAAAAGTAACTATGTGATTTTACAGTTACTGTGAATGAACGGATGGATTACTTTTACAGTTTAGTTTATATATATATATATATACATATATATATATATATATATATATATATATATATATATATATATATATATATATATATATATATATATGTATATATATATATGTATATATATATATATATATATATATATATATATATATATATATATATATATATATATATATATATATATATATATATATATATATATATATGTATATATATATGTATATATATATATATATATATATATATATATATATATATATATATATATATATATATATATATATATACAACATTTTGAGTGTGTTCAAATCCTTGTTCACTAATCAGCGTTACTCCGAGTATGATTCATGTTTTATGTTGACCTATCAACATAGAGTATTAAACCAGCATAATCCCTGTAAATACCAGACGTCCATATTCTTCTTCATCTATGTTGAGATGTAAAAATATAAAAATAACTCCTACGTGGATAAAATAACCCTGATTTGTGAAGAAAGATTTAGACACATCCAAAATGTTGCGAATAAAATAACCTGTCAAATTATAAGGGTGTTAATTAAAAAAAAAAAAGTTATGTTAAATGATTCGGTAAGGATCTTGCATACATTTAAAATGGTATCTGCTATATAAAGTTTACTTAAATCAATCATAGATAATGTCGCGACCTCGCACATAAAGCGACGTATTAATCGTAGCCCGACGTCGACTATCACTTGAGAATAATTGTCCTCTTCTTGGGCAACTCCAAACGGCGCCTCGACGCTTCTGATCCCCGTCCAATCTCATATATTCCGAAGCCAGATCTGTCTTCTGCCCACACCTTGTCGACCCTCTATTAGGTGCAATAGCTCGTTCTTATCTCCTCTCAGCACATGCCCCAGATAGGACACCTTTCAGACTTTGATACCAGTTAGCAACTGTCTCTTCGCTCTTGCTCTTTGGAGTACATTCAATTTCAATTTTCAATTCAATTTCAATTTATTCAACAACAAAAATTAATGTATCCATAACAAACAATATTCAAGACGTATATATCAAAAGAAGCAAGAAGACTTAAATGCGTAGAAGAATCCCGGATTCGGACACGTGGAACAGATCAATATCCAATGTGATATTGTTCAACATGGCGGTAGCTCTTCCTACATAACCATCGGCAGGTTGGTCCTGTATATAGGAATGTGAAACAATCTATGCCGACGCTGTCTTAGGTAACTATCGGGAACATACAGACCAATGTTCCGGATGATTTCAAGATTATCGATCATACCGCGCAATAATCGATAAAAATGCGTAATCAAAGACACGTTCCTTCTATTCCCTAAACTATTGTAGCCAAGCATACCCTGGAGAAACTGGGTCGGGTTGAGCCAAGGATAATAGCCGTACTCTCTCATGTAGAGATTCACGTTGCTGACTCTATCGGTCCATGGAATGCGTAGAATTTTACGATGTAGTCACATTTCGAATGCCTCTAGCCAGTTCATTGTACTAATCTTGAAGGTCGATTCAACTCCATGTAGAAGTATTGACCAAATGTAGCATAATGTAACAGAATAATATTTTAAATAGACATAAAACAACAAGTCACTTACTTTCGCAGAAGTTCTCAAAGTAGTTCCCTGTGATATCCCCATCGTCGATGAGCGGTCTTTCGGCGTTCAGGTAAGTAGAAGGTCCATCGGGCAGGGACCTGTGGTCCAGATGGAACAGCCTGCAGTTGTATTGGAAGGCAGGAGAAGCTGCGGCGCCCAAGAAGAGGAACGATCTGCACAGGAACTCAGTTTCTATCTCACAAGCCAAGCGACAGGCGGACTCGGAGGTGACCTGCCAAGAAAACAAACACATCGAGATAGAGAAATGTATACGACTCTAACTTGAAGAAAAATATTCAAAGATACAGGAATGACTGCCATATATTTATCATTCAAGGAATCCCAGAGAATATGGCAGGAGATACTATGATATCGGTTACGACAAAACCAGGTTGCTGGTCAAATAAAATTCATGTGGAAAAAACTACATACTTAGTTGTTATTTTATTCTATAAAAAGCAGTTCCACCAAGAAATGTCAGTACAAAACTTAAATCTATAGTTAAACTACAAACAATTATTGCCAAATTCTTAAATGATATAATGAACATCTATGGGCCCAGAAAAGGGCATTATTTAGAGCTCTTAAGTGATGACATGACACATAAAGAAAAAGAAAAATGGCAAATCAAAAAACTTATAAAGAGGGTTTCAAATATTTACGTATAGGGTTGATAAAGCGTAGACGGAAGGCAAATCTCCTAGCTCCAGAATAAACCAGATTGGACGAGGATCAGAACAGTTGAGATTCTGTTCAGAGCTGCCCCAGACATGGACACTTAGTCTCAAGCGATATTAGACCAAGAAGGACCTGATATGACATACTCAGCAAAAGATCGATTGCTTGAACAATAATTTAAAAAAAAATCAATGGCAAAGTATGATTGCGATGCGATTTTCGACATGCTATCAATCATGACTGTCAATTGGAAATCATACACCCACCCACGATACAGGGTAAAAATACTCCTCCTTAAACCTTACTCACTCGCAATGGTGCATAGGCCACTGTATTGTCTAGAAGAAGTGTTATATGAACAGAGGAAGATCACCACACGATGGACCGATCAAGTTACAGTACAGCAATAGGAACCTCGGTGCCTACTGCTGCACTGTAACTGGTGCAGCGTAATCAAGGGATAACTGGAGACGAGTCACTGCTTCCACAATGATCACAACCCTTTAGTTATGTTAGCTCACAACATCTCCCTGAATCCGCAGGAGATGCTAAGAAGCGGAGTCGTCACCAAGTTGTACTTGGGACTACCTGGAAAGTATAGTTGTGGAGATGAAAAACTACAATGAAGGAGGATAAACGTCGGAGCCGGATAATACTTACGGAGCTCAATGCAGTGGAGTGAAGCGGCTGAACGCTGCTCTAACCTCCTTTTTTCTCTCCCAAATAATGCATACCCGAAAGCACTTAAGCAAAAGTGCAAGAATCCCGTACCCGTAACATGACCTTGCATATATAAGCAGGGTGCAAAAAAAATGTGAGGGGAAAAAAAAAGTACACAAAATGCCCAACCCTCTTCTAGCGGAACGGAACGTCTGCTGACAACCGTCAACAGTCCGGCTTGTAATGAAGCTCAGTTCAGTAATGAGGACTAAGACGGATGGAAAGTGTCTCTTACCTGCAGTTCGTTGTCCACTGAATAGTGCAACACTGCGTACTACCACCCCGGTGGTTGGAGCGCTACGTGCAGCGCAGTCAAGGGATAACTGGAGAAGTCATTGCTTCCAGAACATTAAGTAATGAGGACTAAGATGCAGAAGAAGTCTCTCTCACCTGCAGTTCCTTGTCCACGTAATAGTGAAGTCCCGCATACTGGGCCACCTTGTCCTCCGCGACGCCGAGGCGCGGCTGCGCAAAGCCTCGATTGTCCTTGCACGCCTGGCCGGCGCGCAAACAGAGGTTCTCGAAGTAGTCCGTGCCGGGCGAGTCGGCCAGGCGCGGCGCGGCGCCCGTGCCGCCGCCGGTGCGCCTGTCGGCCTCGCTCAGCGCGCAGCGCATCGTGCCGTACTCGTACTCCGCGGAGCGACAAGTAAAACGTTTCTGGGGACAAATATATCAAATAGCGTAAGTATTAAGGTATATATCGGTAGTGTAAAGGCAAAGGGGTATTTCTGTCTAAGACCAAATTTTACAGGAGAGCAAAAACAAACATGTGAAATTAAATATTTTGTTCGGATGGCATATGTACGTATCTTAATAAAACTAAATAAGGGTTGCAACAACAGCTATATCCTTTTGCCAGATTATGGAAAACACTATTTTAGACATTTTGAGGAACAAACATAGAAAATGAAAAATTTGACAGATATACTTTTTATATATACTCAGATATACCCTTATATATATACAAATATACAAATATACCCTTTACCATTACACTACCGATAAGTATTATATATCGGTGGTTGATAGCTGGAGAAGAGTCATTGCCTCGACAGGGGTCACAACTCTTAGTAATGAGGAGAAGAATATACATATCGCTCACTCCTTTCAAGAACGTCATAAATAAAAAAAAACTGGATTTTTCAGGAGAACGTTTTTAAAGTTTAAAAATATAATACAATGAATTAAAAATAAATATCAATAAACTTTGAACTTTTTACTATGCAACAGATCTTTTTAGGTAACAACTGAAGGTTTTTTCTCCATTTGAAAAATATTTAGTATATTTAAAAAAATAGTTTTGTAAAAACGTATTGAAAAATGTGCCATCGGCACGGGAAAATTCAGTGAGGGCTCTTTGTTGTAATATAAAATTATGCGTATGATAAAATATAAATAAATGTAAAACATCTTCTCTAGGTAACTAGAAACTACTGAAATGCGAATGCTCAGGTGGTCAGCTGGAGTGTCCCTTAGAGACAAAATAAAAAGTTCACGCATTCGTGGAAGCCTGGCTGTAACAGGCATCAATAGTAAGGTAGAGGAAAAGCAATTGAGATGATATGGGCACATAGGACGTAGATAACCTAGACATATTTTAAACCAGGATATTGGATCTTACTCGAAAGACCAAAGAAAACCAAAAAAATCATGAATGCTACAGAAAGATAACATTTACAACATTTTGAGTGTGTCCAAATACTTGTTCACAAAATCTGGATTATCTCCAATTACAGGAGTTATTTTCATATTATTTTTTGACATCTCATCAAAGATGAAGAAGACTATGGAAGTCTGGGGAGTTACGGGGCTTACAACCGTCAAAGGCCGGTTTAATATAAGAGTTTCTGCTTAATAAAAAGCTTCTTTACATCTCACCAATAGATGTCTCTAGTGAAGTTCTAGTGATTCGTGAACAAGGTTTCTAAATTGGTTCATATATATATGTAGAACTTCCAAGAATTTGAGTAGTGTGGTTGTCAATAATGGGTAGAATTGGTGAATGTTACACGTGTGTAAAGTGATCACTTAAACCAGCCTTTGACGGTCGTAAGCCCCGTAAATGCCCAGACTTCCATATTCTTCTTCATCTTTGATGAGATGTCAAAAAATAATATGAAAGATAACATGATTCGAAGGCATGGCCTAGGTGACGTTGAGATAATCCCGATTTTTGAAGTATTTGGACACACTCGAAATGTTGTAAATATATAAGCACTAAACACGACAAGTTTGCGATCTGTGACTCCATCTGTCGTGCACGTAATTAACGTAACGGTACTCGAGGTACAGCCTCCGCCGTAAGATGAATTACGGGCGATGCATTATACATTCCTCGATGTTCTTTCCCGGTCTTACACGAACGTCGCATTAGGCCACAAAAAGAGCCACATTTCTAGTCGCTCCGGTCGGTATTACAAGACTGCACTAGGAATACACATTAGATGACTCGAACAATGCATATCAAATTTTGACTAGTAGCCTGATCTGTTTTTGTTAAGGAGGAATATATTTCATTTAATATTACTTTGTTTTACATATTTTATATTAAAAAAAAACTAACTAACTAACCATTAAGTCGCTTCCGCGCACGGGTAGGCAAAGAGAATAGAACGCCACACCACTCTGTCTTTGCAAACATTCTTCGCCTCTTACACGTTCATGCATCTCCTCATACATACCCGCCGAGTATTACGACTCCTAACCTGACCACTTTCAAGTATTTGGCATACCTGATCGTGCCATGTTTTTCTCGGTCTTCCTGTGCTCTATTTTCCAATTACATTCGCCTCATAAATTTGTTTTACCGTTCTTTCCTCACTCATTACTCACCACTCATTGTTCTCATCACTCATTGCTCTACATGTCCAAACCATCTAAACACACATTTCTTTATTTTATCGATAATGCTTATCTCGGCTTTGCATTCCTCCCTTATTTCCCTATTCGAACATCTATCATACATCGTTTTGTCGCACATTCTTCTGAGACATCGCATTTCAACTGCATTCAGTCACTTTCATCCTTTATATATTGGGTTGATGCAAAAGTAATGACCGTTTTTTATGATCCTAGGTAAAAAAAAAATTTTTCATAAATTATGAATAGTATCTTCTTTTTTATGATTCCATTGTATAAAGGATGCTTTCCCTCTACTTTCTATTCAGTTTTGTCCTAGCCGGAGTACAGTAATACCCCTTGTATATTTTCAAAATGTCGTTCGATAAAGTGCATTTACGTCATTGTTTACTTTATGAATTCCGTAAAGACAATTCCGCGAGTGTGGCAACCAAAAACATTTGTGAAGTGTATGGAGCAGATGTCATCAAAGTTCGACAGGTACGAAGATGGTTTACAAAATTCCGATCTAGAGATTTTTCACTTATTAATAAACCACGTACCGGGCGGCCATTGAAGTCTGATGACGACAAGTTAAAAGTCATAATTAACACCAATCCACGTCTAACCATTAGGGAGATTGTGTCAATGATGGGAGTCAACCAAACAACCGTATTAAGACATTTGAAGCGCGTGGAAATTGTTTCGCGGTACGACGTTTGGATACCTCATCAATTGTCGACTGCCAATTTATTGGATCGTGTTTCAACGCGCGTTGCTTTGAGTGCGAGACAAAAACATGAACTTTTTTTGCATCGTTTGGTGAAATGGGTCGTGTACAACAACGTGACATGAAAAAGACATTGGACTACACCTGGACAAGCCCCATTAACAACTTCGAAGGCCGAAATCTATAAAAAAAGTTATACTTTGTGTTTGGTGGAATAATAAGGGTATCGTGTATTTTGAACTCTTGGAACACGATAAGACAAGTACAACAGAATGATGTTGTCAGCAATTATCCAAATTGAACATGGACCTTCAAAAGGATAGACCAGAATTGGTAAACAGAAAAGGGGCAGTGTTTCATCACGACAACGCGCGACTACATGTGGCTATGATGACCCAACACAAGCTAAGTGAGTTAAATTGGGATGTTATCAAGCATCCACTGTATTTTTCAGATCTTCCTCTTTCTGATTTTTATTTATTCCGATCACTGCAAAAAAATTTAAATGATGAAAAAAATTATTCAATAGAGCAGGTAAAAACATCCCTTACTTCATTTTTCGCATCAAAATCCACGGAATTTTATACTACTGGTATTAATAAGTTGATAGAAAGATGGGAGAAGGTTATAAGAACTGATGGAAATTATATAATTTATTAAATAAATAATATACAAAAAAATAAATAAAATAAAAAATATATGTAAAAAAATCAACCCAATATATATATATATATATATATATATATATATATATATATTATATATATATATATATATATATATATATATATATATTTATAAATATATATATTTATATATATATATATATATATATATATATATATATATATATATATATATATATATATATATATATATATATATATATATATATATATATATATATATATATATATATATATATATATATATATATATATATATATAAATATATATATTTATATATATATATATATATATATATATATATATATATATATATATATATATATATATATATATATATATATATATACATATATATATATATATATATATATATATATATATATATATATATATATATATATATATATATATATATACAAATAGTCTAAGGGCAGTCTACCATCTCTACCATGGTTTTGAATGCCAAAGGTGCGCTCAGAACGAGAGGTGTTTGTAATCTCGGCGTGACTACCTACCTACATTAAACCTTCAGAATTCTTTGAGACACTTTTTACACTGTCAAAGTCGAGTCGCTCCAAAGCCGGGGACAGTTTGAATACTTTTTTGCTGAAGTAATATATAAATTACTTAATTCTGTCGGCGATGAAGCCAAAGAGGTTCTTCCAGAGTAATTATGTCGATGTCGTAATGGTTCTAACAGCTAGTATTACAGATTACTGTTACGAGATCTATGCAACGATACTTAAGTGTGTTTTTACTATGGTATAATTATTATTTACTGGAATAGTTATCGTACGAGATTTCGAGCACTGCTTTGTGCTATCGAAATTTGCAGTTAAACTACTTTCTTTTAAACCAACCTAAACAGAGTTATCCCCTTCCTTGCTCTTACCCCTCCTTAAAACACCATTACCCCCACCCCTACCCTTTTGAAACCCGACAACTTGTACACTGTTTCTTTTTATATATATTTAGTAATAAATGTAACCCTGAAGAGGGCAACAGGTCGTTGCCGAAACTAGTTGGTTAAATAAAAATGTGAGTGGATCAGAACACAAAGTATTTTATTTCTCGAAATAATACTTTCTTTTATTTCAATTTCATAATATTATTTTTTTAATTCTCATCAAAGATGAAGAAGAATGTGGAAGTCTGGGCATTTACGGGGCTGACGACCGTCATAGGCTGGTTTAAGTGATCACTTTACACATGTGTAACATTCACCAATTCTACCCATTATTGACAACCACACTATTCATATTCGTAAAAAGTTCTTTTTTTGAACCAATTTTGAAACCTTGTTCTTGAATCACTAGAACTTCA
Organism: Brachycentrus maculatus; assembly: GCF_059751285.1. Lineage (NCBI taxonomy): Eukaryota > Metazoa > Arthropoda > Insecta > Trichoptera > Brachycentridae > Brachycentrus > Brachycentrus maculatus. Next base: position 1,873,273 of record NW_028280953.1, read on the forward strand.
CTTGAGACATCTATTGGTGAGATGTAAAGAAGCTTTTTATCAAACAGAAACTCTTATATTAGTATGTGAGGTCCGAATCCTGGATTATCACACACACGAGAAACTCCAGAAAATATCATTTTTATTTTTATTATTTAAGCTTATTATTTGACCAGATTATTTATTTACAACATTTTAAGTGTCTCAAAATACTTGTTCACAAAATCTGGATTATTTCCAATTATCTCCAATTACTCCTGTTATTGGAGGATTGTAATTAAAATAGAGGTTTTGCGGGTCATTCCTTTAAAAAATAAAAATAATAAAATTAAACAACATATGTACCTCATTGAGACAGGCTGCCAAGCAAGCCTCCTTAGTTGAAGTATAGATCAGGGCGTTGTCCAACCCTCTAAGAGCTTTCCCGGGCACCCTTTCGAAAGCCCATGGTCGCAGGCAAACACCTTCAGATCGGACTTGCATCTTCACCATGTAGTACATGCTGACTGAACGCTGTGAAATAATAAAAAAATGGTATTAATAATCATCAAAAGAAACCGTAAAAAGGATATTTATAAAAATATATTTACCAGTATTAAAAAATATCGTTTTCTTCATCATATCATCGTATAAATGAGTTACAAATTTTTGAGTAGTGTGGTTATCACAATCATGCATCAATGGTGAATATTACTTAAACCACTCTATGGACGATTTGTAAGCCTTGTCAATACCCAGACTTCCCAATTCTTCTTCATCTATGTTGAGATGCCTATATCAAATCAATTAAAATATCATTTTGAAACTACAGCTAGGCAGGAGCATGTTTCCTCTCGACTTAACCCATAATTTCCGGTCATCAGGGATACCGGCATAAGTCGGTAGCTAGAAGTCCTGGGACTCTATTGGATGTAATTTCACGGCGATTTGTAACGTGAGATACGATCTAGACTTCCACCTAACCGTATCCACCTCTATGTATCTTCTCCTGTTACTTCGGAATTGATTGATCTACTAGAAATTGTATGATGTTTTATTATATCCACTTACTTTGAGCGTATGGTCACGTTTTTTAATGCATTTTTTTGTTTTTTTTTAAAGGTGTGTCAACTATCAATATGTTTTAAATGTAACGTTATGTTAAAGAATTGTTAAGTTTATTGTATACATCGCTCACTCCTTTTAACAACGTCATATATCAACAGATTTTTCAGGAGATCGTTTTTAAAGTTTAAAAATATAATAAAATGTACTAAAGAACTTTTTACTGTACCTACAACACATCTTTTTAGATAAAACCGGAATGTTTTTTCTCCATTTGAAAAATATTTAGTATATTTAAAAAATTAATTAAACAATACCTTTTCTTCAAAATGCAAAAACAACACTTTTTGCCCTGTAGCGGGTAAATATTAAGTTTAAAATATGCCGCTTTTGCTGGGATATAGTACATTTTCTGGGCATTCCGAAAACATGCACAAACTGAAAATTATCGATTCTTGATATATGACGTTGTTGAAAGGAGTGAGTGATATATGATGTTTGATAAAGTGTAAATATTAGTTTGTATTAAATATGGACTTCCTCACCAAAAAGTCACATTTCCAATATTGTACAAATAATCCGTTAAATACAAATCTGTTTACTGTATTTTATCGAAATCTCAATTAAAGTTTCGACGAAACGTGACCAATCCTGTGTTAAACCAATATGAAATCATTAAATTGCACCAAAACGTAACTATTTTACGAGCTAGAATTTCTGATTATTGAAAATCATGGAAATAAAATATGTAACGTTTTGGTGAGGTTCTCCACATTTACGTTTACCATATATTGAGGGTGTCCAAATAATACTTGTTGACAAATCTAGATTATTTCCATTTAGGAATTATTTTTTTACATTTTTGAAATCCCAACATGAATGAAGAAGAATATGGAATTCACGAACAGGAAGAAGAAAATTTTTTCCATATTTTCATATCTATTATTCTTAAGTAGGTAAGTATCGCTTTATTTTGTATAATTTCTAATTAATTTAAATTTCCTTCATTTGCCAAAAATAATATTGTTGAGCAGTAATCCATTTGTGGAATTATGATTGTTTTAAATATGAGTTCTGCAGTATTTTTTAACTTGATACGAAACATGTAACATTCTTCCCTTTTTTACATGTTTCACGTCAAGTTGCGACACCTTCAAAATTGACATCTCATTCGTAAGGTGTTTCCAGTATCCGATACAATTAAGACAGTAATATTGTCTACATTTGACCTAATAATGGAATAGTTGTTGCAAAAGCACAACTCATGAATTTAAGTAATAAACAGTGTTTTTAAGTGGTAATAAGACAGAGTAAAAGATGAATGATAGTGAGAGTATTATACTGGTATTTTACCATACCGTAAAGTTAACAAAACTTTTAAAAGACAAAATATTTAAAACTATTGTTGATAAACGGGACTCGAACGATATCCCGGCAGTAGCCGGTATCCCAGGAGTACAGTAATAGCTAGGAGGTGGCACAAAGGGGTTATCAAGAACATAATTAGTTTTACCTGTGGCGTCGCGTTAGGGTTATTGGCCTGCGTCTCGTTCTGTAGCTGGCATCTCGTCTCCTGCACGGGCGTCAGGGGGTTAAGGACGAAACTAAAAAAGGAAGAGAAAAAAAGAAATTAATATCATGCTGTCGAATCTTGATTCCTTTGATAATTGTATGGAATAATTGATGTTTGACAGAGTGAAAATTGCAAAATCGAAAAAAAAACTGTAAGGTTGAGATGACTTCAACTGAATCCATGCATATTTAGAAGTTTTTTAAGGATAGGAAAATTGGTGAAATACATAGAAAGGAGAGTGAATGCTGGAAACAAAATAAATGGTCCATTGAAATCAGTTATGGCAAACAAAAACCCAACGGCGGAAGCGAAATAAATAGAGTAAAACGAAGTTTGGTACTCGTATCAACCCTAATATGCACATATATGGAAGTGACGCATGTATTTGGTAAAAGAATGAAAAAAGGTAAAGTAGGAAAGTAGGCTTAATGCAGTTGAAGTGCTGCGATCATTCAAACGAATATACGGTAAAATGATGTATTATAGATGCCAAATTCAAATGGTTGAATAAGAAGGAAAATTATGTAAGAAGTGTTGAGACGGTTTGGATATGCGGAGCGGATGAAAAAGAATAAAACTTTAAACAAACGTACTAGGCGAATGTAGTTGGAAACAGAAGCAGAGAAAGCATTTTATTTAACCGTCGCATATTCTACGTTTTGTACCTCACTACTTTATCACCAGTTATTATAAATTATTTACCTATATATATATATATATATATATATATATATATATATATATATATATATATATATATATATATATATATATATATATATATATATATATATATATATATATATATATATATATATATATATATATATATATATATATATGTAATAAAATAACTAGGTACCTACCTATACATTTTATTAAGTACTTACAAAAAGTACCTACATAAAACAGTTCTACCACCAGATGCCGCATGCGTCGCTCAGAAGAAAACAAAAGACTTCCGATAATATTATTAACTGTCAGAATCAGATAGATAGATAGATAGATAGATAGATATAAAGATAAATTAAGAATAAACTTTAATTACAAAGCAACACATTGTTTATTTTATTATTATACACCCACTTTACATATTATTTACACTTAATTTTCAAAAGGAAAATATTACCACGTTATAAAACGACAATTTTGTTAATTGGAAATGGATTATGAAACATTAGATGTATTAAAACAATTACTACAATATGTTCGGAGTGAGAGAGAAAAATTAGAAGATGATCAAAGAAAACGATTAGAAGATAATCAAAGAAGACGTGGAAATCTAAGAACTAGTGATAAAATTAAAGATAAAAGTCCATGTAAGATTTGTGAAAATTTAAATAAGGGAACTCGATATCACTCTGAAGCAAGGTGCTGGTTTAAAACAAAGGAGGATGATAAGATTAATAATAAAAATGAAGATTTACAAATTACACAGAAAAAGTGCTTGAAGAATGAAAATAAAAATAATGTGAAAAAAATTTCTACAAAATATAAAATAAAATATACTCCAGAAAAGAAGAATTTCGAAGCAGATTGTATGAGCAGGAATCCAGTATTAGAATCGAAGGAAAATGCAAATGAACAATTAAAAGTTGTAAATTTGGTTAAATTAGAAGATATTTTAAAAGATCAGAATAAAAATGAAGACATACAAATAACACAGAAACAGTGTTTGAAGAATGAAAATAAAAATAAAGTAGAAAAAAATACTACAAAATATAAAACAAAATATACTCCAGGAAAGAAGAAATTAGAAGTAGATTGTCTAAGCAGGAATCCAGTATTAAAATCGAATGAAAATGCAGATGAACAATTAAAAGTTGTAAATTTGGTTAAATTAGAAGATATTTTAAAAGATCAGAATAAAAATGAAGACATACAAATAACACAGAAACAGTGCTTGAAAAATGAAAATAAAAATGAAGTAGAAAAAACTTCTACGAAAGATAAAATAAAATATACTCCAGGAAAGAAGAATTTAGAAGTAGATTGTCTAAGCAGGAATCCAGTATTAAATTTGAATGAAAATGCAGATGAACAATTAAAAGTTGTAAATTTGGTTAAATTAGAAGATACTTTAAGAGATCAGAATAAAAATGAAGGAATTCAAAAGAAAAAAACAAATGGATTGAAAAAAAACTGTGTCTACTTTAAAAGGGTCAAGAAGAAACAAAAAAATACAAAAAAAAGAAAGAAAAAAAAGAACGGAAAAAAGAAAAAAAAACAAGAACGAAAAAAAGAAGGAAAAAAAAAAGAAAGAAAGAAAAAAAAAACAAGAAAGAAAAAAAAGAAGAAAAAAAAAGAAAGAAAGAAAAAAAAAAAAAAAAAAAAACTTTATCATATCACTAAACTTATACCAGTCCCTTCACTACAAGAAAATGATCCGGAGGACGAGTGAAAATTTTACTATGAATTTTCATCCCCAAGGGGGGAGATGTAATAAAATAACTAGGTACCTACCTATACATTTTATTAAGTACTTACAAAAAGTACCTACATAAAACAGTTCTACCACCAGATGCCGCATGCGTCGCTCAGAAGAAAACAAAAGACTTCCGATAATATTATTAACTGTCAGAATCAGATAGATAGATAGATAGATAGATAGATATAAAGATAAATTAAGAATAAACTTTAATTACAAAGCAACACATTGTTTATTTTATTATTATACACCCACTTTACATATTATTTACACTTAATTTTCAAAAGGAAAATATTACCACGTTATATATATATATATATATATATATATATATATATATATATATATATATATATATATATATATATATATATATATATATATATATATATATATATATATATATATATATATAACGTGGTAATATTTTTCTTTGTAAATTGGGTGTAAATAATATGTAAAGTGGGAGTATAATAATAAAATAAAAAAATGTGTTGCTTTGTAATTAAAGTTTAAAATTAAAGTTTATTCATAATTTATCTTTATAATACTTTTCTATCTATCAATCTGATTCTGACAGTTTAGAACATTATATTTTTTCTATCTGATTTATTCAGCGCGACGCATGCGACATCTGGTGGTAGATCTGTTTTATGTAGGTACTATATGTAAGTACTTAATAAAATGTATAGGTAGGTACCTAGGTATTTTATTAAATATATAAACTATTTTACAATTTTCATAGAATTAACTCTTGATCATTTACACATTCCTTTATTTTGCCTTTGTTCCATGTTTTATCTTGACCTCTAACCTCCGTGAATTTATTATTTACCTTGCTTATTACATGCAAGGTTTATAGATCAACTTGTGGAATTTTATTTCTTCTAGCTAAACTTCTTTACAGTCAGTTAAGATAAGGTTTTAATCTTTTCAAATCATATTCTTGGTCTGAACAACCCGCAACAAGCCTGATTTCCCAAGGATCACTACAAAGACCATGATTGCCCCGACACAGCCTCAACCAGGTAATGACGGTGCCTTATGCAACATTACCCCTTCCGCCGCATCTCGGCGCCGGATGGACCGAGGCGGGTATCATTACGTGACGTTTCGGCGAGGCAACACGGCTGGTACATCTTCAGGGTTTCTGCATCAGCCGCGCGGTAAATTGGTACGGAGATACGTGCTGTGCGAGCGGTCGTGTCCCGCGCAGGGTCCCTAATTGGGTGACCAAGATTGATCTATGCGAAACGGGAATGTTGAGAATAAGAATATATTACGCTGCATTGCGGAAATAGTCGTTTGTGAGAATTTAGTCTATTTGTTGAATGTGATTCGGTTACCGATTTTTTATACAGATTTCTTTTGTACAGGTAAGGTTTAACCCTTTCCGGTCCCTATTTTTTTTTTAAATTCCATCAGGTCTACAATAGATTTACAGCATTACAGGGTAAAACAATACATCAATTCTTTTTTTTAAATAAAACTACTTGTGTTAAAAATTCATTTTTATTTTGAATGTATATAATCTTGTCTCTTATTATTACATTTTATAGACATCTAATGTTGTTGGATGATTTATGTTGACATGGAATAGGTACCACACACACACACACACACACACACACACACACACACACACACACACACACACACATACTCACCCCAACCAACATAACTTTCATAAGAATAGCATCATCGGACGATTTTTTTAACTGGCCATAGTTTTGTTAATTAATGTTGTGTAATACATTGTTTTGTAGTGGTTGTAAAAATCCCAAATAAAATAAAATAAAAAATAAAAATAAAAAATAAAAAAATAAATAAAATAAAAAATGTTATCGGTGAAAATAGTCACCGATGCAAAGCCCGGGCTTTCTTTCACAAGTGACGCAAATGAATCGAGTTTCTTTCCTACCTCCGGGAAGTTTTCGTTGAGCGTAACATTTTTCATACACGGGGGCTATTGTGGATGGAATCGTCATCACTACTTCTCACATGCGCACGGGTCGAGTGTAACTGATGCCGGTAGCCGGACATCCGAGTGACCGGTACCGAGCCAGTTCCCTAAACAAACCTTTTGTATCATTCTCAGGTAGAAAGTTAGTTACACATTGTAGTGTTTATAAAAAACCATTGAATCCTCGTCCCAGTATACCGCACACTTAATACGAGTGAGAAAAAAATATGTTTGCTTGTACTTTAACACTAAACAGATGAATAAAAAAATGTCAAATGACATTCGACAGAGGACTCACCGGAATAAAGTCGATTTCGAATGACATTCGACATAGGACCGGAAAAGGTTAACCATAATGCTTATGTGATATTATATCGTGAGTATACTGACAAAAAACTCAATATAATATACAATTTGACAAAATGATATAAATTTTAAAAATATAAATTATTTATGGATTGTTAGTTTATATTTTCATATGTTGATCTGCAGTTCTCAAAACTGGTCATGTTTACATTATTAAACTCAAAAATGGTCTTATACAAGTATTTTAAATATGAAAACCTGATCACTTGTCTACCTAATTTAAATTCACAACTGAGTCACTCGTTATTTATAGTAGAGGAGTCGTGTTATACAAGGGTTACATCACAGTACCTCGTTAAAGGAATTTAGACCTTATTAGGGACGAGTTTCTCTATATATGGAAGCATGGTATCCCTATTCTAAGAGGAAATTCCTTTTCCTCCTTTTCTCCGTATAATCTTCTTACCGCACAGCAAGGATTAGGATGTAAGAGAATAAGGGGTATGCGAGATGATCATATGATATGCAATTATGTTGAATTATTATTCGTACTACGCAAGGAAGGAGATGGATAGATATGAAATAATCTTACATTGAATTAAGAGAATGAGATAGAAGAAGGCAGCAATTTAATGCAATTTTAATGATATCTTCCACTGGGTGTATTTTGGAGACTTTATCTACACTGCTATGGTTCTAATGGTATCATTTTTTTAAGTTCTGGATGCGTTGACAGAGACTCCATGATCTATGAGGTTCCATGATCTATGTCGTAGTAGAGCCTGGAAATGCTATTTGTGTATTTATATTCAACAATTACGAAAGAATCGCTTTAGTAAAAACTATTACACTGGTAGATAAACTTTATTAAAAAAATTATAATAATTTAGGTTTCAAGCTTACCCAATCGTTGATGTACTCAATACAACGAACAATGAAAACAAAATTAGATATTCGACCGGGCCCAGGTGGTTGATTACAATTAATAAATAACATATTATTTTTTGACATATCCTCAAAGATGAAGAAGAATATGGAAGTCTGGGCATTTGCAGGGCTGACGACCGTCAAAAAATGTTTTATTGACATCTTCTACTTGGTGTATTTTGGGGATTGAATCCACACTTTAGATTATATTAGATTAAAGTTTGTACTGACATTTCTTGGTAGAACTGCATTTTATAATTAAAAAAACAGAAAAATTGGATTATCTAAACGAAGACCAGTTTTATTTATCCACAAAATTTTCGTTGATTTATTAAAATTATGGTCTTCGGATATAAGTTGATCGGCAAATTCAGTTTTCAAAATAATTCAGGTTTCGCGCTTGCCCAATCGTTGATGTACTCAATGAAACGAACAATAAAAATAAAATTAGATATTCGACCGGGCCCAGGTGGTTGATTACAATCTATAGGTAACGCTTTAATTACGCAGTTTGGATAACTAAGATTAATCCTGGATTATTTTTTTATTGACAATAATATAAATAATAAATACAAAAAAATGCAATAAAACTCCCGACAGTTTTATAGTATTTTAAAGTATATTTTTAAAAATAATGAATCTTTAAAGATATTCTCAAAAAGATATTTATGAAAACGAATGAATTTAAAGAATAGTATTGTTGTATTGATTGTTTATGCACAATGTGATAATAACGTAAAATATTACAAAATGCCATAATACTCCAGACAGTTTCATTGCATTTTGAAGTACGTTTTATTAAATAATAAATTTTCAAAGAAATTCTGAATAAGATAGAAACGAATAGTGAGTAGAAAAAAAGTCACAATAACGTAAAAAAAATATTATTAAATATTTAGTATATTAAAAGCATCGATAACTTTGTGGTGTGGTAATAAATCACTCTCCTTTGCATCCATTGTTTACTTTGTATAATACCACATTTATAATTTTTTTTTTTTTTTTTTACACAAATAGTAATAATTTTATTATAATGACCTGACGATGGAATGATTTTCCGAAATCGGTAGTCACGAATAAGTGTTTATAAAAGTGGTATTACACAAAGTAAACAATGTATGATAAGGAGAATGTAATATTACAAAATGCCATAAAACGTTAGATAATAATAATAATAAAACCCTTATCCGCACCCCAATGGTGATTAAGGCACTGCTTCATATACATGCAGTGTTATCTTGATCGTTTACGCATGAAGGAAAGGTGATCAGCCCTCCGCTTCAGGTACCAGTCCAGGGTAATATTGAATAATTATTACAGTGAAAAAATCACTTATATTTATTTGACCCTCCCTGGGAATCGAACCCGGGACCTCCAGAACGGTAGTCGAGCGTGCTGACCATTACACTACGGAGACGGACGGCATTTTTTTTTTAAATATGATAATAATTTTTTATAAAAAATCTCAATAAGATATTTATAAAAACGAATAAGTGTGTGGATAAAATTCTCTATTGTATTCTATGTTATTATTCACAAAGCCATAACATACAAAATAATATAAAATATATATTACATAATGTAATAAAACTGCAGACAGTTGGACGTTGTAAGACATGAAGACAGCAAGGGGTTAGCAAATGAAATTTTCCCATAAAGCCTTCGAAGCTAGACTCCCATAGAGCCTTCTCCACCAGCCCGGCAAGGGGCATTAACCTCCAGGTGACCTTGCAGCCTTTGGTTCACTATCCTGTAAGGATTCTATGGCGCCCTGGTACCTACAATAAATCGCTTGCCTCCGATTTATCCTAGGGTACGTTTATCTGTTATTAATAAGCGATTTCGCGAAACGTGAAGGCGTATTTAAAACGATAATTTGCATCGTAAATATTGGACAACTTTTCGAGAACTCAATACATGCGAAATTTGATCCAAAAATAAGACTGCATAAAATAATGCTAGAATTAAAAAAAAATATTCCATTTTTTTCTGATAATTTCTATAGTTTATTATAAATAAGTAATATTATCACTATAATGATATGATAATATTCTTCTGACCCTTATCCGTACCCAATGATGCGTAGAGTACTGCATCTAAACGATGTAGTGTTATCTTGATCGCCAATCACTGTACCCTTTAAGTGCCAGGAGGTACAAGGCTGTACACGGTAGATTCTGATAGAAAATCTGCTATGGTTTATGGCACTTATTATGGTCCTACTTAACCTTTATAAGTTTTATATCTTATACCTCATTGTTAGTGGATTTACTTCTTATGTATAAATTTGCTTTGATTTGATGACTTGTTATTATTTATAAAACACTCGCTTTTATTCTGCCCTTTAAAAATGTCTAATAATGGACTTAGCGTTTTCTTCCATTGAGACGTCGATAAAAAGGTTTCAACTGTCGATTTTTACGATTGATCTACCGATCAAATACAGATACTAATAGGGCATGCAAAAGTACTAAAAATTATTACACCGGTTTATCGGTCATTTATAATTAAACGTATTAATTTGCCTCCGTGATTCAATGCTTAAAACATTTATTTACCTTGCTAAGGGTGTTAAGATCGATTCCCACCTGAGTTAAATAAATTTGAATTATTTTCTTCTAAAATCACCATTCTTCTCCGGTTAGATACCGGTATCATAAATATTTGCAGCTACCAATAAAAATACGAGTCAGATTGAACCAAAATGATTTTAGATAATAAAAAATCCTATTTTGTGGCGTTTTTTTATAATTAGAAATAATATAGTTCGTCATCTTTTAAACGTTAAATTTACCAATATTTACCGGTAAATTGGTTTTAAAAATCAACCATGTTTACCGATGAATTGGCCATGAATTTTAGCCATGTTTACCAGTAAAGCAGGATTGAATTTTAGTTACATTTACCGATAAATCAGTATTGAAAATTAGTTATATTTATCGATGAATCGGTCCTGAAAATTAGCCATGATTACCAGTAAATCAGTATTGAAATTTAATATTATTTACCGGTAAATCAATATTGAAAATAAGCCATATTTACCGATGAATCGGTCCGAAATTTTAGCCATGTTTACCAGTAAATCAGTTTTGAAATTTAGTCATATTTTTCGGTAAACCGGTGGAGCTAAAATCGGTAATGCATACCCTAGATATGAGCGTATTGTTTTTTCTTAGCGATGATTTATTCACTCCAAATTACATGGTTTTTAAATGCCTGATGGGAATGTGTAATTTAAAGTTATTCATATTTTATGGAAATCAAATTGCGATAAAAACACTCCGTCTTGTTTGGCTGTTAAAAATGAAGAAAACGAATCGCCGTGTTATTGTTAGAAAGAAGCATTTATATATATATATATATATGTAATAAAATACCTAGGTACCTACCAATACATTTTATTAAGTACTTACAAATAGTACCTACATAAAACAGTTCTACCACCAGATGTCGCATGCGTCGCACTGAATAAAACAAAAGACATCAGATAGAAAAAATATAATATCCTGAACTGTCAGAATCAGATAGATAGATAGAAAAATATTATAAAGATAAATTAAGAATAAACTTTAATTATAATACTTAATTACAAAGCAACACATTGTTTATTTTATTATTATACACCCACTTTACATATTATTTACACCCAATTTACGAAGGAAAATATTACTAGAAAAATATAAATATGTCGCATGCGTCGCACTGAATAAAACAAAAGACATCAGATAGAAAAAATATAATATTCTGAACTGTCAGAATCAGATAGATAGATAGAAAAATATTATAAAGATAAATTAAGAATAAACTTTAATTTTAAACTTAAATTATAAAGCAACACATTGTTTATTTTATTATTATACACCCACTTTACATATTATTTACACCCAATTAATTTATATGTATATATATATATATATATATATATATATATATATATATATATATATATATACATATGTATATATATATATATATATATATATATATATATATATATATATATATATATATATATATATATATATATATATATATACATATACATATATTTGCAACGATTCGGTGATTTTTCACGAAAACAGGTTAAAAATATAGATGTATGGCGAATTAATTAATTTATAATTATTTATAATAAATTTTAATATGTTTCTTTAAAAAATATATTAGTCAGGGATCCAATATGAATGAACTGAAAAATGCTTTATGGAAAGATATTTGTGTAAGTGATTAGGGATATTTTCTCATTTTTTCCTTTAAACATGCTTCTTACCTTATGTTTTTATTTTAAATACCTATATACTGCACCTTTTATTGCTTTATATTTTACATTTTACCCTGTGTTGTCTTATTTGTTTTTCAGTCTTCTTAATCTTAATCCCGTGTCCCAAAATGAGTAATGTGAATTACTCATAAATATTATATATCGCTCACTCCTTTCAAGAACGTCATAAATAAAAAAAACTTGATTTTTCAGGAGAACGTTTTTCATGTTTAAAATATAATACAATGTTATAAAAATAAAAATCAAGTCACTAATTGAACTTTTACTGTGCAACATATCTTTTTAGGTAAACCTGAAGGTTTTTCTTCATTTGAAAAATATTAAGTGTTTTTAAAATATAAAAAAAACAATAGCATTTCTTCAAAATGCAAAAACAATACTTTCTGCTCTGTAGCGGGTAAATATTAAGTTAAAAATGTGCCTCTTTTGCTGGGATATAATACATTTTCCGGGCATTTCGAAAACATGCACAACGGAAAATTAACGATTTTCGATTTATGACGTTCTTGAAAGGAGTGAGCGAAATGTTACTTAAGCAATATGTTTAAATAAATAAATCAATAAATAAAAAATAAAACAATTGACATGGATATATTTATCGCTTATCTAAAGATAAAGCGATTTAGCCATCGCACGTTTGTGCTGAATGTCGTTATATTAAATTAAGGTCTGGAACCGCAAATTCGCTCATCGTTCATTATAATGTCTGGTGTAAAACCACAAAGCGATGGTAGGCGAGACGCACTTGCGGTATGGACAATGTACACCATATACAAGTTTTACCTTATAACATATACTCGGATGCATAGGAAAGTATAAGGCACAAGCATTGTTCGACATTGTTATCTTGGGGCAGCAGGGTTTCTCAAACTGATTGAAATTAGTACGTAATATATATTAAGGTGAAATCAAAAATAAAGAAAAAAATTAAAGAATTACAGTTCTTTGCAATACTGACAAACAACTGTCAAAGTGACGTTTCTCGAACGAATGAAAGCATGGACAAATAACTAAATTAAAGATTTTTTATTCATATTTAGTTACGTTTATATAATAAAACATAATTACATTTTTTCACTTATTTAATTCGACCGGTGACCGGGATTCATCGTTACCGATACCATCTGACTAGTGGGAGGATAGACAAAATACAAGGCAGATTTTAAAAATCATGATTTTTTTATAATTTTTAAACATATGTTGAAAATAGTCATTCAAAAAAAAAATTAAAAAAAAATACTAAGTGAAAATAGTTTGAATAAACTTAAGTACTGTAAAACGGGGCTACTTGAACTTTGATGTGTTACTTGAGCCCAGTACAATTTTTTTTTAAATCTGTATTTGGTCTACAATAATGATTGTATCGACTTGATTCATTGTTTCCCTGACAGGTGACACTTATTGTTACTATACGATACTTCGATCGATACCACGATCTAAATATTTTTTTGTACTGAGCTCAAGTAACACATCAAGTAGCCCCGTTCTACGGTTGTGTATTATAATAATTATTACATATTATATTTAGGGTTTTTAAATAGGATTTGATATAATTATTATTGAAGAAATGGATTTTGGGATGCATATTTGAATACCGTTTTTAATTTAGTTACGTTTGTATAAATTTTTGTCCAAATCAAATACAGAGCGTTGATTTTACATAGAAAAATTATGATTTTAACTAGATAAAGAGAACACTGATTAAAGAAAACACTTGTTTTTTACCACTTGAGTTTTATTATAGACTACATGTTTCAGAAGTTAAACTTCCATCATTCAGGTCTGTATAATAACATATAATATTAGTTATTATACAGACCTGAATGATGGAAGTTTAACTTCTGAAACATGTAGTCTTTAATAAAACTCAAGTGGTAAAAAACAAGTGTTTTCTTTAATCATTGTAACATGTTTTACCACAAAGTTAATGCCAAAACAATAAATAAAGATAAAGAGAACATTTGATATGAATTTTATTGCTTGGACTATTTATCCAGACATAAGATAAATCACCTCATTATTCATCATTATAAAAAGATTATTATTAAAAGAAAAAAAAAGTCGAAGATTGTTTATTTAAGATCGGGTTCCCTTCACGAAAAACGGTTTGTAAATCATTCATTCGATTAAAGGGTCGGTATGAAATTCGGTTATTTTGGTTTGATTAATGGAGGTCTAACTAATAACTAGCCCGCGTTGGTAGATCGTACAAAGATTTATTCATATTTAAGCCATAAATTACTAATTTTACTTTTATTATAACGATTTTGAAATACTGAGAGCGAAGAATATTTTTTATTTTTTTTTTTATTTCTTTATTTGAACTTTTTGTACAATATGTGTGTTCATTGGCGGGCTTATTGCTATAAAGCAATATCCTCCAACCAACCAAAAAAAACAGACTAGTGTGAACGATCTAGGCTTGTACCTTTTGATGTCTGTTAAAAATTAGTGGGGAGATAATGCTTGAACAGGTTAAGACAAGGATGAGAAAAAGGAAAAACAAAGAAACATAAGAGAGCATAATTACAAATTAAGAATTTAAACAGGGTAACATGAATAGAAAAACAAAATGACGATAGTAAATAATAATAATAATAGATAATAGATAATATTTTTAATATATTATATGTTTTTAAATATTATTTATTGATTCGGCATTAACTTAGTCGAATGACATGATTATTTTAATTAAATTAAACACTTGAATAATCCACTGAATGGAGTTTTATTTTTATTTACGACTAGTTTCGAAAACGACAATTGTTTTCATCTTCTGGTACAAATTAAAACTAACGAATAAAAATATATTTAGGTGTATATATAGGTTAATAAAAATACCTATATTTATTAACCTATATATACACCCCTACCTATATTTATTAACCTTAATATATACCTAAATATTTTTTTACTCGTTAGTTTTAATTTGTACCAGAAGATGAAAACAATGTCGATCCGTCGCGGTGCCCTATGCACCATAAGTTGTGGATGGAGGTCAGAGATAAGTTAACTTGTGTCATTTTCTAGTATGCAAATTAATCGAAACGCCTCTTATTGGTAGACAAGTGGTTTATCTAATAATACATGCAACTTACAGTTAATGCTAGCGGTTTGCGAATCGCAAACTGGTTTCAATCCAAGATGTTGTGTTCGATTCCCGGTTAGCATAATCTAGATACAATATTCTGATAATTTAGAATCCTACCGTCTCTTCGTATGGTTCATTACACGATAGTATAATAATTGCTAAATCGCCTCTGTAACACGTTTGAGACAGGCCCGGATTAGATTCAAGGATAAATAGGCCCAAAATTGTAACAAAATATAAGACAGACTTTTTTCAGAATCTCAAATCTCCTAGAGTTATTCGCCGATTTCTATGAAATTTTGACACAATGTTGCGTTTAAGGCGAGATAGTCAATAGCCCGCAACTTAATTTTCTTTAAACCCAGGTAGCATTTGACGTTATATTGTTTTTGTTGCTAAAAACATTGTTTTGGTATAGAAAAAAAATAGTTTTTCTTCAAAATAAATACATGGTTTTAAAAAGAAAAGAGTTATTGAAAGGTAAGGAGTCAATTTAAAAAAATATGTATTTACGCAAAATTCTATATATATATATATATATATATATATATATATATATATATATATATATATATATATATATATATATATATATATATATATATATATATATATATATATATATATATATATATATATATATATATATATATATATATATATATATATATATATATATACATAATATTTTCATTGGTTCACATTTTCATTGTAAATAAAACGCCTTTCTTAATTTTATCGACAATGAATATCTCTATTTATATTATTTTCTTATTTCACCTTAGGAACCTCATTGGTATATGGTTTTGCCGCACCGAGAGATCACATATCGACTGCATTAAGTGTACACTCTTTTTTTTGCCAACTCCACGATTCACTTCCAAGGTACAAGATACATCAAGGTACAGATTGGATTTATCATTTTTCTTCTTTCTTCTTTTCTTTCATTATTATTATTTTTATTGCATTTCACAATATAAAATAAATGCAATTACAAAACAAGTATACATAATATAATACAAAAAAGATCCCACAAAGGCAAGGCCTGTGTGTGGGTATACATTATATTTTAGGTTATAGTAAAGGGCACTGGCAAGAATACAATGGAAGTTATCAGAAATAAAATAAGATTAAAAGTCTTAATATAAACTACAAATATTTAATTTTAATAGAAAACAAAAATTCAAAAAGATGAAATAAGTTAGAAAATATGTGCTGCATGAGTTATACGTTTAAAAGAAAAAAGGAACTTAGATCTGTTTTTTCAATACATAATTTAAGCAAAATTTTAAATCGAAACAAACTTAGGTAATTAATGTATAACATATGGTCTATGTGGAATGAATTAAACAGTTTTGGAGCTATGAAAAATGTGTGTCTTTCCGCGAGTCTGGATTTACAAAAAGAGATTTCTAGTTAATTATTTTATTCTTTGGCTAGATCTATTAATATTTTTAGGATATAAATGATTATTTATTATCTACCTAAAAAGATGCAATTTCAAATAATTAACAATTAAGTTCCTACCTAAAGGCGGCCGCCTGACAATCGGGCTCCTCCCTGCACCAGCCCTGGCACTCGTACAAGCTTAGGTTCTTTACCGTGTAATACGTACTTCCGGGGTAATCGAAATCTGTCAGTTTCTCAAAGGCCACCCGAGCTGAAATAAACAAAGAAAAATTGAATGATACAAACACAATTTAAAAAATAAAATACTAGTTTTTAACAGGGCTATTTTATTTGTTTAAAACGTTATTTTTCTTCCTCTGCAAACCTTGATTATATGGTATATAGGGCACCACATCGCATAAATGCACTGTTATATCGATCACTAATTACATGAAGGCAAGGTGATTGGTCTTGCGGTTCAAGTACCAGTCCAGAGTGAACCTGTGTATACATTCAAAATACAATTTTGACAAATTTGAATCAGCTAATTTCCATTTCTACACATAATTTCATCAACATCGTTAATTCTTGCTGTTTTAAAAGAGTTTTCACCTGTTGATAAGAACATCTGTTGTTCTCGAAACTAATCGTGCATACATAAATAAACTCAAAAGTGTAGACCACTTTTGAGACGCGATTTATTATACTTAAATCATATTTACCTTCAGTTGAAGCCACTGTGAAAAGCACCAACAGCACTAGTCGCTGCATTATCTCCCTCATTTTATATTATATCTGAAAATAAATAAAAACAATATTTTAATTTTTTTTAAACAAAATATTCACGTATAATAAGCATATCGCTGAAAACGGTTTCTCAGGTTTCGTGCTTGACCGACCGTTGATCTGCCAAAAGAAAAGAAAATTTATTTGTAATGATGAAATCCATAAAACATGAAAAAAGCTCAATCTTTCAGGTGGCATTTTCAGGACGTATCCCAGGAGTACATAAACTATTGTGGGTTAATTTGGCACAACTGCTCAGGCACTTGCTAACAAGGACTTGGAGAATGTGCGTTTGTAGGAATTAAAATAATCATGCATATCCCGTCCCTTTTCACTAAGTGTCAGGTGCTAGAACCCGTTAGATCTGGCACTGACCCTTAATTATGTTAACGTTTTAACTACGTAGTTAAGATAATTAAAAAATCACTACATGTCTTTTATTTGGAATGGTTTTGGAATTTAGAAGTAGAAGTTTAAAAGGTTTAAAGTATTATTTTTTGACATCTCATCAAAGATGAGGAAGAATATGGAAATCTTGTCATTTACGGGGCTGACGACCGTCAAAGGCTGATTTAAGTGATCATTTTACACACGTTAACATTCACCAATTGTACCCATTATTGACAAACACACTACTCAAATTTTGGAAGTTCTATATGTATGTATGAACCAATTTCGAAACGTTGTTCTTGAATCACTAGAACTTCACAAGAGACATCTATTGGTGAGATGAAAAGCGTTTTTTTAGCAGAATCTCTTTTGCCCATGCCTAGTATACATAAACAATAAAGATATATGCTGAAAACTAACAACATAAATATTGTTCACGTTATAAGGCCACACCTTTTATTATGACCAACTTCATTTTTTTTGTATTATGTAATTTGATAATTAAATATTCGAGCATTTGACGAATTTCTCTCTGTTCTTGTTACAAACGAAACAGCTGAATTAAATGTGAAAAATATCTCACGTTTTTCAGGAAAACTTTGAAAATTACATGTCAAGTTATGAAACTTAACATATTTTTTTTTAACATTTCAACAAATCTACATGTATGTGTGTAAAGTTAAAAATCTTCTTCATCTGAAGAAGATTTTTAACTTTACACACGTGTAACATTTACCAATTCTAGCCATTATGAACAACCACGCTACTCAAATTCTTGGAAGTTCTATATATGGTTTAAGTGATCACTTTACACACGTGAAACATTCACCAATTGTACCCATTATTGACAAACGCACAACTCAAATATTTGGAAGTTCTATATGTAAACCAATTTCGAAACATTGTTCTTGAATCACTAAAACTTCACTAGAGACATCTAAGTGTAAAATACTAAAAAGGTCAAAGAGCCGCATGCGGCTCCCGAACCACACTTTGCCGACCTATGGTCTAGAACTTAAACTTTCTTATACACTTGCTACTGCCATATACTGCTGTGTATATGTATGTTAGAAAGTAGGATGAAACAAACCACTCGCCCAAGAAATAATTAATTAAATTACCTGTCATTAATATGAATTGATAGATAAAGATAAGGTTAATAGCTAGCCGTCGGGACACCAGCGCTATTTACAATGTGAAATACAGTAAACCGATTAAGATGAGCATTTTACGCGTATTTTATAGTATCGATATTTTAGTAAGGTATGGAAATGTAATCCGGTTCCGCGCTGTAACTGTAACTTTGGACTGCAACTGTAGTTTGGCTCAATGTTAGCAACATTGGTTTATTGTTAGCAACCTTATTTACGGTGCTGTTTGCGGGACATGCGCTGATGAGATAATTGAGGGTTATATTCTTGATAATTTTATAGACTTCCATCTATATAATTTGATGACTTTGAGGCGATACAACGGATGATGAGAATTTTGTATATTTTTTTATATTTAAAAAAGAAATATTTGTTTTTTTTTTTATAATTTATACAAATATTTCTATTTCATTCTATTTCTGTGAGCTTAAGCGGCTCATTATTATAAATAGGTATCAAATTGTGGTAGAGTAAGTTCGAACCGAGAAACTCTAACTCAAGAGTCCGCGACACTTACCACGGGACCACAACCCGACACTAATTTATTTATTTTATATAGTTACAAGTTTTTTTTTGTATTTTAATTATTTTGCTAGACATTTATACTTTTGAAAGTTTTAAAATTAATTGGATAATATATCCAAAATTAAACAAGGTTATTGGATTAAATTCTACTTTTATTTACATATATATCGCTCACTCCTTTCAAGAACGTCATAAATCAAAAAACTTGATTTTTCAGGAGAACGTATTTAAAGTTTGAAAATATAATACAATGTTTCAAAAATAAATATCAAGCCACTTATCGAACTTTTTACTGTGCAACAAATCTTTTTACGTAAAACCTGAAGGTTTTTTTTCATTTGAAAAATATTAAGTAGGTATATTTAAAAAAATAATTAAACAACTCATTTTCTTCAAAATGCAAAAACAACACTTTCTGCTCTGTAGCGGGTAAATATTAAGTTGAAAATTTGCCGCTTTTGCTGGGTATGGTACATTTTCTGAATATGAATATGAATTTTCTGAATCATGAATATGAATTTTCTGAATCATGAATATGGTACATTTTCTGGGCATTCCGAAAACATGCATAACTGAAAATAGACGATTTTTGATTGATGACGTTCTTGAAAGGAGTGAGCGATATGATGATATGTGACGCATTTCGTCTTATTAAGACATATCAACCAATATTATCAAATAAAAATTCAAAATGGTATTTTACCAAGTGTCTGCAGTTACAATAAATAGTTAAAATTAGTTATCAATTAAGTGGATCAGATCTGGGTTTTTTACTTTAAATCTGGCAAGATTCAAACGATCACTGAATGAGTAGTCTTCGGCGTATCTGTTTTCAATAGATTTATATTATCCACTGACACTTCGTGATGGAATTGCATTTTTAATTTATTATTAGATTAAAACCAATATTTTTAGCTTTTCCACTTTTTTATTTGACCAGCGACCGGGTTTCGTCGTTACCGACATCATCAAACTGGTAGACAGACATCATATGACCAGTCTGATGATGTCGGTAACGACGAAACCCGGTCGCTGGTCAAATAAAAAAGTGGAAAAGCTAAAAATATTGGTTTTAATCTAATAATAAATTAAAATGTATCTGTTTTCGTATTTTAGTACTTTTTTACTGATTGTCTTAATCTTGTGCTTGGAGAGCGACTTACACTAATTGTTTACTGTTTATGGTTATGAGTGAAATAATTTAGAAGTGATATTATTACTATAACACAAAGTTATCAATGTTTTTAATAAAATATGTATTATTTATTTTTATTTGTTTAATTGTATTTTTTATTATTTTAACATGCATACAAGGCATAATTAATTTTTTGTAGAATTGTCTTCTTCTTCTAGGTGTAGGCCTTGTGGCCTGTTTTTAAGAGGGATTAGCCTCCTGCGATGTCGATTCCCAGCTATCGATCCATCTCTTTGGTGGTCTGCTCGGGAGTCGTCTACCATGTGGTTGGTCGTACAGTGCGATGTGGGGGGAGTCTGGATGGTCCCATTCTCCTCACATGCGCATACCATTGTCTCCTGCGTTGCCTTCCCCACCTAACGACATCTTCGATCTCGCGTATATCCCTGTTCCTGGCGTTTCTTATCCTATCTCGAAGGTTCTTGAGTGATATGCTTCTAAGAGTCTTCATTTTCTGACACTCTAAGTATTGTAATGTCTTGAAAAAATATATTTGTGGGAAGTTTATTATGCAAAATATTTCTATAGTTCAATTTGAAGTAAAAAATCAGTAGTTAATTAATGGTTTTTGATCCCGGAATCACCAACATTAAAGCCTAACGAGCTTACCACTACACTTAGGAGACGTTCAATATTAGCTTGAGATAATTACCCTTATTTTTAGATTGAAATGAATTACAAAAATCAATGTGCACAAAAAGCGATGTTGTATTTTGCGAAAATGGCGCTGGATAAATTATTATTATTATTAAAACAAGACGCACCATTTGAAAGGGTATTACCCTGTTTTTTTCTGTTACCCCTCGCCAGGGGATACCCGTGCAAAGTGGTCACACTGGTAAAAAAAACTATTGCTTTGTGTAATAAATTGCTAAATTTATTATTTAGTCCGCCTAGTGTTATGGTCAGCATGCTCGGCTGCCGTACTGGAGGTCCCGGGTTCGATTCCCAGGGGGGGGGGTCAAACAAATATTTGTGATTTTTTCACTCAAATATGTTTTCAATATTACCCTGGACTAGAACCTGAAGGGCTGATCACCTTTAGTTCATAACAGCACAGAATTATACAAAAAATTGCAGTAAAATCTGCATGTCTTGTGTATTTTTTGCCTCGTATGTATTGTGACTTAAAACATGAATAGTAAACTTTAAACATAAAGACTCACAAGTAGGAATAGGCTATAAAACTTATAAAGTTAGAGCCTAAGTAATAAATAACATGGTAAGCGGTGTTGCATAAGCTGTAGCTAGATTTCATGGATATCGTAGCTAGAAAATTTAATTTCCGAAATTTGAGTAGTCTGATTGTCAATTATAGGTACAATGGTAAATTTTACACTTGTTCAATATAAAGAGGTCAGTCTTGCAAAAAGTCTAGGTTGATTTTAAACAAAAATTACATTAAAAAAACACTTTTTCATTTTGACCCCCCTAGGAATCGAGGCTAGAACCTTCAGTACCGTAATCAAACGTTCTAATCCTTACACTATGAAAACATTATTGTCTATATTATAAACTTCACTTAAGGTGGGATAATCGATAGCCCGGAAATAATTTGCTTTAAACCCAGGTAATATTGAAGGTAATTGAAAATTTTGCTCAAAACACCGTTTTTGTTTTTGAAATAAGTTTTCCTTCGAAATAAATATATGGTTTTGAAAAAAAAGTTATTGAAAGGTAACTTGTTTAAAAAATAATAAAAAAAGGTTTTTTTTAATATTTATTTTAACAAAAAAATCTAATTCCAACGCATAAAAATTTAATTATTTAGCCGATTTTTTTGTTTTAACTATTGTTTTTTGGTGTATTATTTCTAACTTTTAGGATCTTTTTATACAGTCATATTTTTCGATTGAATTTTGGCATCTAGTTCTCGAAAAATTGCTTAATATTTACGATACAAATTCTCGTTTTAAATACGCCTTCATGTTTTGTAAAATCGCGTATTAATTACAAATAAACGTACCTTAGAATAAATCAGATAATTTTTATCTTAAAACGCCCTTTTTGTATTGAAAAAACGAGTTTTTCTTCGAAATGTACATTTGAAATTACTGATAGATACTGAATTGTATATTTGAGGGTACGCCCTTAATCTATCGCTTTGCCTTGCGTTCCTCGCCTTTGATTATTAATGACTTCACGTCTGGTCGATGAACCAGTGTATTTTTTAGCAAGTTCAAGGCCGCGTTTGCATAAAAACCAAGGCTGTATAAAGAGTTAATTGCTCGACAAACAAGAGCCTATTTTTTGCAACGTAAGTACGAGTATTGTTTGGTAAGATTGAAAGTTAATGCTCTTTTTTATCGTAAGTAAGTCTAAAAAATATAGGTTTTCACTTATGCATACGCAGATCGAACTTAATAGCTATTTAATAGTACGATGCTGGATAAATATTGTATTTTTTTAAGCACATAATTACGATGCTTTTTTATATTGTAGCTTACCATAATATTATGGTTACAAGACAAGTTTTATGTCTACCTAACTATCAAAGTCTAAAACAAACATAGAGTCTATACCTGACAGAGTCGCAAAATTGTATAATGCATCTCTTTCAAAAATTTTATCTGTATAAAAATGTCAATATTATTGATTACTTTTAAACAAGTTTAAATAATCTAAAAAAATGGAAATAAGTCAAGCAATCAATACGGCTGTCCAAACTCAAAATACAGTAAGGGACATTTTTTTGTGGTAACATTTTTTGCATTTTTGGACTAAGTAGATTCTACTTAGTCCAAAAATGCAAAAAAAAAGTACAACAAAAAAAATGTCCCTTACTGTGTTTTAAGTTTGGGCAGCGGAATAAAGACTTACCCATAATAAATAACCAACTATATTTAAAAATATTCCCATTGTGATTCATTTGTCTTCTTTCTCTCATTCAAAATTTTATTTTTATATAAACGACAAATCGCAACAATTTTATTTTAATGACCTGATGATGGAATGATTTTCTAAAACCGGTAATCACGAATAAGTGTATATAAAAATGGTTTTACACAAAGTAAACAATGGATGGTAGGGAGAGTGTTTTATTACCATACCACAAAGTTATCAATGCTTTTAATAAACAAAATATAATGTATAGGGGTTTGAAAAGTATGACGAAAGGCCTGAATGTACCATAATGCCGTTTCTCCGCAGGGGTAGGCAGAGAGAACAGAACGCATCATCAATTTGTCTTTGCAAACAATATTCGCCTCTTTCATATTCATGCATACCCTCTGGCGATTATTATTAGAAGATATTTATTTAAATCATTTTATTTTATATTATAATGTAATAAAACAACAGTAATATAGATTTTTCCACTTATATTTTATTTGATCAGTGACCGGGTTTCGTCCTTAGCGACATCTCCAGTCTGATGATATCGATAAAGACGAAACCCAGTCACTGGTTCAATAAAATAAAAGTGGTAAATAAACTATATACATAGTTGTTGTTTCATTATATAAAATGCAGTCCAACAAGAAATGTCTTTAGAATAAGAATAGGTCTTTAGCCTTGTAAATGCCAGATTTCCATATTTTCATCGCAACAAAAACAACGCTTTCTTTTATATTGGTATTACTTAATTAATTTTACTTTTAAATATGCAAATAAAACACTTGTATATGACAACTTTTAAGTTTGTTAATGTAAATACGACCAGTTTCGAGAACAGCTGTGGTTCAATAAAGAAGTTATGTAAATTTTTTTTTTTAAATACTAACAACATTTTGAGTGTGTCCAAATACTTGTTCACAAATCTGGATTATCTCCAATTATAGGAGTTGGTTATCATATTATTTTTTAGATCTCAAAATAAATTAAGAAGAATTAGGAAGTCTGGGCATTTACGCGGCTTACGACCGTCAAAGGCTGGTTTAACATTTGCCATGATAACTTGAAAAGTTCTTCCTCTTTACATGAAGATTTTGAATAAAAATAAATAAATAAACAAATATTAAAGATCGTCACAAAATATTTATTTTTACGAAAAAAAATTACAACTCTTTTTTGTCGGTTAAATGACAATATTTTGTAGATGGGTACTGAATGATATTTAGTAAAATGGAGTTAGGAGACTTTCCAGTTGAGGTCAGATAAATGCAGAAAACCGTTTGAATTTAAATTCAGAACATGGAACTAGTTCTGAATGTGCAATGGCGCGAAGCGCTAGAGAAACGGAACTTTGCCTTAGAATAATGCGTTCCGTTTACTAATAGAAATAAGGTCACCCTATTGCTTCCGACGATTCAGAACCATATCATTCACTGATATAATATATTAATAATGTAAACACGACTAGTTTCGAGAAAATTATAAATAAAACACATCGCTCACTCCTTTCAACATATAAAAAATCGTGAATTTTCAGTTGTGCTTGTTTTTGGAATGCCCAGAAAATGTACTATATCCCAGCAAAAGCGACATATTTTTAACCTAATATTTACCCGCTACAGGGCACAAAGTGTTGTTTTTGCATTTCGAAGAAAAGGTATTGTTTAA
Source organism: Brachycentrus maculatus (assembly GCF_059751285.1). NCBI lineage: Eukaryota > Metazoa > Arthropoda > Insecta > Trichoptera > Brachycentridae > Brachycentrus > Brachycentrus maculatus. The sequence goes on from NW_028280953.1 coordinate 1,898,802, forward strand.
TTATTTTTTTAAATGTACTAAATATTTTTAAAATAGAGAAAAACCAGGTTTTACCTTAAAAGATCTGTTGCACAGTAAAAAGTTCAATAAGTGGCTTGATATTTATTTTTAATACATTTCATTATATTTTTAATCTTTAAAAACGATGTCCTGAAAATCGAGTTTTTTGATATATGACGTTGTTGAAAGGAGTGAGCGACATGTTTAAGACCACTTTTGAGATCATTAATATAAACACTACAACGTTTTGAGTGTGTCCAAATCTTCACAAATCTGTGATTACTATAATCTCTAATTATAAGAGCTTTTTTTCTTTCATCTCAGCAATAGATGTCTCTAGTAAAATTCTAGTGATTGAAGCACTATGTTTCGAAATTGAACCATATATATAGTTACAATAATTTAAGTAGTTGATCGAATAGTGAATATTATACGTTTAAAAAGTGATCACTTAAATCAAGTTATGACGGTCGTAAGCCCCGTCAATGTCCAGACATCCATATTTTTCTTCATCTACGTTTCGATATCAAAAACCAATAAAAGAAACCAATTTTTCAATAAAAGAAAGAAAGAAGACATATCCGTTTAGTAATTAATCTCAGTAATTGATTAGGCAGTCACTTTGTGGTAAAATCTATCCATTTTTTATTAATGTTTCACTTAGTATATACCACTATTTCTTAAAATCTACTGTGACACGTGTTTCAAACATACGGTGTTTGAAAATGATGCGGAATGCATCGAAACATGTGTCACAGTAGATTTTAAGAAATAGTGGTATTTACTAAGTTACGGACCCTTATCCGCACCCTATGGTGCATAGGGCAATGCATCATATAAACGCAGTGTTATCTTGATCATTAACACATGAAAGAAAGGTGATCAGCCCTCCTCTTCAGGTACCAGTCCAGGGTTATATTGAATAAATATTACAGTGAAAAATCACTAATATTTATTTGACCCCCCCTGGGAATCGAACCCGGGACCTCCAGTATGATGACCAAGCGTGCTGACCATTACACTACCGAGGCGGCGAAACAATTTACTTAGTAAAACATTGATTAAAAATAATTATTTATCGTCTAAGTACACTTTGACACAACTCGCGAGGCGCGTAATTAAACTCACAGAACGCGTTAAATCGCTCAAAATACCAGGAGCACAGGCCGAAAAGGAGATTTGTGACTGGAACGGTACATAATAACCGAATTACATTATATTGCCCTCGAATCTGGTACGTTTCTGATGACAAGCGCAAATGAAGGTCGCGCGCAAATCGAGGTCAGGTCATCATCTCGGCTAGCGGTAAGCGCGGAGCCGCGGTACGTCTGTTTACCTGTCACGATATGCAGCTAAATTTTCAGAGGAATTTTAAGAATAACGGTGAATCTGTACCAACACGTATTCTGTAAATTTCCGAACAGCATCGGTAAGACACGGCTGTCTCTGTTGGCGTTTAACCCATTCATACCTCGAGTTATTTTTGTAAATAAAATATAATATATGTATTAATTTTAAATCAAACCCAGATTTTTTTAGTCTACTAAGTTGTATTTTATTAACAAAAACACATAAAAAATTCTATTGTGACAGTTGTTTCGCCTTGTTAGGGCATTATCAAACCATTCGTTTGATAATGCCCTAACAAGGCGAAACAACTGTCACAATAAAATTTTTTATGTGTTTTTGTTAATAAAATACAACTTAGTAGACCCAAAAAATCTGTGTTTGATTTAAAATTAATACATAAATTAAAATGGAGTTCTACAAATTAAACGCCAAATCAATAAATAAAAATATAATATTTTTAAAAAGTATTCAATGAAAATATTTAATGGTATAATTCAGTGGTCGGCAACCTACTACCCGGTGTTAGAAAATGATCGAAATCAACATCCATCAAAACACGTTTTGCAATAGATTTTAAGAAGAATTGTCGGTACTTATTAAGTGAAATTAAAAATAATAAATGAATAAATAAAAAATACTCGTAAATAAACAAAAAAAATCGGTTAGGTAGAGAATAATGTTTGCAAAGTCAGAGTGGGCGGTGATCTTTCTCTCTGCCTACCCCTGCAGAAGGTGGCGTGATGGTTAGTTAGTTAGGTCAAATAAATCAAAACATTCTTCTTATCTATTTTGTATATTAAAAGCATTGTTAACTTTGTGGTGTGTTGTAAAAACATCGCGTAAATTCAATTTCAGAATTTAAAAACATCTAAGGTGCCTTAATAATAATATTTTTATGAATTTGCTAATCGCCTTATATCTGAACCATAGTAGCCAATGGTAGCCAATTTGAACAATATATATCACATGTATACTTTATGACAAAATAATATGTTTTCTCTTTTTAAGTATATAATTGGTTCGAAAAGCACTTATCTAAAAAAGAATGAACATATAAAAACAAGGAATTATGCATTAGCCTGAAATATTGTAATTATTATCGCTTTATAGTTAGGAAGTGACATAGTCCACATATCGATATGGTCCGCGAAATCATTGCCGAGGTTTTTTGCATTCGGTGTATAGGAGCATTGAATCCAGACAATTAATTATATTTAAATAATAATAAAACCCTTATCCGCATCCCAATGGTGCATAGGGCACTATGTCATAAAAACGCAGTGTTATCTTGATCGTTTACACATGAAGGAAAGGTGATCAGCCCTCCGCTTCAGGTACCAGTCCATGGTAATATTGAATAAATATTACAGTGAAAAAATCACTTATATTTATTTTACCCCCCTTGGGAATCGAACCCGGGACCTCCAGAACGGTAGCCGAGCGTGCTGACTTTATTTAAATAATTTATATAAAATAATTTATGTAAATATAATAAATTGTACTTAAATAATTTATTTTAATATTATTCATTATGTTCAAAGATTTCTTGAAAATGTCGGGACTCAAAGCGTTGACCCACAAAACTGAGTAAGTACAGTAAAAACGTTTGCTTTTTGTTGCCAAGTCGGATTCAATGAAAATATAATTGAATAGAAGAACGTCACATAATATATTTTACCAACCGAATCGAATTCGGTAGTTTTCTTTCTTCACAAAGCATTCGTGATGTTCCCAAAGAAACATTTCCATTCTTGCCTTGTAATTTCAAAGACATTTTTTCTACTTCAATTATTTGGGATGGAGTTGATGTTTTCAACTCGACATTTTTGATGGGAGTTTTAGTACTCGTACAATTCAATTATAGTAGTCTTCTTCGTCTATTTTTCGACTGTGATGACTATTTTCGATAAGAGAATCATCTCCAATACAATATATTGTATGAATTGGGAAACGTTAACTTTTTTTTGAAAGTGAAGTATTTTTGATTTTATCATTTACTAAAATTCTTTAATTTCAAACAATTTTTGTGAGCCTATGCGACTCATTATTGAAAATAGGTATCGAATTGTGGTCGAGTGGGTTCGAACCGAGAAACTCTGACTCAAGAGTCCGCGAGACTAACTACCCGACACAAACAAAACTTGTTCAACAAGAGCTCATGTGTCTTTCGAAATTGTCGGGTTGTGGTCCCGTGGTTTGTGTCGCAGACTCTTAAGTCGAGTTTCTGGGTTCGAAGCACTACAGAGTCTATAAGAAAGATGGACCATTAAATTTTTGAGATGTCGACTTTGGGAGAATAAAAGAGGCGTCGAAAGACCCCGAAAAAGATGGTCCGACGACATAGTCGCTGTGGGGGGTAGAAACTGGCTGCAAACAGCAACCGACCGAAGGGAATGGAAGGATACAGAAGAGGCTTTTATCAAATAGTGAAGGCTAGAGAAAAAGAAGAAGAAGATGCAGTCTTAAGATTGGCCTAAAAGGAGGATATACGGAGCATATTTTGTATCCACACCATCCTCTTCTGGATACAAAATATTTTAACATGTTTTGTATTTTATTAAAATTAAACACTTGAATATACCACTTTATCGAATTTTATTTTTATTTATAACTAGTTTCGAAAACGACTGTTGTTTTCATCTTCTGGTACAAATTAAAACTAACGAACAAAAATATATTTAGGTGTATATATAGGTTAATAAATATAGATAGGGGGTTTATATTATCCACTGACACTTCTTGATGGAATTGCATTTTTAATTTATTATTAGATTAAAACAAATATTTTTGGCTTTTCCACTTTTTTATTTGACCAGCGACCGGGTTTCGTCGTTGCCGACATCATCCGACTGGTGATGTCGGTAACGACGAAACCCGGTCGCTGGTCAAATAAAAAAGTGGAAAAGCTAAAAATATTGGTTTTAATCTAATAATAAATTAGATAGGGGGGTTAAGGAACAAGATTTTTTGTAAAAGGAAACATTGATAATAATGGTGACGTATTTTGAAACAGTATATTATTAATTATATACTTACTAATAATAATATACTGTTTCAAAATACGTCACCATTATTATCAATGTTTCCTTTTACAAAAAATCTTGTTCCTTAATCCCCCCCCTTCCCTATATTTATTAACCTATATATACCCCTAAATATATTTTTGTTCGTCAGTTTTAATTTGTACCAGAAGATGAAAACAACAGTGGTTTTTGAAACTAGTCGTAAATAAAAATAAAACTCGATAAAGTGGTATATTGAAGTGTTTAATTTTAATAAAATAATCATGTCATTCCACAAAGTTAAAGCCGAATCAATAAATAATATCTTTTGTATGTTAAAGACATTGATAATTTATTTAATGGGCAAACAAATTTCACATGTTAATAAAACTGGTCTTTGTTTAGATAATCTATAAAAATTAAAAATAAGTAAAGTAATCAATAAAGACTTACCAATAATAAATAACTGGCTAAATTTAACTTTGAAAATATTCCCATTGTGATTCATTGGTCGTCTTTCTCTCTTTCAAAAATTTAATTTTTATACAAATGCCAAATCGTATATTTTAATGACTTGATAATGGAATAATATTCCGAAACCGGTAGTTGGAATAATATTCCGAAAGTGTTTAAAAACTGTTATTATACAAATTAAATAATGGATGACAAGGAGAGTGTTTTACTTTAATATCATTCCAGATATATTGCAGAACGCGTCAATCTTGGTTGGTTGCCATATGGCAGAGTCTGTCGGTCATATATAACGATTGTACACGTTTTTAAACTTATCTCTTTTAATACTTAAGCTTCCACCAAGTAATTGATTTCAAATATGCTCTGAACATAAGGCAAGCGATGTTCTCATCTTCCCACTGGTGCAATTCAATCAATAAAGCCGCTTCCTGCCAGGCACTTTATTGCCCAAAGCTAGAGCGATCAGTTCGACACTTTTATCAATTTGCGTAAAGCTTCACGTCATTGCAAACATCGTAACTGTAAATCAATACCTATATCCTACCATCATCCAGTTTAAAGTATCATTTATGAAGCAAATTACGGTTGCTGTGTATCAATATGTATGTACTTGAAATCAATGTCAAATTTATTGTTAAGGTTTACCATATTTTCAACGAAAAAAAAAGGAATATATGTACACATATCACTCACTCTTTTAAAAAATGGCATAAAAAAAACTTGATTTTCAGGAGATCGTTTTTAAAGTTTAAGAATATAATAAAATGTTTTAAAAATAAATATCAAGACACTTATTAAACTTTTTACTGTACAACAGATCTTTTTAGGTAACACCTGAATGTTTTTTCTCAATTTGAAAAATATTTAGTATATTAAAAAAATAATAATAATCAGTACGTTTTTTCAAAATTCAAAAACAACACTTTCTGCCCCGTAGCGGGTAAATATTTGAAGAAAAAAGTTTGCTTATAAAATCACATGTGAATATGTACTTTTTAAATTTTAATTTAAATTATGTATGGACAATATCTATTTGATTTTACACAGATATTTAAACTAATAAAATAACCATCACACCGATTCCCCGTAGGGGTAGAATAGAATGCAACGACAATCTGTCTGCGCAATATTCACCTCTTCCACATTTATCCATCATTCAGTACATACACGCTTATTAATCCGACTTCTGACCTGAATGTTCTCAAGTATTTGAAATACTTGATCATGCTTAGTTTTCCTCGGTCTTCCTCTGCTTCTATTACCAACCACATACTCTCACACAAATATTTAACTTTGCAAAACAAGGAAAAAAAAAAAGAATTTCTGAATAACTGCTAAAACGCGGACACAGTTACATAGCAACTTAACTTTTTTTAAACTCAGGTAACATTTGACGTAATTTAATTTTTTCTTAAAATAGCGTTCACGTATTGAACAAAAAAGTTTTACTTCCATATAAATATGTAGTTTTGAAAAGAGTTTTTGAACGGTAAGGAGTTTATAAAAACCTAAAAATATTTGTTCAATGCAAAACCAAAAAACAAAATATTCGAATAAATATATTTTTCAAATCGGGTGTGTAATGACGTGCGGCGCCAGGGCTAACTCTTGGGCGTTGCCGAATGAATTCTGTGATTGCGAGTACGACCTTAAATCTCGCAAGATTTACAGCAAAGAAATCGAGATCTAATCTTTAGTTTACAACACAGCACATAAGAGACGGTGGTCCATTAAAACCATCGTTTGTTTTTATGGATAGAGAAGAACGGCTTTTCATTATTTTTTAGTTCACGAGTTGGAATCAACTAATAGTTGAGAGGAGATGAACCGGTCATGAAGAATGAAAAGTATAAAACAAAATTAAATGTATTTCAATAGAAGAGCGGTAATGATTTCAAGGAATTTGTTGTTCAATATGTTGGATGGATTGACAACATGTTAAGTGTCTCCAAATAATAGTTGACAAATTTTGGTTATCTCAAATTATAAAAGTTAGTTTTCATTTATTTTTTTACATCTCACCAATAGATGTCTATAGTAAAAAAAAAATGAAATATGTATAAATATATATATATATATATATATATATATATATATATATATATATATATATATATATATATATATATATATATATATATATATATATATATATATATATACATATATATATATATATATATATATATATATATATATATATATATATATATATATATATATATATATATATATATATATACATTCGTCTGAGGGAGCGCATTTCAACAGCATTCACTCTGCTTTCATCCTTCCTTTGCCAGTATATATATATATATATATATATATATATATATATATATATATATATATATATATATATATATATATATATATATATATATATATATAAAATGGCTGGTTTAAGTGATCAAAGATGCCTCTAGTAAAAATTTTAGTGATTCATGTTCAATGTTACGAAATTGGATCATTTATATAGAACTTCCAAAAATTTGAGAAGTGTGGCTGTCAATCATGAGTAGAATTGCTGAATGTTACACGTGTGTAAAGTGATCAATAAACCAACCTATGACGGTCGTAAGCCTCGTAAATGCCCAGACTTCTATATTCTTCTTAATCTGAGTTGAGATTTCGAAAAAACAATATTGTGTCTGTTGTGAACTCATATGTACTATGTTTAATCAAAATATTTATGAGTTCAAAAATTGAGTAACGTGGTTGTCAAACGTAGGTAGAATTGGTGAATGTTACACATGTGTAAAGTGATCACTTGTATGACATTCATAATCCTTGTAAATGCCCAGACTTCCATATTCTTCTTCATGTTGAGATGTCAAAAATTTTTAGCATATTAGGAGCTAGAAAAATGCAATCAAATTTGTGCACTAATTGACGTGATTATTTTAAAGGATCGAATCCAAAAACCGAATTATTTTTAAGTAGTCGTTATTTATTCCGGTTACTTTTATTTCTTTCATCATGTTTATGTAAAAGTTATCTAAAGAGATGTGATTGTCGACTCTTTCCTTAGCGGATTGCTAATCGTCAACTGTTTGCAGATAATTGACGCAAGACGCTAAACCAGATTCCAATGTAAAGATAAAAAAATATTTCATGCTGTCTTATATAATTGTTGCAAGGCCATAGACTACTATGTAATATATACCCGTCAAACGACTATGATGTGCATAGACCATACATAGAAAATTGAGAAAGAAATATGAGAGTTGCATTTATTATTTACCTTGCTTATTATGTACAAGGTTTATAGATCATTAAGGAAACGCTTATTTTTATACCACTTGAGTTTATTGATGACTACTAGTTTCGGAAATTTATAAAATTTAACAACTTTATTTTTACCACTTTTTTATTATAAGTATACTTTAACCTACCGGTTTCGACAAGAACCTTGTCATCATCAGGGTTTATTAAATTCCAAAACATTAAAATATTCCCAGGGGGGTTCAAATAAATATTTGTGATTTTTTCACTGCAATATTTATTCAATACTACCCTGGACTTGTACCTGAAGCGGAGGGTTGATCACCTTTCCTTCATGTGTAAACGATCAAGATAACACTGCGTTATATGACGCAGTGCCCTATGCACCATTGGGGTGCGGATAAAGGTTTTATTATTATTAATTAATTACATTTCCTTGCCAAAAACTTCCATATACTCCGTAAATAATCCTAAATGTTATTTTTATTATGTATTGCGTAGCAACCCCAAATAACAACTAATGGAATCACCCAAAAACATTCAATAAATGTCTCACCAATAGATGTCTCTAGTGAATTTCTAGTGATTCAAGAACAATGTTTCTAAATGGGTTCAAATATATAGAATTTCCAAGAATTTGAGTAGTGTGGTTGTCAATAATGGGTAGAATCGGTGAATTTTACACTATGCAAAGTGATCACTTAAACCAGGCTATGACGGTCGACATCCCCGTAAATTCCCAGACTTTCATGTTCTTCTTCATCTTTGATGAGATGTCAAAAAATAATAGAAAAATAACTCCTATAATTGGAGATAATCCAATTTTGTGAACAGTATTTAAACACACTCATAATGTTGTAAATAACTGATTTCAATGCAACATTCACTCTGTTCCCAGCATTCACTTTCCAAACATACGAAATCATCTACCTGTTCCATAATTTCCCCATTTACTACTATTTTATTGCAATAGTTTAGAGACTAGAAGGAATGTGTATTTGATGAGGCATTTTTATCCATTGTTGCGCGGTATGATCGATAATCCTGAAATTGTCCGGAACATTGGTCTGTATGTTCCCGATAGTTACCTAAGATTGTTTCCCATTCCTATATACAGGATCAACCTGCCGATGGTTATGCCTTTAGGAAGAGCAACCGCTATGTTGAACAATATATCTTTGGATATTGGTCTGTTCCATGTGTCTGAAGGAGTTTTCCGAAGCGGGATTCTTCTGCACCTTTAGCAATAGTTTTTGCATAATTTCGATTTTAACTAACTAACTAACTAACCATCACCCCGCTTCCCCGCAGGGGTAGGCAGAGAGAATAGAGCGCCACACCACTCTGTCCTTGCAAACATTCTTCGCCTCTTCCACGTTCATGCATTTCCTCATACATTTCGATTTTTGTATGTATTTAATGTATACTATTTAATTTTTTTAGTTTGTAATGTATATGTTAATTGAAAATGTACACCGAGATCTCATCTCTTCATTTCATCTATTCATCTCTTTCAAAAACATAACTCTACATTTGTCGAGAAAATGCTATCTCACTTTATTTTATATTTTGTATATTAAAACCATTGATAACTTTGTGGTATGGTAAAAAAACACTCTCCTTATCATCTATTGTTAACTTTGTGTAACACCGCTTTTTTAACTTTTATTTGTGACTACTGGTTTTGGAAAATTATTCCATCATCAGGTCATTAAAATAATATTTTATTTTATTTCGTTTATCTACATATGTATGTAAATAAAAATGTACCTGTTACTTTTTAAATTAGCAGTTAAGTTAAAATTATATTTTTCTTTTATGTTTATTTTAAATTTAAGTCTTACTTGGTAAATTCACAATGTCTTAAAATATGTTGTGACACGTGTTCCGATGTATTCCGCATCATTTTCAAACACCGCAGAACGTATTGAAACACGTGTCTCAATAGATTTTACGAAAAAGTGGTATTTATTTAGTTAAAACTAATTTATAATTGATATATCGCTCACTCCTTTCAACAACGCCATAAATCAGAAATCGTCAATTTTTAGTTGTGCATGTTTTCGAAATGCCCAGAAAATGTACTATATCCCAGCAAAAGCGGCATATTTTTAATTGAATATTTACCCGCTACAGGGCAGAAAGTGTTGTTTTTGCATTTTGAAGAAAAGGTATTGTTTAATTACTTTTTTGAATATACTTAATATTTTTCAAATGGATAAAAAAAACCTTCAGGTTTTACCTAAAAAGATATGTTGCACAGTAAAAAGTTCAATAAGTGGCTTGATATTTATTTTCAATACATTTTGTTATATTTTTAAACTTTAAAAACGATCTCCTGAAAAATTAAGTTTTTTTGATAAATGATGTTGATAGGAGTGAGCGATTTGCATTGTATATTATCACAAAGTGACTGCCAAATGTACTAATTAAATTGTTAAATTTAATCTCATTCAATTTCTACTCATACATGTTTCTAGCTTTAAGTAAAAAAAAAAATACATGTGTTCTAGTTGTACCTAGCCACGCATTGCAGTGGCCGCATTGCAGTGGCTCAGTCTGATAAAAATGTAAAGAAATAAAAAAAAACGTATATTCCTCATATATTTGATTGCACAATGATGTGAAACTGTGAAGATATTTTTTTAAATCAACGAAATTCGGAATATTTTAGAATTATGACAAACGAATATTAACTTTATATAAATACGGATATATTATATATACATGAGCGTACTCTAATACAATGTTGTGACAAAATTTCTAAACAATCAGTGAATTACTTATGTTTTGAATATTGAAAGCATTAACTTTGTGGATCATATTGATATATTATTTCGAGAAATAAAAATACTTTGTGTTCTGATCCACTCACATTGTGATGTGAGTGGATTAGAACACAAAGTATTTTTATTTCTCGAAATAATATAATTACTTTTGGCTTTGAAATTCGGGTGACTAAGATTCTAGATTTTGAACAAATGAACATTTATATTTTATTTATACTTACGTATTGGAAAAAAACACGAGCGTATAAGAATAAAACGTTGTGTCAAAAATTCAAAGCAATTTCTTAACTGTTTAATTTCACAATGCCTGTGAAATAATGAAAATATTAAAAATCGATGAAATTTTAGGAGATTTAAGATTTTGAACAAACGAACATTTACATTTTAATTTAAAAAGATAAATATTATTATTTAAAAAATATATTTCTTCTTTTAAATTATTTACAACATTTTCAGTATGTCCAAATTTTTGTCCCTTACGACTTTTTTTAACATTATTTTGACATCTCAAAAAATGTTTTAAAAAATCTGCTTAACAAAACCTTTCCTCATCCCAACATCGATGGCTGTTGTGAACTCACACGTACTATGTGACGAGATTGATCAATATATCTAGAAATTCCAAAAAAATTGGGTGGTGTCATTGTCAATCAAGGGTAGACTTGGTGATTGTTACACGTGTGTAAAGTGATCACTAAACCAAGCCTATGACAGGTCGTGAGCCCTGTAAATGCTCAGACTTCCATATTTTTTTCATCTATGAGATATCAAAAAATAATATGAAAAACAACTCCTATAATCTTAGATAATTAAAATACGTGGACAAGTATTTGGACACACTCAAAATGTTGTAAATTATAAATAAGTAGGTAAAGTAGTACATCAAAAAAATCCTCACTTATGTTGATATATCAAAAAAATCTTACCTTTTTGCTTACGGCGTCTCAAAAACACAATAAAATTTAAAATTTCCAAACCCAAAGCGCACTGTTGGACCCTCGAGTTACGCGAACTCGTTATACGAACAACTGTTATGCGATCTATGGGGGATAGAGTCGTTCTGACGCGATCCGTGGTGCGTCACGCGACCGAACCACTTGCCGGACGAGAGGGTACTGAGTTGGTTGAGTCGCTGTCGACTCTACTGACTCTACTGGAGGTTATTGAAAGAGGTAGCGGAGGAGATTCCGTTATTCCGACTATTTTAATTCCTCGACGTTGTTGGTACATCAATGGAGGGAAACTGTTGAGACCGGGCTAAAAAAAACCCAGACAATATGTTTTAGTTTAAAAACAAGTCTGAAAAACAGATAATAAAAATAACAAACCAGAAAACACAGAGAATAATGTAAAATTCTAAAAAAACCCCAGACAATATAGCATGTTTTAGTTTAAAAACAAGTCTGAAAAACAGATAAGAAAAATAAAAAAAAATTAGAAAACACAGAGATATGTAAAATGCTAAAAAACCCAAACAATATAGCATGTTTTAGTTCAAAAACAAGTCTAAAAAACAGATAAGAAAAATAACAAACCAGAAAACACAGAGAATAATGTAAAATGCTAAAAAAAACCTAGACAATATAGCATGTTTTACTTTAAAAACAAATCTGAAAAACAGATAAGAAAAATAACAAACAAGAAAACACAGATAAAAATGTAAAATGCTAAAAAAACCCCAGACGATACCGCATGTTTGAGAATAAAAACAAGACTGAAAATTCTTGTTAAATGACTGTTTATTTTTTTTATATTTTGTCATGTATTAGTTTTGGTTATTTAAAAAAATCTTTTTGGTAACTTTATTATTTGTGTTCCAGTCTTGTTAACCTTAATCCCATGTACCAAAATGAGAAATAGAAATTACTCATCGGGAAATATATGTTTTTTTTACCATAAAAAGGGTGAAAACGCTGTATATTAGTATATTGGTGTACTATAATAGTAGTGATCATGTCCTTAAGAACAGTGTCCGTTGAAGGTTGCTTCTTGTTGGAAGGGACAAGGTAGAAAGTGAAATCATTAAAGTCCAGGTGTAATTCTTTTATTGTTAAACCTTTATACTGTAAATTGTTATTGTATTTATTGTATGCAATGTATATAATCTAATAATAAAAAATAAAAACAAATAATAATAATTTAAAAAAAAATTGTTTCGTATTTCGATAAAAGTATTCCAGCTCAATACAGGCCATGCCTAAAAAGTAGTAATACATTTATTTAAAAAAATGCATGTATCTATGAAATAAATAAATAATAAAAAAATTAAACGCTTATAAAAATAATAAAATAAAATAAACCATTAAAATAAATGTATGTCGGGCCTGAAGAGGTTGACTGCACGGTTCATGATCATACTTCCATGTACTTTGATCTTGCACTTGAATCTAACATTTCGTTCTGAAGGTTCATAGACTAATAACATTAAATAACTACACCGAGTCAACGCTTCATTCCACATTACTAGGTCGCGGAGAGGAGACGGGCTAGTCGTAAATTGAAAGGTCTGGTGCCACCTCTAGATGAAATACAACCACATTAACTGTACTTTCGTTATTTTCAGTAAATGCCAAAATATTTCATTATTAAAATCTTACTAAGGCGGGATAATCCTCAATGGATCTTCCTCGAAAGATATATAGGAAAGAGCAAAAATTTATGAATGCTGCAAAGAGAGAACATGGTTCGAAGACGTGGCCTAGGTGACGTTGTCCATGACAGAAGGACCTACAGCCTGAGGACGAGGAGAGCTGACCCCAACAGTCCACAAAGACGATAAGTTGGGATGTAGCCAGGAAGAAGATTAAGGCGGGATAATTGAACAGCGTATGCATGTACATATATATATATATATATATA